>NC_134269.1:15972196-16584020 GCF_031893055.1 Leptodactylus fuscus | reverse complement strand
GAGGTGAGGGATGCCCTCCTCGATGAGACGGCAATATGGTTTGAGCCGCTGCACCTGGGCCCAGGCATGGTCGTTTGTGATAACGGCCGGAACCTGGTAGCAGCTCTGGAGCTTGCCGGACTCCAACATGTTCCATGCCTGGCCCACGTCTTCAACCTAGTGGTGCAACGTTTCCTAAAGAGCTACCCCAATGTTCCAGAGCTACTGGTGAAAGTGCGGCGCATGTGCGCCCACTTTCGCAAGTCGACAGTAGCCGCTGCTAGCTTAAAATCTCTCCAGCAATGCCTGCATGTGCCACAACACCGGCTTTTGTGCGACGTCCCCACACGCTGGAACTCAACGTTTCAGATGTTGAATAGAGTGGTTGAGCAGCAGAGACCTTTGATGGAATACCAGCTACAAAACCCTAGGGTGCCACAAAGTCAGCTGCCTCAGTTTCACATCCATGAGTGGCCATGGATGAGAGACCTTTGTGACATCCTACGGGTCTTTGAGGAGTCCACAAGGAGGGTGAGCTCTGAGGATGCGATGGTGAGCCTTACAATCCCGCTCTTGTGTATTCTGAGAGAATCCCTGATTGACATCAGGGATAACTCAGATCACACAGAGGAGTTAGGGATAGCATCCGATCCGTCACAGCTGGAGAGTAGGTCCACACATCTGTCCGCTTCACTGCGTTTAATGGAGGAGGAGGAAGAAGAGTTGTCCGATGATGTGATGGTGATACAGGAGGCTTCCGGGCAACTTCGAATCGTCCCATTGTTGCAGCGCGGATGGGTAGACATGGAGGATGAGGAGGAAATGGAGATTGAACTTTCCGGTGGGGCCAGAGGAGTCATGCCAACTAACACTGTGGCAGACATGGCTGAGTTCATGTTGGGGTGCTTTACAACCGACAAGCGTATTGTCAAAATCATGGAGGACAACCAGTACTGGATCTTTGCTATCCTTGACCCCCGGTATAAAAACAACATCTCGTCTTTTATTCCGGTAGAGGGGAGGGCCAATCGCATCAATGCTTGCCACAGGCAATTGGTGCAGAATATGATGGAGATGTTTCCAGCATCTGACGTTGGCGGCAGGGAGGGCAGTTCCTCCAGTAGGCAACCAAGTTCTCACCGGTCCACACAAACGAGGGGCACACTGTCTAAGGTCTGGGACACCTTGATGGCACCCCCTCGCCAAAGTGCCGCCACGGAGGGTCCTAGTGTCACCAGGCGTGAGAAGTATAGGCGCATGTTGCGGGAATACCTTTCCGACCACAGCCCTGTCCTCTCCGACCCCTCTGCGCCCTACACGTATTGGGTGTCGAAGTTGGACCTGTGGCTTGAACTTGCCCTATATGCCTTGGAGGTGCTGTCCTGTCCTGCCGCCAGCGTCCTATCTGAGAGGGTGTTCAGTGCAGCCGGTGGCATCATCACTGACAAGCGCACCCGTCTGTCAGCTGAGAGTGCCGACCGGCTCACTTTGATAAAAATGAACCACCACTGGATAGAGCCTTCATTTTTGTGCCCACCTGTGTAAAGCACCCCAACATGAAACTCCATGTCTGTACTCAACCTCTCCAATTCCTCCGCATCCTCATACTCATCCACCATAAGCGTTGCACAATTCTGCTAATACTAGGCTCCCTCCAACATGATTTCCCCCAACTCTGCTGGTTAGAGGCTCCCTCCACCCTGATTTCCACCAACTCTGCTGGTTAGAGGCTCCCTCCACCCTGCTTTCCCACAACTCTGCTGGTTAGAGGCTCCCTCCACCATGAATTGGTCCAAACTGGGCTGGTTAGAGGCTCCCTCCACCATGAATTGGTCCAAACTGGGTTTTTTAGAGGCTCCCTCCACCATGAATTGGTCCAAACTGGGGTTTTTAGAGGCTCCCTCCACCATGAATTGGTCCAAACTGGGGTTTTTAGAGGCTCCCTCCACCATGAATTGGTCCAAACTGGGTTTTTTAGAGGCTCCCTCCACCATGAATTTGCCCAAACTGGGGTGTTTAGAGGCTCCCTCCACCATGAATTTGCCCAAACTCTGCTGGTTAGAGGCTCAATCCACCCTGATTTTCAAAACAAATGTTGGTGCCAACCTCAACTTACTACAAGGGCCAAATTCACTGCTGGTGACAAGCTCTCCTCACTGCAAGTGCCAAATACACATGTTTCAAGGTGTTTTCCTACTGTCAGAGAGGTGGTATTGAGTGTGTAAAGTGTGTAGTTGTTAGGCTGTGATGTTGGGGTAATAGAGGGTCTTTGGTGTGTTAGATGCCCCCAGACATGCTTCCCCTGCTGTCCCAGTGTCATTCCAGAGGTGTTGGTATCATTTCCTGGGGTGTCATAGTGGACTTGGTGACCCTCCAGACACGGATTTGGGTTTCCCCCTTAACGAGTATCTGTTCCCCATAGACTATAATGGGGTTCGAAACCCATTCGAACACACGAACATTGAGCGGCTGTTCGAATCGAATTTCGAACCTCGAACATTTTAGTGTTCGCTCATCTCTAATGATACGGCAATGCCAGGAAGCCGACAGTGAAGCATATGCAGCTTGAACAACCATAGCCATGTGTTACCCTACTCTTCTCTATATGGAAGACGCGGGATCATTTAGTCAAGAATATGGGCTCACCTTTTCCTTTGGTCTGTGGTTCCAATGTTACTGACACTGTATTCTTTGCAAGACGAATTCCTTCTGGCTAAAAGACAATAGAAAATAATAAATAAGTTGTGAACTAATGGAAAAGCGAAGCGATGCCAAGGCTAACTGAATAGATACAATGATGTACTAGAAGAATTGGAAAATTTGAAGTCTATTATTTTGTAACGGCTGGGAATTAGGATTTCCCATTTTATAGGATTCAGACAGTTGTTTAGAGAGTCATCAATAGATGAAAGGCGGATATGGAATCAGAAGTAGCTGGGGGAGATATAGGTATGCATTCCAGTTACATGTCTATAGCATCACTTGAGTAATAGGATTTGAGAATAAGCGCCTCTCCAATAATTCAGGAACAGTTGGAATTTTTTCTCCAACCCCAAACATTCCCGGGCAATCATTGTTGAGCAAAGTTATGCAATCTACTTTCATCTGGGTGTTCCCAGTTTGTCGGTTCCAAACCAGCACCACCCACCTGATAGTTGAGAGTATCATTGTACTGAAAATAACAGACATGATGACTTGGGGAAGGCGAGGGTGTAGAGAAAAATTGCAAACTATGCTGGAATCAGTGAAGCAGTATCTGATGAAGGATGTAATGAGTAGGGTTTGGTCGAGGTGGTGAAAGTTCTATTCCCCATGTAAAATGCTTTACGACATTAACAAAGTTCCTTCCCCCCGACATTGGAGCCATCAAGTGGAGTGAAAGTCTCCAGTTCTAGTGACATGTCACATCTCTCCTCAGCTAGAGCAGAGGGCAATCGTGTCATGGGGCCAGGTAGGTGGGCGAAACACTGCTGGAAGTTGTATAAAGCGAGGGCATGGGGGCGGAAGTCCCCGGCATAAGATGCAGAAGGGAGTTCTAAGGGGTGTTCTCTTGTGTTGGTTGGTAGTCAGTACAAGGAAACATAGGAAGTGGAGTCTCTGTAGCCAGAAGAGGCCGTTATGGCCTAAGGAGGACGGGGGAGACCAGCAAACGTATTTTTAGGTAGGTGGAGAGACTTATTGGTGGTTATCCAGGTGGAAGAGTGCTTATGAAAAATTATGCCGAGAAGACCCTTTTAACATTGCTAAGAAAGGAGGTGAATGGAGGTGATGGTAATGATTAGAGATGAGCAAGTAGTATTCGATCGAATAGGTATTCGATCGAATACTACGGTATTCAAAATACTCGTACTCGATCGAGTACTACTCGCTATTCGAATGGAAAAATTTGATGCAGAACCAGCATTGATTGGCCGAATGCTATATAGTCGGCCAATCAACGCTGGTTCTTCTCCTACCTTTAGAAGTCTTCTCCGTGCAGCTTCCCTGCGGCGTCTTCCGGCTCTGAATTCACTCTACTAGACATCGGGCCTGGGCAGAGCCGACTGCGCATGCCCGCACTACAAGAAAATGGCCGCTTTGACTGTAAGCGGCCATTTTCTTGCAGTGCGGGCATGCACAGTCATCTCTGCCCAGGCCCGATGCCTAGCAGAGTGAATTCAGTGCCGGATGACAATGCGGGGACGCTGCGCAGAGAAGACTTCTCGGAGAATCCAGCCCAACCCTCTCTCGTGGGCTTGGTAAGTATAATTTGATCGAACATTGCCTACCCCTGAAACGAGCATTTTTCCCCCATAGACTATAATAGGGTTCAATATTCAATTCGAGTAGTCGAACATTGAGGGGCTACTCGAAACGAATATCGAGTAACTATTCGCTCATCTCTAGTAATGATAGATTCAACCCCACCATTATATGTTATAAGGATGGACTTGATGGTACTTGGTACTTGAGTGGATGTTGGTTCAACAGAAAGATTTTTGACTATACATATCAATTGGAGTTGATAGAAGTGATAGCATCACCACAATGCAGAAAATATAGACATACTCATGCCAACTTACCACAACCCTCAGCTTCTTCCTGATACCATCTGACACAAACTGTCCAGAAACCGCAGCCTTCACCTCCACATCATGTTGACCCAGGCTCAATGGGACAATGATAAAGGGAACGGCCACAGAAGACTGAGGTCTGATCTCTATGATCTGTCGGTATTTTGCCTTGGATGTAGAATAGCTACAAAACTCTGGATTGTGAGATAGTTCCACTCGCACCTAAGATGAAGATATGAAAGTTTAAGAAAATATAAAAAGTGATGTGTAAAATCAAAAACTATTCATATAGAAGTTTTGGAATAGACTCAGCTATGTAAGGAACATGAAGAACATCAGGCCTACAAGTATGACATGAGATATGCTGAGTAGAATTTTTACAGTCCTATGAAAAAGTTTGGGCCCCCCTATTAATCTTAATCATTTTTAGTTCTAAATATTTTGGTATTTACAACAGCCATTTCAGTGTGATATATCTAATAACTGATGGACACAGTAATATTTCAGGATTGAAATGAGGTTTATTGTACTAACAGAAAAAGGGCAATATGCATTAAACCAAAATTTGACCGGTGCAAAAGTATGGGCACCTCAACAGAAAAGTGACATTAATATTTAGTAGATCCTCCTTTTGCAAAGATAACAACCTCTAGTCGCTTCCTGTAGCTTTTAATCAGTTCCTGGATCCTGGATAAAGGTATTTTGGACAAACAATTCAAGTTCAGTTAAGTTAGATGGTCGCCGAGCATGGACAGCCCGCTTCAAATCATCCCACAGATGTTCAATGATATTCAGGTCTGGGGACTGGGATGGCCATTCCAGAACATTGTAATTGTTCCTCTGCATGAATGCCTGAGGATTTGGAGCAGTGATTTGGATCATTGTCTTGCTGAAATATCCATCCCCGACGTAACTTCAACTTCGTCACTGATTCTTGAACATTATTCTCAAGAATCTGCTGATACTGAGTGGAATCCATGCGACCCTCAACTTTAACAAGATTCCCGGTGCCGGCATTGGCCACACAGCCCCAAAGCATGATGGAACCTCCACCAAATTTTACAGTGGGTAGCATGTGTTTTTCTTGGAATGCTGTTTCTTTTTGGACGCCATGCATAACGCCTTTTTTTAATAACCAAACAACTCAATCTTTGTTTCCAAAATGAAGCTTCCTTCTCCAAATGTGCTTTTGCATACCTCAGGCGACTCTATTTGTGGCGTACGTGCAGAAACGGCTTCTTTCTCATCACTCTCCCATACAGCTTCTCCTTGTGCAAAGTGCGCTGTATAGTTGACCGATGCACAGTGACACCATCTGCAGCAAGATGATGCTGCAGCTCTTTGGAGGTGTCTGTGGATTGTCCTTGTCTGTTCTCACCGTTCTTCTTCTCTGCCTTTCTGATATTTTTCATGGCCTGCCACTTCTGGGCTTAACAAGAACTGTCCCTGTGCTCTTCCATTTCCTTACTATGTTCCTCACAGTGGAAACTGACAGGTTAAATCTCTGAGACAACGTTTTGTATCCTTCCCCTGAACAACTATGTTGAACAATCTTTGTTTTCAGATCATTTGAGAGCGGGCTGTCCATGCTCGGCGACCATCAAACTTAACTGAACTTGAATTGTTTTGTAGAAAGAAATGGTCCAAAATACCTTCATCCAGGATACAGGAACTGATTAAAAGCTACAGGAAGCGACTAGAGGCTGTTATCTTTGCAAAAGGAGGATGTACTAAATATTAATGTCACTTTTCTGTTGAGGTGCCCATATTTTTGCACCGGTCAAATTTTGGTTTAATGCATATTGCGCATTTTCTGTTAGTACAATAAACCTCATTTCAATCCTGAAATATTACTGTGTCCATCAGTTATTAGATATATGAAACTGAAATGGCTGTTGCAAACACCAAAATATTTAGAACTAAAAATGATTAAGATTAATAGGGGTGCCCAAACTTTTTCATAGGACTGTACAATTGTACAATTACATCTAAAGTGAAGTTACGAATCTCAAGAACCAATTGGATGGGTTCGGGTCCATGATAATTTAATGAATGAAGCTGACTATCAAAGGCTCACTTAGTTGTGAAACCCCCGACTACCGTTCCTTACCTTAATCTTGTCATTGCCATAGTTGTAGAGTACGGCTCGGATTTCCACCTGCTCATTTCTCACCACAGAATATGGCAGCTTCAAGTCGATGAAGAAATCCTTCATTACCTGGACTTCATAAGGCTTGGCCACACAAATACCTAAGAACAAGGAAGAAATCCTGTTGGTGTTTCAATGTATACATACGATTGTTAACAACGATATATATTATAGATTCTGAGCACGACCTTTCATACTAAGACATTGCTCGGAAGGAGCAAGACAATCTCGTCTTAGTTAATAGATCATGTGACCTAATTAAAAAATATGTTGCTATTTCCTGCTTGAAAAAATTTCCTACTTTGCTGTTCAGTCCCTGTTACTAAGGCAACTCTGCCTTTAGAAACCATCAAACTCAAGACAGAAAAACAGGAGATGGAAGGTGTCTGTATGTTTCCATATAGATTTCCCTGTCTATACACTGCTCATAGAGTGACTGTAAGGAGATTTTATCTATTTCTGACTAGCTGCCTATGTTATTCATGATGGGATGTTAGTCATAGACAGCAAACAGTTTCCTGAATGAGCTCAGATTTCTTTTTTTCAGGGACCTTTTTTAGGTGCATTTTGAGTCCCTGGATCTCCTATATTATGGTCACCTTGGCTTTTCTCAGCTATGTGTTTGCTATTGTACAGTTACTCCTAGTAAAATTACATGAAAAGTAGAAATAATGATGGATGAGGGAGGAGAGCTGACTGCTCTGTATTGTACATATCTCTTGTCTCAGAGAACATGTAAAAGGTGTTGCAGCTATAATGGGGGTATTCTTGCTTAATGGGGGTGCTTCATGATTAAAACATGTGTACATTGTCTCAATGAAGATACCGCCATAAGAGCTATATATGCTTCCCTAGGAATCTTTGGAAAATCTGCGCAAATTAGATTTCCTAGTAGGAAAAGGAAATGCGTTGCTCTAGCACCACCTAATGGAAGATAGCTCCCTATAAGTCAATGGTCTGATGTCTACAGATGGCTGTCTTTCTATTTGAAAGAGATTATCTGGTTTGGCTTATATCTCAAACCATGTCATGAAGCTTCATTGAAAGTCAGGTATTGGTTTCCAGAGATCTGCCTTCTAATAGATGGCACTAGAGACACAGTTTGTTTTTTTTTTTTTTGGGGGGGGGGGTTTGTTCTCTCTTTTCCACTATTTTGCATGCTTTTTTCTAAGTTGTGTGTAAAGATTAGTTTTACTGAATGTAATATGATGACCTTAATCCAGTGTCATACAATGCAGAATACAGCTCTGGGAGCCATATCATAATGGTCATCTTGGAATAAAATATATTATAACCTTATAGCTATACTGTATATAACTATGTATTATTATTATTATTATTATTATTATTATTATTATTATTATTATTATTATCATCATTTTATTTTAATAATTCAGTTATGTGGCTAAATATACTGTAGCTTTGTGATTTCATATAGTCATAACACAAAGAAGACACACACACACACAGATATATATATATATATATATATATATATATATATATATGATAAGATAAGATAAGATATTCCTTTAATAGTCCCACAATGGGGAAATTTCAGTGATACAGTTTCATAGATGGTACAGTAGTATGTAACAAGAGAGAAACACATAGAAGCTCACGGCAGATAGAGAAATCCTAGGAATCATAGCAACTAAAAAAAAGAAAGAAACACAGACACACTGCAGGATCATTTAGTTCTCTGTGCGGAGTGATGTTAATAATAATAATTATAATAATAATAATAAAGCCGACTTGGTTGTAGGACACGAGGAGGGGGGTCACAGCATGTGGATATAACAAGCAGAAATTTTGCAGAGGTGGGGGACATAAGCAGCTATCATGATAACATGTGGCAGTTCCTTTGGTAGGTGGTGAGATCTCCTGCTCACAGCTGATAGTTCGGTATCTTGTATCAGCACTATTGTCCTTTTAACCACAAAAAAAATATATATATATATATATATATATATATATATATATATATATATATATATATAGCAGGGTTGAGCTGATCTTGAGATTTCAGGATCGTTTTTAAAATCCGATTTCCAATTATTTTCCATCTGAACCCGATCCCGATCACAATTCCAATCCTAATGCAAGTCAATGGGATTTTTTAATTATTGAAGATCAGATTTTAAAAACGATCCTATTCACTACACAGCATGGAGTCCAAAAATTGAACGCTTCAATTTTTGGAGTCCACGCTGTGTAGTGATTAAAAAATCCCCCGGCTACTTAGTCCCCCCTGGTGTCTGCTTATCTGCACAGATCCGCTGCTGCTGTCGCTCCCCGTTCTTCTCAGTCTGGTTCTCTCTCATTTACAGGCCTTCAGAGTGCCATGCGTGCCCTCTCACATCTCCCCTCCCAGTACCCGCCCACACTCTCCTAAGCCACAAGCACCGCCTTCTTCCTAGGTCTGTAACACTAGCCTGGGAGGCGGGGTCGCGCACGGCACTCTGAAGGCCTGTAAATGAGAGAGAACCAGACTGAGAAGAACGGGGAGTGACAGCGGCAGTGGATCTGTGCAGGTAAGTTGGGAATTCCGTTCCCGATCTATTTTAGGCGGGATCGGAACCCGATTGTGATTGTGAAATTTACTCAATCGCCGATCAGGTTCCCAATCATTTCTGATCCCAATCGCACAACCCTAAAATTCAGTTTTATATATTCAGATTTCTACCTTTCCCTTTAGCAAGACTGACAGCCAGGACCTCCCAGGTAGTGATAGAATCCTTCAAGAAGACGTTAAGAACCTTGGTTGAAATTCTAAAAAAATGAAAAACTCATCAGTTTTGAAGATATTTTGACAACCAGCATGTTTTTTTTTTTACAATTTTATTAGCCGCCACCATAGTCCAGCCTCAATAGTAATTTCTAGCATGTAAGTTTTTGTCATACATATATTCTTAAAGAAAACCATTCACCACCAACTCCAACTCTTCACATCCAACTCTCTGTTCCGCTGATTCCAGCAAAGATGGAATTTTTTTCTTTAGTCCCCACCATTCCTGAGCATTCAGTGCTGTAAGTTTCAGAGCTCAATATACTAATTAGACTTCCTTTTGGTCAGATGTGTGAATCTTGGTTGGAACAGACAGACTAGGACCACCCACCTGACATTAGAGAGCCTAATCTGCATACCAAGTGCTGAAGCTAACATCATTGATTGATCCAAAACAGGGGGGGGGGGGCTAGAGAAAAAAATCCAAGTGCACCAGAAGCAGTGGAGTAACACCTACGGAAAACAGAAGTGTCCTGCTCAACCTTGCTGCAGATTCCGCCCGCGGTGTCTGCGGCTTGACATTCCCTCCTGATTAGGCCCATTCATCCGGGCCTAATCTGGAGTGGGATGCCGCAGAGGAATGCTAATGATGGAGTGACCACAAAAGGAATGGTAAATATATAGAAATCTCCTATACGTCTCCCTTCTGCTCAATACACTCCTGGCTTTGGCTCAAAAAATTGCAACAAAATCTGCAACAAAAAAAGCTGCTTTTCTGCAACGTAGAGCCTCAGCCAAAAGAGTAAACCAATGCAGTGGCTACAAGACCCTTGGAGAGAAGAGACCACTCCTGGTTGGTCTATCCCTGGTGACATAGGGTGATAATATCTTGAAGGACGTATTGTTAATAAATAAGGAGTTTAGAAGTTGACTCAATGTTCATGGAGATCGGGGGAATGTGACATAGACAAGACCCTTCTGATCCATCTCATTCTTCTGCCTCCTCTACGGATGAGCCACATGAGCAGCTCTGCTTTACTCTATGTAATAGAGTTGGTGATGTCACAGGAAACCATAACATCTGAATTAGAGACTGAGCACAGCGTCTTCCGACCACCAGCTGAGTTCTGCACTGCAAACCTTCAGGGTTTATACAGTGCAATGAGTGCAACGTAAAAGGCTTTGTATCTCCACCCAACCCCATAATTCCACTTCTTGGAACTTTAACAGAAGGGTATGATACTTCAAACTTATTCTAATTTATATTTGCCGCCATAAATTGTAAGAATTACCCCTTATTATCAGGTCTTTCCGTCATTTGTTCCACTTTCCAGAGCCAGGATTCAGGGAACTCTGATCTCGAACTAATATCAGCGTCTGGGAGATATTCATCATCATCATCACCTGCAGAAGAAGACATGGCTTGTTTATAGTCGTGCACTTGTGAAGAATTTTGCCTCCTAAATGTATTTTTACAATTTTTTATGTTTACAATTTACTAGGAGATAGAGATAGGTCTGGCTTAAATCTGCTTATCCCTTTATGTTTTGGTTCAGTGGAAATTCTGAGATTACTGGTCACTGTGGATATATTGGGGGAAATTTATTAAGACTGGAATTTTATACTGTATGTCAGTCTGAATCAATTGCCCCGTTGGCTCAAGATGCTCTTGAGTCATTAAAGACGACCTTTCACCACCATCACAAATTCAGGCAAATAGACGTTGCTCCACTGATTCTGGCACAGTTGGAATTTTCTCTCTAACCTTCACCATTCCTGAGCAACCACCGCAGTTAGTTTTGGTGCCTGATGTACTATTTAAGCTCTGTAATGTCAGGTGGGTGGTGTCAGGCAGGGGGCGCAATTTAGAACGCCGATCAGAGGCAGCCAGTGTTAGTGCTCAGAATCGCACCCCTTTGTCTGGCCCTGCCTGACACCACCCTCCTGCCAGGACAGAGCCTAAATTGCACATCAGGCACCAAAACTAACAGCAATGATTGCTCAGGAAAGGTGAGAGCTAGAGGAAAAAATCCAACAGTTCCAGAATCAAAGGAACAGCAGCTATTAATGGATGTAAAGAACTAGATGTGGTGAAGGGCCCTCTTTAAAAGGTCACAACTTCTTAATAATTGGAATCCACACCAGTAACTGGAATCTACACCAGTCAGGAACTGGCATAGGTTTCTTTTTTAACGTATCCCAGTTTTCTGGCATGACCTATAATAAATTTGTGATTATGACTAGGAAGGGGAAGAGCAATTTGGCAGCAGTCCTGCTACGACCTCAGGCCGTTAGGTGGAGCTAATGACCTTAAAAGGTAAGGTTCTGTAGATCTACAGTTTTGGGCAAAGATTTTAGGTATGTACGGAAAAAATTCTGCAAAGTAAGAATAATTTCAAAAATTGAAGGGTCAATTATTTTTAGCAATTAACAACATACAAAGTGAATGAAGGAAAGAGAAATGTAAGTCCCATTAATATTTGGTGTGACCTCTGCCCTTTGGAAGTTTTGATATGGCCATTACAGATATAGTCCTGATCTCAACATCATCCAGTCTGTCTGGGATGTCATGAAGAGACAGAAGGATCGGAGTAAGAAACATCCACAGAAGATCTGTGCTTAGTTCTCCAAGATGGCGGCGGGAACAACCTCCCTGCCCAGTCTTTCAAAAATTGATAGAAAGCAAAAAATTTTCTTTCCTTCATTCACTTAATTTTATTACTGTAGTAGAATATCTTATAGTGGATATAACTTTATTATTAGGGTTGAGCGATCAGGATCGGAAAACTTCAGATTCCGAGCGAATTCCGAGTAGATTTCACGATTGCGATTGGAATTCTGATCCCAATCTTTTCCAGGAGAACCGAGGTCGGAGGTTATGTCCCACAAAATGCTTGGCTACTGGCCAATCATTGTGGGAAAAGCTGAATTTAAAAACGATCCTAAAATCTCAAGATCGGCTCAACCCCATCTATTATTATTGCTCTGTATTTTTAGTTTGTATTTTCCAAACCCCTCTAAGTTCCCACCACTTACTTCTTCCCTCTTCATCTGTCTCTTTAGCCTCTTTCTCAGCTGCCCTCTTATTCTTAAAGTACACACAGCAGTCCAAGAAAGCGGCCTTACATTCTTCGCCATTTAAGATATTTTCTGCTCGTCTTTCACAGCTGTGGCCCATTGGATTATCATGCATCCCATCATTGCAGCATTCCCTTACCTTGATGTTCGAGTACTTGGAGGCTGAAAAATAATTTATTAATAAATTTAAAGCCACATTCACACATCTAAGATGATTCATTTTATAATTAAATGGTTATTATATATAGCTGTCTGATAGTACCAACCGCCAGGGAAAGACTTACCAACCTCAGGGCAAGACTTACAAACCACCAGGTCAAGACTTACCAACCATCAGGGCAAGACTTAACAACCACCAGGGCAAGACTTAACAACCACCAAGGCAAGACTTACCAACCACCAGGGCAAGACTTACCAACCACCAAGGCAAGACTTACCAACCACCAGGGCAAGACTTACCAACCACCAAGGCAAGACTTACCAACCACCAAGGCAAGACTTACCAACCACCAGGGCAAGACTTACCAACCACCAAGGCAAGACTTACCAACCACCAGGGAAAGACTTACCAACCACCAGGGAAAGACTTACCAACCACCAAGGCAAGACTTACCAACCACCAAGGCAAGACTTACCAACCACCAGGGCAAGACTTACCAACCACCAGGTCAAGACTTACCAACCACCAAGGCAAGACTTACCAACCACCAAGGCAAGACTTACCAACCACCAGGGCAAGACTTACCAACCACCAGGGAAAGACTTAACAACCACCAAGGCAAGACTTACCAACCACCAGGGCAAGACTTACCAACCACCAAGGCAAGACTTACCAACCACCAAGGCAAGACTTACCAACCACCAGGTCAAGACTTACCAACCACCAAGGCAAGACTTACCAACCAGCAGGGCAAGACTTACCAACCACCAAGGCAAGACTTACCAACTACTAGGGCAAGACTTACTGTCTCCACCAACTGGGCCTTCTCTACGCTGTTTCCATAACTCACCATAGAGTTGAATAGAACCAAGGGAAATAGCTGAGATTTAATTCCATATAGGTAAAGGTGCTACACTGTTTCCATAGCTCTTGTTAACTTTTAATGGAGTTACTAAAACTGCATAAAGCAGGGCAGCTTTCCCAACTTGCCCATGTTTGCCCGTCATGGGAATATGTTAACTATCATGGGTTCCAATATTCATCTGAATGAGACATAAAGCGTTAACTACACTCTACTGACATGTGCTATCTATATTGGCACACAATGGTTACGTCATAAAACCTAGATTATACGATTTCCATATATGGAGACAAGAACATCTAAGTATCTAAGACAAATGACTGATCAAGACACGGAGGACAGGCTGACTGGACACAAGACAGGCAAAGACAGTCACAGTGGCCTGCATCGGGGTCCTTGACTTCTAACATGGTATCTTTGGGATAATCTCTACATATTTTTTGGCCATTTTCAGTCCATCTGCCCATTTCCATTTGTCATCCATTTTTAGTTGCCCATTTACAAAAAAAAAAAAAAAAACTGGATATACTTATGGGTTGTTTATTTTTATGCCCCAAGCTTCTGATCCATTTTTAAGTAAGTTAAACGGATACTTAAGCTAAAAACCAAAGGTTAAAAATGTCCTATAGACTTGCATTGGGTCTATCGGGCTACAAAAACAGACAAAAATTGTACATGGACTGTTTTTAACAGATGTCATGTCTACTAAAAACACGACCATCACATGTTTGTTTTTTGCAGTCGTGTGAATTGGGTTTTAGTGTATCAAAGAGTACAGTGATATCTGTTATTAAAGGACCAAGTCATCCAGTTAATAAGATGGAGAAGAGAAACAAGTAAGTGGATGGTTATTGTCCTCCGACCCTCATCTCACCATAGCTAGCTTTCACTTCAATCAGTTGAGCAGAGGAGCGACGTCTCCGAGAAGCGCGGACTTCACATTCTTGTTCTGATGGAGAAAAAAGAGAATAAAAAATAAATATTGTGTCCGGATACCGACATGTGACTGAATGTACCAGATCAGTGTGAGGAAGGACTGTAAAGGGGGCATTCCTCGCCATAAAACAATGGCGCTGAGACGCAAGGCCGGCCCTACTGGAAGTGCGGGGATATCGGTCACTGACGGTAGTAACTACACCGATATCTCGGAAATGGGGGCCACACAGGAAACCTATGCCAGTCCCTGACTAGCCGAGATTTCCAATCTGGTAAAATTCTAACATTAGGATCAGTCAAAATGGTTGACATTTTTTTAGCGTGTGCATGGACTTCTCTTCTTCTCTACTCATCTTCTGCTTCTTACAGTACTTTTTATTCTCATTACCTTAATATTATATATATTTTTTCTTTTTTCACATTCTCACCTTCAAGACTTAATTTCTATCTCTACTCTTAAGTTACATTTCAATTTTTTATCCCAAGGACCATCCATGGAACTTGTCCCATCTACTCATCATTTGGCACCAGGACTTTTCCTCCCTCTGCTCTAGTTACCTCCATATATTTTCTCCTCCCAGAGTTTTCTAATATCTGTTCCCTATTTTTAAAATTTTTATCGTATCTTCAAATTCTCATCTTCAAGATTTCTACTAATCTTTTTACATTGTTATCTTCACCCCTTCTTCCATATCTGTCTTCTGGTCCTGTCCTATGGTGCTCACCTACCTTAGTGTTATCTCCTTTTCATGTCATCTCTTTCTGAACTCGTCCTATACTGTATCTCTTCTCTCTCCTGGAATTGCCTTTCCAAGGGTCACCTGACACTCAGCAAGCCCTTAAGTGCCATCTAAAAGTTCATCTCTTCCATCATATTATTTATTAAAGTATTTCTTAATGACATGAGATGAGATTTGTCACCTGATCTCTGTGGGGTTGTCATTTGGAAACTTGTCTGTAGGGCCAAGCCAGCATCAAAAAACACCGCCATACTATTGGCACCACTTCCCGGGGTGCAGCCAATGTCTGATTTCTCCACGGACTCCCACATCTAGAAAGGTAAGGCGGACATAGTTAGCTTTAACCCAAAGAAATGGATCACGCTTTAATGGGATGGTGTGGTCTACAATGTGCTCCGCACCTTCTTTTGGGAGATCTTATATTTGCTGTTCAGCACGTAGACCCCTTTGTCTACGGCCACCAGTCCCACATTGGCCCCGTGATCTGCTTGTAGTTTCAGTTTCATAGAAGAGCCAGGGCTTTGAGCTTTGTTGTCTCTTTCTGAGTTACCGGTCACCAACAGCTGTGTCAGGGTATAACATAGGGTAGGTTAGCAAACGTTATCAATAACATTGTAAAATAAATTCCATCTCGATATATAAAAGACTGCATGGAATATAAAACCATATTAGCAACAACTTTTTAACTCCAGGAAGAGTCCTCACCGTTCCCATGCATGTGTCCGCTACATCCACCCACATGGAATCTGCGACAATCTCTTGTCCGACAATGTAATATGCAAGGAAACGGAAGGATGGGACGACTTCTTCTGTGATGGGAAGATTCATGGTGACCAAAGCCTGACCCGGCAGCCGAGGTTGTCTGCCTGCTTTTAATATCTTGCCCCTGCTCATGAGCTAAATGAATGAAAACAGTAGATAAAGCTCAACCAAGGATCCATCCAATCACATAATAAGATTTTGTAATCACAGGATATAATATTTCATATTGTCAAACCCCATGATCCTCTCTCTGGTAAAAATGAGCAAAATGTTTTACAATCTACTGTATATAGTCGAGTATAAGCCGACCCGAATATAAGCCGAGGCCCCTAATCTTACCACAAAAAACTGGGAAAATGTATTGACTCGAGTATAAGCCGAGGGGGGAAATGCAGCACCTACTGGAAAATTTCAAAAATTAAAATGGTTTTTGGGTGCAGTAGTTTTTGGGTGCTGGGGAAGGGGAGGGGGTGTTTTGGTTGTCTGTCTGCCCCTTCCTCGAGCTTTTTTTTTTTTGCTTGTCTCGAATATAACCCGAGGGGGGCTTTTTCAGCACAAAAACTGTGCTTAAAAATTCGGCTTATACTCGAGTATATACAGAGAGCTGATAAGCCCATAGACATTCCTGAGACTAGAGGAGTATCCCCATCTTGTCCAAACATGACTGACATGAGCATTTCCAGATTCTTCTCCCAGCCAAAAGGTTTAGAGTTATGGAATTAATCAAACATGCCTGTTCTATGACGTTTCTGTAACTCCCATAGAGGTGAATAGGCATTATAGAAACAGTGTAGCCCTGCAAGCTAAAAAGGTTGTCCAGCACATCTGTATTGATGACCTATTCTCAGGATAGGTCATCAATATAAGGTCCAAGGGGAGCTGATCAGCAGAGGCCCTAAGTTATAGAACTTCACTGGTCTGTAATTAATGACCTATCCTATCCTGAGGATAGATCATCAATAAAAAAAAAAAAGAGCTGGACGATTCCTTTAATTTTAGAAGTTACAGAAACAGCAAAGCTTGTTGTTCTATACTGTTTTCGTAAGCTCAACAGTTATGGAAACAATGTAGCTCACTGTTGTATACTATATCCTTAACTTCCAGTATGGTTGGCTGTGCAATGCTGTTTCCTTAACTCCTATTTAGCTTTATGGGAGATACAGAAACAGTGTACAACAGCCTCATTCATCTTCTCTTTATATCCCACAGGAAGACATATAGAAGGTTATTCCCATCTCAGACACAAAAGATTGAGAAGGAAATAACCCTTTAAAGTCTTGAATGCAATAGTTGTTCAGTGTTTTTGACGAATGTAGACATTTTTTACCAGGAAGGTGAAGGATTGTATCTGGTTCTGAACGGCTGGGTTGCTATTGCGAATATTAAAATTCACAGCAAGATTGTCTCCAGGTTTGACTTCTGAAGCAGTGATACCGATGTGCAGGTAATTTCCACTTGACTGCTGAGCAATGGCCGTCATTGTCGCACTTGCTTGCCGATTTTCTGGGATTGCAGGATGTGATGTCCTCACCTTAAATCAGAAGGGAGTGGAAGAATACAGATCATACTGAATCTAAAGGGGAAAAGTGAACCTATCTATAAAACATAGTGTAGGATACTCTTAGGGCTACTAGGAACCTATCTATAAAACATAGTGTAGAACACTCTTAGGACTCCTAGGAATATATCTATAAAACACAGTGTAGAACACTGTCAGGGCTCCTAGGAACCTATCTATAAAACATAGTGTAGAACACTGTCAGGGCTCCTAGGAACCTATCTATAAAACATAGTGTAGAATACTCTTAGGGCTCCTAGGAACCTATCTATAAAACATAGTGTAGAACACTCTTAGGACTCCTAGGAATATACCTATAAAACACAGTGTAGAACACTGTCAGGACTCCTAGGAACCTATCTATAAAACATAGTGTAGAAAACTCTTAGGGCTCCTAGGAACCTATCTATAAAACATAGTGTAGAACACTGTCAGGACTCCTAGGAACCTATCTATAAAACATAGTGTAGAATACTCTTAGGGCCCCTAGGAACCTATCTATCAAACATAGTGTAGAATACTCTCAGGGCTCCTAGGAACCTATCTATAAAACATAGTGTAGAGTACTGTCAGGGCTCCTAAGAACCTATCTATAAAACATAGTGTAGAACACTGTCAGGACTCCTAGGAACCTATCTATAAAACATAGTGTAGAAAACTCTTAGGGCTCCTAGGAACCTATCTATAAAGCATAGTGTAGAACACTGTCAGGACTCCTAGGAACCTATCTATAAAACATAGTGTAGAATACTCTTAGGGCCCCTAGGAACCTATCTATAAAACATAGTGTAGAATACCCTTAGGACTCCTAGGAACCTATCTATAAAACATAGTGTAGAATACCCTTAGGACTCCTAGGAACCTATCTATAAAACATAGTGTAGAACACTGTCAGGGCTCCTAGGAACCTATCTATAAAACATAGTGTAGAATACTGTCAGGGCTCCTAGGAACCTATCTATAAAACATAGTGTAGAATACTGTCAGGACTCCTAGGAACCTATCTATAAAACATACTGTAGAATACTCTTAGGGCTCCTAGGAACCTATCTATAAAACATACTGTAGAATACTCTTAGGACTCCTAGGAACCTATCTATAACACATAGTGTAGAATACTCTTAGGACTCCTAGGAACCTATCTATAAAACATAGTGTAGAATATGGTCAGGACTCCTAGGAACCTATCTATAAAACATAGTGTAGAACACTGTCAGGGCTCCTAGGAACCTATCTATAAAACATAGTGTAGAACAGAATAATTTTGAATATTCTGGTTGCACCATACTCAGTATAAACCAATTTGCCCATCTCTTAAATAGTACCTGTTGCAGGTTAAATTTGACACTGACTACATGTTAAAATGTAGGCCTCCTCCTTCTATTCCTACACAAACAATGTGAACATATTATAATAACGCTATACACGTTTTTTTGCTTTTTCCCCCCATATTTTGCTCCTACTTCATTGCGTTAATAGAGGGGGAAGAACTATGTTTTGAAAACTGCTCCATTGAAAAGTTAATGAAACTCAAATTGTTAAATCTTAAGTCAATTATTAAACAGTTATAATTCAATAATTTGGAAACCTATAGCATTGGTTCTGGTGTCATATGAAAGATGATATTCTGAGCTGTAATATGGTATCAAGATGACTAATTTCACTCCTGTTTTATTTTCAGAGATATCATCAGTTGAGTACACTGTTGGGGTTGGAAGCAGCTGCATATATGTCAATCCCAACTGTTTTCAACTGCTGATATCTCTGGACACATAATGGCTAGAACTGCAATCCTGGTGTCATGAGAGCTGAGCATCTAATTTTTAACTGTTTGAGCTAACCCAGTAACATGGATAGATTCCCATGTAATTCAGGGATATTTGCAGTCTTCTAGAGAACGTTGCACACTTTTCGATCTCTAGGGCTTACAGTATATATTTATTTGCAGAGATACTCACATTAATTTGTAGGGATTTTATATCTGAACCAGTGTTCAGGGTTAGCCGGGCCGTCCCCTCTGATCCTGTTAGACCTTGCACATTTCCTGGATGAGCCACCACTGGGATACGAATGGCAGGAGAACCATCGGGATTTGTCACAAACACCTTTGGAGTAAATAAAGACGTTTTAGAGACTTATATGTGGTATAAAAAGGATGGAAATTGTCCATTAGGTCCTTATGGACGTTCATCACGGCATATGTCAACAAGGGTCACCTACCATAAGGTCAAAAGGCATTCCAGGCTTGAAATAATTGGAGGTTTTGGAAAATGAAACTTTATACGGTGATGTCACAATATGGATATCATCCATTTCTTTTTCCACGATTTCACTTCCTAAAAAGACGACAGGGATCCATGTGGTGAATACAGGATTATATGGCGGGATCATTGCGGAACATTGTAATGGTAATGTCTTATGCCTGTTTGAGTCTTAATATTTTATTAAAAGGGGTTTTCTCATGTCAGTATTTATGGTTATATACATAGGATAGGCTATAAATGCCCGATAGACATGGGTTTCACCTCTAGACCTACATCTATTTTGAGAATGGGGGCCTGTGCCTTCCCAAAGTAACAGGTGAAGGGCCATGAAGACACCAGTCTCTCCATTCACTTGCTTTGGCTATTTCTGTAACTGCAACAGTAGCAGCTACCGCCGGCAACTGCTGCTGCTACCCCGGTAGTTACGCCCCTGCTTGTTCCCAGTACCATAATGCTGCCAGACGTCAGAGCTGACCCTTAGGACATATTCACATGACAGTATTTTGCATCAGTATTTGGAGCCAGAAGTTGTATACAGAGTATAGGAATAACAAATAATTGCAGCTATGTTCCCATTCACCTAGTATACAGCTTCCAGAAGCCAAATCAGCGGATCGGTGGGGGGTCTTGTGTCAGACCCCCACTGTTCTGATAGTCATTGCCCATGGGTAATGAACTCTTGGCGGAAGGTGATGGCACATGATGACTCCTTGTCTACCTTGTAGTACTCACCAGAATCGGTGATTAAGGTCACGGACATACATAAGGTAAACTGTAATAAGTCATTGACCCTTTCAAAGTTTTTCACAAGGTCTTCTCTCTTTAATACAACGTCTCCTTCTCCCTCCTTAATCTAATGGACAGAAAAGGAAAAGAAGATGAATACAAAGTGATGGAGGCTAAAAAAAAGGGTTAATTGTTTATTTTTTATCTTAGTAACAAGAAGATTGAAACATCTTAATGGCATTTAGAAACATTATTATCGTACATGAATTCGCCTCAGGGTACTCGGTAGACTGGTCTTTGTTCCGTCTTTCTTAACTCCAAACATGACAAACGCCGTGCCATCTACAGGCTTGCCATAGAGGTACCTGATATTAAAGAGAAAAAAAAAAAAAACAGCTCTCAGATTCGTCCAGCACAGTCTATTAGTCACCAATATGGACAATATATTAGCCATACACTACGTTGCATTCTGGTGACAATATGTTAGGAATCTCGATATCTGTACTTCTAATTATATCCGTCATACTTTTCTGTGTAACACTGTTCACAACGGTTACTTTAAGGTTGATATTCCTGCTAGCCAACCTGTGTCTGGGTCTGCAGCCAGTCATAGTCTATCCTTGACCTGAGGGGGGGGTATTTATACCTAGCACTGAGACTTGTTAGATGCCCATTGTTACATTGTATTTAGACTTTGCGCTTTAAATTTATCTAGTTTTCTGCTTCTCTGGTAACTGATTTTGGCTTTATACGTGACCTCCTGGACTGGACCATGGCTTGTAGTATTCCAGTGCACCTATTTTCTGAAAACAGTTTTGGGGTGTAACCTGGGTCCTGATCCTAACCTGGGACTTCAAAGTCCAACTTGCCTTGGACGGCATAAGGTCTTGTGGGTAAGGATTAAAGTTACTCCAAGAGTAAGAGTCACCAATTATGGGTATTTGGGAAAAACGTTGTGATAATAGTTTGTGATATCCAACAGTAAATTGCTAAATATGGGATTTCCCAGGCTACGCGTGCATGGCATAATCTACAGAATTTGGCCAATTATTTGTTCGAGATAAATGGGTCATTCTGTCGGAGTGATTACTTATATGAACAATCTAAAGGGGCCATTGATCCCTGTTCAATAAAACTCTTGTGTGTATGACAAGCATTAGACAAAGTCAGCCCCCTAGTTATTGTGTATATGGAAGGTATATTATGGATTAATATAATAAATTAAATATTAAAAAAAGAAATCTTTTGGCCTAGATCCAATAACAAAAACATTCCTATTTCCCATTTACATATTTCCTTTGTAATAAAATGTGAACTCATATGTTCCATTCACACCGATCTTGTTCTTACTTTGCTTTAATATCCACAAAAAATTCGGGATCGTCAAAATAATAAAATTTCTGCTCGGGAATCAGTTGAATCTCAAATGTGGGTAAGACTATATGGGGGGAAAAAAGCCGAAATAATTAATAATAGTAAAAAGAAGCAAAAATAAGTCGATATTATCCGTATGTCTCATAGTAACATTCTCTTACCATATTCCTTCACCTCAAAGTTAGTGGTGTGATTATACAGAGGGGAGTCTTCATATTTCGCTGATATGGTCCATACACCCACACTGGAAGGAGAGAGGACGGAATCACATGAATTTATATTTTCTACATTATTTAGGTTCTTAAAATATATTGGTGCTATTGTGAGAAGGTGAAAGGCAAAGTGCTGGCGTCTGACTGTATGAGCAGCAGATTACTGACTTATGTGAGGTCCAGGGTGGGAGTGGAATAGGTTTCAGCCCCAGGGGTGGGTCATAGGCTCATTATTGCCCCATAAAAGACTGCACGTCAGGGCAAATCCAGGAAGTGAGGAGGCGGCTGGGTCTGACCTGATATTGAGAACCTTGTGATACAGTACAGTAGGTTGTTTTTTTTCTGGTTGATTCGTGTGGCTGGTAGTAAGCCACATGTACAGTTAGTATTTTCTGTTTAGTTAGTGCTCAGACGAGCAGGATTTTGGTTTGACATTATTTTCCCTGTATGAATGGTTGTATTTTATTTTGCTCATTTTTGTGCCTGACATAAAGGTTTAGTTATTTTGTTTTTTTCTTCAATAAACCACTTTGCTGCAAGATTTGTGTCCCTGTCTCTGACTGTTTGGGTCGACACCACTATTTCTACCGAGCTACCTTCCTCACACTATATACAGTATAAGCACTGTATGTACTATTGATTAGAGATGGGCAAACCAATTTGGACCAAACAGATTCTGCCCGAATTTTTAACCCAATAGTTTAGAAATCCAACCAAACCTAACGCTCTGATAGTTCACATCCATGAATCTCTCAAAGGCATCCAGTGTTTTTCCCTGTGCCCTCCACTCTTCTTTTTGCAGTCTCTAGTGGTCTCTTCAAGCCTTTTCCAGTATGTTCATCTAGCATCATTATGTCAGCATGCCCCATGTCACCAATAAGGCCCAATCACGGGCCTAATTGGTGACCTCAGGGCTGATGTGATTGCTGGAAAGAGGTCAGCAGAGGCTAGATCCTACAAGAAGAGGACTGGTAGTCTGGTAAGAAGACCAAATGCCCAGGAGAGGTGAGGAGATGTAAGTATCTGGACTTTCTATTTTGCACCTCCCCTGGGACATCCCATCACACTAAGCAGATCTTTCTCATGCTAAGTTATCCTTTCCACCATATTCTTCAGAACTTGACCTCTCTATCCAAAAGTTATCTTCATCTGTATATTTGTAGATATTGACTAGTGATGGCTCATGCAGCTTCAATAGAATCTTAAGATGTTTTCTGAAGATCAGCTCTGATATATTCGGACAGGTAAGACGTTGATGTAGGACATGTAATATTTACCTGACTAGTTCTGGTAGTTTGTAGGATAAGGAAATGATACCGGAGTTTCCTTCAACTTTGACGGCGTCTCTCTTAACAATGATATTTTCTGGGGTCTGTAGAGATGAAATAGAATGAAGATGAAGCCACCAATGTTATGGGAGATATCATCTTGGAACCCTTGACTTATAATCCAGGTAATAATTTCATACCTTGGCAACAACCACCATACATGTGTGCTGGTGCCATATCACCCTGAACCATGTGCGTCAAGTGCCGGATGGGTTTTATACCCATCACTGATACCCGACCATGACTATTACTGACCATGGCTATTTAACCACTTTAAGGTATCCAATTGGCAATTTGTAGATGGGAAGGAACTTTTTTTCCCCAAGATGGGGTAATTGACATCAACCTTGTGTTGTTTTTTGGTTGGTTTTTTTTGCATTTATCTGGATTGGGTTTATAGATTGGACTTGATGGATTTGTGTCTTTATCCAACTTCATCTACTATGTTATTGCTCTTATAGTAAAGATTCAACATATACGTCATCATATATCGCAATGATATATGGCAATGTTATCTGATCGAAGGAGGATACTATGATACACCCATCACCTTAAATATGGTCGCCCATCCTCTGTATCAGCTAAAATTTGTTCACTAAAATTTGTGCTCAAAAAATGTAACATGAAGAAAAGTTGTCTTACCAAAAATTCAACAATCACAGCTTTATTGATAGGAGACAGTTTGTAGTCCATAGAGAAGATACGATAGAGAACTGTGGAATAAAAACAGAGAAAATAAGGTAAGACCTTCTCGACATTTGACCAACATGGACTATTGTTGGGCAGCAAATATGGATAGGGCTCAGGGTTAGGCTCTTGCTATATATGATGGATACCAGTTGTATTACACAGCTGGCACCCACTGGTAAGTGCTGTATATGGTGCCAACACCGATCTTGGCTGTTAACCATTTTAATGCTGCCACCAGTTATGTCTTCAGCACCCAAGCCATTCAAGAACATGGACGCCACCATGTTGGAAGAAATCACAGCTTTCTGTAACACCAATAGGGGGCAGCAATACATTTTCATGGGAAACAGTTAAAGGCTCCAAGCCTATCCTCATCACAGGTAGACTATAATAGACGTCCAGCAAGTAGACAATGCACTACAATACAGAAGTATTATATAGGATATTGTATCAGCAAAAGATAAAATAATAATAATAATAATAATAATAATAATAATAATAATAATAATACCAAAATTTGCTAATTTTGCAAATAAAAATCAACAAATAAGAAAAAATAAACTCAAATAAAATACATTTTTCTAAATAAAAAATATCAGGTCATTTGAAAATACCCAAATTATTATAATATAAAAGAATTTATGTATTTTAAATTTTAAAAAATCACAATTTTTGAAATTTTTGGGCTTATTTTTCTTCTCTTCTACTTCCCTCTCCAAAAACAAATGAGAAAAAATTGATGAAAATGCCATCTATACGGCATAACGGTACCAGTTATGTGTATCAAAAAATGAAAAAGCGATATAAGTTTGTGCAAATCTGCAGAAGCTTCATTGGCATAACCCAAACAGTCCATGTTATACCTGTAGACCCCGGGGTGTAGATGGTCTTGTCTGTTTGAATGAAGACATATCCACTTTGATAGCCCAACAGGACAACTTTTTCCATATTACACACTGGAGACTTCACCGAAACATAGACAAATTGTTTGGTTTTTTGGTTCTTAATTAAATCTTTCGATGGAATCTGACAACAAAAAGAAAGGAGACGATAACAAATTTTACATATAGGGCCAGATCAAGGAATAATAGCTAAATGGGTTGTATATTTTTGCACATTTTTTCTTACCTTGACTGTAGCTGTGCCCAGAAATTGGTTGCCATTATTCACGGCCACCTTCTGTTTTACCAAACTCAAACTTCTCTTGGGAAAGTCTTGAATTTCAATGTCGGCGTCAAAAGGCTTGTTGTGCCCGTCTATGACGATGATTTCTTCACTCTCCAATCGTAACACATTCGGTGTAATAAGAGTGCACCTAACACAGAGGAGAAAGAACGAAACTTCAGCCAAACTGTTCAGTACAAAAAATAGGGTCAGTTTGAGGTTTTCGGAGGCCCCTTCATCGAAAATGGTTTGGCTTGCTAATTGTCGTCTCAAGAATATACACAAGGCTCGCCTGAAAACTGTGCTTCGATACAGTCATGGTGCTTTGATACTAGTGTTATAAAGTCCACAAGCTTAACATGACCCCTGAGGCCCAACCACAGTGATCTGGGGCCACCTAGGAGGCTAGCGAGGCCAGAAGATGCTGGGAGAGAAAACCAGATGCTCCGGTGGATCCCATAGAGGTGCGGAAAGATGAATAGGAGATTTTGTATGATGTTAAATTAATACTGTACAACACATTGTAGCAAGATAAATATAGCATATACGTCGTTTCCAAGTATTGTCCCAGTAGACACCATGACCTGTATGTAGACCACTGTGATGAGGCAGTTGGGACGTTTGCCCATAGATCAAACCCAATCATCTAATGCCATATTAGAACCACCATAGGTCCTGCTTTAAACAGGGAAAGTTACAGAGAACACATCTACTAGTGTCCAAAATCCTTCTGTTCCTGGAAGGTTCCTCATCAAATT
Source organism: Leptodactylus fuscus (assembly GCF_031893055.1). Taxonomy (NCBI): domain Eukaryota; kingdom Metazoa; phylum Chordata; class Amphibia; order Anura; family Leptodactylidae; genus Leptodactylus; species Leptodactylus fuscus. Next base: position 16,557,999 of record NC_134269.1, on the reverse strand, counting down.
TGGAATGTAAAAAGCTTATCTGCAAGTAGATTGCACTAAAAAGACTTCTACATTCCAGCCTTGTTTCATAGTCTTATATCGGGATAATGACTACAGAGCTTATAGTCCAGGATCCAACATAGTAAATCATGTACAGAATATAAGGGAACCATGCTGAGTCACATAACATACAATATCTAACATAGTATTGGCCAAAGAGCCACGTCAGTTTTACAGAAAATAGGGCCCTGGGCAACAAGGGAGGTATGTCCCTCCACCACTTTCCATTTGTATACGGTTCTTGTACTATACTATCATATTGGCATATAGTGGTTAGACAAACCCCACATGACACCACTTTAATGTGCACAAATAATATCCACTGTAAGAATATTTCTACTTTAAGACTAGGGTCATAGGGTGACTTTGGCCATGATTCCGGTTGTGAAATCGAAGATTACCTTGTTGTCGTGTGACTCCTTTATTAACGCAAGTGAATGAAGCAGTGGCCCCCATCAAGAATGAACAGAACATCATGTGAGCCGGGCTTGCGTTGCGACACATAAGGACGCAAGTCCGGCCCACGTAACGTCTCCAACATCACCAAGTAGGCCCGAAACCATCCGGAGACCAGGAAAGGTAAGTAATAGAGATGAGCGAGTAGTACTCGATCAAGTAGGTATTTGATCGTATACTACGGTATTCGAAATACTCGTACTCGATCGAGTACCACTCGCTGTTCGAATGTAAAAGTTCGATGCAGAACCAGCATTGATTGGCCAAATGCTATACAGTCGGCCAATCAATGCTGGTTCTTCTCCTACCTTTAGAAGTCTTCTCCATGCAGCCTCCCCGCGGCGTCTTCTGGCTCTTCATTCACTCTGCCAGGCATCGGGCCTGGGCACAGCTGACTGCGCATGTCCGCTTCTAGTGCGGGCATGCGCAGTCGGCTCTGCCCAGGCCCGATGCCTGGCAGAGTGAATTCAGAGCCGGAAGACACCGCGGGGACACTGCATGGAGAAGACTGCTCGGAGGATCCAGCCCGACCCTCACTCGTGGACTTGGTAAGTATAATTTGATCGAATGTTGCCTACCCCTGAAATGAGCATTTTCCCCCCATAGACTATAATAGGGTTCGATATTCGATTCGAGTAGTCGAATATTGAGGGGCTACTCGAAACGAACATCGAACCTCGAACATTTTACTGTTCGCTCATCTCTAGTAAGTAACACTGTTTTTACGTCCCCTCATCTTTCCTAGCCTTCCAATCATTATACTCGGGGGTCTGAAAATACCCACTCGAGTATAACAATGGCAATGTTTGTGGGGTTCACGGGATCCCAGCTCCTGCTTACAGTCGTTCCACACTAGTTGAAGTGCCGGTGGCCGTGAGCAGGAGACAGGATCAATAAGTAAATAGGGCCTGTTACTTGGTGGAGTTACTCCAGCAGATAACAACCTATTAAATATATATATATATATATATATATATATATATATATATATATATATATATATATGTATCAGGGGCCCATCGAGCCCCCAAATATCCCGGGCCCTGTGGCAGTGGCTAAGCATATTTAAGCTCCTGGAATGGAGTCACATTGCTACTGGATGGTTGTGCAACTGCGATGGGAAGCAGTGCTGGATTTCATTGCAGCAAGTTACAGTCACAGCCCCCCCAGGACCACAATACACCTCCATTTATGTACATTAGAGAAAGAGTCGCAGGGCATCAGGACAATCTTTCTAGTCTTAAAGGGATTGTCCAACTGTAAAAGGATTTATCACACTGGTGACTGGATAGGTCATCCTATAGGGTCTACCACCTACACCCTGCACAATTTAGCTGTTCCGGCAGCCTCCAGGTGCTAAAAGCTACAACAGTGAATGGGAATGACATATAGACTCTCTCATTGAAGTATTATTTTTCTTAGGAATTTCCTTGAATAGGAGCGTATGCACACGCTCCCCCTCCATTGCTGTAGCTTCCAGTGCCAAGACACTGCTGGGACAGCTGCTCTGTATACGGGGGTCTGCATATCGGACCCCCATAGATCACATACTGGTGAGCTATCCTGTAGATATTCCATCAATATAAAAAATCCACTTGAGGTCAGACAACTTTTTGAGAGTCCACGGAATACTGCCATATAGATCCCATATATCACTGTATCACGGAGAAACTGTATCACTGAAATTTCCCCATTGTGGGACTATTAAAGGATTATCTTATCTTATCTTATATAACACTTTAATGTACATTCCAAACATTCCAGCACATACTACTAAATAGTGCAGGGGATTCTAGTTCGCTCCTGGTATTCCTGAACCACATTGGCAATGGCGATTCAATGTGTCACCCTATAAAAGTAACCCCGTCACCAGAGCTTACACTCTACTATATAGAAGAAAAAAAAACTTGTGAAAAAATAGACTAATAGCTTGCAAAATCTAAATGATATCAAAAGAATATTGAAAATCCTTGTACTCACGGTTGCCCAAAGCAGCCGGCCAGGAGGGCGAGCAGGGCGAGACACAGAAGTCTGCACCCCATGGTGTATCCACTATGAAGTGTATCCTCTGCAGGGCACTGAGGTTATATATCATCTATGGGATGGACAGAGCAAACAGTCCCTAGTAATAGGGAGGAGCTGCAGAGATTTGCAAACTCTGTAATTTCCAGTAAAGGCAGCAGGTTGCAAAATAAACAGAAATTGTGTCCTTCACAGCTCGGGCTGATCTGCAAAGATGAATAAACCCTGGGCATATACAAACATCCAAAGAATCAGACAACATAGCAAGCTTATACAGAGCCTGATGCAAGGGCTGATAATGCCAATTCCATAGAACAAGTATGTTTGTGCTGGTTTGCATTAGCCATTTACAGAATACGTTGTGAGTTTAATTGTTGGCAGGGCGAAGTGCCATGAATACTCCATTCAATCATACAATAAGGAAGCATTTGTTTGAGAGTCAAATATCAGGAACTTGTGCTCCAAGATCATTGGTCCCATAATCATCCAATATAACAGGTCCATAAAAGAATTGGGAGCCCTGAGTAGAGATGGGCGAAGCTCTCAAGGTTTGTTTCATTTTGAATTCAGGGGGCTAAGGTTCCAGATTTATTTTGAGTCAAACAAGTTCAGTATGAACTACAACTTAAATTGGCTTAAAACATAATGTAGAATACTGTCAGGGCTCCTAGGAACCTATCTATAAAACATAGTGTAGAATACTGTCAGGGCTCCTAGGATCCTATCTATAAAACATAGTGTAGAATACTGTCAGGGCTCCTAGGAACCTATCTATAAAACATAGTGTAGAATACTGTCAGGACTCCTAGGATCCTATCTATAAAACATAGTGTAGAATACTGTCAGGGCTCCTAAGAACCTATCTATAAAACATAGTGTAGAATACTGTCAGGGCTCCTAGGAACCTATCTATAAAACATAGTGTAGAATACTGTCAGGGCTCCTAGGAACCTATCTATAAAACATAGTGTAGAACACTGTCAGGGCTCCTAGGAACCTATCTATAAAACATAGTGTAGAATACTGTCAGGACTCCTAGAATCCTATCTATAAAACATAGTGTAGAATACTGTCAGGGCTCCTAGGAACCTATCTATAAAACATAGTGTAGAACACTGTCAGGGCTCCTAGGAACCTATCTATAATACATAGTGTAGAACACTGTCAGGGCTCCTAGGAGCCTATCTATAAAACATAGTGTAGAATACTGTCAGGGCTCCTAGGAACCTATCTATAAAACATGGTGTAGAATACTCTTAGGGCTCCTAGGAACCTATCTATAAAACATAGTGTAGGACACTCTTAGGCCTCCTAGGCACCTATCTATAAAACATAGTGTAGAATACTGTCAGGGCTCCTAGGAACCTATCTATAAAACATAGTTTAGAACACACTTAGGACTCGTAGGAACCTATCTATAAAACATAGTGTAGCATACTCTTAGGGCCCCTAGAAACCTATCTATAAAACATAGCGTAGAATACTGTTAGGGCTCCTAGGAACCTATCTATAAAACATAGTGTAGAACACTGTCAGGCCTCCTAGGCACCTATCTATAAAACATAGTGTAGAATACTGTCAGGGCTCCTAGGAACCTATCTATAAAACAAAGTTTAGAATACTCTTAGGGCTCCTAGGAACCTATCTATAAAACATAGTGTAGGACACTGTCAGGACTCCTAGGAACCTATCTATAAAACATAGTGTAGAACACACTTAGGACTCCTAGGAACCTATCTATAAAACATAGTGTAGAATACTGTCAGGGCTCCTAGGAACCTATCTATAATACATAGTGTAGAATACTCTTAGCACTCCTAGTAACCTATCTATAAAACATAGTGTAGAACACTGTCAGGGCTCCTAGGAACCTATCTATAAAACATAGTGTAGAACACTGTCAGGGCTCCTAGGAGCCTATCTATAAAACATAGTGTAGAATACTGTCAGGGCTCCTAGGAACCTATCTATAAAACATGGTGTAGAATACTCTTAGGGCTCCTAGGAACCTATCTATAAAACATAGTGTAGGACACTCTTAGGCCTCCTAGGCACCTATCTATAAAACATAGTGTAGAATACTGTCAGGGCTCCTAGGAACCTATCTATAAAACATAGTGTAGAACACACTTAGGACTCCTAGGAACCTATCTATAAAACATAGTGTAGAATACTCTTAGGGCCCCTAGAAACCTATCTATAAAACATAGTGTAGAACACTGTCAGGGCTCCTAGGAACCTATCTATAAAACATAGTGTAGAACACTGTCAGGGCTCCTAGGAACCTATCTATAAAACATAGTGTAGAACACACTTAGGACTCCTAGGAACCTATCTATAAAACATAGTGTAGAATACTCTTAGGGCTCCTAGTAACCTATCTATAAAACATAGTGTAGAACACTGTCAGGGCTCCTAGGAACCTATCTATAAAACATAGCGTAGAACACACTTAGGACTCCTAGGAACCTATCTATAAAACATAGTGTAGAATACTGTCAGGGCTCCTAGGATCCTATCTATAAAACATAGTGTAGAATACTCTTAGGGCTCCTAGTAACCTATCTATAAAACATAGTGTAGAACACTGTCAGGGCTCCTAGGAACCTATCTATAAAACATAGTGTAGAATACTCTTAGGGCTCCTAGTAACCTATCTATAAAACATAGTGTAGAACACTGTCAGGGCTCCTAGGAACCTATCTATAAAACATAGTGTAGAACACTGTCAGGGCTCCTAGGACCCCATCTATAAAACATAGTGTAGAACATTCTTAGGGTTACGGAATCCGCCTCAAAATCCACCTGCAAAAAAGGCTCCCATTCATTTCAATAGGAGTCGCTCGCTTTTTTTTTTTTACCATTAACAATTTTTTTCAGCTGGCGGGCACAAGAAGTGACATGCCCTATCTTCATCCACAGCGCAAGACTCACTCATGATTAGGCCTATTCATTCATTCAGGAGCGGGTTGCTCTGCATCAGCATCTCGTTGTGGCTAGCCGCACGGAGAAATCACACTGTGGAAACGGTTTTCACTGTGTGAACTAGCCCTAAAACTAGTAGCTGAAGTTATGTTAAAGTGACATGTATATCTACTCTCTTTTTATACATTTCAATTTTACAAATGCTTCACAAATTACTCTTTTTGGGGTGCCCTTACATTATCCAGCCTTCTCTATTGGGTATCTTCCAACCTCTTTTGGTCTCCTAGTTGATGTCATATTAACAAATTTGATTTAGTTTCAGCTACAGCAGTTTTTCTAAACACTTTCAAGCCAAGTACCCCCTCGTGAATAAAGTTCCAACAGAGTACCCTCAATGGTGGTGGTGTTCTGCCGGGCTTTTATCTTCCATCCAGCTTTTCACTCATCAGAACCTAGATTAGACTACCTGTACCTGGAGATCCATCCCATTAACCCCTAACCAATGTCTTCTGATGCCTGCCTCTGCTTGGCAGCAACATAGCCTTGGTTTTTGTAGATTGTGGTAGATTGTTTTAGAAGGCACTAGCCCCCCAGGAACCTGGAACCTGAACACTAACTAACCAGAGCAATGCTCCTCACACATGGTGCATACCCCCTGAGACTGCTTGGAGGACCCCCTGGGATACATGAACCACTGTCTGCTGTAGAGAAGGTTAAAACTTAGTGACTTGGCAGAAGGAATAGGACAGACCTACATGGAGAGACATGTATCTTTCATGATTCCTTTCTTTGGAATCTGTTTGGGTTTCTACCTAAGGAGGAAACACACGCAGTCCCCTGGTTTGTGACTTCTCCTTCTGCCAACCTGCCTTGGACAGTAATAAGCTACTACAATGAGCTTTACTGTACTTGTAGCTCTATCATCATTGTATTTACCCAGTTCTGTCATCATGTCCATTTGTGTCCCTTTACACAATCCTTCGGTAAGCCTGAGATGTTGCTCCATACTACGGCTGACTTGTGTCATCTATGTGAAAGTGTTTTCGGTACAAGCGTTGAGGGACGTTCTGCCCTATTACTATTACTCATAGTGAAAATGATTCATCTAGCACAATGGCGTCAGACTTATTACCAGCGAGGGTCACATCAGGAGTATAGATGTTTTCAGAGAGCCGTGTTTGGTGACAAAATAGCGATATATTGTATTATTCTGCCTCATAATACGAAAGACATACCGTTTTTTCTCCTCAAACAGAAACATGTAATCATTTTCCCATCTTTCATTAAATTGCCTTCTTTTTGCATCAATTTTTGTCTCGTTGGAAATTATTTTTCCAACTCAACTTGGAAAATCAGTCCTTCTACCTGCCCAGATGGCCCCCACTCCCTGAGAATCCAGTGCACTGTCTGCTTGGCCGGTATGGGCCCCTGGTCCCAGAGATATTGGTGCCAGTAGATTTGGTACCAATATCCCTGAACTGTCAGAAGGCTCAACATGATCCCTGGTCATTGAGGAACGTTCCACCTGACAAGTACAAAGCTAAGGAAAAGTAATGTTGGGGGGGAGGCGTTCCTTACAGACCAGCCATGACATTGATGACACTGAGTTATAATAATAATAATAATTATTATTATTTATTTATATATAGCACCATTAATCCCATGGTGCTGTACATTATTATATTACTGCCATGGTGCTGTACATTATTATATTACTTCCATGGTGCTGTACATTATTATATTAATTCCATGATGCTGTACATTATTATATTAATCCCATGGTGCTGTACATTATTATATTACTGCCATGGTGCTGTACATTATTATATTACTTCCATGGTGCTGTACATTATTATATTAATTCCATGGTGCTGTACATTATTATATTAATTCCATGGTGCTGTACATTATTATATTAATTCCATGGTGCTGTACATTATTATATTAATCCCATGGTGCTTTACATTATTATATTAATTCCATGGTGCTGTACATTATTATATTAATTCCATGGTGCTGTACATTATTATATTAATTCCATGGTGCTGTACATTATTATATTAATTCCATGGTGCTGTACATTATTATATTAATCCCATGTTGCTGTACATTATTATATTAATCCCATGGTGCTGTACATTATTATATTAATCCCATGCTGCTGTACATTATTATATTAATTCCATGGTGCTGTACATTATTATATTAATCCCATGGTGCTGTACATTATTATATTAATTCCATGGTGCTGTACATTATTATATTAATCCCATGGTGCTGTACATTATTATATTAATTCCATGGTGCTTTACATTTGGGGGTTACATACAATACACAGAATATACAGGTAGATATAATACTAACAATGATCGGCTGGCACAGTGGGGTAGAGGGCCCTGCCCGCGAGGGCTTACAATCTATGGGGGAAGGAGGTAGAGACAGAAGGAGAGGGGGAGACTGTACAGATGGGGGTGCGGTGATAGTGTTATTGGAGGTTGTAGGCCTTCCTGAATAGGGGAGTCTTCAGGGCCTTCTTGAATCCTGTGATTGTGGGGGTCAGTCTTATGTGTCGTGGTAAGGAGTTCCAGAGTATGGGGGATGCACGGGAGAAATCTTGGAGACGGTTGTGTGAGGAGCGGATGAGAGCAGAGCGGAGTAGGAGGTCATTGGAGGATCTGAGGTTACGTGTGGGCAGGTAGCGGGAGATGAGGTCAGAGATATATGGAGGGGACAGGTTGTGGATGGCTTTGTATGTTAGCGTTAATAGCTTGAACTCAATTCGCTGGGCTATAGGTAGCCAGTGGAGGGACTGGCAAAGGGGAGCAGCCGATGAAGATCGGGGGGTGAGGTGGATTAAGCGAGCAGCACAGTTTAAGGTGGACTGGAGGGTGGCGAGGGTGTTGGCTGGGACTCCATGGAGAACGGGTTGCAGTAATCTAAACGCGAGATTATGACGGCCTGGACGAGCCTCTTGGTAGTTTCAGGGGTGAGGAAGGAGCGGATTCGATGGATGTTCTTGAGCTGGAGGTGGCAGGAGGTGTTGAGGATTTGAATGTGTGACTTGAAGGATAGGTCAGAGTCCAGGGTTATCCCAAGGGATCGGGCCCGTGGGACAGGGGTAAGTGGGGTTCCATTAACTTTGATAGATGGGTCAGGTGGAGGGGCCATACAGGGTGGGGTGAAGATATGAGTTCCGTTTTTTCCATGTTGAGTTTGAGAAAGCGGGAGGAGAGGAAGGAGACTACAGCTGCTAAACAATCTGGAACTCTGGCCAACAGAGAGGTAATGTCTGGTCCAGAGAGATGTATATGGGTGTCGTCGGTGTAGCAATGATATTGAAAACCATGAGATTCAATGACTTGGCCTAGGCCGAGGGTGTAGATGGAGAAGAGGAGGGGTCCTTAGATGGAGCTATCCTTATAATGTCCATCCTTCTGACATTTTAGGAATATTGGTGCCAAAATTAACGGCACCAATATCTCTGACACTGGGGGCACATACCAGTAAAACTGCGCACTAGCGATATATAATACCACCAATGTCAGAGGTCATGTAAGGTCCCCTTTAAATACACCAAAAATTCTTAGTGAAGTCCGGTGTCCACTCCCTTGAAGGAATTCCATAATGTTTTGTAGAAGAGTCTTATCTGTAGTGTCTCATGTGAGATGGATGGCCTTGTTGTGTAACATCTCCTGTGGTTTCTCTGCAGAATTGAGGATTACGATAAATTCACGAACCCACATGACACAGTTTATTAAATTGATCATAAAAAATCCTGCAAAAAAGGTAAACACTAGCAAAAAAATCAGGAAAATCAGGAAAGTGGCATTAACAAAAATCCTCTCGGCCCCAATGGTGGTCAGACCATGTCATATGTATTAATGATGGTCAGACCATAACAAATGTATAGAAATTCACGGTGCCAAAGTTGGAACCAGTTTTAGCCTTAGGGTCAGTATTGCCCCTGATATAGTAAAGACCTAGACAGGATTCCAGTAATCTCTTCATCCTTCCAGGCAATAATATCATCAGGTTATGATATGGAAGTTTGTCCCAACTTATGACCACGTTATACCCCCCACAATAAGGTCAGAACTAGGAGTACTTTCAATTTTTATGGCTTTTCAAGGTTTCCATATACTGGAATGGGTTAGAACCGAAAGGTTTTTTGTGTCTAAAGGATTAATGTGTCAATAGAGAAGGTTTCCCAAAGTTGCTCAATGTTTACTCGCTGTTCAGTGAACCTTAGATAAAAAAATTCTGCAGAATCCACAGGAGATGTTACACAACAAGGCCATCCATCTCGCAGGAGACATTACAGAGGAGGATAAGAGGAGATTCTTATACAAAACATTAGGAAATTCCTACAAGGTGGAAAATTCTTACCATCCCAGAAACTTTAAGAGATTTTCTCATTGGAAGGTCATTCTGTACAGTAAGTATCCAGACAGGTATCTAGTACATTTTTGAAAAACTTTTACAATTTGTTCTAGGACAGAGAGGAACTTTAGGGGGACATGATAGTTTGCTGTAATACACTGCAATGCTCATGTATTGCAATGTATTATACTATTCCTCCTATGGCTGATAGTAAACCTATTAGACCCTGCCTTGGTAATAATACAATACAATCATACTAACCCATCCTGGTCCAGCGTAATCCCATTGGCTGGTTTACATCATGTGATAGGTGTTACGCTAGAGTTTGTTGTCATTGTCACCCCCCTCCCTTTTTGGCTGGGACAGCCCAAAAATCAAAGGAGTTTCTCTCCATGGTAAGACCAGGCTGAAGTGAAGAGTCAAGTGAACTCTAGTAACCTCTTTTTTGGTGCACAGAGTCCTGGCACGTAGTGGGGGAGAGTTTTTGGCTAAACTAAGTGTTATATTGCAACCTGCACCATGTGATCTACGGTATATCACTTGAATGTGGTTGCCTAACAAGGGAACGTTGAAGTCATCACCCGATGACCACGTCAAACCTTTATAATATGTTTAGGCCCCCATTGTATTAAATATGACCACGAATTAATCCCCCTCCCTGAGTAAAAAAAAATATTGGTGGTTTAAAAAAAAAAAACTGTCGGCAATGGCTCCAATATGGATAGACCCTTTGATTATTTGAGTTGAGTGCTAAATCAATTGAATTACTAACATTGAATTCAGCATTGTCTCTTCTGTCATAGCGGGATTTTTAATACAAAGGGGTGTTTAATAGGGGGCCCCTCTCTGTATTATATCTCAGCCTCCCCTTGATAAGCAACCACAGGTAGAAAGCGTGTCAGCAGACTAGTGAGCTACCATACACCATACCATACCATACTATACCATACCTATGTAATAAGCTTGGTTCTGGCTCTGTACCTATGTAGGAAGTATGGTTATAGAATCATATACAGTATCTGGACAGTAACCTGGTACCATATCTATGTAATAAGTAGAGATGAGTGAACAGTAAAATGTTTGAGGTTTGATATTCGTTTCGAGTAGCCCCTCAATATTCGACTACTCGAATCGAATATCAAACCCTATTATAGTCTATGGGGGGGAAAATTCTCGTTTCAGGGGTAGGCAACGTTCGATCAAATTATACTTACCAAGTCCACGAGTGAGGATCGGGCTGGATCCTCCGAGCAGTCTTCTCCGTGCAGCGTCCCCGCGGCGTCTTCCAGCTCTTCATTCACTCTGCCAGGCATCGGGCCTGGGCAAAGCCGACTGCGCATGCCCGCATTACAAGAGTGAATTCAGAGCCGGAAGACGCCGCGGGGAAGCTGCACAGAGAAGACTTCTAAAGGTAGGAGAAGAACCAGCATTGATTGGACGACTGTATAGCATTCGGCCAATCAATACTGGTTCTGCATCGAACTTTTACATTTGAATAGCGAGTGGTACTTGATCAAGTACGAGTATTTCGAATACCGTAGTATTCGATCGAATACCTACTCAATCGAATACTACTCGCTCATCTCTAGTAATAAGCTTTATGCTTGCTCTGTATCTATGGTTATGGAACCACATACAGTATTGAGACAGTAAGCTTGGTTCTTTTACCATATCTATGCAATAAGCTTGGTTTTGGCTCTGTACCTATGTAGGAAGTATGTTTATAGAAACATATCCAGTATCTAACAGTAAGCTAGAACCATATTTATGTAATAAGCTTTATCCTTGCTCTGTATTAGATATGAGCGAACAGTGAAATATTCCAGATTCGATATTCGTTTCGAATAGAGCCTCAATATTCGCCTACTCGATTGAACATCTATGGTCTATGGGAAAAAAATGCTCGTTTCAGGGGAAACCACTATTCGACTAAAGGAGAGTCACCAAGTCCACGAGTAGCAGGAGGAGAGTGTTTAGGAGGAGCGCTGTGCAGTTAAAGCACAAGGACCCCATTATAGTCTATGGGGTCTGTGCGCTTTAACTGCACAGCGCTTGCAGTTGTGCTGATAAAAAGTAAGCTCCCTCGTAACAGCAAGCTGTCAGCTCTCCCGACTAGCAAGGACGAGTCTGCTGCAGAACCAGTGTTGATTTGCCGCAGGCTCGTCCTTGCTAGTCAGCTTGCTGTTATGGGGGAGCTTGCTTTTTCTCATAGGAATGAATTGACCAGTGTTGATTGGCCAGTATACAGCATTCGGCCAATCAACGCTGGTCCTGCTGGAGTGTGAGGAGGCGGAGTCTAAGATCGGACCAGAATGGAGACTGCTGTGTTCCAATCTTAGGCTCCGCCTCCTCACGGACGAGCCTCCGGCAGGACCAGTGTTGATTGGCCGAATGCTGTACACTGGCCAATCAACGCTGGTCAATTCAATCCTATGAGAAAAAGTAAGCTCCCTCGTAACAGCAAGCTGCCAGCTCTCCTGACTTAGCAAGGACAAGCCTGCTGCAGAACCAACGTTGATTTGCCGAATTCTATACACTGTGTAGCATTCGGCCAATCAACGCTGGCTCTGAATCGAATATTTACTGCGAATAGCAGCAGTGGTATTCGATCGAGTACGAATATTTCGAATACCGTAGTGTTTTATCGAATACCTACTCGATCGAATACTACTCGCTCATCTCAACTCTATATCTATGGTTATGTAACCAGATACAGTATCTAGACAGTAAGCTATGTTCTAGTACCGTATCACTGCCATAAGCTTGGTTTATATCTCTTTTGGTACCATAACTATGTAGTAAGAAGGGTTCTTGAACCATATATATCTAAACAGAAATATTGTTACATTATGACATCTATACAACTACTAGGTGCCGACCAGAGATAAGATGGGGACCAGGGTCGGGCAGTTTGTTCTCGAATAAACACATCAGTGTCAAGTGGCCAGTAAGAGCTTTTCTTATACGACTTATCGATCAATGTCGCTGAGCAATGTGCACGTTCATCAGCTCCGAGGATTAAAGCACCTTCTATCCTTCTACAAAGGATGGGATTCAAGTTCTGGGATTCTTAATGTTTATTGTGGATTTTCTGTGTTCAGAGATCCTTTAAGAACCTGCAAACAGTGTCTGAGACCTCAGCTTCTAGAATCCATGTCAGACTGTATTTAGCTGCACTGAAATTTCCTTCCCCCATGAGCTTTGTCCTGTTAGTATAGACATTTGCAAACAGACATTTGCTATGTCCAAAGGGCTTTGCAGACAGATCAATATGAGACATTCTGGATCAGGAAAAGCAGCTTTATAGAGTCTCATTTATATTCATGAAGATCCACCTTGGAGGTTACATATAAAATATAGTATATTTCACAAATGAATTTTTTGTATAAAGAACGTTGGACTTACGTGGGTGAAATGTTGTATAGACTGTACTATAGATCTCATAGGATCAGTGAACCCAATATCCAGATCTGAGCACGTGGATACCCAGGGATTCCAGTTAAGAATATTCAGAGATTCTCAACTTTGGAAAGTTGCTACCTGTTAGGACGGGGCGCCATGTGGCGAAAACGATGTGGATTACCCACATTAGAAACAAAAAGGAAAAAAGCATGATGTCTTACAGTCACAGCGAAGTGGATGGAACTCTAGCCAGTGGCGTAACTACCGGGGAGGCAGCTGCCAAAGGGCCCGGGGCATTAGGGGCCCAGCGACAGCCACTAGCGCTGCGTTGCTTTTTTTAATAGGCCACTACCAGCTGGAGTTACTCCAACCGGTACCGGCCCTACTTACTTACTGATCCTGGCAGGGGTCGGGATTGGTAAGTCACACCGCGGGCCCAGCAAACATCATTATTATACTCAGGGGTCTATTCAGACCCCCGAGCATAATGATCGGAGGCCTGGGAGAGGTAAGTGAACATAACAGACAGTGTTACTTACCTCTCCACGCTCCATGAAGGCTTCGGGGCCTACTTGTGTGACGTCTCAGATGTCACATGACCGGAGCCTGCGTCCTTATGCGTCGCGACGCAGTCCCCGGTCACATGACTTCCCTGACGTCATTGAAGATAGCCGACAGCGGGGAGCGCAGGGAGAGGTAAGTAACAGTGTTTATGTTGGTATCCCCTCTCGGTCTCCGATTATTATACTCTGGGGTCTGAAAAGACCCCAGAGTATAATAATTGTTAATGGGTGTCCACAATGGAGCATAATACTGGGTGATGGGGCCACTATGGGGCATAATACTGTGTGATGGGGTCACCATGGGGCATAATACTGTGTGATGGGGCCACTATGGGGCATAATACTGTGTGATGGGGCCACTATGGGGTATAATACTGGGTGATGTGGCCACTATGGGGCATAATACTGGGTGATGGGGCCACTATGGGGTATAATACTGTGTGATGGGGCCACCATGGAGCATAATACTGGGTGATGGGGCCACAATGGAGCATAATACTGGGTGATGGGGCCACTATGGGGCATAATACTGGGTGATGTGGCCACTATGGAGCATAATACTGGGTGATGGGGCCACTATGGGGTATAATACTGGGTGATGGGGCCACTATGGGGCATAATACTGGGTGATGGGGCCACTATGGGGCATAATACTGGGTGATGGAGCAACTATGGGGCATAATACTGGGTGATGGGGCCACTGAGGGACAAAATACTGGTTGATGGGGCCACTATGGGGTATAATACTGGGTGATGGGGCCACCATGGGGTATAATGCTGTGTGCAGGGGCAACTATGGGGCATAATAGTGCACGCAGGAATGCAGGGGGGTTGGTCGGGGTCTTCGGCATCGGTCGGGGGGGGGCATGTCAAAGGTTCGCCACGGGGCCCTGCCATTCCTAGTTACACCACTGATTCTAGTGAAACCCGTCCCCACTTTGCGGATACGTTCAGGGGACATGCTGAAATTTCCAAAACTATCTGCAAACTTTCTCTGCAAAGCACTGCGGGAAAAACCGAGATGCATTTTGCTATGTGGGTCCTTTGCCTTAGCAGGGTCTCTAGACAATAAGCTGATAACCATATTTAAATTTGTAGACAATCCAAAGTTAAGGGGAAGTGTCTTTATGTTTTAAGAATTTTTGGTGTTGTTTCTAATCTTCCATTATTCAAAAATAATCCAAAAATTCTGCAATTCTAACTCTTGCTGCTAAACCTAAAATTGTTTCTAATTTCCTGTCTGCTGAAGATGGACCATGGGTTGTAGACACAATGATCTACAGACTTCTGAGGGAGAGTTTTTAGGTGTCCTCTGTGACCCGGGCAGAGGGGGGAGTAGATAAGCTGTAAAGTCACCTACTGTGAATGGTATGTTCTGTGTATTATCTACTTATTACATGATCACCGTGATCATCAGTGCGCTGTAAAGGAGGTGACTGCTGCAAAAAAATATCCTACCATAAAGGCCCGAAGCCTGCTAGGAGTAACACCAGATGCAGGGTAGGTAACGGTGTTTTTTATGTCTCTTCACCTCCCCTAAGTCTCTGAAAATTATACTGTAAAGACCCCGTAGTATATTAATAGTGGCAGTTGTCGGGGTTCGCGGCCTGGGCTTGCTCACAGCAGCTTCTGCTCCCCTCTTCTACGTCCTATAGCAGAAAGGGAAGCGGAGGCGGCCATGAGCAGGACCAGGGAGGTAGGGAAATAGGCCGATATCTGCTGGGGATACTGGGTATCTGACAAGGTCCGGACTATAAAACGTTCCTGGGTTCATGGTCATATCCATTGTCGACTGATCTCTGCAAAAGATGTCACCGCCAAGAAAATCTGCAAAATGTTTAAATCTGAATATTTGCAAAAATATGTTTCATTGTACACAAATATAAATAGGATTATAGTCATGGAAAATCCCTTTAGGCCGTGGCCCCGCGTGGCTAAAGCGGAAAAAAAGTGGTGTTTTATAGTCCTTGCAAAACGTGAATCCCATCCACACATAGTGGAAAAATATTCACAGCACACACGCTGCCATTTCCAACAATGGACAGTTCTGGAAATCGCAGCGTGTCAATTATACGTACGGAAATGGAAATGGAAGCAGAAAGTCCGCTCTGCCGGGAAAACCGTAGTGGATGGCCGCTGAGGTTTATCCAGCCCGCAGCTTTTTTTGCTGCAGTTGCTACATGGGGTCTTCGCCTTAAGGCTATGGCTGAACGTTGTAGAACAGCTGCTGTATTTGTTGCCTATGGACCAGACCTGCAGGGGCCTTAATGGTCACCAACATTTTTTATTTTGTTCTTAATTTACTTTTTATTCCATTTTTATAACGCAACAACCATGACTATAAAAGGCAGTGACGTGAGGGCTGTATTGTGGATATTCAGGTCCTTGGCATACAAGACATATAAGACTAACCGCCCAGTTGTGAGGACAAAGTCCACATTTGCTTTGTCTCTTGTCTTCCCGGCTGGAAGGAGGAGAACAACAAACAATGAAAGAATAGCAAACATCTTGCTGCAACAATAGAGTCAGAAGGGGATGGGGGAAAGGACGGAAACCTGTGCGGATGTGAGCGCCGGTGAGTGTTTTGTGCTCAACGTCGCTCATGGCCGGACACTTTCCAAATGAATGGCTTTGCAAAATGACTGCAGGTTTCCGTCTCCTGGCCGGGCAGGAAACGTAAACCTGAAAAACAGAGACCCCGGGCGCAGATGTGAACGAGCCCTAAGTCTGTAGTGAGGAAATGGTGATGTCTTCATTGCACCAAACAGCTCATTAGCATATCAGGAAAAAAGTATGTGAACCCCAGCTAGCTGGCTGAGCTTATAACTTAATAGGGACTGTTCTAATGTCCCCTCCACCTTTTAGAGATCCCTATCAGTGCTGGGGACATTGTCTCACATCTTCTGGGATTGATCCTTAATCCGGCCTTTTTGGAGGTTAAAGTCTTAACTGATGCGACTTGTCTTGGTAGGAAGACGCCCAAACTATTTTTATACCTTTGCACTGCTGCTAAAATGCTTGTATCTCTTTACTGGAAGAGTCTCCATCCCCCTCCAGGCCCTGCTCGCGTTACTCGTATGAAGGATGTTCGTAGCCTACAATACGTCACTGCCACCCTCAACAATACGGTGGAAGATTCCAATCAGTTTGGTCCCTTCGGATACCTATTGCATCCTTCAAGGTCTCTGATCCCTTTCCCCCCTTCCCCATCTTATCTTCTTCTTGTCCTTTGCGATTTGTCTTTGTTACCTTTGTTCCATTATCGTTGTACTTGTTCTTGGATGGCGAGTGTTCTGCTTCTTCTGTAACATGGCCTGGTTCTGCTACAGACAAGAACATATTACATAACCTTATCACAGTCTTGTAGGTTGCAGAGAGAACAACAAATCCAAAGCTCTGGAAATTCTCACAGATGTCTACAGTGCTGGAACGGATCCAAGAAATTCTGCATCTTCAGCACATGGAAGAGCTGATATCTGAAAATAACATGAACTAAGACAACGTTTGGAGTCCCTGGATAGGACTGTCCTCTGAGGTTACCCCGGAACCCATAGGGCCAGCAGTGTTTCCTTTTGACTTCTCACCCTTCCCCCCATAATACCAACTGACGTTTGGTCAACTCTCAGACTAGATATACACAAAAGAGGTGCCAAATGTCCGTTAAAAAAGTTTCACACCCCAGGGTCACCTGTTTTCACAGATCAACCATACACAAGTGTATGGATGGATCCATGGAAACGGGCAAAAATAGGACATTACCTATATTTTGAGGTCCTTGACAACGGTGCTCGATAGTCCTATTTGATCTTGCCGGGGTCACAGATGACAACAATCAAATGGTAAATGGCCAGGAATAGAGGTTCTTCTGATACCGGTTTTCCTAGGCCCATCCATCTGAACCTATTCAGCATTGGAAAGCCGCAACCTAACGTAGCCTGAGGGTTAGTTTACGCTGGTTTTTTGGTCCGGAACCTGAGGCGGCCTCTTCAGGACCAAAGTACGGGTAGCTGCGACTGGATGCCGGTGTAGTGCACCAGCATCAAGTCACGCACTCCACTACGGTTTAAGCTGAAATGAATGGGCCTAGTCCGGAGGAGGAAGTGTCTTCAGGCTGAATCGCGAGGCGTTTCCGCCTGAACAATGAGCATGGCTCCTGAAAAAACGGCTCCTGGAAAAAAGAACTTACCGGCTCCCATTGAGGCCATATATGCCTCAAAATCCTGACCAAAACCCCCCGTGTGAACTTACCCTAAGACCCAAATAAATGGGCCTAATCAGCAGGCAGTCCCGAGCCCTGGATTTTTTGGTCTTGTTTTCAATGGGAGGTAGATTTCAAGGCAAATCCACCAAACGTGCATCAAATTCTTACGTGCGAACGTCCCCTTAAGCCATTCCAGTAGTATCATACAGTGCATGAACCTAGCTTCACATTATTAACCCTCTCCTCCCCTATTAGAGATGATATTTTTTCTATGTCACATTTCGGGGGTCTTTTTTTTAGCTAAACCTACAAGCTCTGTGTTATCTGATCAGTCCCGGACTCTCTTCAGGCCATTATCAGTTCTGTTTACCATCTGGATTGCTGAGATTTTTGTTCTTCTAAGTGCGGGTGAACAACTGAAGGTCTGTGCACGTAGATATACTGCAGGTATAAGAGACGCGGGGCATTTGTAGCTTTATTGGAAGGAACGTATTATTTTTGGTATTTTTACCAGTTCCCCTCGATGCCTCTTTTGTGTCCTTGTGATCTTTCTCCTCCTCTTTGGTTTCTGCCAACACAAACTATTTTGCGAGTTACAACATCTCACCGATTTCAGGGGAAATCATTTGAAGGAAAAGTCAATGTTGGCTTTTTGTTATTTATTATTGACTGTTTTGGAGATAGCATTATGACTGTAATCAGTAGAATACACGTTCCTGGTGTACAGACGATATAGTCACATGCAAGTCCTTATGCCTTGGGAATGGGGGGACAATGGGAGAGATTTGTAAATCTCCAGTGCAAACTTGTAACATGGCCCCCACACCAATCATACATTATATATAATATTGGTATCTTCATAGGGGGAAAGAGGCCCCTGTAAAGTACCAAGGAAGTCAACTCCATTGAAGTGTCTGAAAATCCCATCCACACATTGTGGAAAAATGTGGGGGGGGTTTAACACCTCCCCTGTAGAGACTCCCCAGAGTATAATAATGTCACTTCACTTTGGCCTAACTTTGGCTGTGTTTGCCTTAAAGAACCAAAAATTTGATTGATATTTTCATGGGAGCCCTGACAGTATTCTACACTATGTTTTATAGATAGGTTCCTAGGAGCCCTGACAGTGTTCTGCACTATGTTTTATAGATAGGTTCCTAGGAGCCGTGACAGTATTCTACACTATGTTTTATAGATAGGTTCCTAGGGGCCCTAAGAGTATTATACACTCTGTTTTATAGATAGGTTCCTAGGAGCCTTAAGAGTATTCTACACTATGTTTTATAGATAGGTTCCTAGGATTCCTAAGAGTATTCTACACTATGTTTTATAGATAGGTTCCTAGGAGCCCTGACAGTGTTCTACACTATGTTTTATAGATAGGTTCCTAGGAGCCCTAAGAGTATTCTACACTATGTTTTATAGATAGGTTCCTAGGAGCCCTGACAGTGTTCTACACTATGTTTTATAGATAGGTTCCTAGGAGCCCTGACAGTGTTCTACACTATGTTTTATAGATAGGTTCCTAGGAGCCCTAAGAGTATTCTACACTATGTTTTATAGATAGGTTCCTGGGAGTCCTGACAGTGTTCTACACTATGTATTATAGATAGGTTCCTAGGAGCCCTGACAGTGTTCTACACTATGTTTTATAGATAGGTTCCTAGGAACCCTAAGAGTGTTCTACACTGTTTTATAGATAGGTTCCTAGGAGCCCTAAGAGTATTCTACACTATGTTTTATAGATAGGTTCCTAGGAGCCCTGACAGTGTTCTACACTATGTTTTATAGATAGGTTCCTAGGAGCCCTGACAGTGTTCTACACTATGTTTTATAGATAGGTGCCTAGGAGCCCTGACAGTGTTCTACACTATGTTTTATAGATAGGTTCCTAGGAGCCCTGACAGTGTTCTACACTATGTTTTATAGATAGGTTCCTAGGAGCCCTGACAGTGTTCTACACTATGTTTTATAGATAGGTTCCTAGGAACCCTGACAGTGTTCTACACTATGTTTTATAGATAAGTTCCTAGGAGCCCTGACAGTGTTCTACACTATGTTTTATAGATAGGTTCCTAGGAGCCCTAAGAGTATTTTACACTATGTTTTATAGATAGGTTCCTAGGGGCCCTGACAGTGTTTTACACTATTTTATAGATAGGTTTCTAGGAGCCCTGACAGTGTTCTACACTATGTTTTATAGATAGGTTCCTAGGAGCCCTGACAGTGTTCTACACTATGTTTCATAGATAGGTTCCTAGGAGCCCTGACAGTATTCTACACTATGTTTTATAGATAGGTTCCTATGAGCCCTGACAG
Source organism: Leptodactylus fuscus (assembly GCF_031893055.1). Lineage (NCBI taxonomy): Eukaryota > Metazoa > Chordata > Amphibia > Anura > Leptodactylidae > Leptodactylus > Leptodactylus fuscus. Next base: position 16,537,692 of record NC_134269.1, on the reverse strand, counting down.
TGTTCTACACTAGGTTTTATAGATAGGTCCCTAGGAGCCCTGACAGTGTTCTACACTATGTTTTATAGATAGGTTCCTAGGAGCCCTGACAGTGTTCTACACTATGTTTTATAGATAGGTTCCTAGGAGCCCTGACAGTGTTCTACACTATGTTTTATAGATAGGTTCCTAGGAGCCCTAAGAGTATTTTACACTATGTTTTATAGATAGGTTCCTAGGGGCCCTGACAGTGTTCTACACTATTTTATAGATAGGTTCCTAGGAGCCCTGACAGTGTTCTACACTATGTTTTATAGATAGGTTCCTAGGAGCCCTGACAGTGTTCTACACTATGTTTCATAGATAGGTTCCTAGGAGCCCTGACAGTATTCTACACTATGTTTTATAGATAGGTTCCTAGGAGCCCTGACAGTGTTCTACACTAGGTTTTATAGATAGGTCCCTAGGAGCCCTGACAGTGTTCTACACTAGGTTTTATAGATAGGTCCCTAGGAGCCCTGACAGTGTTCTACACTATGTTTTATAGATAGGTTCCTAGGAGCCCTGACAGTGTTCTACACTATGTTTTATAGATAGGTTCCTAGGGGCCCTAAGAGTATTCTATACTATGTTTTATAGATAGGTTCCTAGGGGCCCTAAGAGTATTCTACACTATGTTTTATAGATAGGTTCCTAGGAACCCTGACAGTGTTCTATACTATGTTTTATAGATAGGTTCCTACGAGCCCTGACAGTGTTCTACACTATGTTTTATAGATAGGTTCCTACGAGCCCTGACAGTGTTCTACACTAGGTTTTATAGATAGGTTCCTAGGAGCCCTGACAATGTTCTACACTATGTTTTATAGATAGGTTCCTAGGAGCCCTGACAGTGTTCTACACTATGTTTTATTGATAGGTTCCTAGGAACCCTGACAGTGTTCTACACTATGTTTTATAGATAGGTTCCTAGGAGCCCTGACAGTGTTCTACACTATGTTTTATAGATAGGTTCCTAGGAGCCCTGACAGTGTTCTACACTATGTTTTATAGATAGATTCCTAGGAGCCCTGACAGTGTTCTACACTATGTTTTATAGATAGGTTCCTAGGAGCCCTGACAGTGTTCTACACTAGGTTTTTGTAGATAGGTTCCTAGGAGCCCTGACAGTGTTATACACTGTGTTTTATAGATAGGTTCCTAGGGGCCCTAAGAGTATTCTACACTATGTTTTATAGATTGGTTCCTAGGAACCCTGACAGTGTTCTATACTATGTTTTATAGATAGGTTCCTACGAGCCCTGACAGTGTTCTACACTATGTTTTATAGATAGGTTCCTAGGAGCCCTGACAGTGTTCTACACTAGGTTTTATAGATAGGTTCCTAGGAGCCCTGACAGTGTTCTACACTATGCCTTATAGATAGGTTCCTAGGAGCCCTGACAGTGTTATACACTATGTTTTATAGATAGGTTCCTAGGGGCCCTAAGAGTATTCTACACTATGTTTTATAGATAGGTTCCTAGGAGCCCTGACAGTGTTCTACACTAGGTTTTATAGATAGGTTCCTAGGAGCCCTGACAGTGTTATACACTGTGTTTTATAGATAGGTTCCTAGGAGCCCTGACAGTGTTATACACTATGTTTTATAGATAGGTTCCTAGGGGCCCTAAGAGTATTCTACACTATGTTTTATAGATAGGTTCCTAGAAACCCTGACAGTGTTCTACACTATGTTTTATAGATAGGTTCCTAGGAGCCCTGACAGTGTTCTACACTATGCTTTATAGATAGGTTCCTAGGAGCCCTGACAGTGTTATACACTATGTTTTATAGATAGGTTCCTAGGGGCCCTAAGAGTATTCTACACTATGTTTTATAGATAGGTTCCTAGAAACCCTGACAGTGTTCTACACTAGGTTTTATAGATAGGTTCCTAGGAGCCCTGACAGTGTTATACACTGTGTTTTATAGATAGGTTCCTAGGGGCCCTAAGAGTATTCTACACTATGTTTTATAGATAGGTTCCTAGGAACCCTGACAGTGTTCTATACTATGTTTTATAGATAGGTTCCTACGAGCCCTGACAGTGTTCTACACTAGGTTTTATAGATAGGTTCCTAGGAGCTCTGACAGTGTTCTACACTATGCTTTATAGATAGGTTCCTAGGAGCCCTGACAGTGTTATACACTATGTTTTATAGATAGGTCCCTAGGAGCCCTGACAGTGTTCTACACTATGTTTTATAGATAGGTTCCTAGGAGCCCTGACAGTGTTCTACACTATGTTTTATAGATAGGTTCCTAGGAGCCCTGACAGTGTTCTACACTATGTTTTATAGATAGGTTCCTAGGAGCCCTAAGAGTATTTTACACTATGTTTTATAGATAGGTTCCTAGGGGCCCTGACAGTGTTCTACACTATTTTATAGATAGGTTCCTAGGAGCCCTGACAGTGTTCTACACTATGTTTCATAGATAGGTTCCTAGGAGCCCTGACAGTATTCTACACTATGTTTTATAGATAGGTTCCTAGGAGCCCTGACAGTGTTCTACACTAGGTTTTATAGATAGGTCCCTAGGAGCCCTGACAGTGTTCTACACTAGGTTTTATAGATAGGTCCCTAGGAGCCCTGACAGTGTTCTACACTATGTTTTATAGATAGGTTCCTAGGAGCCCTGACAGTGTTCTACACTATGTTTTATAGATAGGTTCCTAGGGGCCCTAAGAGTATTCTATACTATGTTTTATAGATAGGTTCCTAGGGGCTCTAAGAGTATTCTACACTATGTTTTATAGATAGGTTCCTAGGAACCCTGACAGTGTTCTATACTATGTTTTATAGATAGGTTCCTACAAGCCCTGACAGTGTTCTACACTATGTTTTATAGATAGGTTCCTAGGAGCCCTGACAGTGTTCTACACTAGGTTTTATAGATAGGTTCCTACGAGCCCTGACAGTGTTCTACACTATGTTTTATAGATAGGTTCCTAGGAGCCCTGACAGTGTTCTACACTAGGTTTTTGTAGATAGGTTCCTAGGAGCCCTGACAGTGTTATACACTGTGTTTTATAGATAGGTTCCTAGGGGCCCTAAGAGTATTCTACACTATGTTTTATAGATTGGTTCCTAGGAACCCTGACAGTGTTCTATACTATGTTTTATAGATAGGTTCCTACGAGCCCTGACAGTGTTCTACACTATGTTTTATAGATAGGTTCCTAGGAGCCCTGACAGTGTTCTACACTATGTTTTATAGATAGGTTCCTAGGAGCCCTAAGAGTATTTTACACTATGTTTTATAGATAGGTTCCTAGGGGCCCTGACAGTGTTCTACACTATTTTATAGATAGGTTCCTAGGAGCCCTGACAGTGTTCTACACTATGTTTTATAGATAGGTTCCTAGGAGCCCTGACAGTGTTCTACACTATGTTTCATAGATAGGTTCCTAGGAGCCCTGACAGTATTCTACACTATGTTTTATAGATAGGTTCCTAGGAGCCCTGACAGTGTTCTACACTAGGTTTTATAGATAGGTCCCTAGGAGCCCTGACAGTGTTCTACACTAGTTTTTATAGATAGGTCCCTAGGAGCCCTGACAGTGTTCTACACTATGTTTTATAGATAGGTTCCTAGGAGCCCTGACAGTGTTCTACACTATGTTTTATAGATAGGTTCCTAGGGGCCCTAAGAGTATTCTATACTATGTTTTATAGATAGGTTCCTAGGGGCTCTAAGAGTATTCTTCACTATGTTTTTTAGATAGGTTCCTAGGAGCCCTGACAGTGTTATACACTGTGTTTTATAGATAGGTTCCTAGGGGCCCTAAGCGTATTCTACACTATGTTTTATAGATAGGTTCCTACGAGCCCTGACAGTGTTCTACACTATGTTTTATAGATAGGTTCCTAGGAGCCCTGACAGTGTTCTACACTATGCTTTATAGATAGGTTCCTAGGAGCCCTGACAGTGTTATACACTATGTTTTATAGATAGGTTCCTAGGGGCCCTAAGAGTATTCTACACTATGTTTTATAGATAGGTTCCTAGAAACCCTGACAGTGTTCTACACTAGGTTTTATAGATAGGTTCCTAGGAGCCCTGACAGTGTTATACACTGTGTTTTATAGATAGGTTCCTAGGGGCCCTAAGAGTATTCTACACTATGTTTTATAGATAGGTTCCTAGGAACCCTGACAGTGTTCTATACTATGTTTTATAGATAGGTTCCTACGAGCCCTGACAGTGTTCTACACTAGGTTTTATAGATAGGTTCCTAGGAGCCCTGACAGTGTTCTACACTATGCTTTATAGATAGGTTCCTAGGAGCCCTGACAGTGTTCTACACTATGTTTTATAGATAGGTTCCTAGGGGCCCTAAGAGTATTCTATACTATGTTTTATAGATAGGTTCCTAGGGGCTCTAAGAGTATTCTTCACTATGTTTTTTAGATAGGTTCCTAGGAGCCCTGACAGTGTTATACACTGTGTTTTATAGATAGGTTCCTAGGGGCCCTAAGCGTATTCTACACTATGTTTTATAGATAGGTTCCTACGAGCCCTGACAGTGTTCTACACTAGGTTTTATAGATAGGTTCCTAGGAGCCCTGACAGTGTTCTACACTATGTTTTATAGATAGGTTCCTAGGGGCCCTAAGAGTATTCTATACTATGTTTTATAGATAGGTTCCTAGGGGCTCTAAGAGTATTCTTCACTATGTTTTTTAGATAGGTTCCTAGGAGCCCTGACAGTGTTATACACTGTGTTTTATAGATAGGTTCCTAGGGGCCCTAAGCGTATTCTACACTATGTTTTATAGATAGGTTCCTACGAGCCCTGACAGTGTTCTACACTATGTTTTATAGATAGGTTCCTAGGAGCCCTGACAGTGTTCTACACTATGCTTTATAGATAGGTTCCTAGGAGCCCTGACAGTGTTATACACTATGTTTTATAGATAGGTTCCTAGGGGCCCTAAGAGTATTCTACACTATGTTTTATAGATAGGTTCCTAGGAACCCTGACAGTGTTCTATACTATGTTTTATAGATAGGTTCCTACGAGCCCTGACAGTGTTCTACACCAGGTTTTATAGATAGGTTCCTAGGAGCCCTGACAGTGTTCTACACTATGCTTTATAGATAGGTTCCTAGGAGCCCTGACAGTGTTATACACTATGTTTTATAGATAGGTCCCTAGGAGCCCTGACAGTGTTCTACACTATGTTTTATAGATAGGTTCCTAGGAGCCCTGACAGTGTTCTACACTATGTTTTATAGATAGGTTCCTAGGAGCCCTGACAGTGTTCTACACTATGTTTTATAGATAGGTTCCTAGGAGCCCTAAGAGTATTTTACACTATGTTTTATAGATAGGTTCCTAGGGGCCCTGACAGTGTTCTACACTATTTTATAGATAGGTTCCTAGGAGCCCTGACAGTGTTCTACACTATGTTTTATAGATAGGTTCCTAGGAGCCCTGACAGTGTTCTACACTATGTTTCATAGATAGGTTCCTAGGAGCCCTGACAGTATTCTACACTATGTTTTATAGATAGGTTCCTAGGAGCCCTGACAGTGTTCTACACTAGGTTTTATAGATAGGTCCCTAGGAGCCCTGACAGTGTTCTAAACTAGGTTTTATAGATAGGTCCCTAGGAGCCCTGACAGTGTTCTACACTATGTTTTATAGATAGGTTCCTAGGAGCCCTGACAGTGTTCTACACTATGTTTTATAGATAGGTTCCTAGGGGCCCTAAGAGTATTCTATACTATGTTTTATAGATAGGTTCCTAGGGGCTCTAAGAGTATTCTACACTATGTTTTATAGATAGGTTCCTAGGAACCCTGACAGTGTTCTATACTATGTTTTATAGATAGGTTCCTACGAGCCCTGACAGTGTTCTACACTATGTTTTATAGATAGGTTCCTAGGAGCCCTGACAGTGTTCTACACTAGGTTTTATAGATAGGTTCCTACGAGCCCTGACAGTGTTCTACACTATGCTTTATAGATAGGTTCCTAGGAGCCCTGACAGTGTTCTACACTAGGTTTTATAGATAGGTTCCTAGGAGCCCTGACAATGTTCTACACTATGTTTTATAGATAGGTTCCTAGGAGCCCTGACAGTGTTCTACACTATGTTTTATAGATAGGTTCCTACGAGCCCTGACAGTGTTCTACACTATGTTTTATAGATAGGTTCCTAGGAGCCCTGACAGTGTTCTACACTAGGTTTTATAGATAGGTTCCTAGGAGCCCTGACAGTGTTCTACACTATGCCTTATAGATAGGTTCCTAGGAGCCCTGACAGTGTTATACACTATGTTTTATAGATAGGTTCCTAGGGGCCCTAAGAGTATTCTACACTATGTTTTATAGATAGGTTCCTACGAGCCCTGACAGTGTTCTACACTATGTTTTATAGATAGGTTCCTAGGAGCCCTGACAGTGTTCTACACTATGCTTTATAGATAGGTTCCTAGGAGCCCTGACAGTGTTATACACTATGTTTTATAGATAGGTTCCTAGGGGCCCTAAGAGTATTCTACACTATGTTTTATAGATAGGTTCCTAGGAACCCTGACAGTGTTCTACACTAGGTTTTATAGATAGGTTCCTAGGAGCCCTGACAGTGTTATACACTGTGTTTTATAGATAGGTTCCTAGGGGCCCTAAGAGTATTCTACACTATGTTTTATAGATAGGTTCCTAGGAACCCTGACAGTGTTCTATACTATGTTTTATAGATAGGTTCCTACGAGCCCTGACAGTGTTCTACACTAGGTTTTATAGATAGGTTCCTAGGAGCCCTGACAGTGTTCTACACTATGCTTTATAGATAGGTTCCTAGGAGCCCTGACAGTGTTATACTCTATGTTTTATAGATAGGTTCCTAGGGGCCCTAAGAGTATTCTACACTATGTTTTATAGATAGGTTCCTAGGAACCCTGACAGTGTTCTACACTAGGTTTTATAGATAGGTTCCTAGGAGCCCTGACAGTGTTATACACTGTGTTTTATAGATAGGTTCCTAGGGGCCCTAAGAGTATTCTACACTATGTTTTATAGATAGGTTCCTAGGAACCCTGACAGTGTTCTATACTATGTTTTATAGATAGGTTCCTACGAGCCCTGACAGTGTTCTACACTAGGTTTTATAGATAGGTTCCTAGGAGCCCTGACAGTGTTATACACTGTGTTTTATAGATAGGTTCCTAGGGGCCCTAAGAGTATTCTACACTATGTTTTATAGATAGGTTCCTAGGAACCCTGACAGTGTTCTATACTATGTTTTATAGATAGGTTCCTACGAGCCCTGACAGTGTTCTACACTAGGTTTTATAGATAGGTTCCTAGGAGCCCTGACAGTGTTATACACTGTGTTTTATAGATAGGTTCCTAGGGGCCCTAAGAGTATTCTACACTATGTTTTATAGATAGGTTCCTAGGAACCCTGACAGTGTTCTATACTATGTTTTATAGATAGGTTCCTACGAGCCCTGACAGTGTTCTACACTAGGTTTTATAGATAGGTTCCTAGGAGCCCTGACAGTGTTCTACACTATGCTTTATAGATAGGTTCCTAGGAGCCCTGACAGTGTTATACACTATGTTTTATAGATAGGTTCCTAGGGGCCCTAAGAGTATTCTACACTATGTTTTATAGATAGGTTCCTAGGAGCCCTGACAGTGTTCTACACTAGGTTTTATAGATAGGTTCCTAGGAGCCCTGACAGTGTTATACACTATGTTTTATAGATAGGTTCCTAGGATCTGATCTGTCCAGGGTCTAGGTGTCAGACCCCCACAGGTCACATGCTGTTAATCTACCATGTGAATAGGTCAACAGTCTGAAAAGTCATTTTGGACCCAATATCAGTACAATAGAATGATCTAACTAATCAGGGCTAACAAAATTTATTGGAAAATCTTGGTCGGTCTGGTCTATGGCTTATGGCCTATGGTCTTCTGCTATTTGTTACTTCATTTCCATGTAAGTGTCTTATCAGGTGTATATAAAGTAAGCGCCATGTTCATGTTTGCAGGTTCTCTTATCTCTGGATACAAGTAAATATTAGGCAAGACTTGTCAACTAGATTTCAGCCTCTAATCCTTCCTTGAGTCTGTTCCAGTAACTATTTATTATATACCATGTTAGCAGGTCATTAACCCTTTGCCCGGTCATCGTTTAAGTAAAGCTGGCCTTGGGAAAAACAAGAATACAAGGCGCGCGGAGCTATTACAGAGAAGTGATGGGGAATGTCTCCATAATATGGTATCGTATAAAACATAGAACTGATTATATTTCTACAAGAGCACAACAGGTAAAGGTAAACTATGGCCATACATGTAGTACTTTTATAGGTGCTGTATGTATGTATGTATGTATGTATGGTTGTCTACATGACAAATCTTTCAAAACATGTAGATATCTCCTAAAGAGAGGAATATCTCCTGAAATCACAGGAGAGACAACAAATCTTCCAAGTTTAGTGTCCTATAATCAGATTTTTATTATTTTCTATCAAGCCTACAGACAACCCAACTGTTTCCATAATTGTCAATTAGCATCCTATTATTAGGCTTGGAGGTCAGATTGAAAAATGCAGAGATTAGTCAACAGACTTGAACTGAACCAGATTCAACCCAAATTTTGCAAAAGTTTTGTGTTCTACCCAATGGATTCACTATCCACGAATCACTGTTATACTCTGGGGTCTCTTTAGACCCAGTGAAGGTGCAGACAAAGTAAAAAACACGGATTCTCCTCTCTCCTGGGTGTCCTGTCCTATTATCTGATGTCAGCTCTTCTTCCTGTCGACTCTTAGGATTTTATGTTTTCTTCTGGCATCTTCTCTGAGTACATGATGTTGGCGCGCCCCATGTGACCATTGAGGCCAAACCACAGACCTCAGCAATGACCCAAGGGTATAAGAATAATACTTCTGGTGAAAGGAAGATGAACCCGGCAAATATTGGCAAAACATATCTGACCAGATTAGCCCATAATTAATTGTGAATTAATAAATTAAACCATTAAAAATTTGGAAAAATATGTCTAGCCTAAAAATCTTTCTATTGGCCATGTTTGATGACGTATTCCGTTTATGGATTGGGGATTGTAGTAAAGGGAAGTTTGGCTTGGGATCTGAAAAATTAGGGATCATGGTCTAGGCTTTGTAGTAAGGGAGTCAATCAAAGCAAAACACAGGCAGGTAGATGTGGAGAAAAACATGAATGAAACACAACATCCACATCAGAAATCATATACAATTTTAATATTTTATTAATAATTCATTAAAATACATGATTTGAATATAAAGACAAGGGGGGAAAAGAAGGATATAACATCCGTAATACACCAAATCACAAATCCAAAAGCAGCAGTGGTGTGATCCAGGGAAATGCAGCCAAGTATGATCTGCACACATTTAGGGAAATAGAAGCAAAAGTTCAAATGGTGTTGCTAGAAATCATGCATGGGTTCATGTGCTAGATAGAGTATGTTACTGTTATAATGAAAGGCAAGAGAGCACCTATGGAGGTAGCAAGTAAAATACAAACACCCATGCAGGTAAGTAGGCAATAGACATATGATGTGAATTGATAAAATAACCCTAAACGGTGTATAAAGGTGTGTTATAGCATACTGGGTAGATCACCACCACACCTGATGAAATGTTGACAGACGAAACACACTTACTGTAATAATATACACCACATACCCGCACCATGTTGCACTGATTCTTAGATTTGCCGAATGCTGCAGGGGGAAGAAGTCTCTATGGTTTGTCTCTGCTGCTGACAATCTGACTCTGCTGCTTCTACGTGGAGTAAAGTTGGTTATGTTCATGTAGCCCAAAGTTGGATCATCATCAACAGAAGAGACGTAGAACAGGGACTACCAACCCCTTGCAGCACTCTGCAAATCTAAGGATCCGTGCAACTGGGGACCACTATGTATATGAGTAATTGTAAGCTTGGGTCAGGGGATAATCATACACATTAGGGAGAGTGTTTGCCTACATAGGTGTACGGAGACTTACAAGTCATTCCTGCTCCGCTAGGGATTCTGGGTAAAAAATATGCAAATCTATTCTCCAGGATGTAATTAGGAGAACAGTGCACTCTGTATGCCGCCCTCTAGAGGGCAGCATCCTTAACATCATGCATGACTCAGTTACAAAGTCTAATATCATGAGGTGGATTTAATTGCCAAATTAGTATTTCTATTCCAAAAGGAACAGATTCCCAGATTAATCGTAAGCTTGTTAGGAACATTGTAGAGTAAGAGAACTGGTGGCTGCCATACATGTGCGCATCTCCAACACCCACAAGGGTCAGTTGTTTTACGGGAAGTCAATTTATCTTTCAATATATTTTTTGCATGTGGGGGGAAACTGGAGGAAACCGGGGGAGAAAATACAAACTCTTTGCAGATGTTGTCCTTGATTCAGATTTGAATCAAGGAGCCCAAGGAGTTAACCACAGAGTCCCCGTGCTGACTGTCCTGTCCATGTCCATGTCATGGAATTGCTCCAGATTACCGAGAGATCCTTATAGTCCTGAGTGTAATAAAGTCCCCTAAATAATGTTTATTGGCAATCTGTTTTAGGCTAAGGCCAAAGGAAGAGGCCTGCATCGAAAAAGCGCTATGGGAAAAGACGTGACAGCAACGCATTGTGGGTTTTCCCACAGCATTTTTCACAGAAAGTCCACAGAGGAAAACTTTGTCTGTGATCCTAGTTGAAGATTGATGAACAATTGTCTATTCAAAAAAATAAAGAAAGCTACCAAAAAATAATGCCTTCATGTGAAATCAACGTGGTTTTGGTTTGTGTGATGCCAACACTGTGGCACCAACAACGTGGTGCAGTGGTACCTGATGGACCAGGTGGCAGGACATGTCTGGCTGAGTGGTGGCATTGGTGGCAGCTGTGGCAACATTAGTGGCAGTCAGCATGGAAAAATGATATGACGGATCGGGAAGCAGTAGTGGCTGTGGTGGTAGATATTTAGGAGTAGCAGGCAGCATAAGCTGCCTTGGAACATGGTGATAAATGGAGATGGTGACACCAGTATTCACCTAGGGGATATGAAAATCCTCATGAATCCATACTTTTCCATGCTAGCAATGGCAAAGTTTTGGCATTTCAGGTATTACAATACTACCGGCAGCACTGCACACCCATGGCAAACTGGGCCAGCTCCTTCTACTGCTCTAAGCTATTGGCCCAGAATTATAGTTGGTCAGAGTTATCTGCTGGACTATAGGGCTAACACTAGCACTCTAAATACATCTGTGCAGCCGGTGGGTGACAGTTGTCTGTTGTGGCTCCGGTTACCACTGACAGATACTTTATTGGGCCTGGTTGCTCGTCTGCTGCTTTTACTCCTATCATTTGGAGCTTTAGCACTGACAACAGAGTTGCATTGCATACATGGAAGATTTGCAATGGAGGAATCACATTGCTGATGCTACAGTTGTCCTTGATGATAAATGTGAGGACCTCCTCAAAGGGCTTGAGAAGCTGATACAGTTCCCTCATCAGCCTCTAATGACTTATGTCTTAATAACACATTGTCTCTTTGGTCTGTTGCATGTTACAATCGTTCATCGCCTTCTGCTGCTCTCACAGATACTCTACCATGTTTAAAGGGGAATTCACACAGACTAATCTGGCGCGCGATCTGGCACGTTTACGGCGTGTCAGTGTTTGCGCGCTCAAAAAGACCCCATTGATTTCAATGGGAGTTACGAGCATATACGCTGCATAATTTTGCGCCCGTACTTTTGCGTCTGCAGATGAAGATGAAGACTCCATATAGACCCAGTATAGCCAAACCCACCACTCTGCTCTGCTCTCCCCAATCCCAAATATCCACATTCGCAGGCTTAGAAATGCATGAAATATTGGTCCTTTTGGGGGAAGATTTCTGCCTCCAAAAAAAGCCTCCCAATAGGGCAGACATCTGTAAATTTTCACAAGGCATATGCTTGCCCAATTATTATCCAGGAATTTTGTCATCAGATCCCAACAATTCCTTGCTCTGTTGCCAGAATTATCACCAATGCAGCATTTACGGGACTTTTCAGATCTACAGGCCTAGCAACATCTACGAGCAAATGTACCGCAGGTCTTAGCAACCAACCAAAGCTCATGGGGCTTCAAGGACGGAGGTGCCCAACAGGGTCCAAGATCATCCACTCAACTTCTCCTTCCACACTAATATTGTCATTACTTTTATATTTCATCATTACAGTCACACTGAGAAAGCTTCCTTCCAATAAACCAATCCTTCTTGGTGCAGGGATTTTTTTTTATTATCAATGAGTGTATTGTATATACAGTTGCCATACGAGGTCACACCAGGTTATGATCCTAGATGAGAGATTGGAATTCAGCCTTGATCAAGGCCTTCAGGAAGATTATAGATGGTTTTATTTACCTTGCACAATAATAACATATAAGCCGGGTGTAATTTCTTTTGAAATGTTCCACTTCCTTGTTCCTTTATTCTCTATACAGTAAATTATTTTCTGCTTATCTGGAGATCACATTTCCGGATTAATTCTTATGGTACAGTTGGAAGGGACCTCAAGGGCCATCGGGTCCAACCCCCTGCAAGTGCAGGTTTTCCTAAATCATCCCAGCTATATGTTTATCCAGATTCCGCTTGAAGATTTCCATTGATGGAGCGCCCACCACCTCCCGTGGCAGCCTATTCCACTCTCGCACTACCCTCACTGTCAGAAAGTTTTTCCTAATGTCTAATCTGTATCTCTTTCCCTTTAGTTTCATCCCATTGCTTCTTGTACTTCCTTGTGCTAATGAGAATAGGGTAGATCCCTCTGCACTGTGACTACCTTTCAGATATTTGTAGACTGCTATTAAATCTCCCCTCAGCCTTCTCTTCTGCAAACTAAACAATCCCAGTTCTTTTAGCCGCTTCTCATAGGACATGGTTTGCAGACCTTCCACCATTTTGGTTGCTCTTCTCTGGACTTGCTCCAATATATCGATGTCTTTCTTGAATTGAGGCGCCCAGAACTGTACACAGTATTCCAGGTGTGGTCTGACCAGGGAAGAGTACAGCGGAATAATGACCTCTCTTGATCTAGATTCAATGCTTGTCTTAATACATCCCAGAATTTTATTAGCCTTTTTTGCAGCAGCACCGCACTGTTGGCTCATGTTGAATTTGTGATCTACTATTATGCCCAATTCAATTATGCCCTAATTCTACACGGTCAATCAATGACAATATATTTGCCTTATGTCCCACTAGCAGCACAATGATGGGGCATCTCTGCCCCTGTGTTACTGTTGGAATGCTTACTATTCCAAAGCTGCAGCCAGTGAAGTAAGAAATGGCTGCTGGCGGAGACATAGAGACATAGAGGTGGGACAGAGGAGCATCAGAACCTGTTGAGTTTTCTCAGGAATTTCTAGTTAGCAATAAGTCACTTAGGGCGGGTTCACACCTGCGCCCGCTCTCCGCTTTGTGGGTTTCTGTCTTCTACTGAGAGGAGACGGAAACCTGACAGTCAGTGTCCGCCCATGAGTGCCAGTGAGCGTTTTGTGGACTCCACGGCAAAACTGTTTTTTCTTAACCGGATACAAAGTCCTGCATATCCACACAAGACCCGGTGTAAAAGGTCAAATTAACCCCCGCCCAGATTAAGCCTGGTATAGTTTGACCCAGGCCAAAGTATACCCTGGGGATAAACTGACCGAGGCCAAACTATACCCCGAGGTATAAAATATCCGAGGCCAAACTATACCCCTCCAGGCCAGAATATATCCCTCTAATGTGAAACCCAAGTCTAGTCTGACCCACTCCACAGTATAATGTTCCTGGCCATAATGTTATCACTTCACTGGTTTTCTCACCCTGTCTCTAATTTATTGAAAAGTGAGTAGATTTTTTTTATATCATACTCGTACACACAGCTGCTCACTCTTGTTGAATAATACAGTACATTGCTTACGTTGAACTGACTTTAGATGGCGGTGTCTCATCAGTACATGGTGACTTTATATGTATGTTTCTCTCTGCTCTCTATGACACCAAACCTTTGATAACCATGGAAGACCAACTGTATCACCAGCTTTTGAGATTCTACGTTACAACACAAGAAAAGAATCCCCAGTGGAAACATGTAAATGCCAAGTCCCAGTTGCAACAAACAGCTAAGCCATATCGAGTAGATGGAGGGATTCTCTACCATGGAGGAAAAGAGGTTCTCACTAAAAGCCAACTGCCAAATATCCTGAAGGCCTGTCATGACAATCCAATTTCTGGTGGCCATTTTGGCAGAGATAAAATATTAGCCGAAATCTTTGACCTGGAAGATAATGAAGACCAATGTTCAGCAACATGTGAAAGCCTGTCAAAAATGTTTTGCGATAAATCCCAAAATCAGCAAAGAAGCACCACCACTCAACAGTATACTAATGTCTGGAAAAGTATGGAGCTTAGGCGGGATTGATATGATCGGTCTTCTTCAGGAAACATCGAATCACAACAAATATATAGTGGCTACCACTGATCATTTCTTCAAGTGGACTGAAGCAACATCTGTCCCAGATAAGACTGCCAAGTCAGTAGCAATTTTTTTGAACACCGTTATTTGCAGCCTTGGATGGAGACTCTTATTAGTGACCGGAGACGAGAGTTTGTGAACACGATCATCGACAACCTGATGGAGCATCTTCAAACAGATCACTGCATTTCATCTGCCTAAAACCCACAAAAACATGGCCAGCGGGAACGTAACAATCAAACACTCGAACAATCTCTTAGTAAGCTTGTCAATGACCAAGGTCACAACGTGGATCAGTTCATACCTGTTGCATGCTTCAACCAAGTGCACTCCATTTTAGGTCATGAATGGATGGACGGCCAAGCTTCCTATGGACCTCAGGCCCTAAGAAAATTATACTGTTGACCCCATGTCCATTTCAAATGATGCCATCCCTGATGTGCTAAAAACACTCACAACGATTCTTAAAAAGCTCCGCTCAACCGTCAGTACCAACATCCACTCTGCCGAGGAACACCAGAAGTGCGCCTTTAAGGGCTGACACAACACCGACAAAGAAATCACTGCTTGCACATTGGTTTAGAACCAAGAATCATCGCCGTGTTCATCACATGGGTTCAAAGCTGGCACCACACTGGATTGGACCCTACTTAGTTGTGGAATCCTTGACCAAGGGACGAGTTGGACCAAGGGAATGCCGTGGACATAGTATATCTTGACTTTAGTAAGGCATTTGATAAAGTATCACATAACCTTCTTATTAAAAAAATGATTAAGTATGGCTTTGACAAAAAATCAGTTAGGTGGATTCACAACTGGCTTAGTGATCGGGCACAACGAGTAATACTAAATGGCTACACATCGAACTGGAAGAAAGTCAAAAGCGGGGTGCCGCAGGGCTCTGTTCTGGGCCCAGTACTTTTTAATATCTTTATAAATTATCTGGACGATGGAATTATTGGGGAACTCATAAAATTTGCAGATGATACGAAGATAGGAGGAATAGCCAACACTAGAGAGGAGAGAGAGTGTATTCAAAAGGACTTAGACACACTGGAACAATGGGCTGAGGCGAACAAAATGGTATTTAACAGGGACAAATGCAAAGTTCTACATCTGGGTAACAGAAATGTAAAAAACATATATAGTATGGGAGGAATAGAACTAAGTGATAGCATAGGGGAAAAGGACTTGGGCATAATAGTAGATCACAAATTCAACATGAGCCAACAGTGCGGTGCTGCTGCAAAAAAGGCTAATACAATTCTGGGATGTATTAAGACAAGCATTGAATCTAGATCAAGAGAGGTCATTATTCCGCTGTACTCTTCCCTGGTCAGACCACACCTGGAATACTGTGTACAGTTCTGGGCGCCTCAATTCAAGAAAGACATCGATATATTGGAGCAAGTCCAGAGAAGAGCAACCAAAATGGTGGAAGGTCTGCAAACCATGTCCTATGAGGAGCGGCTAAAAGAACTGGGATTGTTTAGTTTGCAGAAGAGAAGGCTGAGGGGAGATTTAATAGCAGTCTACAAATATCTGAAAGGTAGTCACAGTGCAGAGGGATCTCCCCTATTCTCATTAGCACAAGGAAGTACAAGAAGCAATGGGATGAAACTAAAGGGAAAGAGATACAGATTAGACATTAGGAAAAACTTTCTGACAGTGAGGGTAGTGCGAGAGTGGAATAGGCTGCCACGGGAGGTGGTGGGCGCTCCATCAATGGAAATCTTCAAGCGGAATCTGGATAAACATATAGCTGGGATGATTTAGGAAAACCTGCACTTGCAGGGGGTTGGACCCGATGGCTCTTGAGGTCCCTTCCAACTCTACCAAAAGTAAAAGTAAAAGTAAAACTTAAGAACAAAGACTTTGAGGAAGAAGGAAATCTGAAACGTGTCAGTCTGGCACATCATTCCTGTGATATGTGTGTATCATCGTTTTTATAAGAAGATTTAACAATAAAGAAGGAGTTTTTACTAGAGATGAGCGAGTAGGTGTTCGATCGAATACTACGGTATTCAAAATACTCGTACTCGATCAAACACTACTAGCTGTTCGAAGTTTAAGGTTCGATGCAGAACCAGCGTTGATTGGCAGAATGCTTTACATTCTGCCAATCAACGCTGGTTCTTCTCTTACCTTTCTGAAGTCTTCTCCTAGGCACCCGGCCTAGGCAGAGCCAACTGCGCATGCGTGGGCATGCACGCGCATACACGCACATGCGCAGTCGGCTCTGCTCAGGTGTCGGGCCTCGGCAGAGCTGCACGCGCATGTGCAGTCGGCTCTGCCTAGGCTGGATGCCTAGGCAGAGTGAATTCCACCCAGAAGAGGATGCGGGGCTCTGCGCCGGGAGAAGACTTCAAGCAGAATCCAGCCCGACCGTCACTCGTGGACTTGGTAAGTATGATTTTATCGAATGTTGCCTACCCCTGAAATGAGCATTTCCCCCCATAGACTATAATGGGGTTCGAAATCCGTTCAAACAGTCGAACAGTGTGCGGCTGTTCGAATCAGATTTCGAACCTCGGACACTTTAGTGTTCGCTCATCTTTAGTTTTTACATTTCCACCACGGCTATGCTGGATGTATCTTTTACTGTAGATTTACACATTAGGTCTCCCTGTGTCCAAAATCGCCCACTCTACAAATCTATAAAAATATTTTTCCCGTACGGTAAACGCCGTAGCAGGAAGAAAAGTCAATAGTGCCAGACCGCCGTTTTTTCACTGATAAAAATTTTAATAAAAATTGATCAAAGCAATAGCAATTCCCTAAAATGGTAGAACTAAAAAGTACACCCGGCCCCGCAAAAAAAGACGCCCTATACGTCCCCGTACACGCAGGAAGGGGTTAAAATAAAGAAGATAAACATTAGAGAACGGCCAAGCTGATTTCTCACTAATTTCTCTAATAGGAAGAGTAACCTTTGTATTTGAGCCTGCCTCCAATGCTTTGTTTGGACAGTGTTACCAGGAACACTACTTACTTTATAAAGGGCCATGTGTCTTGTCAGTCTCTAAAGGCGTCATGGAGTGGAGAGTTCTGCATCTTCTCTGGCTGTATTATCTTACCGGATCCTATGCACAATCGTGAGTCCAAAAAAATGTATTGACTAGCTTTTATATTATGTTGGAGGTGAGGGGGAGGGGGGATGGAAAAAATTCTACAAATTTTTGCACTTTTTTTCCACCATGGTTTATGGGTCGGTGTGAGTACAACAAAGGCAAGTATGTATAGGCTTATTTCTATTGTAGTACTTTATGTTTTTAGTATTTTGCTGCTGCATTTTGGGAACCATAACTTTTTTTTATTTTTGGGATTCCAAAATGCACAATGAGCTCTAGTTTTATTGGTACCAATTTGGGGTAAAGGTTTTGTTGTATTTTCTATTTATTCTGTTCCCCGAATGGAATACAAATGCAATTGCAAGCACTGTGCTGTAAAAGCACACGGACCCCATATTGACATTATAATGGAGTCTGTGTGATTACTTCGTACAGCCTGCACGAATCATGCGGACAGGAAAGTAGATAATGAACTACTTTCCTGTCCACAAGATCCCTGCGGAGATCTGGCGGTAAGCACATGGACACCATTATAGTCTATAAGGTTTGTGTGCTTTTATGGCACCAGTGCTTGCACTTGCGTTTGTTATTCCATTCGGGGGGGTCCTCATGTGGATTCCCCCAGACGGAATCCAAATACTGATGTGAACGAGGCCTTAGATCTGGCATGGTCTAATAAGTAGATCCTTATGGCAAACCAGGTTGGGGTTCTTTGTCAGGTCCTCAGCTTCCATGCAAACAATTGGCTCCAGTAGTTTCAGGGCACCAGTGGAATGATAGAAGGTTCCCTTCCTCTTTCATGCTCCTTAGAGACAGCATTTAAGAAGTTAAATGGCCAAGATCTGAGGTTTACAAAGCATTACAGTGGGAGCTCTGCAGGGTCGGACTGGCCCACCGGGGAACCGGAAAATCCCCCGGTGGGCCCCGAGCCTTGACTGTCAGTCCTCATTTCCACAATATAGAAGCATTGGTCAGAGGCCTGATCGGGATGTCAGGGGCTGGTTCGGGCCCCGACACTTACACAGGGGCCTCCTGCCAGTGGTATACTTTCTCTATTAATATAGGGAAAGTATACATCAGGAGTTGACCAGGGGCAGCAGCTATACCTGCCATCTTATGAAGAGCTCTCTCTGCAGCCCAGACTTTCCCCCCTCCCCATCCTCCTCAGAGTGAGTCATCGCTAACATCGGACCGGACGATGTGGGGACAGAGGAGTCTGCTGCTGCGATGATCCACTTTCTGCTTCAAAAATGTGAGTATATTTTTTTCTTTTTTTGGTAAAATGTAATATTTAATATGTATATGTGTACATTTGTTTAACCCTTAAGTCCTATCATGGTGTCTATCATACACCACTACCATACACATATCACTATGATACACACCATGATAGTACTTAAGGGTTAAAGCATGTGTTTTGTATACTGTGTGAGGACTGTATGTTTGTATACAGGTATGTGTGAGTATATACAGTATGCTATAATAATGTGTGAGTGTATGTATATATGGGAGTATATATAGTATATATGGTATATGAAGGTATATAAATGTGTATATGCTAATTATATATGTGTGTGTGTGTGTGTATATATGAATGTATATGTATGAGTGTGTAACTGTTGCAGTTTTTGGAAATCGCAGCACTTATACCTACGGAAACACCTACAGTGTCCCTATAGGTATAATGGGCAGAGCTTGAAGAACAATTTCATGTATAGAAGCTGTCCAGAAGCTTCCTGTAGGAGAAAAATAGGGATGTAGCAAAGCTAAGTGTGTAGGGAAATGTGAAAGTAGCAAAGCTGAGTGTGTGGGGAAAATGTGAATGTAGAAATGCTGAGTGTGTGGGGGAAATTTGGAGTTAGCAGTGTGGTGGGGAATGTGAAGGTAGCAGAGCTGTAGTTGGGGGAAGGGAAACATGTAGGGAGAGTTGTGTGTGTGGAGACGAAAACATGGAGGTAGCACAGAGAGCTGTGGGTGCGGACAATGTAGAGGTAGCGGGGTTGTGTGTGAGAGAACACGGAGGTGTGTGTAACAAGCATGTATGAAGGAAGAATAAGCAGAGCAGAGGCAGTATACAGCTGTAAAGCATAATAGAGGCCGAATACAGATGACTTTTTTTTTTTTTTTTTGAATGGGACTAAGCATGGTAGTGGGGGGATCTCAAACTAAATTCTTCCCACTTTCAGAAAGTTTGAGAACCACTGATTGAAGGGGGCGGTATAATTTTCTCAACTAAACAATCCTTTCACTAAACCACTTGAAATCTGAAGACGGGGCAGGTTTCCTCTACATCTAGAGCTGCTCCTCAAGGTCTTCTCGTAGAGTCTCCACTTGGCTCACCAGCTTACAACTTTGTCTCCCCTGAACAGATGCACTTTGATCACTTCCAGCATCCTACATGCAGACACGAAGGAAACCATTGTACTGGATGGACACAACTCCGGATTTGAGGCTAATATCATAGTCCAGGACTTTCCAGTGAAGAAACTTGTGTTTGCAGAGACCAAGATCTCTGTCAACAGTAATAATGAGTACTTGGGAACCGCTACCATTTATGTAAGTGACACACTTGTAGGATGTTTAGGTTTGTTGGTGACTGGTTCTTTAAATGGACTTCATCTCTACACAGGGTGGCCCAAAGGTATAGAGACACCTGTATAGATGGAAAATGGTGGTTAGGAATGTCAGCCTATGTGTGGCATGTTGCTAGGTTTATGTATGTGTATCTATCTTTATCAGATACATATCTCATATGCACCCCTTCCCATTTGAAAAAAACAGACTTGGTTCCAAGATGGCGGCTTTCAAACACCAACACCCACAGAATTGCCCTTAGAAACATGCCACACACAGGATGGCATTCTCATTCTCTAAGTCGTAGACTTATGACAGACCATTTGGTTATTTTGTAAACGTATTTCTAATGGCCGACACATGGTGGTTTTAAAAACAATAAGATCAGTGAAAAATGACCATCTGACATCTAAATGCCAACGGGTCTATTCACATGATATAAAAGATGCAAAAACGGATTGAAGTTCGAGTTCTTCTTGGTCAAGTTGATGTGGTTGAAAAAAGAAAAAACAATGAAATTCATCCATTTTTTGAATGTTTTACTAAAAACAGATTCGAAATGGAAAACACTCGGCCATCAGAAATGTAAAAACTTAATAGATACAAAATGGAAGCACATGGACTTCACATCTATTAGACCCATCAAAAAGGCACAGTTGTGTGCATAAGGCCTTAGTAGCGTTGAGCGAATAGGATCGGAAAAGATCGGATTCCAATTGGTGATCGAGTAAATTTCACAATCGCAATCGGAATTCCGATCCCGATCTTTTCCAGCGGAGGTTATCTCAAGATCGGCTCAACCCTAAAAGTGACTTTTCCCATAGAGAAGCATTGACTAGAGTTAATTGATCGAGATTGGAAAAGATCGGACTCGAGCAAATTTCACGATCTGAATCGGCTGGAAAATGATCGGAAATCAGATTTTAAAATCGATCCTGAAATCTCAAGATCGGCTCAACCCTAGGCCTTAGGCTAGATTCGCAAATTTTTCTAACGGACGTCACATGGCCACATTCATTTCAATGTCAGTGAATGGGGGGCGATGGTCATGGTCAAAGATCATCAAAATATAGTTCACGTCATATTTTTGGCCATTATTACGGATCCCTCCATACACTTATTGTGGGGGGATCTATGAAAACGGCTGCCCATCGGGTGCAAGATGGCCGTGAAAAATGTATGTTTTCCAAAGCCTTTTAGTACCACTTTTGTGTGCATCTAGCCTTGTACTAAATGCACAAAAAATCATGTAAATTACACTCTTACAAAAAATTTTAAACTCTTACCAAATTTCCATACGCGGAAATACAATGAAAACAACCATAAAGCAAAGCCAGAATGTGGGGTGGCAAAAGGAAAAATGTGAAAAACTTAAAACCCTTATTTACCCGCACAGTACCACGTCAGATACCGTATATACTTCAGGATGGTATTTCCCATTTATTTGTGCCTTCAACCGGTGTTTTAGGTATTGTATGTGATCTGTCCGTACATATCCTTATCATGTATTAATAATGTCATTTTATGGTTTTTGTCAATTAAGATTAAATCTCAGGACCTCCTGAAGGAACCCAAGAAAACCTATTATGTATCTGTCCAAGTGAAATCAGCGCAGTGTAACGTGGAGAAGGTGGTTCTTGTGTCTTTCCATAATGGATACATCTTCGTTCAGACCGACAAAACTATTTACACCCCATCATCTAAAGGTAACAAACACTCAATGTATTCTTGTACATATCAGGACCTGTGGGCATGAACGTCATGCTGTTGGTACCCCGCATGGGAAAGTTTTGTTTATCATGCGTGGTACCATTTAAGTTGCATTTACCCAACGTGGGGCCTCTGTGAATTCCAGTCTGAGTAGGGTTGAGCCGATCTTGACTTTTCAGGATCGATTTTAAAATCCGATTTCTGATCATTTTTCATTCGAACACGATCTCGATCCCAATGCAAGTCAATGAGATTTTTTGGGGGATTAATCGGAGATCGGATTTTAAAAGCAATCCTATTCACTATACAGCATGGAATCTAACAATTGAACGCTTTAATTGTTAGAATCCATGATGTGTAGTGAATCACTAAGTAGCCAGATGATTTTTTTTTAATCCTCTGGCTACTTAGTCCCCCCTGGTGTCCACTTACCTGCAGAGATGGCTTCTCCGCTGCTCCGATGTTGTTCTTAGCCTCGCTGCCCCCTGCCTCCCAGGTTAGGAGAGTGTGGGCAGGTTAGGAGAGTGTGGGCGGGTACTGGGAGGGGAGACGTCATGTCTCCCCACCATGTACCCGCCCACACTCTCCTAAGCCACAAACCCTGCCTTCCTAGCTCTTTAAACACTAACCTGGGAGGCGGGGCAGTGAGCCGAGAAGAGCAGCATCGAGTGGCAGTGAGGCGAAGAAGAAGAACACCGGGCACTGGAGCAGCAATCTCTGCAGGTAAGTAGAGATGATAGTTTAGTCTCCCATTAGAATGAATGGAGGCAGCTGGCGCACAGGGGGTTAAGGCCGTGCGCCGGCTGCTTCCATTCATTCCTATGGAACCTGCAGCAGAGCCTTCATACTGAGTATACACTATATACTTAGTGTGAAGGCTAAGCAAAGCATTGTGGGAAATCATACCGATCTCGATCCCACTGTGAAAGATCATGTTCGGAATTTCGATCGCGATCTTGAAATTTTCTCGATCGCCGATCGGAATCCGATCTTTTCCGAACACAATCGCTGAACCCTAAGTGTGATCCTTTAGTAGATGTAGAGGGACCTTGCAAGATGCGTTTTGAACATTCATGGGTTTACCCACCTGTTTTGTTTTTGGCTTAAATTGTTTGGCACAAACCAGACAGGCTATTATTATGTCTTCCGACCCCAGGGTATAATAAGTGGAGGCCCAGGGAAACATAACAAATACTTACTATATAGTCACCTAGCCTCATTTCTCACCGGCTCCCTTTCGGTGACCGATGGGTTTTTCAGCATACTCTTCCGTTCCCTTGACTTGACATCACAAACGCTTGGGAACTCCAAGGACTGTGAAGGCGTCTTGATATTTTGGCATCCCTGCTGACATCGCCCAGGAGGCCAGAAGATGCCTTAGAAAGAACACTGAATGCTACAAACCTCAAAGTATATAAATGGATCCCCAGAGAAGATACATAAACATAACAGATACTTATCATATACATATCTTGCCTCTTCTCTCCTGGGCTCCCTCTCGGTGTCTGGTGGGTTCTTCAGTATCCTCTTCCGGCCTCTTGACTGACATCATACATGCTTGGGAACTCGAAAGATGGTGAGGATGTTATCACAATTTGACATCACTGCTGACATCACCCAGGAGGCCAGAAGATTCCTCAGGAAGAACACTGAATGCTACCGGTAGCCCAGGAGAGGTAAGGAGAATATAACATTTCTAGGCTTCTTCTTGGCATCCATTTATTATACCCTGGGGTCTGAAGACAAGCAGACTGCTCCAGTTGTAATGATATTGTGTCACCTTAACAATTGCTAAAAAATCGAAACATTAAGTTATGGATTATGATTAAGGACTAGGGTTGAGCGATTGGGATCAGAAAAGATCGGATCCCAATCAGCGATCAAGCAAATTTCATGTTCGGAATCGGGATCGGCTGGAAAATGATCGGAATTCAGATTTTGAAATCTCAACCCTAAAATTGACTTTTCCCATAGAGAAGCATTGACTAGGGTTGAGCGATTGGAATCAGAAAAGATCGGATCCCGATCGGCGATCAAGCAAATTTCACGATCGGGTTCAGATGGAAAATGATCGGAAATTGGATTTTAAAATCGATCCTGAAATCTCAAGATCGCCTCAACCCTATTAAGGACCTAAGAGGTATGAAATACTTAAAGATACCTGACAGTATCCTTGTTTCTCATCAGTTCTTTACCGTATTTATCCTCTGAACTTCATGATGCAGCCGACTAAACAGACGGTGAACATTGATATTAAGGTGAGACTCTTCTGTGACAATTCATCACCCTCAAGCTGAGGCCTCACGTTGCGGAAACACAGATTTTTGTTATGGCGTTGGCAAAAAAAACCAGCAAAATTTGCAACAAAAAAAGCTGTGTTTCCACAAAATGGGACTTTAGGCTTAAGTTGTTCTTAATTCAAGTGACAGATTTATATATAGGTTTGCTTATTTGCGTATCTTTTAGAACCCAGATGGGATTATTACATTAAAAAGTCAGCTCTTCCCTGACAAATCTGGCATCATCTCCAAGAGTTACGAGCTGTCTGAACTAGCAAAGTAAGTACAACCCTACGCTACTCCACTGCAGCCAAATTCTTGTTTTTTTTTATTCCCCTCCTCCTAAAAGCCATGGTATTTTTACTTGTCCTGCTCACAAAGGGCTCAGTTTTTGCAGGACAAATTACGCTTTGTAATGGTACCATTTAATATTACATACAATGTACTGGGAAGTTGAAACTGAAAATTTCAACCGAAATTGAAAATTCAAATTTGGCTAAAAAAAAAATCAGCAACATTTGTAAACAAAAACCTGCATTTCCACAACATGAGGCCTCAGTCTAATGTGACTGTATTTCAGTGATATTAGGATGTGAGGATACTTAAAGGGATTCTATCATTAAATTGTTTATTTTTTTCTGACTAACACGTTGGAATAGCCTTTCGAAAGGCTACCTACTTTCTACCTACCTTTAGATGGTAGAAATCCAGTTTTTCTTCGGTATGCAAATGAGTTCTCTCTCAGCACTGGGGCGGTCCTCAGCACTCAAACAGCACTGGGGGTGTCCTCAATGCTGCAAGAGAACTCTCCAGCACCGCGTCTATCTTCTTCTGGAACGGCCTCTCCCAGCGTCTTCTTCCGGCACTGGGGTCAAATTTCTACGCATGTGCAGTTGGCTCTGTCATTGGGCAAAACCGACTGCACATGCGCGCGGCCATTTTTTTGTGGACGCTTACGCAAGCAAATGACCGGGCACACGTGTAGTCAGCTTTGCTGAGGCCAATGGCAGAGCTAACTGCGCATGCATAGAAGTTTGACCTCAGCGCCGGCCAGAAGAAGACGTGGGGAGAGGCCTTTCCACAAGAAGATAGAGGCGTTGGAGAAGATAGAGGCGTTGCTGGAGAGTTCTCTCGTAGCATTGGCGATGCCCCAGTGCTGTTTGAGCGCTGAGGACCACCACCAGTGCTGCGAGGGAACTCATTTGCATACTGAAGAAAACCAGGATTTCTACTGAACAGCGGTGCGGAGAAGAAAGTAGGAGAAGAATAGACTTTCTTAAGGTTATTCCTACGTGTTGGTCAGAAAAAAAAAACATTTTAATGATAAGATCCCTTTAATGTGTTTATTTATATGTATTTGGAATTTAGGAATAAAGGGGGTTTGAACTTTGAATTTTATATTTTTTAAAACTTTATTTTTTACTTTATTTTTAGCCCCTCTAGGTGGCTTATACCTGCAATCAACAAATCCTTCTTCCATAGGCAAACCGGAGAGCCATCATAAGGCCCCCGGCTTTCATGATAGATTGACAGTTCCTGTGATATTGCCATGCAGGAGCCATCCTACTAAATTAAACTGGAAGTGTACAGGAGGCACCAGAAGGGAAAAAATCGGCGCATCTCACATTGGCCCGTGATCGAATGTAGCATGAGTGGGTGCCACATTTACAGATCTGACATCTGCCGTAATAGTATTACAGATGTCGGGAAGAGGGTCAAAAGATACACTGTATGCCACAAATATCTTTCTTTTTGATTGTTTCAACTCAAACCTTGTTCAAAGGGATTGTTCCAACTTGGAATTTGGATGGAACCTCCTGGCCATTAGCTGATAGTAGGTCTTCATATTGAGTCAGAACAAAAAACACCCGTTCAAGGTAGTAGAATCTAATTACCGGTATTGTCTTCTTTTCTCACAGTATCGGCACCTGGACCATCACAGCATATTATGACAACTCCCATGAAGAGTTCTCTGCACACTTTGACGTGAAAGAATATGGTAAAGAGATAATTTTTCTGGTGAAATGGATGACTACCAATATGGTCACCACCCCTACAGGAACTATTAACCAGGCCTCCTATAGTCCAGTTGATGTTACATGTACATTAGGATGCACATTGATAAAAATAGGTCAACTTGGTCTTCATGAGTTTGGAAAAACTTGGGACAAGAAGTGTAATGGTGGTTATATTGACCTAACTTTTTGGGAAATAGATAAAATGCATTCTGTCTTTTTAAGGAGGGAAAACATGGCGGGGTCGCGTCATATACTAATGGTCTTTTATTTATACCGATCCTTCTTCCCTCAGTGTTACCAAGTTTTGAGGTTATAATAAAGCCGGACAAAAATTTCATGTACCTAGATGATGAAGAATTTTTTGTAACAATTGAAAGTCGGTAAGTAAATAAAGTATTCATAGTGACTTATGGGCCAAAATTATGAATTGGAGGCATGGGATGATGTATTTTTGAACCAACCCAAAGGAACATGGACTTCTACCGAGAGGTCCAGGCTGAGCTATGTGAAAGGGAATTCCCATTTCCAGTTATCACTACCCACATTTGTCATAGATGGAGGTCTCACCTCTGGAATCAACACCCACATGGTGAATGGGGGTCTCTCAATTTGTGAATTGAAAACCATTGGACATCAACAGAGAGAGTACAAAAGAGAAGGTGTTAGTGAATGGGAGGCAATGAATGTTCTCTTGGTTGTTGAGTTTAATAGGCCCATTCATATGGGCCATTTTTTTCTGACTATGTTTGCCCATAATCTAGGAAAAAAATAAGACACTCTCTTTTTTCAAGAATCAGGCTCTCGGGTGCTTTTTTACAAGTCCGATTGGTGTCAGAATGAGATTCCTTGAATTTATCAGATAAAATTATTCTTGTGGTCCAACCTCCAAAAAGTCTTATGAAATAGACTATAGTAACCTTCAAATTTGAGTGTCCTCTGCTGGATCATTATTGTGTTAGAGCCTGGCACTCGGATTGACCAGCGTGATGCTGATTCTGATTCCCCTCTAGAGGTGAATGGGTCGGTGAAAATAAAACAAAAATACAAACAGATCCCACGCAAATCCAATAATCCACAGCTGAGATATGGCTAGGTTGTATGAAGAAAGTCTAAGATAGAGGATTGATTTGAAAGAAGGAGTATACCATAGTGGTGGGGTCCGAAGAAATTTTGTACGTGGGACTTTTCTCTCTGCTGGTTTCAGTATAAAAACATCGGAAACCCGACAGACACCCTATGCACTCTATAGACTATAATGGCGTCCACCAGTTGTCTTTGGAGTTTCCGATGTTTGTATTCTGAAACCAGCGGAGAGAAATTGCTGTTTTAGTGGACAAGCTCTCTGTCGTCTGGGTCCCCAGGCGGCCCTGAAGAATGGAGAGCCGAACGCAAGTGTGAACCTAGCCTTAGTCTTTGCTACTTCTCACAGCCCCATCAACAATGAATGGCAAGTGCCTGACCAGTGCTCCATTCATACTGCTCCCGGACCCTCATTCTAATGGTCAATGGTTGTCTCAACATTGAAGGTGGCACCAAAAGACCAGTTCTTTCTCCCATTATTTTTGTTTGTTCTTTTTGTTAGCTGAGATTAACCCAATGTTTCTCCATTGTTTAGGTATCTTTATAAGAAGCCTGTTAATGGTAAAGCGTTTGTTATTTTTGGCCTAAAGAAAGGCGATGAAAAGAAAAGCCTCACGGACTCACTGAGGAGGATCGAGGTAAAAAACTTCTGTTCTGACATCGTATTACTAAAAAATGTATCTCCTGGAATGAATGAAGGGATATCAATGTTCATGTGAAATCTCTGTTATTATATCTAATGTGATTTATCACCTTAACCAGAGGTTCCTGACTGGGGTTGAGCCGATCTTGAGATTTCAGGATCGATTTTGAAATCCGATTTCTGATAATTTTCCAGCTGATCCCGATTGCGATTGTGAAATTTGCTCGATCGACAATCGGGATCTGATCTTTCCCGATCCTGATTGCTCAACTCTAGTCAATGCTTCTCTATGGGAAAAGCCATTTATAGGGTTGAGCCGATCTTGAGATTTCAAAATCCGATTTCCGATCATTTTCCAGCCGATCGCGATTGTGAAATTTGCTCAATTGCCGATCAGGATCCGATCTTTCCCGATCGCTCAACCCTATTCCCGACCTTATGTACTATGGGAGCAGATTCATCTTTGTGTAATGGTTAAATATCCAGCGGCTGTTCCTTTATGGACACTTAACCCCTATCCACAGTACACCTTTAGAACAAAAGCTGTGGGGTGGCACTGAGAACATTTGTGGGTGAACCTCGCAAAAGGTTCACCCAATGGTTTTGTTTTGACCAAAGAAGTAAGAAAGGAAACTATTATTATACTCTAGGGTCTCTTCAGACCCCAGGTTATAGTGAGCAGAGACCCTATGGAGGTGACTAAGGATAATAAACAGTGCTGCTCACCTCTGCCGGGCTCCAGTGTGGGTCTTCGGGCCTCTTATGGTCTGAGAGATGTCATAGATGACCTTTGAGGCCTGTGACTTCGCTTCAGAGGTCAAATCGGTGTCATGACGCAAAATGGCGGTGTAACCCACCAGTACAAGGTCTTTTTCCATGCCACTACTGTCTTTGTTTTATTTCTCATATACTTCTCTTACGGTTAATCCTCTCGATGTATTACCTAATAATTTTCAGATTTCTGAAGGAATCGGACAAGTAAAATTACTCAGAAAAGACTTAATAAAACCTTTCAAGGACGTAGAGGAGCTGCTGCAGTATAAACTCTATGTTATGGTGACAGTAATCACCGACTCAGGTTAGGAAATGAATTATATTGTAATGATTTACAAAACTCTTTGTGGATATAAAATGTGGACAGTAAAATGATATTTCGTATTTTAGGTCATCTGACCTGTTCTGTAGCCCAGTTACAGGAGCACTAGTATCCTAGATGACTATATCTTGCTTTAACCCCTTTAGGACACAACTTACACATGTAGTGTCCTCCTGATAACCAGCCATGATGTCCTTATTGTGGTCAGGTTATCTTCTCATACATGTAGTGTCCTCCTGATAACCAGCCATGATGTCCTTATTGTGGTCAGGTTATCTTCTCATACATGTAGTGTCCTCCTGATAACCAGCCATGATGTCCTTATTGTGGTCGGGTTATCTTCTCATACATGTAGTGTCCTCCTGATAACCAGCCATGATGTCCTTATTGTGGTCAGGTTATCTTCTCATACATGTAATGTCCTCCTGAAGACCGCCATAACATCCTTATTGTGTCTGGGTTATCTTCTCATACATGTAGTGTCCTCCTGATAACCAGCCATGATGTCCTTATTGTGGTCAGGTCATCTTCTTATACATGTAGTGTCCTCCTGATAACCAGCCATGATGTCCTTATTGTGGTCAGGTTATCTTCTCATACATGTAGTGTCCTTCTGATAACCAGTCATGATGTACTTATTGTGGTCAGGTTATCTTCTCATACATGTAGTGTCCTCCTGATAACCAGCCATGATGTCCTTATTGTGGTCAGGTTATCTTCTCATACATGTAGTGTCCTCCTGATAACCAGCCATGATGTCCTTATTGTGGTCAGGTTATCTTCTCATACATATAATGTCCTCCTGATAACCAGCCATGATGTCCTTATTGTGTCTGGGTTATCTTCTCATACATGTAGTGTCCTCCTGATAACCAGCCATGATGTCCTTATTGTGGTCAGGTTATCTTCTCATACATGTGTATTTAGATTTGCAAAAATGTCTAACTTGTATTTGTCTACGACTTTATATAGGTTATGTCCATGGGCAAACCCCTTTAATACAAGAAATGAATGCTAGTTTTTTTCTATTGCAGGGAGTGACTTTGTGGAAGCCGTATTGGATGAAATTTACATTGTGAAATCTCCATATAAAATTCTTTTCACCAAAACGCCAAAATATTACAAGCCCGGAATGCCGTTCGATCTAATGGTTTGTATTTCTTTCCCATGTCTTTGTCCAAAATGTTCTCACATTATAGGAATCTCATTATCTTGGACTTTACAATAGAAGCCAATTGGAGCTCTTGCCGCTACTCAGTTGTCATGTTGTCAAGCTCGGCACAGGTTTTATTGTATTTTTTGCTTTCGTATAGGTCATGGTAACCAATCCAGACGGTTCTCCTGCAAGAAACATCTTGGTGGTGGCAAATCCTGGTGGTGACCAAGGTATCACGCGTCAAGATGGGTTAGTGAGGCTGAAACTCAACACGGCCTTAAATGTAAAGTCTTTGACCATAACTGTAAGTCTCACTTAATTGCTCTTTATACAGTAATCTGTGAATCTGCTTTAGTTACTGTATATACAGACTACTGACACATTGTCATATCCCTCTGAATTGTTGCCGTTAGATATATTCATAGGTCATTATAGTCTCTAGATTTTAAGGACACATTGATCCAGGGTTTTATACTGACTGCCAGATTTTTTCCCCTGAAATCGGGCAATTGGCATGAGCCTCATGGGTTTTTTTGCCTTCCCCTGGATCAACACTGTAGGGATTGTAGGGTTATAGGTTGGACTTGATGGACTGATGTCTTTATCCAACCTCATCTACTATGTAACTATGTAACTATGCAGATGCCAGGGCGCCGCGGCTGGTTTTTGTTCTTAGTTTATCCCTGGACTAGGTTATATACTGTTCATATGACTGACATAATATTGCATAGGCACTTTGGTAGTATTTGGGGCATATCTCTATATGTTTCATTCATTCTCAACCTTCTCTTTTACATTGTCCCTGCCAGGACATAAAACTCAAGTCCTCCTGTATGGGAGGTAAAAACACTAACAGGAAGGCACAGGCCGCACTGTAGTCTATGGAAGGATTTTCTATGTCTAAATCCCTCTGTATTAGTCTTCTTTATAATATGTTTGTACATACAGTGGCATAACTAGGAATGGCGGGGCCCCAAGGCCCTCTGACCCCATTCAACCCCCCCCCCTCCACACACACACACACACACACACACACACACAAATCACATCCCTGCACTATTCCTGTATTATGCCCCACAGTGACCCCTGCACACAGTATTATGCCCCACAGTGACCCCTGCACACAGAATTATACCCCATAGTGGCTCCTGCACACAGTATTATGCCCCATAGTGACCCCTGCACACACTTTTATGCCCCATAGTGGCCCCTGCACACAGTATTATACCCCATAGTGGCCCCTGCACACAGTATTATGTCCCCATACCGGCCCCTGCACACAGTATTATGTCCCATAGTGTCCCCTGCACACAGTATTATGTCCCATAGTGGCCCCAGTACACAGTATTATGTCCCATAGTGTCCCCTGCACACAGTATTATGTGCCATAGTGGCCCCTGCACACAGTATTATCCCCCATAGAGGACCCTGCACACAGTATTATCCCCCATAGTGGCCCCTGCACACAGTATTATGTCCCATAGTGGCCCCTGCACACAGTATTATCCCCCATAGTGGCTGCTGCACACAGTATTATGTCCCATAGTGGCCCCTGCACACAGTATTATGTCCCATAGTGGCCCCTGCACACAGTATTATCCCCCATAGTGGCCCCTCCACACAGTATTATGTCCCATAGTGGCCCCTGCACACAGTATTATGTCCCATAGTGGCCCCTGCACACAGTATTATGTCCCATAGTGGCCCCTGCACACAGTATTATGTCCCATAGTGGCCCCTGCACATAGTATTATGCCCCATAGTGGCCCCTGCACACAGTATTATGTCCCATAGTGGCCCCTGTACAGTATTATGCCCCATAGTGGCCCCTGCACACAGTATTATGTCCCATAGTGGCCCCTGCACACAGTATTATGTCCCATAGTGGCCCCTCCACACAGTATTATGTCCCATAGTGGCCCCTGCACACAGTATTATGCCCCATAGTGGCCCCTGCACACAGTATTATGTCCCATAGTGGCCCCTCCACACAGTATTATGCCCCATAGTGGCCCCTGCACACAGTATTATGTCCCTTAGTGGCCCCTGCACACAGTATTATCCCCCATAGTGACCCCTGCACACAGTATTATGTCCCATAGTGGCCCCTGTATACAGTATTATGCCCCATAGTGGCCCCTGCACACAGTATTATGCCCCATAGTGGCCCCTGCACACAGTATTATGTCCCATAGTGGCCCCTGTATACAGTATTATGCCCCATAGTGGCCCCTCCACACAGTATTATGCCCCATAGTGGCCCCTGCACACAGTATTATGTCCCTTAGTGGCCCCTGCACACAGTATTATCCCCCATAGTGGCCCCTGCACACAGTATTATGCCCCATTGTAGACCACCCATGAACAATTATTATACTCTGGGGACTTTTGAGAGACCCAAATCCAGTTTAGTTTGGTTTTAGCCATGAAGAAGATTTCCCAAGAAAAGAGAAACCACATCATCCATCTCATGGATAGCGGTCTCTCAGCCAAGAAATTTGCTAAACTACATCATGTGAGCGCCATGACAGATGAAAGAATACAAAATGAAGCCGAGAGATCCAGGCAAAATATCAGAGTCAACAAGCCAGGTCATCACAAGGTCTATCAGTTCTGGTAGTGATGGTGGCTCGTATGCTTCATAATAGGGAGACGACAAAGCATTCCAGCAGGACAACAACCTGAAGCATACAATGAGATTAGCCAAGAAATGGTTCAATAAGAATGAAGTAGAGGTGCTGGATTGGCCCTCATTTGTCCTCAGACGTCAACCCAATCCAAAACTTGAAGGGGGGTAGAGTTGAAGAAAAAAGCTCTAGTCATATCCAAGTGTGTCATTCAGTATGTACCAACATTGGGGACATGTAGAAGAGATCTGGGGTCAGATTTGGTCGAGACATGCTTGAATCTGATCGAGAGCATGCCCAGAAGGATTCAGGTAGTGTTAAAAGCCAACAGTGGTTTTAAAAAAATTAATACAAATTTAGGAGCAAAACAGTAACAATGCCGTTATATGACAAGAATCTGCATAACTAGTCATATGCTAAATAGTTACAAATCACATTTGTGTATGAGAGGGTTGTCTATACAATGATGGGAGTCTTATGTTCCAAGCTGTAGTGGATGGTGAGATATGGAGCCTAAAAGTCACAAGTTCTAAACACTGTTACCCTTTTGCTCGTCAGCGAATATCACGATAATGTATTAAATTAGTTTCAAGTTAAATTAGAGTCCATAACCAAATTAAACTAAGTTAATAGTGGACATATCTGTAACACATTTTGTATGAATTTTTCTTTGAACTATTATAAACCTAATTCATTGGGTAAAGCATTCATTGGCCTCTCAACTGATTCCAGTGCAGTTTGACATTTTTCACTAGCCCCCACCATTCCTGAGTAATCAGTGCTAACAATTTCAGAACCCAATATGATAAATAGGCTCTCTTCTGTCAGGTAGAGCAGACAGTCTGGAAGCGCCCACCTAAAGGATGGAAGGTGTTGGAGTTAGTGGAGGTCATGGAAGGTCCTCTTTAAATGCAGAATATTTATCTCATTCTTTTATATCAATTGCTCCTAGGTAAAGACAGCGGTTCCTGGGTTACTCAACAATCTGCAGGCAACCGGAGAAGCAAAAATAATAGCATATAAACCATTGAGTGGACAAGACAACTACCTGCACATTGGCATCACAAGCAATGTCCTGGAACCCAGAACACAAATGTACATAAACTTTAATATCTTCAATAGCAACGCCGGAGTTCAGAATCAGATCAAATATTTCACCTACTTTGTAAGTAAAGCTTGAAACAATCATTCACTTACAGTACTGATAATGGTTGACAGCAGACAGGTAAATTTTACAGATGGGCAAAATGACTCACTAGAGTCCTAAGAGTATTCTACACTATGTTTTATAGATAGGTTCCTAGGAGTCCTAAGAGTATTCTACACTATGTTTTATAGATAGGTTCCTAGGAGCCCTGACAGTATTCTACATTATGTTTTATAGATAGGTTCCTAGGAGCCCTGACAGTGTTCTACATTATGTTTTATAGATAGGTTCCTAGGTGCCCTAAGAGTGTTCTACACTATGTTTTATAGATAGGTTCCTAGGAGCCATAAGAGTATTCTACACTATGTTTTATAGATAGGTTCCTAGGAGCCCTGACAGTATTCTACATTATGTTTTATAGATAGGTTCCTAGGAGCCCTAAGAGTATTCTACACTATGTTTTATAGATAGATTCCTAGGAGCCCTGACCGTGTTCTACACTATGTTTTATAGATAGGTTCCTAGGAGCCCTGACAGTGTTCTACACTATGTATTATAGATAGGTTCCTAGGAGCCCTGACAGTGTTCTACACTATGTTTTATAGATAGGTTCCTAGGAGTCCTAAGAGTATTCTACACTATGTTTTATAGATAGGTTCCTAGGAGCCCTGACAGTATTCTACATTATGTATTATAGATAGGTTCCTAGGAGCCCTGACAGTGTTCTACACTATGTTTTATAGATAGGTTCCTAGGAGCCCTGACAGTATTCTACACTATGTTTTATAGATAGTTTCCTAGGAGCCCTGACAGTGTTATACACTATGTTTTATAGATATGTTTCTAGTAGCCCTGACAGTGTTCTACGCTATGTTTTATAGATAGGTTCCTAGGAGCCCTGACAGTGTTCTACACTATGTTTTATAGATAGGTTCCTAGGAGCCCTGACAGTATTCTACACTATGTTTTATAGATAGGTTCCTAGGAGTCCTGACACTGTTCTATACTATGTTTTATAGATAGGTTCCTAGGAGCCCTGACAGTGTTCTACACTATGTTTTATAGATAGGTTCCTAGGAGCCCTGATAGTATTCTACACTATGTGTTATAGATAGGTTCCTAGGAGCCCTGACAGTGTTCTACGCTATGTTTTATAGATAGGTTCCTAGGAGCCCTGACAGTGTTCTACACTATGTTTTATAGATAGGTTCCTAGGAGCCCTGACAGTATTCTACACTATGTTTTATAGATAGGTTCCTAGGAGCCCTGACAGTGTTATACACTATGTTTTATAGATATGTTTCTAGTAGCCCTGACAGTGTTCTACGCTATGTTTTATAGATAGGTTCCTAGGAGCCCTAACAGTGTTCTACACTATGTTTTATAGATAGGTTCCTAGGAGCCCTGACAGTATTCTACACTATGTTTTATAGATAGGTTCCTAGGAGCCCTGACACTGTTCTATACTATGTTTTATAGATAGGTTCCTAGTAGCCCTGACAGTGTTCTACGCTATGTTTTATAGATAGGTTCCTAGGAGCCCTGATAGTATTCTACACTATGTGTTATAGATAGGTTCCTAGGAGCCCTGACACTGTTCTATACTATGTTTTATAGATAGGTTCCTAGGAGCCCTGACAGTGTTCTATACTATGTTTTATAGATAGGTTCCTAGGAGCCCTGACAGTATTCTACACTATGTTTTATAGATAGGTTCCTAGGAGCCCTGACACTGTTCTATACTATGTTTTATAGATAGGTTCCTAGTAGCCCTGACAGTGTTCTACGCTATGTTTTATAGATAGGTTCCTAGGAGCCCTGATAGTATTCTACACTATGTGTTATAGATAGGTTCCTAGGAGCCCTGACACTGTTCTATACTATGTTTTATAGATAGGTTCCTAGGAGCCCTGACAGTATTCTACACTATGTTTTATAGATAGGTTCCTAGGAGCCCTGATAGTATTCTACACTATGTGTTATAGATAGGTTCCTAGGACCCCTAAGAGTATTCTACACTATGTTTTAAAGTGTGGTTCATGCCTAAATTAATCTTGGACCCGAGCCCCCTGAGCCGAAACAAAACGAGTCCTGAGAGGTTCGTCCATCTCTAGTCACCTTCAGGTACAAATTAGAACTCAGGATCATCAATTCAGGTCTGGCTGGTATAGAGAATATCCATGTAAATCTTCATATCTAAGTAATGCAAATAAAGAAGACCAAGAAGGAAAACACAAAAAAAAAAAAACAACAGGAAAATAGCCAATAAACTAACTATGGGACTGATAACCAAAATTGGTCTGGTGTCCCTTTAGGATTAATGAATAGTGATGTTACATGACAAGTTGGGTCTGCTTCAGTTATAGGAATCATTGAGTCTTTGTTTCCCAAAGGGCATTGGAGGGCCTCATACGCCACTCACCAGATGAAATGTCATGGCAGACCATATTTCTTATTTTATGTACTGTTTGTTACGTCAATTGAATTATTTTATCCATTTACCTATATTACCGATTTTTCCAGATCCTGAACAAAGGACAGATATTGAAAGTGGGCAAGTATAAACGACAGGTGGGCCAAGTCCTGGTCAGCATGCCGCTGCTCGTCAAGGAGGACTTTATGCCATCTTTCCGTATTGTTGCGTATTACTTTGTTGGAAGAGAGCTGGTCTCTGACTCCGTATGGGTGAATATGGTGGATGATTGTACGGGAACGGTAAGAGAATAAAAACGGGTGCAGAAAAATTATTTGGAACTTTGGTACCAATGGGGAAACGTTACACATGCTGTTCAGTATAACCTTAGACTGGACGATGCTCCCGTCCCTTTAGTCTTGGAGTATTATAGCTTTTTGTGTTTTCTGTACTTCTGATACTTAGCTATCATTGGAAGCTGAAAGAAACATTGGCAGACCTCAAGAGAATATAAAACTGACCTTAAAAGCGGACTATAAATCCAACGTTGGACTGGTGGCTGTGGATAAAGGTGTCTTCACATTAAACAGCAAGCATAAGCTAACTCAAAGCAAGGTGGGTGTCTGGTGCAGTGTAAGACGTATTTCTAGGTGTGTCCTTATTGTGATATCTCAAAATATTGAGACAAGTGGTATGGGATGACCTGCTTCAAAAAAAAACATCATCTTGTGATACTTTCTTGGTAGATGTTTATGCTATAGTATATTTTGGGTCGTCCAATGGTTCTAAAGTGAAATATTGCCCGTTGAGGGTTTTGAATGCTTTTCACAATTAAATAGGTAAAGGTGGTTTATGGAATTGTCGCTTAAGCCTTTCCCCAGGTGATGGAATTGCTGGAAGGACAGAAGACAGCAAGTAAAATAAGCTACCCATAATCCAACATGAGCCTTGATTGCAGAATCAATGGTTTCCCCAAGGTGTTCACTAGAGATGGACTTGGTTGCTTCAGAACCCAGGTTGCAATCCCATAACAAGATGCCAGAGAACCGGTGCACTTCTGAACTAAGGACCTATCCAGAAGCCATATTGCAAAAGAGAGCAATACTCAAGCCAGGGTCAAAAACCAAGAGAATACAGAAATAGCCTAAACAACGGCAGAAACCAAGCCACCCCAATAGCTGAAACCTGGGAGGAAGGAAACGATAAGATAGTGAGACCTACGATTGAACCCGTCCCCAGTCCCTGCCTATTTTCCTCACCTACCCTACTGGGACAACTGGGCGACAGTCCCTTCCTATGATAGAAGTTATAACACAGACGACAGACAAGACGAAATGCTAGTGTAAGCGTCGTGTGTTAACTGAATAAAGCTGCATGTGTTTTCAACTACTTCCGGGGTAAGAGCGGAATTCGTTACAGTCATTGGTCATTTTTTTACTCTTCTTTATTATCCTGCTTGGGTGTTGGGGGATTTTCGCTGCTGTAATCTTCTCCGGGTTCCACTCCTTCTTGTTTTGTCTTATACTCATTAAGACCATTGGAGTTGACAACGAACGGTAGCCCGGGGGATCCACTTTGGTCCTAAAAGACCTAAGACTGAACCCGTCCCCAGTCCCTGCCCATTTGCCTCACTTTCCCTGGTGGTAGGGAAAAACTGGGAGACAGTCCCTTCCTATGATAAAAGTTATAAAACAGAACACAGACAAGACGAACAACAAGAAAAGGATCAGAACCGATCGAGCAGTGAGGTACAGAGTCAAAATCCAAGAAAGTAGTCAGAAAAAAAGCCAATGCTCAGAAATATAAATACAAACAGCAAAAGTATACAGCCAGTAGGCACAAGGCAATAGCAGGCTTTAAAAGAACCTGCCCTAGACCTGATTGCCCAGGAGGAATGTTAATCCAAAGCGCTGAGGTAACTCCCTAGTAGCCAAAGGAACAAAAGCAATGGCTGGACTGATACATGGCAACTAGGGTTGAGCTGATCTTGAAATTTCAGGATCGATTTTAAAATCCGATTTCCGATCATTTTCCAGCAGATCCTGATCGCGATCGTGAAATTTGCTCGATAACCGATCGGGATCTGATCTTTTCCCATCTCGATCGCTCGACCCCATTAACGATATATACATGAATGGGGTTGAGCCAATCTTGAGATAACCTCTGACCTCGATCCCGCCGGAAAACATCGGGATCGGAATAGGGTTGAGCCAATCTTAAGATTTAAGGATCAATTTTAAAATCCGATTTCTGATCAATTTCCAGCCGATCCTGATCCCGATCATGAAATTTACTCGATCCCGATCGCTCAAAACCTAATGGCAACGGATCTACAGCTGTGCTACAACAATAGGTGCAAAAGTTCACAGCTGAGCACACCTCCTGCACCAAAGATTATGGTGCGGAGGCCCGAACAGGAAGATGTTACACAGGGTTTAGTCTAGGATTACACAGAAGAAGCCAAATCAGAAATAGGGGAGATAACCAGGAGAGTAAGTCAAAATCATCAATCAGAAAACTAACAGAAAACAAGATAACTTATGAGAACACTGAGCCCAAATACAATCGTAATCTCAGGCGCTTGATAAGTCCCAATGCTAGATTTAAATACCCCGCCTCAGCTCAGGATTGGACAATGCAACAGCAATCTGATCGATTCTTGGTCTGAAAGCTTTTATGGAGATGTCAACCTTAAAGCAAGAATTTCTGCACTGAAGGGAACTCTGGATACAAGAAGGAGGGGCAGGAGCACAGATAATGGGATTCTTAACAGGTAGACATATCTATAGGTAAATTCTACCAATGGAATGTAAAACATATATACGCCAATGATTAGGAGAAATTATGAAATGTATCGTGTACAGAAGATGCTGATAATAAACATTTCAGGTCTGCCATGTCTACAAATGATGCTATAGATACAATCTAAGATGTCAGGTTTATTTGATACTCGTTTGTCTTTTAGGTCTGGGAAATTGTGGAAAAATCTGACACGGGATGTAGCCCGGGGAGTGGTGCTGATAACATGGGAGTATTTTACGATGCCGGGCTTGCTGTAAATACAAATTTTGGAATGGGCACTAAAGAGAGATCTGGTAATTGTCAATTTTTTGATGGTGGCTCAGTGGTGTAGTGCACCTCCTAGATAACCCTATGGGGAAACATTACTAATTCTGTCTAAGAGTTAAATCACTTTCCCTTTAAGCCACATCCCCTTGTCGAACCAGGGTCCAAAAGTGTCTAGAACACATGATGTGAACAATCTGTATCCAGAATGCTGGAGCCTTTACAGTATTTTACAGAATTTCCCCCAATTGATCAGATTTCCTGGAATCTACTTGACTGCCATTTGATTCTCATCCGATGCAATATCCCCTTTTATTCTCAGATCTACCATGTAAGGACATAAAGACACGCAAGAGAAGGACATCAGCGGCTTTTTTGGAATTCAAAGCTCAGAAGGGTAGGAGGAGAATTTTTGCACTTTAAGTCTTTTTCTCTTTTTTCCTATTGGCATCTGCCAGTTGCCATTTTGGATTTCAAAAAGTGGGGTGACAGTACCCCTGATCTCCTAAAAGGCAACACATTATGGCATGTCCTTGGAAGACATAACCATTCAGAGAAGCATAAAAACATCTATCACCAAGGACTCAACTTGAGGGGGTCCAGAGGGAGCATTTGCACCTGGGCCCAGGAGCCTTAGAGGACACATTTCTGCCTCAGTCATGTTGATGTGTATTGGCGTTAACTTGTTTCTTCTGTTCTTTAGCCTCTAACTACTCAGACAATGAGAATCAATGCTGCCATGATGGAATGGTCATCAACCCCATGGGCCACAGCTGTGAGCGGCGCGCTCGTCTTATCCAAGAAGGAGACAAGTGTGTCGAAGCTTTCCTGGACTGCTGCCGATACATCGACCTGAGGCGGAAGGTTGATAGTATCATTGGTGATGATGACCTAAGTAGAAGTAAGCAGATATAGGGCAGGAGCATTGATGGGTTAGAGCAATACAGGAAAACATGCTTCTGCTCTTCCAAAAAATAATGCCACACCTGCGCACAGGTCGTGCGTGGTACTGCAGCTCAGCCCCTTCACTTTAGAATGGAGGCCTCAACCTTGGTCAATGGAATTGTGCCAGGGCTTATTTTTTGTGGGAAGAACTGAAGTTACCCACGGAAACCTGCGGACCCCATAGACTATAATGAGGTCTGCCATGTTTCCACTCAAGAAGGGCGAAAAGCTACTTGAAAGCTTGGTTACTTTCAAGCAGAGAGAGGGAACAGAATCCCTGTATGGAGAGCCAACACTGGTGTGAACCCAACCATAGGCGCACTATGTCACTCCATTTTGCCAAAAAATTGCCCATTTTTCCTTTCTGACCTGACAGGCTCTTTTACGCTGCCCACTGACTGAATTGCATTTGCCTTTTTCCCTTTGAGCCTTTTTTTGCTCAAGTCATACATAAAGCATAAGGCCGGGGCCCCGCGATGTGCAAACGCCGAAACGTGGCGGCGGAAATGCTGTGGCACCAACTGTGGTGTTTTACAGTCCCTGCAAAGTTCGGATGGGATTCTGGCTAATCCCATCCACACATTGCAGAAAAATATCTGCAGCGGAAATGCCGCGATTTCGAAAACACTCCGCAGACCTGTCTGTGAAAACCGCTACGTTAAAACGCATGATGTGTTTTTGCCGCCGTCTCTTCCACAGCGCTTTTTGGCTGTGGCTCATGATGTGGGGCCTTAGCATGGAATGGATCTCCATTTAGGCAATGCCCCCTTTTCTCGACAAACAGCAAAAGTGGCGAGGACAGCATAACATCTGGAAAGAAGGCGCAAATGCTTCATAAATGGGGCAAAAAGGTGCAATTTCTGCATACAAAGGCACTAGTAGCTTTAACTTTGTCAAATTGGTTCTTTCTTACAGGCGAGGCTGAGTTGGAGTATATTAAGGAGGCTGACATCGCGGTTAGGAGTCAATTTCCAGAGAGCTGGTTATGGACCATTGTTAAAATGGATGAGAAGCCTAATGCAGAAAAGTAAGTGCTGTAAAGATTCCACTTTTTGACTATTTTTTATTTATAGAGATCTACATGTGACAACATCTCGCTGGGTACACGCTGCCTGGTGCTAAGTACCTCGGAATATAAAAACCTGCAAGGCATCTGTATTGATGAGGTCATAAAAAAGTGATCAGTCCAAGGCCAGTGACCTCCATTGATCAACTTTTTGAAGCAGCGGTGACACATCTACAAGAGCTGTGACCTCTTCATGGTTTCATAGTGGCCGAGCCATGTCATTACAACCTCACACACAGTCCAGTCACATGAATGTGACCACCTGTCAAAATCCAGAATAATCACCTTTGGCAGAGCGGACCGCTGCGAGACGTGCAGGAAGAGAGGGGATGTTGTGATGATGTCACTGGGATGTTGAGCCATGCCGACTCCAGTGCTGTGGCCAGCTACACTAGGTTATGCGGTTGAGCATCCATGGCGCGAACATCCCGATCGAGGTGGTCCCACAGATTCTTGATTGGGTTCAAGTCTGGGGAATTTGCTGGCCAAGG
This sequence comes from Leptodactylus fuscus, assembly GCF_031893055.1. Taxonomy (NCBI): domain Eukaryota; kingdom Metazoa; phylum Chordata; class Amphibia; order Anura; family Leptodactylidae; genus Leptodactylus; species Leptodactylus fuscus. The sequence continues at coordinate 16,495,776 of NC_134269.1, read as the reverse complement.
GAGTACAGTAAACTCATCCTGGTGTTGAAATTTGCTCGATCGCCGATCGGGATCCGATCTTTCCCAATCGCTCAACCCTAATAGACGCATAAACATTCATGGGTATTAAAACGGCCATGTGTATAATCCTCTGGTCAGGGTCCTCCTCTCTTGGCCACAGTATAGAGTGGATACAAAGAACATCTCCCAATCTTTAAGATCTGACCTGTGCGGCCAAGTTTCCCCACAGATCACTGATCTATTTGGTTCCTAGCAGAAGGATCCTTTGTGATCAGATGATTGCCAAAGGGTCCTTCTCACTAGTCCGAGTCTATAGTACAGAGAACCCTTTTAACATGGCATTTATCTTTCGTCAGTATCTCTACAAAGGTCCTGCAGAATGTATACCTTAAGGACTCCATCACAACATGGGAACTGCTGGCCGTGAGTCTATCAGAGGATAAAGGTAGGCATGTAAAAAAAAAAATCAGCCAAACTTGTGTGAGGAACCATCTGGGAAGACTCTGGGGATTAGGGGATTGGAATGACTAATTCTAGAAACTTCTAAAACTTAAAGGGTTGTTCCCATTTTAACAAATTGGTTTTGAAATGGGGACATCTGCTTACGGGAACAGCAGAGTATTGCTGCTAGGCAGGGCTGGCTCCAGGTTTGGGTGACAGAGCCCCAGTGGGCCCCTTTGAGAGTAACTCATGCACACTCTAGCAAAAAAACAATTGAAACTGGGTGGGTTTTTTTTTTGCTGAGGGAGACATATGGAATGGACTGTATCACAGTGACCCCTACATAGTTTTATATCCTCATAGTGGCCCAAGCACATTGAAGTATGCTCACAGAAGCCCCCGCACAGTATTATATGCTCACAGTGACCTCTAAACAGTATTATATGCTCCCAAGATCCTCCAGAGTCCTGCGATCACTAGGCCCATTTCACAAGAGTTTTTGAAAACACAGCTTTTCCACAGCAGATTTTTTTCAGCAATATGTGGATAGTAGAGATGAGCGAGTAGTATTCGATTGAGTAGGTATTCGATCGAATACTATGGTATTCGAAATACTCGTACTCGATCGAGTACCACTCGCTCTTCGAATGGAAATATTCGATGCAGAACCAGCGTTGATTGGCCGAATGCTATACAGTCGGCCAATCAACGCTGGTTCTTCTCCTACCTTTAGAAGTCTTCTCCGTGCAGCGTCCCCGTGTTGTCTTCCGGCTCTGAATTCACTCTGCCAGGCATCGGGCCTGGGCAGAGCCAACTGCGCATGCCCGCGCTACAAGAAAATGGCCGCTTTGACTGTAAGCGGCCATTTTCTTGTAGTGCGGGCATGCGCAGTCGGCTCTGCCCAGGCCCGATGCCTGGCAGAGTGAATTCAGAGCTGGAAGGCGCCGCGGGGACGCTGCACGGAGAAGACTTCTCGGAGAATCCAGCCCCACCCTCACTCGTGGACTTGGTAAGTTCAATTTGATCGAATGTTGCCTACCCCTGAAATGAGCATTTTCCCCCATAGACTATAATAGGGTTCGATATTCGATTCGAGTAGTCGAATATTGAGGGGCTACTCGAAACGAATATTGAGTATTTAACTACTCGCTCATCTCTAGTGGATAGGATTAGCCAGAATACCATCTACTTTACAAGTACTGTAAGGGTAAGTTCACACGGGGTATTTTGTATCGGAACCTGAGGCGGTCTCCGCCTCAGGTTCGGATCCAAAATTCCGGTCTACGCAAATGAAAGCCAGTGCACTGCATCGGCATCCAGCTACGCACTCTGCTCCGGATTAGGCCCAATGAATGGGCTTAGTCCGGAGGAGGGAGTATCTTCATGCCAAATTGCGAAGCAAAACGGCCTGAAGAATGAGCACCTCACTGTTTTTTCCGGGAGCCGGCGCAAGCCATCTCTCGGAAAAAGCTCCTAAGCGGCTCCCATTGCTTTCAATGGGAGCCGTCCTTTTGTTCAGGATTTTGAGACAAATACGGCCTCAAAATCCTAACCAAAAAACTCAGTGGAAACTCTGCAAATTCTGCTGTTGTGTTTTCACCGAACCCAAAACTCTGAGTCGCAAAGTAGGACTGAGATAATTGTTTTGTAAATAAAGTGTATAAGGCCAGTCCTGAGGGACTCCACGCCCATGTGTGGTCCTGGCGGGCACCCACTGTATTATTCTTATGAATAGGATTATGTGTCATATTGGCTTGAAGGACAAGTAATGTTATGTTCTAAACCATATCTGACAGATATTTATCCCATGCTATGAATGCGGTAGCGGTATAAAAAGAAGTGATCACATTGTCAAAAATTTCCCAAAATAGTATGAAGAAAAACTATATTCTTTGCACAGCTCCAAATATGGAACATAAATAAGAGAGCATGAGGAATCCAAAATTTATTTTATATATATATATTTTTTACTTTTTTTTTTTTTTTTGCATTTATTAGACCCCCTAGGGGTCTTGATCCCCAGGGGGTCTGATCACTAATGCAATGCATTACTATGCTAATGCATTGTAGAAAATCACAATCATAGAGTAGCTTGCAAAAGTAAGTGAATGCAGACAGGCCTGAAAGCCTTTACAAGGCTCCCGGCTGTCATGCCAACATGATGAAAGCCCTGGATCTTGCTTCAGGTGCTGGCGGCGCCCATGCGCCGCTGGGAAAATGGCGCCTCTGTCAGATTTGACTGAGGCTCCAGAAGGGTTAATTCCCACAATTGGTGCAGACACTGATTGTGGGCATTAGCACATGGTGTCTGCTGTATGAAACAGCAGACACCAGGTGGCTATAGCGGCCACCCAGCTCCCGGGCGGCCGCCATAGTTAAACGCCCGGAATCCGCCGTACTAGTATAGCGGATTTCGGGAAGGGGTTAATAAACCAATTTAAATGATAGAGTCTTATGCAAAAATATATGGCTCCTAAGACGATAATACTCACCATCTGTCATATTCCATCATGTAGGTTTCTGTGTGGCTAAACCATACGAAATCCAGGCCTTCCAGAGCTTCTTCATTGACCTCAGACTTCCATATTCTGTGGTGAGGAATGAACAGGTTGAAATTCGAGCCATCATCTACAATTACGAATCCGTGGATATTCAGGTAAATCAGCTCACGCCAACCATCAGGATTAGCCATTGGATTGTATTTGCAGTGAAACTTTGTAAAGAAACCTGTTTCCTTCTCCAGATATCAGGCTGCTCTCCATTTCCTTATCTTCACTCAGAATATTTATTTATATAGAATCCCTCTCATACCTCATACATAGAAGTCTATGGAGAGGGGAGGGGAAGAAGGAGGTTGTTGCCGGTAGATTTGTTACCTCATTCGGTGCAGTGGCAGGGTCTTATCTTTAAGATACAGCAGTGCCAGAAGATATCACGGCAACAGAGTATAACAACAACAGTTAGTTGTGTCATTTCAAGCCACCTCCTCCACCCCTCTCCATAGACTTCTATGTAAACCGTAACTTAGCCTGAGAGCTGGAGAAGGAAACAGATTTCCTTAATAAGATGTATTACAAAGTTTCTTATATTCACCTGTACTATTCAAAAACTCAAAAACTCCTTTAGGCTAAGCACATACTTAGAGGATATGTTGAGGTTCTTCCACTGGTGAATAATGTGGGAAAAATCTGAACCGTATAAAAACCTCATCTATATACTGAAGAAAAAAATCCATGATATAAGTGAATTTGTAGGATGTCAATTTATGATTGATCCCAGTCCAGAGATCAGGACTCCTTGGCACAATCTACGATGCTGGGAGTCCCGGTGTCCCGACAGAAGAGCGAATTTATAGGGGTCCAAGGTGTCAAACCCTTGCACATCTAATATGGATAGCTTAGCCTAAGGATAGGTCATCAATGTTATGAAGTGGATAACCCCTTTAATCTTCTTGTGGCTCCTGACCTAACAGACCAGAGTAAGGTTATTGGAAGCCTCTGAGCGTAATCTTTGGTGGGGTCCATCCTCCAAGGCACCGTGTAATATAATGTGACTCTCTACAATGAATGTTTTTATGGTCTCATTTTAGGTGCGAGTGACCCTATCATACAACCCTGAGTTTTGCAGCAGTTCTACAGCCAGACAGCCATACACAGTTGTGGTGAAAGTGAAAAAAAACTCATCCTTTGTAGTTCCCTTTGTCATTGTTCCGCTCACTACAGGTGAACGTTTTGTTGAGGTGAAAGCTTCAGTTCTTCATAAATTTGTCAGCGATGGCGTCAGGAAGGCATTGAAAGTTGTGGTAAGAGAACGTGGCTACCCTATGAGTTATGTCACTAATTTATACTAATAACTGGAAAAGTCCATATAACCATAACCAACATTTTGTGTTGGGCAAAAAGTTGACTCTCCCAGTGTCCACACATTGATGGATCCATATTACCTTCTACATCAATGACCATGCACTGTTTTAAATGGTTTTTCCCATTTCTGGGTCTTATCTCTTCTCCTGTCCACAATTACGTTAGGTTCACACTAGCGTTCGTTTCTCTATCGTTTGGTTCCCATCCACTAAAAAAGCCACCCACAGACCCCATAGATTATGAATGGGTCCACTGGGTGTTTATCAGGTTTCCATTGGTTTTATCCCCTGTGCAGGATTTAGATGAACTTTTACATGGACTTTTAGATGGAATCTGCGGTGGAGTTTTCTATGGAGTCCTATAGAGACTCCATCACAGCCTTAGTCTGTGTGATGGACATTTCAGGCCAGCACTACGCTCCTAAGACTAAACTGCCCACTATTTACATTCAGAGATAACAGAGGCTAGGGCTGACATCAGTTCCTGGACAACCTGGGCAGGTTCTTGCAAAAAAATCTCCTGAGGAACCCACTGAAGGTTCACAATGCGCACCTCCATTCACATGAATGGAATCACTCAATGGGGAGTGGTGCTGGGGATATCATTGTCACTAAACTGGACTCCCTATCCCTTCCCTGCTTTGGCGTTGGTGCTAATTGACCTCTGTGTGATGGCACTGGGTCGGGGAATCCAGGGAGATGAAAGTGGGGAGTGATAATGAAATCCATAACATCACTCACTCTCCGTCAGCCCACCAAAATTAACATGTGGGGGAATAGAGGGGGCCATTATACTTTGTGGGAACAGAAGATCTTAAGATACATGTCTATATCTGATCTTGGAGATGAGAATATCCCTTTAATACATGCCTCATTTTGAGAGCTGATCACTTTAATGAAAAAGTAGAAGCGCCTTTAACTTATCATACCAAAACCCCACAATTCATGGACTCGGCCATACAGTGGATACAGTATTGAGTAGGGAAGCACAGGCCTTCTGGAGTCGATAAATTAGACCATGACTACTTATAGATCTACTAACAGGAACATTATGGCAATCACATGGTTGTAAAAATCTAAGGGAGTGTTCACATGACCAATTGTTGAACTGACTGAAACCAGTCCATCAAAAAAAATAAAAAAAATTGACAAGCCTCATATTTGTCCACACGGACTTAACAGAAGTCCCTAGGTCCATCTCTACTGGCTGTCACTCGTGTGATGATCCGTTTTGATGGAACTTAAGGCACTTTTCTTAGAGGTTTGGAACTTTTGGGGTTTTCTTAGCCCCCATACAAAATATCTGCTTTCCATTTCAGCCGGAAGGTATTCGTAGGACGGAAATGATATCATCAGTAATACTGGAACCAGAGGCAAGAAGTAAGTGACCATCTTTCTAGATACATTTCCCTCATCCCTTCTTGGCATCCTTGCAGCATCTGGTGCTCCCTCTGGGTCCTCTTCTGGCCTCCTGGGTGATGTCATGTGCTCCATGATCACCGCTGGGGCCTGTGTTTGGGCCTCCAGAGTCACAAGGGGCATGGTGATGATGCTACGCAATTCTCAGATGTGATCCTGGGGCGCATGATGTTACCTAGAAGGGGTGGCACCAGATGTTGCCAGGTTGCCCAGAAAAGCTGAGGGATAATGGATATGTTTCCTAACATTAGATCATCAACATTTAAGTTCTGGAACTCAAATTTTCCAAAAGTTTTGGCCAAGACCCAAAATTTTTTGGAGGTTCATTGGCAGCATATTGGAAATTAAACTAATATACTCTGAAATCTCATCAGACACCAGAGGATAATAGTTGGAGGTCTAAAAAACAAACAAAAAAAACATTTATACTCACCTCCCCACACCGCATCATGGCGTCCTCTTCTAGCCCTTTGATGGGACCTCAGTGATCTCATGGTGCATTGGGACATAGTGATGCTTTAATTTTATTATAGGAGGAAGGGGGAGCAAGAAAAGAGTCTGATCAGTGAAGAAAGAAGCATTATTCTCTAAGATTAGATGCCAAGATTTATACAAAGGTTCTTGAAAAATTAGAATCTTTTTGGTTAATTCTCATAATCAGGGATTGTGGTCTAATACAAGATGTATCCGCTCACTGTATACAAGTTCTACGGGGTATCCATACATCCATAAATCCTTCCTTTCCCACCAGTTGGTCCTGAGACCTTTGAGGTTGCTCGCTGGTTGGGTGTCCTCTCCAATAGCATTTCATGGCACCCCAAATTTCAAACATAACTGGTGCATTGCCATGATGGTTCAATGTTTTACGGCATCTCTTTTAGGTGGAGAACATGTGGTCAAGGTGCCAGCACTTGCGAATAAGAACATTGTTCCAGACTCACCAACCATAATTATTGTCAATGTACAAGGTGAGATCCTGAGAATGACCATTATGTAGATAGATGGTCACTGTAGATGTTGAGATTTTTTTAAAAAAATTGATCTTATGCTTGATTTTCTGAAAGAAAATTTCTTTCCATAGGAATCCCAATTGCCCAGTTTCTTGAAGATGCCATAGATGGTTCTGCTCTAAGCCATCTTATCGTTGTCCCATCTGGTTGTACCGAACAAAACATGATGAGACTGACACCGGTTGCCATTGCCACACATTATCTTGACCAAAGTAACCAATGGGAACGAGTAGGGTTGCATCGCAGGGATGAAGCCATTCGAAATATTAACAAAGGTGACGTACTGTTTTCTCCAGGGGTGACTTTACTAAAAGGTCAATGTCCATGTTATCTCCATTTTAGTAACCACCATCCCACGATTGCCTTCCTTTCCTACTAGGTTATGGCAATCAACTCGGCCATCGTAAAAGTGATGGATCTTATGGAGCTTTCTCTACGGCAAACTCTGGCACTTGGTAGCTATGACTTCTCTCCTTAGGCCTTCCTCATATTCTACTCTAGAATCTTCCTCCTTTCCATAATACTTTTCTTTCACCGTTGCCTTGTCTCTAGGATCACCGCTTATGTTGTTAAGGTTTTTGCTATGGCTAAGAGTTTGACATTCGTCGCTGATGATATGCTGTGTGGATCTGTCAGGTGGCTTATAATGATGAGACAAAAGCCAGATGGGATGTTCAATGAGTTAATTCCTATAGGTGCTCAATATATGAAGGTAAGGCCTTCAGATAAACACTTGCGGGAAGATACTAATTTAAGTCAGATCGTTAGGATGAGTACATATTCCCTAGATAAGCGGTACTCTACTACTTTTAGTAAAGTTCTACTGACCTGGGTTTGACATCAGGAAAAGGTCCAGTAGATGAATCCAGTATTTAGATATATTAAAGGGATTCTACCATTAAACTTCCTTTTTTTTCCAATTACCACGTTAGAATAGCCTTAAGAAAGGCTATTCGTCTCCTACCTTTAGACGTGGTCTCCGCTGCGCCGTTCCGTAGAAATACCAGTTTTAACCGGTATGCAAATGAGCTCTCCGCAGCAATAAGGGCGGGCCCCAGCACTGAAACACCGATGAGCGCGTCCCCATTGCTGCCCAGAGATCTTTCCCGCGCCGCCTAATTCTTCTGCAGCAACTCCGCCTCTTCTGGCTTCTCTTGCTCTTGTAGTTCTATACAGTAGCATAGAAAGGCCACCCCAAAATGGCTACCGGCTCCTGTATTGAACTGCAAGAGCGGCTACCCTAAAATGGCTGCCATTTTGGGGTAGCCGCTCTTGCAGTTCAATACAGGAGCCGGCCGGCGCCCATTTTGAAGTAGCTGCTCTTGCAGTTCAATACAGGAGCCGGCCGGTGGCCATTTTGGGGTAGCCGCTCTTGCAGTTCAATACAGGAGCTGGCCGGTGGCCATTTTGTTGTGGCCTCTCTATGCTACTGTATAGAACTACAAGAGCAAGAGAAGCCAGAAGAGGCGGAGTTGCTGCAGAAGAAGGAGGCGGCACGGGAAAGAGCTCTGGGCAGCAATGGGGACGCGCTCATCGGTGTTTCAGCGCTGGGGCCCACCCTCATTGCTGCGGAGAGCTCATTTGCATACCGGTTAAAACCGGTATTTCTACAGAATGGCGCGGCGGAGACCACGTCTAAAGGTAGGAGATGAATAGCCTTTCTTAAGGCTATTCCGACGTGTTCATTAGAAAAAAAGGTAGTTTAATGGTAGAATCCCTTTAAGCTACATCTCTATCTCAACCCACTCCAACCAATATCCTCTTTGACCCCATCAGTGCCCCCATACAGTAACAGTGTGTAACATACAGTGGTGAAGCTTCCCCCATATAGCATAATGAACTCAACACCTCCTTCCCCGCAAACTCAAAACATTCTCTTTCCTCACTCCCGAAACTTACACTACTGCAACACTTTCCCACCACTTCACAGAAAATGCTCGCACACCTCCAGCCCAGTCAACTCTGCCACCACGCCTCCCAATTTTCATCAACCTGTCCCCTTGGCTGCTTGGTCCTCACAGTGTTGTGGCCGATATAGGCTTCAGCTGAGGCCCCGGAAACAATAAAAATGTATGTAAAATGTTTCCTTTTACAAACAAATGTTGTCTTCTTCTCACTCAGGGTGGTCTCGCAGGTTCTTCCGATCCTGATGTCGCCATGACAGCCTTTGTTGTCATTAGTCTACTGGAGAGTCAGAAATACTGCGCCAATGCTATAAACGTAAGTCTGGTAATGTGGTAGCTTACATAGATAGATAGATATATACATATCATCCAACTGGACTTGTATTCCCCATTGGGAAAGTTGGGGTTGTTGAATTGGACTAGAAGGAAGAGATGGAATTAGAATGTATATACTCCATGTATAAGTGACTGGAGATGAGAATTTCCTTAAGATTTGGGTTGTGTTAAAGGGATTCTACCATTAAAACTTTTTTGTGTGTGGATAAGACATCGGAATAGCCTTTAGAAAGGCTATTCGCCTCTTACCTTTAGATGTGGTCTTCACCGCGCCGTTCCTTAGAAATACTGGTTTTTACCGGTATGTAAATGAGTTCTCCCGCAGCGATGGAGGCGGGCCCCAGCGCCCAAACAGTGCCAGAAGTGTCTCCAAGCGCCGCCTTCTTCGTCCGCCGCGTCATGTACAATGTCTTCTTCCGGCGCAGGCTCGTAATCTAGCAGAGCAGAGCAGACTGCACAGGCGCACAGGCCACGGGAAAATGGCCGCTAACAATACTGTGCAAGCAGCCATTTTCCCATGACCTGTGCGCCTGCGCAGTCTGCTCTGCTCTGCTAGAAGTTACGAGCCTGCGCCGGAAGACTTTGAAGATGATGCGGCGGATGAAGAAGGAGGCGGCGCTTGGAGACACTTCTCTGGTAGCAGTGGGGACGCCCTCATCCCTGTATTTTTTTGCAATTCTCTTGCGCTAAGACCAGAACTGGATCCAGGAGAAAGGAGTAGTTTTTTTCCTTCATTCCTTTTTAATCCACTTCTGGCTTTGGCTCATTAGACTGCAGAGAGGGGAGAATGGAATGGCTCCCTGCTTCCTCATTATATGCATGGGGCGCAGAAGATCTGAGTTGGTAACAGCAAATGTAGGATTGTCCAGTGGGTCCCCTGCTACCATAGGACTCGGTGCAAGTGCAACGTTGGCCCTAAGATTAAAGCAGCCCTGCTTGAGGATACGTTTGAGAGTTGGAGAATGTAGAAGAGTGGAATTTCTAAAGCATCTCTTCCTTCCTTCATAGAATCTGCAGTCAAGTATCGATAAAGCTGTAAAATTTGTAGCAGATAACTATGAAAAACTAAAGAGACCACATTCTGTTGCAATTGCCTCATATGCCCTTGCATTGGCTGGCGCACTAAAGAGTCCAAATAAGTTATTATCTGCAGCAACAGGTAATGAATATGTGAGTGGTTACAGGGGGTATTGCTAGCACACAGGAGAGAGGACAGGTCCTTTATATACTACACCACACAGACAGGTCCTCTATATACTACACCACACAGACAGGTCCTCTATATACTACACCACACAGGAGAGGTCTAGAGATGAGCGAACAGTAAAATATTCGATGTTCGTTATTCGTTCCGAATAGCATCTCAATATTGGACTATTCGAACGAATATCGAACCCCATTATAGTCTATGGGAGAAAATGCTTCATTTCTCTATCAAAGTGGGAAAATTCCTGGAAACATTCTTTACTCCCCAAATGGATGGACACAAACCCAAATTTAAGCTCAACAAACTTTACCAAGCACCCTTTTAAATCACGTTCCCCATGACAACCACAGATGGAATAGACAATGGGAAATCCTTCAGTCCCCACCCGGACCTGTCATTGTGGGGGGGTGTGTGTGTGTGTGTGTGTGTGTGTGTGTGTGTGTGTGTGTGTGTGTGTGTGTGTGTGTGTGTGTGTGTGTGTGTGGTGGTAAGACCTTCCAAAATTCAACTTTTATGGCCCTTAACATGAGCCCTTCCAAATTAAGTTCCAGGCCCTTAAGCTGAGCTCCCAGCAGAGATTGAGGCCCTTCAGGTGACTTCAGCCTCTACCTGCAGAGATTTGTTGGTTCTTTAGGTGAGTAGAGCCATGCAGTAGCAGTGTTTCATTTTTTGGCCCTTGGGGTGACCCCTAAAAAATTGAGTTGCAAGATAATGTAAATATATTTTTTTATATATAATTTATAATTTCACATGCAGAATTAGGGGCTGGGATTGTAGGAGGAGTATGAGGAGGAAGAGTAAATTGGGTGCTGGCGGCTTCTCTCCAGTACATGGGCTGTGGAGTGGATACCCAGCTGAATATCCACGTCCTCACCCATGTCCCCTGCTGCTGCTGGCAGCCCCTCTCCAGTACCTGGACTGTGGAGTGGATATACAGCTCGGTATCCACATCCTAGCCCACGTCCCCTGCTCATACTGACGAAGGACTTTCGTGGCATCCCCTCTCCAGTATCTGGACTGTGGACTAGACACCCAGCTGGGTATGCACGTCCACATCTTCTGCTGCTACTGACGAGAGGCAATGCTGGCAGCCCCTCTACAGTAGCTGGACTGTGGGGTGGATATACAGCTGGGTATGCACGTCCCTCCCCTGCTGCTACACTGCATGATTTTCTAGCTAGCTAGCTATTATTGAAAAGAGCACTGAAAAGAGCTGTTATTATTGACAATGCCTGCCTAACCAAAGCCCTGTATCGCACTGACAGTCTGACACCACACTCTCCATATCACTCCAAAACTGAAATGACACAAATAGGATGGGATGTCACATATTTTCAGCAGCCAATGGGTTTTTTCAATTTTTTTCAATGCCTCCGTTGTCGTAGTTCCTGTCCCACCTCCCCTGCACAGTTATTGGTGCAAAAAACGCGCCAGGGAAGGTGGGAGGGGATACAAATTTTTACTGCGTATGCGGCCTTGTATTCGATTGTGAACGAATACATCTCTAGAGAGGTCCTCTGTATACTACACCACACAGGAGAGAGGACAGATTATCAGACTTTGCCGTTTAGTCTCACCACGTATTTAAATTATTTTTCCGATTTATACTCAACAATATTTCCTACCATTGTTTCTGATTTGCCTAGATCATGTTTCCTGGAATGAACAAGGTGGATCCAAGATGGTCTCTATAGAGGCCACGTCTTATGCCCTCCTTACTCTTTTGAAACTGGAAGCAGATGATGCCATTGATCCAGTGGTTCGTTGGCTTATAGAGCAGCGATACTATGGTGAAACATATGCATCAACACAAGTAAGTCATGCAGGCTTAAAGGGGGAGTCCAGAACTAAAAAAAAAAAAATCCTTTTTATTTATCAGAACAATTATTCCAGGGGACATGGGTTTTGTCTGCTCTGGTATAGCTGTAGATTTCAAGTGCACAGATTACAGAAAAACAGCTCATGTACCAATCTCAATGCAAATCCTCATGAAATTCAGTTCACAAAGTTTGCCTCCCTATTTTGTTTCAGACTGAACTTGTTCGGTTTGAACCAGAAGTGCTGTCATTATATTCTTGGATCTCTTTATACTGTGGGGAAGATAGCTCGGTAGCAACAATGGTGCCGACCCAACCAGTCAGAAATAGGGAACCTGTAGCAAAACAGGTTTATTTCGGAAAAAGTAGCAAAATAAATAAACCTTTACGTCAGGCACAAAGTGAGCAAAATAAAATACAGCCTTAACTTCAGGCAATGAAACAAAACCCTGCTCGTCTGAGAGCTTAACTAGACAATATGTACTAATTGTATGTGGGGCTTAATACCAGCCACACAAATTAACAAAAAACACAGACAGTATCAGGACAGATCCAGACACTTCCTCTCCTCCCAGGATCTGCCCTGAAGTGAAGGCTCTACAGACATCTATGGCCCAGTAACAAGCCCAGGACACACACCTGGGGCTGAGACCTATCTAAGACCTGCCCTGGACCACACATAGGTTAGAAATCTGGGGGAGATATACCAGGACTGCAGCCTGTCCACCTCTCACAATACCTAAATGAAGAGGAGAAGACTCCAGAATTTTTAGGTAAAGAGTAAAGGGGGATAGACTCCTTGTGGAAGAAGACTTGTGTAAAACATGATATTTTATACTGGATTGCTGCCACCACATCAGGACACCCTTCTTGGGTGATGTTATGGGTCGTAGGGGACTGGTGAAGCCTGGAGTTAAGCCTCAGTGGTTAAGGGGGCTGTGACAAAATGATGGCACTTGAGTGAAATGGTGTGTCCCATATGACCGTTGAGACCTGTAGCACATCACCCAGATCCAGGAGTCTGAAAGAAGCCAGAAGATGACCAAAAAGGGCCATAAGGTAGCCCAGGAGAGGCGTTCAGAGACCCCAAAGTATAATAGAGGTTCTTGGGATTATGCAATTCAAAACAAAAAATTGTCAAGGTAAACTCACCCTTCAGAAGAAATGTCCGTTAAGTCCATATAGCGTTACCTAGGTGCACGACCCTTCCTCCCGACTCCACGGAGCAGTGTTTCCAATGACATACAAAAAAGATGCGGGTCCGCAACACTGAGGTACGTATAAAATAACTTTTATTCCATCAGATTAAAAATAGGTCGGAGTGACCATCCAGACAGAGCGCTGGTTACATAGACAAGTGCAAAAAGACTAGAAAAAGTGAAAAAACAACATGCTGCCACAGGTCTCAGCAGCATGCTGCCACAGGTTCTTGGGATTAGTCAAAACCCAAAATTGTTGGGAAATTTGTAACAAACCCAGTTGGCTATGAACTGGTTCACCCATGTGTATCTCTAATCTTAGTCAACCCATTCTAAACTACTCTCATCGTTCCAAATAACCAACGTGGCATCTCACCATTGCTCACCTTTTTCTTTATGTCTGGTAGCCTTCCAGTAGACTTATAGGCTAATCCATTTCTTCATTATTCTACGCCATTAGCTCTATGCTTGTCTTTTTCTCAATTTTTATTGACCTACTTTTTTCTAGACTACAATCATGCTGTATCAAGCACTGGCCCAATATCAATTGGCCAAATCCACTCAGAGGAAGCTGAATATGGACGTCTCCTTCAAGTTGCCAGATAGAGCAGGAACCACAACGCACCGTATCAATATAGAGAATGCGCTTCAGGCTCGCTCTGAAGAGGTGGGAATATGTCGCATGTCTACAGTATCTATGTTATAGTGGTAAAGGGAATGTGTTATCAGGAAATGCTCGATTTTTTTTTCACATTTTTATGATAAACTTTTATTTTTAAGACCCTTTGGTGATGTTTTTAATTTTTCCATCTAAAAAAAATCTTAAAAATCTTGCAATCCCAATTCTTGCCACTAAGCCTAAAGTAATTTGTAACTTCTAGGTTCCAGATGACGAACCATGGGCCATAGACACAATATTCTATAGCAGAACCTATTGACTTTTATGGGGGAGTTTTCTAGGCATGCTCTATGAGGGCGGGTTCACACCTGCGCCCGGTCTCCGCTTTGCAGGTTTCCGTCTTCTGCCCGAGAAACTGGACAGGAGACAGAAATCAGCAGTCAGTTTTCAAACCCATTCATTTGAATGGGGTTTACAAAGTGTCCACCGTGAGCGTCTTCTGGTGGACACCAGAACTGGACACAAAGTCGGACATGCAGGACTCGCCGAAGAGACCAGAAGACACTCACGGGTGGTCACTGACTGCTGGTTTCCGTCTCCTGTCCAGTTTCTTGGGCAGAAGATGGAAACCCACAAAGTGGAGACCGGGCGCAGATTTGAACCCGCCCTGACCTGAGCTGAAGTCATTGTGCAGAGAGGGTGAGTCGATGAAAAGTGACACCACCTATTGTGACTGGTGGCCTCTGTGTCTTATCTACATATAGACAATAGCTGTGATCATCAGTTCTATAAGAAATCTGCTACAGAAAACACAAAGTCTCAGCCTAGTACATGGTCTAGCGGACAAAGGAATTTTTTTATTTATTTATTTTTTAATATAAAAAATATCATGGAAAAATTTTTAAAAACTCACCAATAATTCTCAAAAATATGTTAACATAAAACTTGATTTAAAAATTGGTAATTTCCTGGTGAGCCATTACCTTTAAATGCCTGGTTAAGAAAAAATTGTACTTTTTATAGTCTATGGGGTGCCCGCCAGGCCTCCATGGTCCCATAACAGCTGCATTTGTCTGTCTACTTCAACCCCACCACACCTCCCCAGCCTTGGCTTCCCATTCCTACATACTCCATCAACAAACATTGTGCAATTTACAATAGAGAAGTGACAACTCTGAGACGTGTCTTTATGTATTTCATCTAATGGGAATAGTGCCTTTAAGGCATCGATTCTAAATAAAAAAAACTATATATGGTGTAACATTAACATAACCTAGTGCTGGCTGCAGACAAGGACCCTTGAACAAGAATATAACAGGGATCTAATTTAATTGATCACCATTTACCAAGAAATAAAATTATGTTTAACCCATTATGCACCGAACAGATTACTACATCATTCCCTTGGAGTGGTGCTTTAAAGTTATACTTTTGATGTTACTGTATGGTTTCTTTACAGACCAAATTAAACAAGGATTTTCTGGTCAAGGCCACTGGGCGTGGACAAGCTTCATTAACGGTAAGACTGTAACCTTGAGCCATGCTTTAAAATGTATTCAATAGGATCTTACTGCAGTGTATTTTACTTTCTTTCATCCCTCGGGATCATGATATGAAGATAAATCTAATCAAATGAGAATACTTGTTGCTTATGGTATTCACACGTAGTACATAGCCAATGATATCTACTATCATGTATCAAGACTGGCTCGCTAGACTCGCTATACTCTTGTCGTCTCCCGTAAAAAACCACACACCAATGCATCATCATGCAATAGAACAAAAAACTCAAAACCACACTAGAGAGCCATATAATATGGGGATCAAGATGGACGTCTCCCTCTCTCCTCTATATTACAATAATATCGGCACATGATAATGAAAGGTAGCCTGAATGGCCACCAGTATGTTTGTACCTGGTTGGTTATGGTGTTACCTGAGGACAAACGTGGCAATTTTTTTTTTTTTTTTTAGAAAATTGCAATTTTATGTAATCCCCGGTGACCACAGTTTCACTTGAATGTCTATTCTCATCCCTTGTCTAGGTCATGGCCGTTTACTATGAGCTTGCGACGGAAGCCGAAAGCGAATGCAAGAACTACGATCTATCGGTCACTGTGGCTAATGAATTTTCTTGTGAGTGTGAAACATATCCCTAATGATAGTCATGGGGATAACAGTTTAAGCAGTGGCATAGGTAGTGTTTTATAGGCCCCAGAGCAAATTTGGTCCAAATTTTTGAAACTCATGGTGGCCAATCAGTAATGACGTAAACACTGTAGCAGGAAAAAAAAACAAGACAAGATGGCTGAATTGCCGATTTTGCATCCTGAGGGTAAAGTGGTGCTGATTCTGCCTCGATAACTTGCGACAGAATGAGCACTGATAAAAAGACTCCCATTGAGTTCAATGGGTTCCGTCTTCTACGCGGAACACATTGAAATCAAAGTGTTAAAAAGCCTCCCATTGATTTCAATGTTATCATGGCAGAATCAGCGCCACTTTACTCCGTGTGAATGCACCCTAAAAAAAAATTGACAGTGATCTAAACAGCATACAGTCCCCAACATGGTATCAATAAAAACTGAATATTATCCTACAAAAAAAGAGACACCTTACACAGCTCCATAAAATAAAAAATTACAGTTACAGTGATTCAAAGAAGGAGAAAAAGTTACTTGAAACAATTTAGTGAGTGACATCACTTGTCCTATCTCCCAGGTCCGTGGTTATAGCAACGCTGTGTAAACAATGGGAGGAATAAGTTCACATAGCAGGCAAACAAAGCAGCATTTCTAAAGCAATATATTTATACTACCAGTATAGATAGGATCCTTGAGATGGCAAAACCCCTCTAAAGCTGAAATACAGAGTGGTAAAGGAACAAAACCTGTAAGAAAATGGCATATTGTGTTGCGTTTTTTTTGTTTTGTTTTTTTTTGTTCAATCCCACCTCATTCTTATTTTTTTTCCCACTTCCCAGTAGTTTGTACAGAATATTAAATGAATGGTACCATGTTGAAGTGCAACTTGTCCTGCAAAAATCAAGCCCTCGTATGGCTACATAAATGTAAAAATGAGCAAGTTGTTGTTTTTGGAATCCAGGGGAAAAAATTGAAATGCCAAACATGAGAAACGTCTGTGTCACTTAAAGGGTTAATGTTGTAATTTGTCGTTCTTTATGGTAATAAAATATGATACTCGTTATATAATATCATCTTTTATCTCCTAACAGCCAATGATGGTTCTTTGCAGACAATCTCTTTAAACATCTGCTTCAGGTTTGTCTTTAGACTTTTTTTCAGTTTTTATCTCTTTTTGGCTAAACGGCCACGTTGAGGAAACACAGCTCTCTTGGTTGCAGATTTTGTTGCGCTTTTTTGAACCAAAGCCAGGAGTGGATTGAGCAGAATCTATAAGAACTTCCTATATATTTCCTGTTCCTTTCGTAGACATTCTTGACTTGGGCTCAAAAATACGCAATAAAATTTGCAACAAAAACAGCTGCGTTTCCGCAATGTGGGACTTGTTTTTTGTCCTACGAACAAAAGTCAAAATAGTTTCCAACATGACAATTTCGAGTACCAAAATTTGCCAAAATTTTGGTGCCTCTACGCATGCACCAAATTTAACAACATGTGCACTACACAGTTGTGGGAAGTGCAACGGGCTCAACACTCCTCCTTCTAAGGCCAGGGCATTACGTGGCCTAAGTTTTATAGTCTCTACAAAATGGATGGGATTCTAGTGAATGGAATACTGTGGGGAAAAACTGCCATACGTTGTCACCACGGTTTTTCCCACACACAGCGCTTTTTCATTACAGCCTACTACATGGGTGCCGACATTTTTCTGTGGATCACCAGCTTCGAGAGTGTGATCCAGGCCTAGCGATCTATCACTGTGACAGTCGGAAACCTATTGAAGGCTGCTAGGCTTGTCATTGTATGTTGCATTGTTGTATTCTATCATATACACTCACCGGCCACTTTATTAGGTACACCATGCTAGTAACGGGTTGGACCCCCTTTTGCCTTCAGAACTGCCTCAATTCTTCGTGGCATAGATTCAACAAGGTGCTGGAAGCATTCCTCAGAGATTTTGGTCCATATTGACATGATGGCATCACACAGTTGCCGCAGATTTGTCGGCTGCACATCCATGATGCGAATCTCCCGTTCCACCACATCCCAAAGATGCTCCTCTATTGGATTGAGATCTGGTGACTGTGGAGGCCATTGGAGTACAGTGAACTCATTGTCATGTTCAAGAAACCAGTCTGAGATGATTCCAGCTTTATGACATGGCGCATTATCCTGCTGAAAGTAGCCATCACATGTTGGGTACATTGTGGTCATAAAGGGATGGACATGGTCAGCAACAATACTCAGGTAGGCTTTGGCGTTGCAACGATGCTCAATTGGTACCAAGGGGCCCAAAGAGTGCCAAGAAAATATTCCCCACACCATGACACCACCACCACCAGCCTGAACCGTTGATACAAGGCAGGATGGATCCATGCTTTCATGTTGTTGACGCCAAATTCTGACCCTACCATCCGAATGTCGCAGCAGAAATCGAGACTCATCAGACCAGGCAACGTTTTTCCAATCTTCAATTGTCCAATTTCGATGAGCTTGTGCAAATTGTAGCCTCAGTTTCCTGTTCTTAGCTGAAAGGAGTGGCACCCGGTGTGGTCTTCTGCTGCTGTAGCCCATCTGTAGCCTCAAAGTTGGACGTACTGTGCGGCGTTCAGAGATGCTCTTCTGGCTACCTTGGTTGTAACGGGTGGCTATTTGAGTCACTGTTGCCTTTCTATCAGCTCGAACCAGTCTGGCCATTCTCCTCTGACCTCTGGCATCAACAACGCATTTCCGCCCACAGAACTGCCGCTCACTGGATGTTTTTTTCTTTTTCGGACCATTCTCTGTAAACCCTAGAGATGGTTGTGCGTGAAAATCCCAGTAGATCAGCCGTTTCTGAAATACTCAGACCAGCCCTTCTGGCATCAACAACCATGCCACGTTCAAAGGCACTCAAATCACCTTTCTTCCCCATACTGATGCTCGGTTTGAACTGCAGGAGATTGTTTTGACCATGTCTACATGCCTAAATGCACTGAGTTGCCGCCATGTGATTGGCTGATTAGAAATTAAGTGTTAACGAGCAGTTGGACAGGTGTACCTAATAAAGTGGCCGGTGAGTGTAGATAGCTAGATAGATAGATGGATAGATAGATAGATAGATAGATAGATAGATAGATAGATAGATAGATAGATAGATAGAGATATATACACTAGCCTCTGCCCGCGACGTCTGCTTCTGACTTTCTGTATTTGTTTCTCCCCTCCTCCCTATCTCCTCCCTATCTGTGTGTTTACATAGAGAGATAACAGACTTTGCATTATCAGCGAGCTGCAGATTAGCTGATTCTCCTGGCAACAAGTTCAGTGTAATATAGTATGTGAGCATAAATTATAGTATGTGAACAGCCATGAAGCCATGTCATTTACCGGGATAAAAAGTAGTCTATGTTTTAATCGAGGTTACAATCTATCTGTGTGCCAAATCTCATCCAAATCTATTCAGCCGTTCTTGCGTGATTGAGTAACAAAAATCCAAACCTACAAACGTCCACATTGATATTAGTAGGATAGGATATATATATATATATATATATATATATATATATATATATATATATATATATATAGAACACATATACAATTTAAAAAATTTGCCTATATCGACTACAAAATGACAATATGAAACTGACTTTATGTCCAAACCGTGAACTAACAAATGTTTTCTTTAGACACCGCAAACCTGTAGATGCCACCATGTCCATCATTGATGTTTCCATGATGACTGGATTCTCCCCAGATGAAAAAGACCTAAATAAGGTGAGTAAAGAAGGTCAATGAAAGGTATAGGGAGTATGGGGCATAGCAGATCTTCTTGCAACATTTTTTAAAGAAGGTTTATACAGTGTTGGCCAAAAGTATTGGCACCCCTGTAATTCTGTCAGATAATAGTCAGTTTCTTCCAGAAAATGATTGCAATCACAAATTCTTTGGTATTATTATCTTCATTTAATTTGTCTTCAATGGAAAACCACAAAAAGAAGTGTCAAAAAGCCAAATTGGATATAATTCAACACCAAACATAAAAAAGGGGGTGGACAAAAGTATTGGCACTGTTTGAAAAATCATGTGATGCTTCTCTAATTTGTGTAATTAACAGCACCTGTTACTTACCTGAAGCACCTAACAGGTGGTGGCAATAACTAAATCACACTTGCAGCCAGTTCAAATGGAAGGCGGTTACATGTCTGTTATCTTAACCTGAACGTTATCTTCTCCAGCTCAGGAATGGCGTGGACAAGTACATCAACTACTTTGAGATAAACAAGGGGGCATTCGATAAAGGGACTCTTATCATCTACCTGAATAAGGTGAGACGCCCGTTCTATCATGTGCATAATATAATATAATAATAATAATACATTTTATTTATATAGCGCCAACATATTCCGCAGCACTGTACAATTTATAGGGTTCAGATACAGACATACATAACAAAGAACGTCATTTCACACAATGGGACTGAGGGCCCTGCTCACAAGAGCTTACAATCTATGAGGTAGAGGGGGTGACACAAGAGGTAGCAGGGGCGGCATTGCTTATACAGTGTTCAGACAATTTTGTGCATTAGGAATTGTGATAGGCTTGTCTGAAAAGATGCATCTTTAGTTTGCGTTTGAAACTGTAGAAGTTGGGAGTTAATCTGATTGTCCGGGGTAGAGCATTCCAGAGAAGTGGTGCAGCTCGGGAGAAGTCTTGTATACGAGCGTGGGAGGTTCTGATAATAGAGGATGTAAGTGTTAGATCATTGAGTGAGCGGAGAACACGGGTTGGGCGGTAGACAGAGATGAGGGAAGAAATGTAGGGAGGTGCGGCATTATGGAGAGCCTTGTGGATGAGAGTAATAACTTTATATTTTATTCTATAATGAATAGGCAGCCAATGTAGTGACTGGCACAGACCAGAGGCATCGCTG
This sequence comes from Leptodactylus fuscus, assembly GCF_031893055.1. Lineage (NCBI taxonomy): Eukaryota > Metazoa > Chordata > Amphibia > Anura > Leptodactylidae > Leptodactylus > Leptodactylus fuscus. The sequence continues at coordinate 16,474,903 of NC_134269.1, read as the reverse complement.
TAGCGTCTAGCCTGATAGATGAGCCTGGCCGCTGCATTCAGAATAGATTGTAGAGGGGAGAGTTTAGTGAGGGGAAGACCGATTAGTAAGGAATTACAGTAGTCAAGGCGAGAATGAATCAGAGAGACAATAAGTGTCTTTAGTGTATCTCTGGTAAGGAAAGGGCGTATTCTGGAGATGTTTTTGAGGTGGAGGTGACATGAACGTGCGAGTGATTCAATATGAGGGGTGAAGGAAAGGTCTGCGTCAAATATGACCCCGAGGCAGCGGGCATGCTGCCTAGGAGTTATAGTAAGGCCTGAGACTGCAATGGATATATCAGGGACAGATCTGTTAGATGGTGGAAACAGTAGTAGTTCAGTCTTAGAGAGATTTAGTTTCAGATAGAGCGAGGACATGATATTAGAGACAGCAGAGAGACAGTTGCTGGTGTTCTGTATGAGTGCAGGGGTGATGTCACGGGAAGATGTGTATAATTGGGTGTCATCAGCATAAAGATGGTACCTGAAGCCAAATCTGGCGATGGTTTGTCCAATGGGGGCTGTGTAGAGAGAAAAGAGCAGGGGGCCGAGGACCGAGCCCTGAGGAACCCCAACAGCAAGGGAAAGAGGGGAGGAAACAGAGCCCGCGAATGATACACTGAAAGTGCGGTCTGAGAGATAAGAGGAGAACCAGGAGAGCGCAGTGTCATTGAGGCCGACTGAGCGGAGCATAGTGAGGAGAAGTTGATGGTCAAAAGTGTCAAAAGCTGCAGAGAGGTCCAAAAGAATAAGAAGAGAGAAGTCACCATTGGATTTAGCCTTTAGTAGATCATTAGAGACTTTTGTGAGAGCTGTTTCAGTAGAGTGCAGAGCGCGGAAACCAGATTGTAAGGGGTCAAGCAGAGAGTTAGCAGAGAGATAACGGATTAACCGAGAATAAACCAGGCGTTCCAAAAGTTTAGAGATGAAGGGGAGGTTAGAGACGGGTCGATAGTTAGCAGCACAGGATGGGTCCAGGGAGGGTTTTTTCAGTAGCGGGGTTATAACAGCATGCTTGAAGGAGGATGGGAAGATTCTAGAAGAGAGAGAGAGGTTAAATATTTTAGTAAGGTAAGTAGTGACAGCAGGGGACAGAGATTGGAGAAGGTGTGAGGGGAAGGGGTCACTACTGCAGGTTGTGGGGCGAGATGAAGAAAGTAGCTGGGAGACTTCCTCTTCTGTGACAGGTTCAAAAGATGAGAATGGACAGTCTGAAGTGCGGCTGGTGAGGGGATCAGTACTATCGTAGGTGTGGGAGTCAATGCCACCTGGGGCTTGGGCAGTAATTTCCTGACGGATCTTATCAATTTTATCATGGAAGTACATGGCCAGGTCATCAGCACTAAGGTCTGTGAATGGCGTCTGCACCTTGGGTGTGAGTAAGGAGTGAAAGGTTTCAAAAAGCCTTTTAGGGTTGCTGGAGAGAGAAGAGATGAGGGCGGTGAAATAGTCTTGTTTGGCGAGGTAAAGGGCAGAGCTATATGTTTTAAGCATAAACTTGAAGTGGAGGAAATCTGCAGGTGAGCGTGATTTTCTCCAGAGACGTTCGGCACACCTAGAGCAGCGCTGAAGAAATCGTGTCTGTGGCGTGTGCCAGGGCTGCTGCCTCCTATGTGGGACTTTACGAGTGGAGGGGGGAGCAACCTCATCCAATGCATTTTTGAGGGTTTCATTATAGTGACTGGTGGCCAGATTGGGACAGGAGATTGAAGAGATGGGGGACAGGGAGGACTGTAGAGTATCTGAGAGGTGCTGGGTGTCAATAGCACACAAGTTCCTATATGTGTGATGGGTAGGGGCGTCTTGTGAAGGGGAGAGAGCACTGATGGTGAGAGATAGAAGGTTGTGGTCAGAAAGCGGCAGAGAAGAGTTAGAAAATTTAGAGACTGTGAGGAGTCGATGGAAGACTAGATCAATCGTGTTACCGTCTATATGTGTGGCGGAAGAAGCACATTGTGAGAGACCAAGAGAAGTGGTTAATGAGAGAAACTGTGAGGCAGCCGGGGAGTGAGGGGGGGCAATAGGGATGTTAAAGTCACCCATGATGAGGGTAGGAATGTCACTGGATAAAAAGTGGGGAAGCCAAGAAGCAAAGTGGTCCAAAAATTGTTAGGGTGAGCCAGGTGGGCGGTAGATCACAGCTACACGTAAGGAGAGTGGGCGGAAAAGTCTGATAGCATGGACTTCAAATGAGGAGAATGTGAGTGAGGGGACCGGGGGAATGGACTGAAAAATGCACTGCGGTGACAGACGTAAGCCTACCCCACCACCCTGCCTGTTGTCAGGCCTAGAGGTATGTGAGAATTGTAGGCCACCATGACACAGAGCAGCAGGGGAGGCCGCATCTGCCTGCTGGATCCAAGTTTCAGTAAGGGCGAGCAGGCTGAGGGATTTACTAAGGAATAAGTCATTAATGTATTCTAGTTTGTTACACACTGAGCGGGCGTTCCAGAGAGAGCAGTTAAAAGAGACAGGGGAGAGATGAGGGGAAGGAACACGGTAAATATTGATGAGGTTTGTAGGCCTTCTATGTGTGCAGGGAGAAGAGTTAGTAAAGGAAGGAGGGCCGGGGTTAGGAGAGATGTCCCCAGCAGCTAGGAGGAGCAGAATGGACAGAGACAGAAGGTGGTTCAGGGATTTATGTGGGCGCTTATGTTTGATGTCACTGCTAAAAGAAGTAAAGGGATGATTACAGAGTGTGAAAAGTGTGTGAGAGCTGTACATGGGAGAAGGAAGAAGAGAGGGACTGATATGGATGGCGTGTGGTGGAGGTGGAGGAGAGATCTGCAGGAAGCCAATGGCTAAGATAGTAAGAGACAGTGTAGCTACAGGATACCATGTGGTAAAACTTGTTATTTTAGGTTGAAATTTACCTGGTGTTCTGCCATGGTCAGCCTGTTTCATGCCCTGTTTCGTGCCATGTATAAGTGCACTTTGGTTAATCTGCACTTTGGTTAATCTGCACTTTGGTTAAGATGCACTTTGGTTAAGATGCATGCTGCAGATGAGATGCCCCCGCATATAAGATGCACCCCATAAGCTATATCTACTTATATAGGAAAGCACAGCTTCAGACTAGCACTAATTTAAGTCGTTAACTAATTAATCTACAAACTGTGACACATGAGGAGACTGGCAGTGTGGATCCAAGTAAACACTTGGCCAGAAACAGCAATAAAATCAGTGAAGATCAAAAGACTGACACTAGTGCAGATAAGAAGACATGGAAGTGCAAAAAGTATACAGCCTGGATGAAATGCTAAGATATAGTTCAGTAATCAGGCAGAGGTGAAATACAGAGGTGAAATACAGGATTATATACCATTGAATATTACAGCAGATGATCGAAGGGAGAATTCAGACAGCAAGCAGAGGTGGGTGCATGTGCATTATATTATAACCTGATAGTTTGTGTGTTATGTTATTGGACTTATCTTATCGTACTGCTTTAGTAGTCAACTGAGGGATACAAAGCCTGAACAACGTAAATATTTCCGATACAACTGATACCTGCGCCCAACGGTGCCAGATCACTTTCTGAGATAGCGCCATCATGCCGTACTATTTCAGATTGTGTTGACTGTTACTCAACCGTGACGTAATGTTCGAATAATCCATTTTAAGCAGTGTCTATGGCTGGGTGTAGATGTGACTGTGGCCCAGTGGTTAGGACTGTAATTGCGCAGTGCTGGAGTCCTGAGTTCAAATCTGGCCGAGAACCAACCTCTGCAAAGAGTTTGTATTCTTTCCCATGTATGCGTAGATTTCCTCCTACACTCCAAAGCCATACTGATAGGGAGTGTCGATCGTGAGCCTTATATGGGACAAAATCTGTGCAATATGATGGCAATAAATAAGGCCTGGGCTCACATCTGTGCTCAACGATCGTTCGGGTATGACGCCCGAAATCCAGCACTTTTCTTCTGGCGGACCCCGTAGACTATAATTTCTTTGGGTAAGCACTTTCTCTGTGTTTCATTTCTCGAGTTCCCCCTGACCCAAAGAATGTAAACCCGAACTCAGTGTGAGCCTAACTAGAGATGAGCGAACACTAAAATGTCCGAGGTCGAAATCCGATTCGAACAGCCGCACACTGTTCGACTGTTCGAACGGATTTCGAACCCCATTATAGTCTATGGGGGGAAATGCTCGTTTCAGGGGTAGGCAAAATTCGATAAAATTATACTTACCAAGTCCACGAGTGACGGTTGGGCTGGACTCTCCTTGAAGTCTTCTCCCGGCGCAGCCTCTCCGCATCTTCTTCCAGCTGGAATTCACTCTGCCTAGGCATCGGGGCTTAGGCAGAGCCGACTGCGCATGTGCGGTCATGCGCGGACATGCGCAGTCGATTCTGCCCGGTCCGATGCCTGAGCACAGCTGACTGCGCATGCGAGGGCATGCCCGTGCATGCGCAATCGGCTCTGCCTAGGCCGGATGCCTAGGCAGAGTGAATTCCAGCCGGAAGATGCCGCGGGGACACTGCACAGAGAAGACTTCTAAAGGTAGGAGAAGAACCAGCGTTGATTGACAATGTATAGCATTCTGCCCATCAACGCTGGTTCTGCATCGAACCTTAAACTTCGAACAGCTAGTAGTGTTCGATCGAGTACGAGTATTTCGAATACCGTAGTAGTCGATCAAACACCTACTTGATCGAACACTACTCTCTCATCTCTAATAATAACGTTAGTGACTATGGCTTCCGTTTTTTCTTTTGCAGGTATCTCATAGAGAAGAAGAATGTCTGAAGTTTAAGATGAATAAATATTTAAATGTCAGACTCATCCAACCAGGATCGGTCACAATCTACGACTATTATTCACCAGGTAACGTTATAGATTTCCAAAATTGCTAAAGAGAAACTAAAGTCTCTAGTGCTCAAATCTCTACAGCTGAGAACGTAAAAGCAACAATGTCTACAGTGTAAGTCAACTTTCTCTGTATCGTATTCCAAAAAAAAAAATCCATTTGTGTTGTCTCATGGCCCAATAGACTTGGGGACAGACAGCATGGGCGCACAAACTGGAGCTCAATTTGGTGTGTTATTTTGTGTGTTATCTCAACGTTTTATGTTCTTTGCATTTAGCTAACCAGGCTTACGTTTTTTTTGGGGGGGGTTGTAAGGTTTTTATTTTTTTTATAGCTACACACCCATGCATTTCAATAAATTATTGTATGGTGTATGACAATGCACAGTCATCTGCCAGGGCACCCCTCACATATTGCATAGGGAAGCACTTAGTGCTGTTTTAGGTTCATTTTTACATCTTTAAAGGGATTCTACCATTAAATTACTATTTTTTTCTGACTAACACGTAGGAATAGCCTTAAGAAAGTCTATGCTTCTCCTAGCTTTAGATGTCTTCTCGCGCCGCCGTTTGGTAGAAATCCCAGTTTTTGTCGGTATGCAAATGAGTTCTCTCGCAGCACTGGGGGCGGGCCCTGGCGCTCAAACAGCACTGGGGGCATTTCCAATGCTGCAAGAGAAATCTCCAGCGCCACCTCTATCTTTGTCTAGAGCGGCCTCTCTCCGCATCTTCTTCCGGCGCTGGTTTCAAACTTCTATGCGTGCGCAGTTGGCTCTGCCATCGGGCCTTGGGCAAAGCTGATGGCACATGCCCGCGACCATTTTTTTGTGGCCGCTTATGCTCTGTACTCTGTTAAACTACAGGAGCATACTGCACATGCATAGAAGTTTGAAGCCAGCGCCAGAACAAGATACGGAGAAAGGTTGTTCCAGATGAAGATGGAGGCGGCACTGGAGATTTTTCTCGCAGCATTGGGGATGCCCCCAGTGCTGTTTGAGCGCTGGGGCCTGCCCCCAGTGCTGCAAGAGAACTCATTTGCATACCGAAGAAAACCGGGATTTCTACCGAACGGTGGCAAGGAGAAGACATGTAAAGGTGGGAGAAGAATAGACTTTCTTAAGGCTATTCCTACATGTTAGTGAGAAAAAAATAGCAATTTAATGATAGAATCCCTTTAAGAAATTGTGTCATGACCTATTTTGTAAACCAATGTTAGAATTTTTTGTAAACATTTTAATAAAATGTTTATCAGAAAAAAATCTAGTTGTAATAAATAAATAAATAATAATAAAAAAAAATAGGGATAAGTTCCCTTTAAAGAGGCTTTATGTAATTTACAAAAACAGGCGTGCCATCACGTGGCATTAGATTCCTTGATTGCAGCATTATAAGGGTTAAATGGTCGGAATCAGAATTTTCATGGATGGTATGGGAGGCAGTAGCCAATCACAAGCATTGCTCCTCTTTGGTGATGGATTGAGCACAACCACTGGACCCATGGTGAGAAATACATGTAAATGTAAGGAATTGGTTTCCGGTCCGACCATTTGGTTGCTATGAATACATTACCTAAGAACCACATTCTTTGATATGAGGTTGTCAGACAGCAAGTCCCTAGAAACAAATCTGTTACTAGTTACTACTGTGTACTCGGGTCTTATTAGACCAGAACTGCCATTGATACTTTTTGTAAACAGAAATTTACTGTAATGGGAAAACCTCTTTATGACGGAGATTAAAGCCCATGACCCTCTTCTCTCCAACAGAAAGTCGTTGTACTAAATTCTACCACAGTGAAGAAGATGATAAATTATTTGGTCGCATTTGTCAGGAAAATGTGTGTCGGTGTGCTGAAGGTAAAGTATATTTCACAACCTAGAATGTCAGTAATACCACCATAAAAAAATAAAAAATGGGATATGGTTTGGCCTGGAGCCTGAATTTTTGGAAAGCCTGGCCTCTGAAAGGTTTGTAAGAAGGTCAAGTAGGGTTGAGCGATCGGGATCGGAAAAGATCAGATCCTGATCGGCGATCGATTAAATTTCATGATTGCGATTGGGTTCCGATCCCGCCTAAAAATGATCGGGAATTACGATCAAGATCACTCAACTTACCTGCAGAGATCTACTGCCGCTGCCAGTCCCCATTCTTCTTGCGGCAGCAGATCTGTGCAGGTAAGCGGACACCTAGGGGACTAAGTAGCCAGCAGATTTTTTTTTTAATCACTACACAGCGTGGAGTCCAAAAATTAAAGTGTTCAATTTTTGGACTTCATGCTGTCTAGTGAATAGGATTTTTTTTTTAAATCTGATCTTAGAGTATTTTAAAAAAATCCCATTGACTTGCATTAGGATCGGAATTGGGATCGGGATCTGGTTCGAATGGAAAATGATTGGAAATCGGATTTTAAAAATGATCCTGAAATCTCAAGATCGGCTCAACCCTAAGGTGAAGGATTAACCTCCTCATTATGCATCCCTAGGCGTTATGGAATTGCCTCTAAAGCAATTCCCAAAAATTCAGGAACAGAGAGCAGTACACAAATCAGTCTAAGGCTACTCTGATGGCTTCACCAATGCCTGCCGCAAGGCCGGATGGTCTTGGCCCGATTGGTTCCCAGGTGACCAGACTAGTAGCGAGTATGAAAAATTAAAGTCAGACCAGGAAACACAGCAAAAATAAACAAGGTCAGTCCAGGAGAGCGCAGAATATCCAAATCAGAACTGTGTCGTGTCCAAACCGAAGTGCAATCCGAGAGTTTGCAATCAAAGCCAAATCAAAAAAACAAACAGAAATTCAGTAAGTGAGCCAAAGTCCGTCACCATGAATAGAAACATATACACAGTCCAGTCACATTAATGTGACCACCTGTCCAAATGCACCTTTGGCAGAGCGGACCGCTGCAAGACGTGCAGCAAGAGACGGGATGTTGTGGTGATGTCACTGGGACATTGAGCCAACTCCAGTGCCGTGGCCAGCTGCGCTAGGTAACGCGGTTGAGCATCCATGGCGCGAACAACCCGATCGAGGTGGTCCAACAGATTCTCGATTGGGTTCATGTCCGGAGAATTAGTAGGCCAAGGGAGTATGGTAAACTCATCCTGGTGCTCCTCGAACCACGCATGTACACTGCGAGCTTTATGACACGTCACATTGTCCTGCTGGTAGATGCCATCATCCTGAGGAAAAACAATTCGCATGTAGGGGTGAACATGGTCCACAAGGATAGATGCATGCTTGTGCTGATCCATCGTGCCTTCCACAATGATGAGTGCACCCAGATGCCTGATGACACGTGCCTTCTGCCATTGGTTATTTAACGTTGACATCAAAAGTAGGCGCTGGTCACATTAATATGACTGGACTGTGTAAGTACCGAGCACAGGAAGTTCTGAACAGATGTTAAATATCCCTCCTCAGCTGATGATCCGAGAATGAGGCGGCCCTCTAGTTGGTCTGGTTTGGGGTCTGTATTTATATAGGGGTTCTGGGACTGTTTTATCTGGGTTCTCTACCTGTTTAGGGGGGTTGTATTCCTTTTGCAGTGTTATTATTTGGAAAAACTGGCAAAGCATGAAACCAAAATTTTTTGTTCTGGTTTACTCAACTCCTTATAGAATCCCTTTAATGCTTTCTAAAATCTATTTAAGATTTTGTACTGTTTGCATTGTTTTTACTTGTTACCTCTATTTTAGGCAACTGTTTGATGAATCACGAGGCCAAAAGTGCACTGGATCGTTTGACAAGCGCTTGTAATGCTGGAATGGACCATGGTGAGTTATGGGTGTTATATGTCAACAAGTCAATCAAACAGGGCTAGGACAAGGTGTTTTGGTGCCTATGTGTAAAATCAGTTACTGACTGACTTCAATCCATTTCTCTGATACCATTCTTGTGATGAGATAGTGATCTCGCTTACAGTTGCCTCCCTTCCTATTACGGGTGATTATATAGGCACAATTATTGCAATTTTCACCCCATACAGGGATATGGACTTTGCTGTAAGGAACCACAAGGTCGCTACTTCTAGTAGTAGTCCACAGTAGTAGTGACACTGGACCAAATTGGGTTAAGGGACATTGGTGAATAGCACCAAGTAATAAGGCAAGATAATAGTCAGTTATAGGCTGAGGTCAGGGCTGGCAGAGTTTGTTCTGGGTGGGACAACAGGTAGTTGCTCAGAGTAGGCAGAATAGGTTTTGAGGTCATGCTCTAGCTGTCAGGTCAAGACACATTGTTGAACAGCACCAAGGGATCAAGCAAGAGAGTAGTCATATATGAGCCAAAGTCAGGGCTGGTAGAGTTTGTGCTGGGAACTAAGTGTTGGATCAAGAGAGACATTGTTGACTGATCCCTTGGTGCTATATCATGTATGGGTCAAAGTCAGGGCTGGTAGAGCTTGTGCTGGGAACTATTGGGTCAAGAGAGACAGTGTTGACTGATCCCTTGGTGCTATGTACCAGAGTAGTCATGTATGGGTCAAAGTCAGGGCTGGTAGAGTTTGTGCTTTGAACTAAGTGTTGGATCAAGAGAGATATTGTTGACTGATCCCTTGGTGCTATGAACCAGAGTAATCATGTATGGTTCAGAGTCAGGGTTGGTCGTGGACCATTGGCTGTATGCTTCAAACCTATGGGCTTTACATTTATCTGGGTGGTTGCTTGTTTGGGAATGGGTGACATTTACCATAAGGTGATAATAAATCTTTGTTACCTTCCCTGACTAAATAGTGTTCAAGGTATCACTACTTGAAATCCATCATGGAAAGGACTTTGACAAGTATGAAATGCACGTTAAGGAGGTCTTCAAGAGAGGTGAGGCTGAATGTTAATTAAGATGTATCTGTAACTATAATATATAGAAAAATAAGGTAACATAAGCAGATACCAAAATAGGACGATTTTTACTGCCCCTCCCACTTTCCTTGGCGCCGGGAGCTATGCGGCCAAGGTATTCGATCAAGTATATTCACTCATCTCTATTAGAGATGCCACTGGGTAGGTGGTGATTAGTGTTGAGCGAGTGGTATTCGATCGAATACCTCGCCGGTATAGGAATGCGTGTAATCGGCCGAACACCAAGGGGTTAAACACATGGAATATTCGAAACGTTTAACCGCTTGGTTTTCAGCCGATTACATGCATTCCTATGCCGATGAGGTATTCGATCAAATACTACTCGCTCAACACTAGTGGTGATGTCTTATAGGGGTTGCCCAAGAATTGGATAAACCAGACTCGCCTGTCTTTGGTGTTCCGTTGTCTGACATTGCTGTTCATTTGATCTTGCACCATCTTTTGCCCCATGTAACCATTGAGCGCCACTGGAAAGGAGCCTATGATGTATGCCATTGATGTCGCCGGTCCCTCTCCAACGATTACTAAGACCACCGATTGATCTCAGCAGTCACGTGGGGCACAGGACTTCCACCAATGAGAACAGCATTGGGGCAACACGGTGGCTCGGTGGTTAGCAATACAATCTTGCAGAATTGGAGTTCTGGGTTTGAATCTCAACAGGGACAACATCTGCAAGGAGTCTGTATGTTCTCCCCGTGTTTGAGTGGCTTTCCTCCCATTCTGCAAAGACATACTGATAGGGCAGTGGACAACATAGCTTGAGGGACAGGTGAACGTGATTATTTTAATGTTACACCTCCCCCAGCCTTCTCCGTGGTTCGTCCAATATCAGATACGTGTGTTGTAGCCCACGCGAGGCCTCTTCCGTCCTTGTTAAGGGGAGTTCTCATCCAATGCCCATCTCATTCTTTTTATTTGCATTTCACATAACCCAGGAACCGATGAAGACGCCAAAGACAAAACCCGGATCTTTTTCAGCCACATTAAGTGTCGAGAAAACTTGAAGTTGGAAAAAGGAAAGGATTATCTTGTATACGGTGCGACCAAGAATATTTGGTACACTGAGAAATCAGGGTAAGCGAAAAGTCTGGTCGTTGAGATTAGGAAGAAGTATGGCGGGTCGTTCTAACGCTGACTGTTTGCCGTTTGTTTCCTCAGCTACACCTATCTCCTGGGGGGTGACACTTGGATCGAGTGGTGGCCGACTAAGAGAGAATGCCAAAATAAACTGTATAAGGCGCTTTGTGATGATTTTGCTACATTCACTGATGAACTGGAAATATTTGGGTGTCCAAACTAATGATAAGAACGCTCCGAATCTCATTACCATATACAAAAGGATGTATCTGCTATAGTCCGCTCAATTAAAGTGATGGATATTCTGTATGGTCTCTGTCATTTATTATCATTGGCAACTATCAAACCTCAGAGGGAACTGCCATGGCCGCTGGAAATGGTGTAAGAGAACCCCGCACGGCTCCGTGTATGGTGCTCTCTCTCTCGTGCATGAAGTGCAAACGCGTCATTTGCATTGTCCCACAGAAGCGTACCTAGAAAGATTGTTCCCTCTGTAACACTGGCTAGGTGACAGCATGGGAGGTTATGCTATGGGAAGAGGGGGGGGGGGGTATTTTAACTGGGTTGAAAATTATGGGGCAATATTTTATTCAAGGCATAGTTGGTGGCCAGATTTTTACAATTATCAAATAGTTTATAAAATGGAGTTGTCACCAGAACCTAGCCTTACAGATAGATAGGTTACTGTCACCTCAACCAGCATATCACCCCAGCCTTACAGATAGATAGGTTACTGTCACCCCAACCAGTATATCACCCCAGCCCTGCAGATAGATAGGTTAGTGTCACCAGAACCTGCATATCACCCCAGCCCTGCAGATAGATAGGTTAGTGTCACCAGAACCAGCATATCACCCCAGCCCTGCAGATATATAGGTTAGTGTCACCAGAACCAGCATATCACCCCAGCCCTGCAGATAGATAGGTTAGTGTCACCAGACCAGTATATCACCTCAGCCCTGCATATAGGTAGGTTAGTGTCACCAGAACCAGCATATCACCCCAGCCCTGCAGATAGATAGGTTACTGTCACCAGAACCTGCATATCACCCCAGCCTTGCAGATAGATAGGTTACTGTCACCAGAACCAGCATATCACCCCAGCCTTACAGATAGATAGGTTAGTGTCGCCAGAACCAGCATATCACCCCAGCCCTGCAGATAGATAGGTTAGTGTCGCCAGAACCAGCATATCACCCCAGCCCTGCAGATAGATAGGTTAGTGTCACCAGAACCAGCATATCACCCCAGCCCTGCAGATAGATAGGTTACTGTCACCAGAACCTGCATATCACCCCAGCCCTGCAGATAGATAGGTTACTGTCACCAGAACCAGCATATCACCCCAGTCCTGCAGATAGATAGGTTACTGTCACCAGAACCAGCAGGGGGCACTTGAATCCAACTATGTTTTCTTTCTTTCCAATCGAACTTGTGGGAGGGGCTTCTGGAAGCATGGGGTGAAATTTCTCCAGATGACTTCAGCAATTTAACAACTAGAATGCCAAAGGTCTGCCAGGCTGGAATTGCTGCAAATGGAGCATTCTGTGACCAAAGCAAAGCATGAAGGAGAAAATGATTATTTCTAGATATGAGCGAACAGTAAAATATTCGATGTTCGTTATTCGTTTCGAATAGCATCTCAATATTCGACTATTTGAACGAATATTGAATTCCATTATAGTCTATGGGAGAAAATGTTTTGTTTCAGGGGATCCCACCATTCGACTCAGGAGAGTCACCAAGTCCACTATGACACCTCAGCAAATGATGCCAACACCCTGGAATGTAACTGGGACAGCAGGGGAAGCATGTCTGGGGCATCTAACAAGCCCAAGTCACTGTTTTACCCCAACATAACAGCCTAACAACTACACACTTTCCACATTCAAAAAAACTTCTATCAAAGTGGGAAAATACCTGGAAACCTTCTTTCTTCCCCAAATGGATGGACACAAACCCCAATTTAAGCTCAACAAACATTAACAAGCACCCCTTTAAATCACGTTGCCTATTACAACCACAGATGGAATAGACAATGGGAAATCCTTCAGTCCCCACCCTGAGCTGTCATTGTGTGTGTGTGTGTGATGTGGTAAGACCTTCCAAAATTCACTTTTCGAGCCCTTCCAAATTAAGTTACAGGCCATTAATCGCTTCCCGACCGCCCACTGTAGATTAACGTCGGCACGGCATGGGCTCTGTGCCGTGCCAACGTTAAAATACTGACCCATCTAAAATGGGTCTTGGGTCGGCCGCGGGCGGCATCGGGAGGAGGGGTTATCTATATCTCATAGCTAACACCCTGCTCTGTAACCTCCGCTCGGAGACGAGCAACGAGCGGAGGTTTTAACCCTTCATTTGCGGCGGTGAAACATCATTGTCACATCTGAAGGGTTCCGTTAGCTTTAATTTCCTCTGGGCACCCCCCGCAGTGAGATCGAGGGGTGCCTATCAGTATCTTCTGCAGTCTGGGGTCTGGCCAGTGACCCCAGGATGCTAAGACCCCCAGGTACCTGGTTGATCTTGCCGGGACGAGAGGAAGCTAGCCTATGCAATTCCCTTTTGGTATATAAAATAAATTATATATAAAAAACAAACAAAATAAAATAAAAACAATACATATTTGGTATCGCAGCGTCCGTAACAACCTATACAATAAAACTAAAACATTATTTAACCTATAAGGTGAACATCGGGAAAAAAAACGAAAAAAAAAAAAAACCGCCGGAAGTAAAGATTTTTCACCATCTCAACCTAGAAAATATGCTATAAAAATTGATCAAAAAGTCATATGTACCCCAAAACAGTAGCAATGAAAAGCACACATTGTCCTGCAAAAAATAAGCCCTCATCTAACACTGTCAACCAAAAAATCAAAGTGTTACACCTCTTAGAAGATGGCGATGCAAAAATCATTGATTTATGTCCCCAAATGGATTTTTGTTCTGCAAAACTAGTAACACATAAAAAACAATATAAATAAGGTATCGCCGTAATCGTACCGACCCGCAGAATAACGGTAACAGGTTATTTATGCTGTACGCTGAATGGAAAAAATTTTTTAAAGGTAAAACACAATACCAGAATTGATGGGGATTTTTTTTAACCCTCCTTGAAAGAGTTAATAAAAGTTAGTCAATAAGTTATAAGCACCCAAAAATGTTATTAAAAAAATACCTCTGATACCGCAAACATCAAGCCCTCATGTGGCCACATCACCAGAAACAGAAAAAAAAATTATAGCTTGTACAATGTGAAGACAAAGATCTCAAAAATCACCAAATTGGCAGGTAGGGAATGTATAAGCTGTGCGAGCGAATATTGGGGTACAAACCGGATTTAGAGCTTACGAGGGAAAATAAACCAGAACTGCACCCCCCCCCCCCAGAGTGACCCCCCCCCCTCAAACATAGGAGCTACTGGGGATATAGTAGGGAATTTGGTGTTCCCAAAGTACTTTGCACAGTTTACATATTTCCTCTTCACCATCTGCTGTGCAGTAACGTCTAGGATAATAATACTCACTACGCTCCTTGATAAGTTCTTTGAGGGGTGCAGTTTTTAAAATGGGGTCAGTCCCTAAGGGATTCCACTTTACTGATACTTTAGAGCAGGGGTGGGCAATTAATTTTCCCATGGGGCCACATAAGAAATTGAAACTATGCTAGAGGGCCGCACCATGGCAAATTTAGCTCCACCCACTTCTGTGTTCACTCCGCCCATTTCCAATCATCTTTCCATGTGCCCCCACAAACTATAATCCTCCCATAGTCACCCGTACACTATATGCCCCCACATTATAATGTTCACTCCAACTGCCCCACAGTATTAAGTCCCTCTCCTGGTGCCCCAGTATGGTGGAAACTAGAGGGGACACAAAACTGGAGCAGCTGGAGGAGGACATTAAACAGTGCGGGTAGTTGGAGGGAGGCAGTAAATTAATGACATCTGTAGCAGGACATGAAACTGGGGGCAACTATAAGGGGACATTAAAATCGGGAAGCTGGAAGCAGACATTAAACCGTAGGGGTAGCTGGAGGGTGACATTAAACTGGGGGCAACTAGAGGCAGACAGGTCCCCCCCACCTACCTCCATGGTTTAATGTCCCTCCAGTTGTCCCCATTTTAATGTCCCCCTAGTTTAAGTGCCCTCTTCATCTACCCCCAGTTTCATGTCCTCCCCTCCATGTCTCCCTCAGTTTCATATCCCCCTTCATTTGCCCCATTTCATGTCCTCCCTCCATCTCTCCCCCAGTTTCATGTCATCCCTTCCATCTGCCATCTCTGCCCTAGTATAACATTCCCCTTCCATCTCTGCCACTAGGTTACTGAGACACACACAGACAGACACACAGACAGACAGACACATACAGACAGACACATACAGACAGACACACAGACAGACATACACATATAGACACATATAGACAGACAGACACATATAGAGAGACAGACACATATAGACAGACACATATAGACAGACAGATATAGACACACACACTCCCCCCTGCACCTCACATTCCCCAGTACCTTATGACACACACGACATGTCTCCATCTTCCTGCACTTTCCTGCTGGCACTAAGACACGCCCCTAGACAAGCTGTGCGGGCCGGTCTGAATCAGTCAGAGGTGCAGATATGGCCCGGGGGGCGTGCTTTGCCCAGGTCTGCTTTAGAGGCTCTGCAAACATGACATGGCAACCAGATACCAAACATCTGAATCTGTGCTCAAAAAGTCACATAGCGCACCTTTGCTACTATGCCCTGCTGTGCGCCCAAACTGCAGTTTAAGCCACATGTATGACACCGGTGTACCCGGGATAATGTACGTAATGTCATATGTGGGTATAAACAGCTGTTTGGACACAGAAGAGAAGGGGTGCTATTTTGGTTTTTGGAGCACAAACATAGACGCTTTGATTTTTATACACCATGCCACTTTTGCAGAACCCTGAAATGCCAGTAAAGTGGAATTCCCTGATACGTGACCCCATTTTGGAAACTACACCCCTGAAGGATTTATCCAGGGGTACAGTGATCATTTTAACTCCTAACTGTTGCATTAATCAATTTTCCAAAAATGAATACGCAGCTGATTGTGAGAGGTGAAAATAACAAACAGCCGTTTCTACCCACATATGATATTAAGTACAATATCCTGGGTACACCAGTGTCATACATGTGGGCATAAACTGTGGCTTGGGCACACAGCAGGGTGCTGATGTGAAGGAGAGCTATGTGCTTTTGGACAGATGATTTAGATTGTTGGTTTTTGGACACCATGTCACATTTGTAGAGAATCTAAAATGTCCCCTACAAAACGGGGTCACTTGTTGGGGAATTCCAATTTACTGTCAACTCCAGAGTTCTGCAAAAACAACATGGTGTCAGGAAACCCCTCCAAATCTGTATACCAAAATCTGAAAAGTGCAGTGCTCCTTCCCTTCTGAGCACTGCTGTGTGCCCAAGCAGCAGTGTACACCTACATATATAACATCTTTCTACCCAGGATAGCCCACTAAATAGTTTTAGGAGAGCAGGTCTCTGATGACACAAGTGGATGCAATGTTTTGGGCACCGAAATGGCAGATTTCTTTAAAAATTTAAATTTTCACATTGTACATTAATTTTTGGTAAATACTCTTAGGCTCAAAATGATAATATGCCTTGATACATTCCTTGATGGGTGCAGTTTCTACAATGGGGTCACTTTTGAGGGGTTTCCATTGTATTGATACTTTAGGGGCTCAGCAAATGCGACATGGCACCTGAAAACTATTCCAGCAAAATCTGCCCTCCAAAACCCAAATAGCACTCTTTCCATTCTGAGCCCCACCATGTACCCATACAGCAGATTATGGCCACATATGGGGTATTGCCGTGTTCAGGAGAAATTGTGTAATAAACTTTAGGGAACTTTTTCTCAATTATCCTCTTGTAAAAATAAAAAAAATTGGACTAAATTGACGGTTTATTGAAAAACCACAAATTTTTCATTTTCACATCCCAATGTTAATAAAATCTGTGAAAACGCTGTAGGGTAAAACTGCTCATTGCTTCCCTTGATATGTTCTGTGAGGTATGTAGTTTCCAAAATTGGGTCATTTTTGAAGGTTTCCATTGTATTGGTGCTTTAGGGGCTCTGCTAGTGCGACGTGACACCAGAAATCTAATCCAGTGAAATCTGCCCTCCAAAACCCAAATAGCGCAAGCCCTGCCATGTTCCCATATAGCAGTTTACAACCACATATGGGGCATTTCTGTGTTCAGGAGAAATTGTGTAACAAACTTTAGGGAGCTTTTTCTCCTTTATCCTCTTATAAAAATAAAAAAATTTGAACTAAATTGACAGTTTGTTGGAAAAAAAGTAATTTATCATTTTCACGTCCCAATGTTAATAAAATCTATGAAACAGCTGTAGGGTCCAAATGCTCGTTATATCCCTTGATATGTTCTGTGAGGGGTGTAGTTTCCAAAATGGGGTCACTTTTGAAGGTTTCCCTTGTATTGGTTCTCTAGGGGCTCTGCAAATGCGACATGGGACCTCAAAACTATTTCATCAAAACCCGCCCTCCAAAAGCCAAATAGCGCTCTTTCCATTCTGAGCCCCACCATGTACCCATGGAATATATTTTAACCACATATGGGGTATTGACACGTTCATGAGCAATTGTTTAACAAAATGTGGGGGGCTTTTTCTCCTTTAACCCCTTGTGAACATGAAAAATTTAGAGAAAAAGTGACATTCTATAAACTTTTCATTTTACACATCCTTACGTTAATGAAATCTGTGAGAAGGCTGTTCGGTCAAAATGTTCACTATACCCCTTGATAAATTCTGTTAGGGGTGTAGTTTCCAAAATGGGGTCACATTTGGGGGGTTTCCTTTATACTGGTACTTTAGTGGCTCTGCAAATGAGACATGGCACTAAAAACTATTCCAGCAAAATCTGCTTTTCAAATCCTCAGTGTCGCTCCTTCCCTTCCCTGCCGTGTACCCAAACATCAGTTTATATCCCCATGTGGGGTATTTCTGTGCTCAGGAGAAATTGCACAACAAAATTTCAAATGCATTTTCTCCTTTAACCATTTGTGAATGTGCTAATTTAAGGGCTAAATGAATGTTTTATTGAAAAAAAAATGAAATGTCTAAATTTCTCCTCCATATTGCTTTAACTTCTGTGAAATGCTTAAAGGGTTAACAAACTTCCCAAATGCTGTTTTGAATTATTTGAGGGGTGCGGTTTTGAAAATGGGGTGATTTATGGGGGTTTCTATTATACAGGCCTTTATAATCCCATTCAGAACTGAAGTCGTCCCTAAGAAATGAGTTTGGGAAATTTTCTTATAAATCTGGAAAATCGCTGTTGCACTTGTAAGTCTTGTGACGTTCAAAATAAATTAAAGGACAATTACAAAATGATGTCGATACAAAGCAGAGATATGGGAGATAATATTTATTCATGTATTTGTGGGATATGATTATCTGTTTGGAAAGCAGAGTGTTTCACATTTTTTAAATTGCAATTTTTTCCAAATTTCCATCAAATTTCCTATTTTTTTAAATAAATAAATATAAAAATATTGATCAATATTTACCACTAACATGAAGTATAATGTGTTACGAGAAAACAATCTCAAAATCACTTGTATAAGTTAAAGCGTCTCAAAGTTATTGCCATATAAAGTGACACATGTCAGATTTGAAAAATGAGGCCTGGTCATGAAGGTACTTTTAGGCTTGGTCTTGAAGAGGTTAAGCTGAGCTACCAGCAGAGATTGAGGCCCTTCAGGTGACTTCAGCCTCTACCTGCAGAGTTTTAGGCCCTGTAACTTAGTTCAGCCTTGTACCAGCAGAGATTTGTTGGTTCTTTGGGTGAGTAAAGCCTTTAAACAGCAGAGATTTAGCTTTTGGCCCTTGGAGTGAGTACAGCCTTTAAAAAACAGTGGCCCTTGGGGTGACTGGAGCCATGCAGCAGTGTTTTATTTTTTTGGCCCTTGGGATGACCCCTAAAACATTAATTTTCAGGCCCTTGGGGGGAGCCCTAAAAATTATTTTGCAGGCCCTTGGGCTGGAGCCCTAAAAAATTGAGTTGCAAGCCCCTGGGGGGGGGGGATAGGCCCAGGCCAGGCCGCGATCCCACTGCCACTTTCCAGACCCCCGAGTATAATAATCGGAGCCCCAGAGAAGTAAGAGAACATAATAAATAGTGTTACTCACCTCTCCGGGATCTGATGTTACTCCTAGCAGGCTTCGGGGCTATATGGTAATGTGTCAGACGTCACGTGGTCTGGGATACTACCATATAGGCCCAAAGCCTGCCCTAGCAGTACTATATAGGTCCGAAGCCTGTGCTAGTAGTAATAGCCTGTCACTGCTAGCACAGGCTTTGGGCCTGTATGGTAACAGCCTGTTACTGCTACCACAGGCTTTGGGCCTATATGTTACTGCTAGCACAGGCTTTGGGCCTATATGGTAATATCCCAGACCACGTGACGTCTGACACATTACCATATAGGCCCGAAGCCTGGTAGGAGTAACATCAGATCCTAGAGAGGTGAGTAACAGTGTTTATTATATTCCCTCACCTCCCCTGGGGCTCCGATTATTATACTCGGAGGTCTGAAAAGACCCCCGAGTATAATAATAGTTCATGGGTGTGCAAGTGTGGGGCATAATAGAGCTTGAAGGGTCCACTGTGGCCCCTGTAACCTCTAATATGCCCCACAGCGGTCCCCCTGCAACCTCTGTTAAAGGGATTCTACCATTAAAAACTTTTTTCTGTGGCTAACACGTCGGAATAGCCTTTAGAAAGGCTATTCGTCTCCTACCATTAGATGAGATCTCTGCCGCGCCGTTCCCTAGTAATACCAGTTTTTACCGGTATGTAAATTAGTTCTCTGGCAGCGATGGGGGCGAGCCTCAGCGCTGAAAATGCGAGGGCGTCCCCACCGCTGCCCGAGAACAGGATTCTGCGCCGCCTCCTTCTTCTGCTGGATCCTCCCCTACTTCTGTCGGCTCTTACACTAGTAGAGCCGACTGCGCATGCTCGCAATTGCGGCCACAGAAAAAAAGTTTTTTAATGGTAGAATCCCTTTAAGCCCCACAGTCTATTGTGCCACTGTGGGGCATAATATAGGCTGCAGGGGCTGCTGTGAGATAAGTGAGGAGTCAATGATGTCTGTGTTTCAAACTTTACAGAGTCAAGACACAGCTGGAAGAAGTGATCATGGCGGCCCAAAGGGAAGAGACGGGAAATGTGGGAAGACGTCTCCTGTGAGTATTACTGCACAAAATATCACCTTGCATTGTATTTATTGTAATGTTGTAATTTATTGTAATGGTACTGCTAGCACCCCCAATCCCCCGCTGTCTGAGGCGGACGATCAAAAGATGAACAACCCCCCACCCCGGACTCAATACGGGGGGGGGGAGGGCGTCTTTTGATCGTCCGCCTCAGGCAGCAGAGAGGCTAGGTTCACCACTGCTCGAACGGCCTGATATTCGATCGAACACCTATTCGATCGAACGGCATTCGCTCATCTCTAATTATTTCTAACCTTCTCAATGTCTTGAACATATTTTCTATTCATTTTGCAACTTCTTTGATAAATAAAAGGGTGAGTTTTCATGGAAAAAAAACGAAACTGTCTGAGTGACCCCAAACTTTTGAGCAGTAGTGTATAATCCCCCACCATATTGGACATGTCCCAATTGTGAGGTACAGAATCCCCTTTGGAGAGAAAGCTGCTTTATAGAGGACCTCGTCTCAATTCATATTTGATATATTGTATAAACTTTATAGGAAAAACAAACATACTCTCAAAAAAAATCTACAACAAAACTTCCAAAGTAATTTCCTAGGAAATTTGGCTGAAACACGCCACGACCTTGTACTTTATGCCCTATCAGCCATAGTTATGACACCGCACATGAATTTCCCGGCATTTACTGATAGGAGGGATTGTTTGGACAGAGGGGGATTTATTATGATGTGCACTTTTCAGGTCACTTTTGCTGGAGGCTGCATTGCCATAGTTGTCCCCAACATTTATGACATGTCACATCTCGTGTCCGGAGACGTTCCCTCATTTTTAGCATCACTGCCCCACTTTGACAATTTTTTGGAGTCTTTTTAAAAAGTTGTATTTGATAACCAGTTATCAAGTCTGACAGTACCCCTCCCCCCTCCCCACATACACACTTCTCAGAAAGAGGTATAGTAGTGTAAAAATGTAAAATGTTGCAAAAAGTCATAAAACCCTATTAACCCCTTTTATTAACCCCTTTCTAACATTCAACACTTGATAAATTTCCTAAATCTAATAACCACGTTATAGTATATCTCTCTATATTATAAAAATGAATGTCTATCTCTCTGTCTGTTCTTTATGTGCGACCAAACGACTGGACCGATCTTCACCAAATTTGGCACACAGATACTTCAGGTGTATGGGCAGGTTTAAGATGAGGCCACAACTTGCTCGGACGTACCGCTGCTGAGATACAGCATTCCCAAAACAATGACCCCACCCATTAACTAAACACAAACCTGGAGGTCTTTCACTCATATTCCAAGTGCCATAAACATGGTCACTCCACATGTACAATCCAACACTGATATCCAAACTGAGATACACGCATCAGAGGATTAGATACACAGGTCAGCACACAGTATCACATGCCAGAGGATTAGATACACAGGTCAGCACACAGTACCACACACCCAAGGATTAGATACGTGCGTCTGCAAACAGTTACTCACTCCAGAGGATTAAATATGCGCATCTGCACACAATACCACATGCCGGAGGATTAGATACGCACGTCTGCCCATACTACCACACACCCGAGGATTAGATAGGCACATCTACACACAGTACCACGTGCTAGAGGATTAGATCGACGTGTCTACATACAGTACCACATGCCGGAGGATTAGATACACGCGTCTGCACACAGTTCCACACGCAGGAGGATTAGATATCCACGTCTGCACACAGTACCACATGCCGGAGGATTAGATACGCGCGTCTGACCACAATACCACACGCCAGAGGGTAAGATACCACATCTGCCCACAGTACCAGAAGCCGTAAGATTAGATACGTGCAACTGCAAACAGTACCACACGCCGGAGGATTAGATACACGCATCTGCACACAGTACCACAAGCTGGAGGATTAGATACACGCATCTGCACACAGTACCACAAGCTGGAGGATTAGATACGCGCATCTGCACACAGTACCACACGCCGGAGAATTAGATACACGCGTTAGCACGCATTACCACACGCCGAAGGATTAGATATGATCCTCTGCACAGAGTACCACATATCAGAGCTTTACTCCAGGTTTCCATAGCAACCCAGCCATTTTTCTTTACTGCTGTATGTTAGCTTTAAAGGAGAAGGACGCTGTGGATGACACTGTTACACAAGGTCACATACACACAGCTTTACTCCAGGTCTCCATAACAACTGATCACAGGTTTTTCACTTGTATCCAAACTGAAATACACATGATCACATGACGCTTATGGACACAAACACATGAACAACATACAAAATACACCAGTGCAAAACTGAGCAATTCTTATGGGGCCACTACACAAACAAAAAATGAAATATACCCGTGCAAAGCCAGGTCCTCCTGCTAGTACAGTATAAAGGAAAAAACTATCATAGAGGAATTTTTAAGGTCAGTGTCTGTTTTTTTTGTTGTAATTTGTGCCACATTTTCTAAAATGTTGTTCTTATGTTGATACATTTTCTACCTCCTTAAAGAGGTTGTCCAGGAATTATGGAGGCCGAAGAGGCTGAAAAATAAAATAAAAAAAACATATTCACCTGTCCTTGGCGCTCTAGGGTCTCCTGCCACTGTCTAATCCAGTAACTCTCAGGGGCTTATTCTTTCCACTCATGACCACCATCAATTGACCTCAGTGGTAACAGGAAAGGACATCAGATGTCAATCACATACATCACTGGTCCGAGGTGACATCCTGTGTCCTTTGCTGTGACTGCTGAGGCCACTGATTGGCATCCAAAACAAAACTCTTCCTATCTTCTCTGCCACCCTCTCCGGTCTAGGAGTCACATGTCCTCCACCACAATGATCCCGACGCAGTTCTTCAAGAGGTAGAAGTTGTTCTTTTTCTTTCATCCCTTGCATGAGTGTAAGTGTTTCCCGAAACATGTGTTATATGCAGTGACATTAACAAGTGCTTCCTTCTTCTTTAGCCTATCCCCTGCTCCAAACTACTGGCCCAGTTATGGAGCTGACAACTAATATCCGAGCAGGGCCTTTTGGGGTGGCATCTTTCAGGTTTCTCAATCAGTTGTGTTATCTTCACAACGTCTTGGATGAGACTGTTCCTACGGTCACCAAGAGGAGAATGCTACCACTCCCCTGTACTCCTTGTGGTCTCCATCAGTTAGGAGACTGACCACGGCAGAGTCATCAAATTTTTCAAGAAAGCATGAGCCAGAGTCATATTGGAAGTCTGAAGTGAACATGTTGAAGAGGAAGGGGGACAGCATTGTCCCCTGAGGTGCTCCTATTTTGCTCAACAGGAGGTCGGAAATGGCTCTTCTCACTGATTTTGGTCTGCAGTGAGGTAGTCAGTAATCCAGTGTGCAATGGGCTCCATTGTGCAAATAAGACAAGGCTGGGTGGAGTTGAAGATGCAGCTGAATTAATAGAATTTGATCCGGACTGACGTGCCTTGCTCCTCAAGGTGGGTGTATGTCTGAACGGGCTGTATGGATTTTGAAGTAGCTCTTTGTGTACTTATCAGGCAGACAACAGGTTATACTGTATAACTCAGCCTTACATGTTTTTGTAACTCATTAAAAAGTGTATTTGGTCAGAGTGAGAGAGATCAGACTAAAATCCTTAATGACCTCCATATCTCCCAGAAGGCACATACTATTACCCAGTCATGGAGTTCGGAGCTCTGTGTCTTATTATTCTGCTACATCAACTCATTGGGTCCTATGCACAACCACCATGAGTATAACCTGATGCTACGTTCTACCCCTGTGGGTACACACAGCTTTCCCCAGGGGTACACCCTGCAGTTAGAACCCCCTCATACTCACCTCCCATGGGATCCATTGTGAGCCTTCTCCATCTCTGGACCTCTTCTGGCTCATTGGGGTCCCTGACATCACGAGGAAGGCCAAAAGAGGTACAAAGTGACCGAAATCAGCGCTGGGGTTGAGCGATCTTTTCCGAACACGATCGCTCAACCCTAACTATGAGACATTATACTGTATGGGGGGCCACCGTGGGACATTATACTGTATGGATGGGCCACTATGGGACATTATACTGTATGGGGACGACTATGGGACATTATACTGTATGGATGGGCCACTATGGGACATTATACTGCACGGATGGGCCACTATGGGACATTATACTGTATGGGGGCCAACATGGGACATTATACTGTATGGGGGCCACTATGGGACATTATACTGAATGGATGGGCCACTATGGGACATTATACTGTATGGGGGCCACTATAGGACATTATACTGCATGGATGGGCCACTATGGGACATTATACTGTATGGGGGCCACTATGGGACATTATACTGCATGGATGGGCCACTATGGGACATTATACTGTATGGGGGCCATTATGAGACATTATACTGCAGGAAGGGGCCACAATGGGACATTAATCTGTGTGTAGGGCCACTATGGAACATTATACTGCATGGAGGAGCCACTATGGGACATTATACTGTGTGGAGGGCTGCTAAGGGACATTATCCTGTATGGAGGCCACTATGAAACATTATACTATATGAAGGGGCCAATATGGGACACTCTATCGCGCAAGGGCCTACTGGGGAGCATATTATATTGTGTGGGGCCACTGTGGAGCACTATACTTGGGGGTCCCTTTGGGAAGCATATTATATTGTATATGGTCACTGTTGAGCATTATACGGGGGGCACTATGGAGAGCCTATTATACTCTACAATTATACTATACGGAGTGGCCACTATAGGTCAGTATACTGCGTCGAGGCTCTCTAGAGAGCATCATATCATATTGGGAGTTGCCACTGTGGAGCATTATATTGGGAGGCCCCTTTGGGGAACACACTATATAGTGCATGGCCACTGTGGAGCACTATACTGGGGGGGGGCATTGTGGAGAGCCTATTATATTGTGTAGGGCCACTGTGGATCATTATACTAGGGGGAAGTGTGGGGAACCTATTATAGTGTGTGGGACTGTTATGAAGTACATTATACTGTTTGGGGTGACTGTGGAGCATTATACTACAGCCTATTAGACTGTTTGGAGGTGCTGGGGGTTATATTATACTGGGCAGGGATACTGTGAAGGGGCCCTCTGGGGATTATATTATACTGTGTGGGGCCACTATGGAGCATGGTACTGTGTAGGACCACTGTGGGGAACATATTATACTGTGTGGGGCCACTGTTTTTCCCAGACTTAAATTTTGGCCAGGAATAAGGTTGGAACGATGCTTTTCAACCTGTAACCTAGACTGGTGATATATTGTACCTTTTTTTTATTCTTTCACTTTCTATTGGACATTTCACTGGAGCTTTATCATCCCTTTACTGAATTGATTTCGAAATAGTCCTATGTGTACTTACCAAGCAGACAACAGGTTGTATACCTCAGCACTTACATCTTTCTGTTACTGATTAAAGAGTGTATTTGGTCAGGGTGAAAGAGCTCAGACTAAAATCCTTTATAACCTCCATATGTCCCAGAAGGCACATACCCTACCCCAGACTGAATCATGAAGTTTGGAGCTCTGTGTCTTATTCTGCTACATGAACTCATTGGGTCCTATGCACAACCACACCACACACCACCACCGTGAGTATAACCTGATGCTATGTTTTAAAGCAGTGATTCTAAACATGTAGTATGCATACCCCTATGGGTACACACAGCTTTCCCCAGGGGTACACCCCGCAGTTAGAACCCCCTCATACTCACCTCCCATGGGATCCACTGTGAGCCTTCTCCATCTCTGGATTTCTGGTATGCATACCCCTGGTGGGACAAGCAGCTATCCCCTGGGGTACACCCTGCAGTGAGAATCCCCCATACTTGACTCCCATGGGCTCCGCTACAAGCCCTTTTCAACTTTGGACCTCTTCTGGCTCATGAGAGATTGTGGAGGGCCACGATGGAATATTATACTGTGTGGAGAGTCATTATGGGACATTATACTATGTGGAGGGCCACTATTGGTCATTATACTGTGTAGGGGCTGCTATGGGACAAAATACTGTATGGGGGCCAATCTGGAACCTTATACTGTGCGGAGGCTCCACTATGGAACACTATACAGCATGGGGGTCACAATGGGACATTATACTGTATGGAACAACGCTATTGGACATCATATTGCATTGAGGGCTAATATGGGACATGATACTTCATGGAGGGCTGTTTTAGGATGTTATACTATCACAGAGACCTTTTCTATGAATCGGTGGTGAAGACTGCCCTTTTGGTACAGCCTGGGACCCAAGATACCCTGAATCTGCCCCAGGGCTAAGTAATGAATGAAGCTTAGCACTCTCTCCTTGTACAGATACATCCATTCTTTGATTTATGTGTTCTACCATCCTCCGATGTTCAGTCCCTATTCCCTGTCCGTCCAAAATCTTCTTCAGTCCACAGGTCACATGAGAACTTGACACCATTACGCTCTTACAGAGATGACCATTTTTCTCAATTCATGCAGGCCAAACCAATCAAATTTTGGGGTCACCAATTTGTGGAGGTCCCCAAGTCTCAGGAACTTCCTTACAGGACACCTTGACAGGGCTGACTGGAGATTTCAGAAGTGAATGAACATATATTATAAGCAGTTTGCACTGAATACACTTGGGGGAATTTCTTAATGTGGTGCTCAATTGGCACAAGGTAATGAGCTCTATTTACTTGGGGGATTGCTAAGTAAGGCCGCAGGCCCACTAACCCTACAAATACTGCTATCATTATGCTCGGAGGTCTTTTCAGATAATGATCGGAGGGATAGGAGAAGTGAGGGAACATAAACACTGTTACTTACCTCTCCTACACTCCGGAAGGCTTCCAATAACTTGGTGAAGTCCCAGACGTTACATGGGCTGGACTTCCGACTTTATGAGTCATGACGTAGGACCGGTGCAAGTGATGTCAGTTCAATCATTGAAGATGGCCGACATCAGTGGGGTCTTTTTTATGTTTGTATCCTCCCTTGGGTCTCCAACCATTACAATCTGGGGTCTGAAAAGACCCCAGAGTATAATAATTGTACATGGGTGGTCCTCATAATACTGTGTGCAGGGGCCACTATGGGGCATAATACTGTGTGCAGGGGCTACTACGGGACATAATACCATGTGCAGGGGCCACTATGGGGCATAATACTGTGTGCAGGGGCCACTATGGGACATAATACTGTGTGCAGGGGCCACTATGGGGCATAATACTGTGTGAGGGGCCACTATGGGACATAATACTGTGTGCAGGGACCACTATGTGACATAATACTGTGTACAGGGGCCACTATGGAGTATAATACTGTGTGCAGGGGCCACTATGGGACATAATACTGTGTGCAGGGGCCACTATGTGACATAATACTGTGTGCAGGGGCCACTATGGGGTATAATACTGTGTGCAGGGGCCACTATGGGGCATAATACTGTGTGCAGGGGCCACTATGGGGTATAATACTGTGTACAGGGGCCACTATGTGACATAATACTGTGTGCAGGGGCCACTATGGGACATAATACTGTGTGCAGCAGCCACTATGGGGCATAATACTGTGTGCAGGGGCCACTATGGGGCATAATACTGTGTGCAGGGGCCACTATGGGGGATAATACTGTGTACAGGGGCCACTATGTGACATAATACTGTGTGCAGCAGCCACTATGGGGCATAATACTGTGTGCAGGGGCCACTATGGGGGATAATACTGTGTGCAGGGACCACTATAGGGACATTATACTGTGTGCAGGGGCCACTATGGGGGATAATACTGTGTACAGGGGCCACTATGTGACATAATACTGTGTGCAGGGGCCACTATGGGACATAATACTGTGTGCAGGGGCCACTATGGGGGATAATACTGTGTGCAGGGGCCACTATGGGGACATTATACTGTGTGCAGGGGCCACTATGGGGCATAATACTGTGTGAATGGGCCACAATGGGACATAATACTGTGTGAATGGGCCACAATGGGACATAATACTGTGTGCAGGGGCCACTATGGAGCATAATACTGTGTGTAGGGGCCACTATGGGGCATAATACGGTGTGCAGGGGCCACTATGGGGCAAAATACTGTGTACAGGGGCCACTATGGGGCATAATACTATTTACAGGGGCCACTATGGGGCAAAATACTGTGTACAGGGGCCACTATGGGGCATAATACTGTGTGCAGGGGCCACTATGGGACATAATACTGTGTGCAGGGGCCACTATGGGGGATAATACTGTGTGCAGGGGCCACTATGGGACATAATACTGTGTACAGGGGCCACTATGGGGCATAATACTGCGTGCAGGGGAAACTATGGAGCATAATACTATGTGCAGGGGCCACTATGGGGCATAATACTATGTGCATGAATGCGGTTTGTGCACACATACAAGGGTGTTTCACTCGGTCAGGGTCAAGGGGGTGGGGGCGTGGGTCAGTCAAGGGGGCATGTCAAAGATTCGCCTTAGGGTCCAGCCATTCCTAGTTATGCCACTGGTTTGTAGTTAGTTGTAATGTTTGTGGTAGTTAGACCAAAACAGGCTTCCCCATAAGCTAGAGCCCCCACTAGGGTTGAGCAATCGGGATCGGAAAAGATCGGATTCCGATCGGCGATCGAGTAAATTTCACGATCGCAATTGGAATTCCGATCCCGATCTTTTCGGGTTGGATCAAGATCAGGGCTTATTTCCCACAATGCTTAGCTACTGGTCAATCATTGTGGGAGAAGCTTAGCACCCATAGGAATGAATGGACGCGGCCGGCCGCTTAACCCCCTGCGTGCCAGCTGTGTCAATTCATTCCTATGGATTTACTGCAGCCTGCCACTCTTCTGCTTCGTCCCTGTTTTACCGTATACTCAGCTGAATATACGGTAAAACAGGGACGAAGCAGAAGAGTGGCAGGCTGTGGTAAATCACTGTGTGCTGCGCTGCTGTGAGGACGACGAGGCAAGTTCACGAGCAGATAGATACTACTGTACATTGGCTTGTTTATCTACTAGACAAGTCAATGTACAGTAATATGTATCTACTCGTGAACTTTGATCAACTTACCTGCACAGAAGTGCTGCCACTGCCCTCTGCTGCACCGGTCCTCTGTCATTCATGTGGCTTCAGAGTGCCCTTGCACCCTGCCCCCCGCCTCCCTTGACTAGTAGTATAGAGAAGGCAGGGCTTAGGAGAGTGTGGGCGCTCTGAAGACATGTGAAGGACAGAGGACCGGACCAGAATAAGAAGAACTGGGGGCTGCAGCTGTGCAGATAAGCGGACACTGGTGGGGGGTGGGGTTAATCACTACACAGCGTGGGGTCCAAAAATTGAAAAATTTTTGGACTACATGCTGTGTAGTGAATAGGATTGTTTTTAAAATCCAATCTCCGATTATTTAAAAAATCCCATTGATTTGCATTGGGATCGGAATTGGGATCGGGTTCGAATGGAAAATGATCGGAAATTGGATTTTAAAAACGATCCTGAAATTTCAAGATCGGCTCAACCCTAGCCCCCACAGTTCACAGAAGAAACCTGCATTGTTTTAGAGAACATCACCACTGTTTACCAATGAGAAATCCCTGTATCCATAACCAAAATGAGTCCTGCATTTCCCAAGTAGTGTATGAAACAAAGGACCAAGTTCAGAGATGCCCGTCATGGTAAATGGATGGCCATCCATTTTTTGGTTGACTGTTGGACACACTTCTGTGTCCAACAAAAAATGGGTAGAAAAGGCCTCCTGTTTACATAGGTTTTTTTTTTTTTTAACAGTTTTAGCATTTTTTTTGCCTCCACTAAATGGAACACTGAGTAGGGTTGAGCCAATCTTGAGATTTCAGGATTGTTTTTTAAATCTGATTTCCGATCATTTTCCATCCAAACCCGATCCCAATTTCGATCCTAATGCAAGTCAATGGGATTATTTAACGATCAAAAATCGGATTTTAAAAACGATCCTATTCAGTACACAGCATGGAGTCCAAAAATTGAAGGCTTCAATTTTTGGACTCCATGCTGTGTAGTGATTAAAAAATCCACTGGCTACTTAGTCCCCCTGCTGTCCAGTTACCTGCACAGAACCGCTGCCGCCTCCCCTCCCAGTGTGTAGGCCGCTTCCTGGAGCTCCAGGACATTCTCTGAGGTGTGAAAAAACTCTATAGGGAATATGCAAGCATTTCTGCAGGTCCTTTTCTTTAACTTGGAGCCTGAGTTTCTGCAACGTGGAGCCTTAGGGTCCATTCACACGGAGGAAAATGGTGAGGAATTTGGTGTGGAATTTCATTGCTGAAAAAAAAGCCCCCATTGGCTTCAATGGGTTCCTTTCTCTGCTAGCGGATAAAGGAACCCCTTGAAGTCAATGGGAGGCTTTATTTTCAGCGCTGGAATTCCACACCAAATTCCTCACCATTTTCCTCCGTGTGAATAGACCCTCAGCCTTGGACTGTTTCTGTCCTTCCTGCAAATCCATTTTTCGTTTCAGATAACCCAATTTTCTCTCTTTTATGGGACAGGGTATAGAACTGAGGATATTCTGTGGCAGGTGTCAACCATTGATCTTTATGTTTCTTCTACCAGATGCAGCCTGATAACCCCCAACGTGTTGCGTGCAGACAGCGAGGAGACCATTATCGTAGATGGACACGGATCTGGGTTTGATGCCGACCTCACGATTGAAGACTTTCCCCGAAGACAGTTCCCTTTAGTTAACACTAGAATTTCTGTGACCTTTAATAATAAACACTTAGGACATGTTAAGCTGACGGTAAGATTTCGCCGCAACGCAGGTTGTCGGTGTTGGCTTTAAGACTTCGTCATTATTTATTTATGGTTTTTTTTTGCAAATTCAAAAAACCATTCTTATTCCTATAAGATCCTGACTTTTAACAGTTTCTAATGCTAGGTTCACTCCTGCCTTTTTGTTTCCATTGGTGGGATCTTCTTGGGCACTCCACCAATGGAAACTTAATCAGCTCAAAAAAAAAACGGTTAGCCGCGAACCCCATAGTCTAAACTTGGGTCCGCCGAGTTTCTGCCCGAAAAGGGTAGAAAAATGCAGAGAAATGCGCTGGTTGATGGACTTCTCTCTGCATTTTTAAAGCAGAATGGAGCACGGAATCCGCCAGTGGAGAACGAGCACAAGGGGAAACCAAGCCTTATTCAGGATTTTGAAGCGGAATCCGCATCAAAATCCTGTCCAAACAAAACCCGTCTCCCATTGAAATCAATGTTAGCCGGTCATTTCTTTTTTCCGTGAACGGTTCTTCAGGCAGATTCCACGGCCGGTTCAGCCTCAGACATCCGCCTGAAGACACTCCCTCCCGACTAGGCCCATTCGTTTGGGTCTAATCTGGAGCAGAGTGCCGACGCCGGCTCAATGCTACGGTTTATTTGGTCCGGAATCTGAGGCGGCCTCCGCGTCAAATTCTGGACCGAAAAACTCCATCTGAACTCAGCCTTACTCTACGGTTCAGTATAATTACAAGATACTTAACATGTTTTTTTTTTTATTATTTGCTTACATAATAATTAGAGATGAGCGAAGACTAAAATGTCCAAGGTTCGAAATCCGATTCGAACAGCCGCACACTGTACGACTGTTCGAACGGATTTCGAACCCCATTATAGTCTATGGGGGGATATGCTCTTTCAGGGGTACGCAAAATTCGATAAAATTATATTTACCAAGTCCACGAGTGACGGTCGGGCTGGATTCTCCTTGAAGTCATCTCCCGGCGCAGCGTCCCCGCGGTGTCTTCCGGATGGAATTCACTCTGCCTAGGCATCGGGGCCTAGGCAGAGCCAACTGCGCATGTGCGGTCGGCTCTGCCCAGCCTGACGCCTGAGCAGAGCATGACTACGCATGCGAGGGCATGCCCACGCATGCGCAGTCGGCTCTGCCTAGGTCGGATGCCTAGGCAGAGTGAATTCCAGCCGGAAGATGCCATTATAGTTTATGGGGGGAAATGCTCGTTTCAGGGGTACGCAAAATTCGATAAAATTATACTTACCAAGTCCACGAGTGACGGTCGGGCTGGATTCTCCTTGAAGTCTTTTTTCCCGGAGCAGCGTAACTGCGTCTTCTTCCGGCTGGAATTCACTCTGCCTAGGCAACGGGGCCTAGGCAGAGCCGACTGCGCATGCGCGGTTGGCTCTGCCCGGCCCGACGCCTGAGCAGAGCCGACCGCACATGCGAGGGCATGCCCGCGCATGCGAGGGCATGCCCGCGCATGCGAGGGCATGCCCGCGCATGCGCAGTCGGCTCTGCCTAGGCCGGATGCCTAGGCAGAGTGAATTCCAGCCGGAAGAAGACGCCGTGGGGACGCTGCACGGAGAAGACTTCTAAAGGTAAGAGAAGAACCAGCGTTGATGGACAGAATGTATAGCATTCTGCCAATCAACGCTGGTTCTGCATCGAACCTTAAACTTCGAACAGCTAGTAGTGTTCAATCGAGTACGAGTATTTCGAATACCGTAGTATTCGATCGAACACCTACTCGATCGAACACTACTCGCTCATGTCTAATAATAATGAATATGGACAGGTTTCTAAAAGGATTTTGTATTTTTGTAATTTTATTTTTGAATGTTTTTAACATTTTGAATTTTGTAATTTTTTTTTTTTTTTGTATTTCCATTACCGGACTACTTTACAGCATCGTCTAATCCCTGCTAGAATAAACTGCAGGGACACGGTACTATAAAAAAAAAATTTCCTTAGTTGCTGTAGTTGCTATTGACCGCAGAATTTCCAATGGCTGATGAAGAAGACAGTTCTCAGTTGTAAGTTACAGCTAGGACCACTGAGGCCAATCAGTGAAGGGCCTGAATGTCACTGCCTGTGACATCACAGGTCTTCTTCTTGAGGCCTCTGATTGTCCTCTGCGATCATGTGACCGCTGAGGCCCAACACCGGAATAGACCCACCAAAGCAGATAGACTGGGAGGTACGGGAAGGAGAAGTATAAATTTTTTAAAAAAAATTTCAATACCCCCATCTGATTTAAATGTTAAAAGGGTTGAACATCTTTGTTTGGAAAATCCCTTTAAGTCTCTCAAACTGATGTCCTATAATCACTGTTTTCTCAATTTCTTAGACACGCACACAATGGTCAAATTGGGCCAGAACGTATCGATGGGAATGGACACAGAATCAGTCCGTGACCATTCTCTGCGACAGCTAATGTCCGTTGCTGTCATCCTATGACGGAAGACAACAACGGACTTTAGTAACAATAGTGTGAACTCCCCCTCAGACATATGAAATTGTTCTCCATTTTCATCTTCTCAGCTGGGTCCATGGTGTTATTTTTGTTTCCTTCAGATTCCATCAACTAATTTAGAAAAAGACCCCAATAAGAAGCAGTATGTCTACGTCACCGTAAGGTCTCCATTTTGCTCTCTGGAGAAAGTTGTCCTGGTGACCTTTCAAGGTGGATACATATTCATACAGACCGACAAACCCATCTACACCCCAGGATCTAAAGGTATGGTATAATGACATAACTGGGGTAACCTTAATAGAAGCCCACCAAAAAATTGGATTCCATATTGTCCACATTTATGGATCTTGAAAGCTGCAAAATTGGTCACACTTGGTCAACAAATTAGAAGATTGACATAGTCTCGGAGCCTTGAAAGAGTATGGAGAATACCTCCAAGCAGGAGGTATTGGGTACAGACAGTGGCGTAACTACCGCCATAGCAGCAGAGGCGGCTGCCAGAGGGCACATTAGGGGCCCGGTGACAGGCGCTACCGCTGCTATCATTATACTCGGGGGGTCTTTTCGGACCCCCGAGTATAATGATCAGCGGACCGGTAGAGGTAAGAAACATAAAAAAACACTTACTTACCTCTCCACGATCCTGCCAGGCCTCCTTCCTACTTGTCTGATGTCTCTGACGTCACATGAACCCGGCCTGCTTCGTGGGTCATGTGATGTCCGACATCATAGAAGAAGGACGGCAGCGGAGAAGACAGTGTAGGAGTCGGGGACAGGTAAGAAACAGTAGTTTTTTTAATGTTTTTATTCCCCCGGGTCGGGGGGGGGGGCATGTCAAAAGTTCACCACGGGGCCCCGCAATTCCTAGTTACGCCACTGGGTACAGAGATAGCAATCGAATCTTGGCCCTAAAAAAATTAGGGGGCCAAAGGACTCTCTACGACCTCCAAAGACACCAGTATTATAGATAGCACATAACAACCATTTTCTAAGCAGATTGGGTTTCCGTTTTCCGAAGAACAAAAACCCAAGCGCAGGTGTGACCCTAGATTTAGACAACGGAGATATGTGCCAGGAATATTTCTTTAAGCCATAAATTCCAACTCAGAAATAAAAGCAAAATTTTTGGTAGGGTTTTTTTTTTTTTTCAATTTTAACATGATCTTTAGGCGATTTAATTAAAATCAAAAACAATTTGAAAACAATTAATTGGGGACTGAACAAAAGCCAACAAACCAGCAGGACAGTGAGATATCAGAATTAAGGAATTTGGCGCTGATTCTGGCGCGGAATCCGCATCAGTACTGAAAAAAAAGCTTCCCATTGACTTCATTGGGTTCCGTTTTCCAAGCGGAACCCACTCAAATCAATGGGAGGCTTTCTTTTCCCCATTGAAGTGAACGGGAGGCTTATTTTTCAGCGCTGATTCTGACGCAAGTTTCGCGTCAGAATCCGTGCCAAATTCCTCCGTGTGAATGGACCCTTAAGGTTCAAATTTATTTCAATAAAAATTTGAAAAAAAAATTCACTAGACTGAAGTATAATGACTAGAGATGAGCGAACACTAAAATGTCCGAGGTTCGAAATCCGATTCGAACAGCTGCACACTGTTCGGCTGTTCGAACGGATTTTGAACCCCATTATAGTCTATGGGGGGAAATGCTCGTTTCAGGGGTACGCAAAATTCGATAAAATTATACTTACCAAGTCCATGAGTGAGGGTCGGGCTGGATTCTCCTTGAAGTCTTCTCCGTGCAGCGTCCCCGCGTCTTCTTCCGGCTGGAATTCACTCTGCCTAGGCATCGGGGCCTAGGCAGACTCGACTGCACATGCACGGACATGCGCGGACATGCGCAGTCGGCTCTGCCCGGCCCGACACCTGAGCAGAGCCGACTGCACATGCAAGGGCATGCCCGCGCATGCGCAGTCGGCTCTGCCTGGGCCGGATGCCTAGGCAGAGTGAATTTCAGCCGGAAGACGCTGCACGGAGAAGACTTCTAAAGGTAGGAGAAGAACCAGCGTTGATTGGCAGAATGTATAGCATTCTGCCAATCAACGCTGGTTCTGCATCGAACCTTAAACTTCGAACAGCTAGTAGTGTTCGAAAGAGTACGAGTATTTCGAATACTGTAGTATTTGATCGAACACCTATTCGATCAGACACTACTCACTCATCTCTAATAATGACGATAACCCATAGCACTAGGCTTATCATTCCATCGGGACATGTTACACCTGCAAAAATTAAGGAAAGCAGACACCGAAGGCAAATATACATAATAAATTGTCAGACCGTATATAACTAGATCAGAGCCGAGGGTGCGCTTGAACCCTTGTGCAGCCTCAGCTCTGCTACATCAGAGCCGAGGGTGCGCTTGAACCCTTGTGCACACTCTGCTTCATCAAGCTAATAGAATGCATTGGCCAGCGCTGATTGGCCAATGCATTCTATTAGCCCGATGAAGTAGAGCTGAATGTGTGTGCTAAGCACACACATTCAGCACTGCTTCATCACGCCAATACAATACATTGGCCAGCGCTGATTGGCCAGAGTACGGAATTCGGCCAATCAGCGCTGGCTCTGCTGGAGGAGGCGGAGTCTAAGATCGCTCCACACCAGTCTCCATTCAGGTCCGACCTTAGACTCCGCCTCCTCCAGCAGAGCCAGCGCTGATTGGCCGAATTCCGTACTCTGGCCAATCAGCACTGGCTAATGCATTGTATTGGCGTGATGAAGCAGTGCTGAATGTGTGTGCTTAGCACACACATTCAGCTCTACTTCATCGGGCTAATAGAATGCATTGGCCAATCAGCGCTGGCCAATGCATTCTATTAGCGTGAACTGAGTTTGCACAGGGGTTCTAGTGCACCCTCGGCTCTGCTACATCAGATTGCTACATCTGATGTAGCAGTGCCGAGTGTGCATCAGATGTGTAGTTGAGCAAAACTGACTCAGCACTGCTAAGTCTGCATTCGCATAGGAATGCATTGGCCAGCCTTCGGCCAATCAGCGCTGGCTCTGCCGGAGGAGGCGGAGTCTAAGGTCGGACCTGAATGGAGACTGGTGTGGAGCTATCTTAGACTCCGCCTCCTCCAGCAGAGCCAGCGCTGATTGGCCGAATTCCGTACTCTGGCCAATCAGCACTGGCTAATGCATTGTATTGGCGTGATGAAGCAGTGCTGAATGTGGGTGCTTAGCACACACATTCAGCTCTACTTCATCGGGCTAATAGAATGCATTGGCCAGCGCTGATTGGCCAGAGTACGGAATTCGGCCAATCAGCGCTGGCTCTGCTGGAGGAGGCGGAGTCTAAGGTCGGACCTGAATGGAGACTGGTGTGGAGCGATCTTAGACTCCGCCTCCTCCAGCAGAGCCAGCGCTGATTGGTCGAGTTCCGTACTCTGGCCAATCAGCGCTGGCCAATGCATTCTATTAGCCCGATGAAGTAGAGCTGAATGTGTGTGCTTAGCACACACATTCAGCTCTACTTCATCAGGCTAATAGAATACATTGGCCAATCAGCGCTGGCCAATGCATTCTATTAGCTTGATGAAGCAGAGTGTGCACAAGGGTTCAAGCGCACCCTCGGCTCTGATGTAGCAGAGCTGAGGGTGCACAAGGGTTCAAGTGCACCCTCGGCTCTCCTACATCAGAGCCGAGGGTGCGCTTGAACCCTTGTGCAGCCTCAGCTCTGCTACATCAGAGCCGAGGGTGCGCTTGAACCCTTGTGCACACTCTGCTTCATCAAGCTAATAGAATGCATTGGCCAGCGCTGATTGGCCAGAGTACGGAATTCGGCCAATCAGCGCTGGCTCTGCTGGAGGAGGCGGAGTCTAAGATCGCTCCACACCAGTCTCCATTCAGGTCCGACCTTAGACTCCGCCTCCTCCAGCAGAGCCAGCGCTGATTGGCCGAATTCCGTACTCTGGCCAATCAGCACTGGCTAATGCATTGTATTGGCGTGATGAAGCAGTGCTGAATGTGTGTGCTTAGCACACACATTCAGCTCTACTTCATCGGGCTAATAGAATGCATTGGCCAATCAGCGCTGGCCAATGCATTCTATTAGCGTGAACTGAGTTTGCACAGGGGTTCTAGTGCACCCTCGGCTCTGCTACATCAGATTGCTACATCTGATGTAGCAGTGCCGAGTGTGCATCAGATGTGTAGTTGAGCAAAACTGACTCAGCACTGCTAAGTCTGCATTCGCATAGGAATGCATTGGCCAGCCTTCGGCCAATCAGCGCTGGCTCTGCCGGAGGAGGCGGAGTCTAAGGTCGGACCTGAATGGAGACTGGTGTGGAGCTATCTTAGACTCCGCCTCCTCCAGCAGAGCCAGCGCTGATTGGTCGAGTTCCGTACTCTGGCCAATCAGCACTGGCCAATGCATTTCTATGGGGAAAAGTTAGCTTGCGAAAATCGCAAACTGACAGGGATTTCCATGAAATAAAGTGACTTTTATGCCCCCAGACATGCTTCCCCTGCTGTCCCAGTGTCATTCCAGGGTGTTGGTATCATTTCCTGGGGTGTCATAGTGGACTTGGTGACCCTCCAGACACGGATTTGGGTTTCCCCCTTAACGAGTTTATGTTCCCCATAGACTATAATGGGGTTCGAAACCCATTCGAACACTCGAACAGTGAGCGGCTGTTCGAATCGAATTTCGAACCTCGAACATTTTAGTGTTCGCTCATCTCTATATATAACTAGATTTATATACACATTGTTCATAGATACATTTTTTTTATTTTTTTTTTATGAAGTTTTATACAGGACTTTTGCCATGACCCCAAATCTAAAAGCGGTGAGCAAGACGATGATCATTGAATTCCTGGTAAGACTCTATTCCTTTCCAATATGTTAGATACATGGTTTCCTGAGTAATAATAGTTGTTGGCACTCCCATAAAGTATCAAAATAACTATAACCCCTTTCCATCTCAGCTATTTTTAAATTTTTTCATTTTCCTTTTTTTTCCTGTTCCCAGATGCATTACGGTGATTTCTAATGACTAGAGATGAGCGAACACTAAAATGTCTGAGGTTCGAAATCCGATTCGAACAGCCGCACACTGTTTGACTGTTCGAATGGATTTCGAACCCCATTATAGTCTATGGGGGAAGTGCTCGTTTCAGGGGTAGGCAAAATTCGATAAAATTATACTTACCAAGTCCACGAGTGAGGGTCGGGCTGGATTCTCCTTGAAGTCTTCTCCCGGCGCAACGCCCCCGCGGCGTCTTCCGGCTGGAATTCACTCTGCCTAGGCATTGGGGCCTAGGCAGAGCCAACTGCGCATGCGCGGTCGTCTCTGCCCAGCCCGACGCCTGAGCAGAGCCGACTGTGCATGCGAGGGCATGCCCGCACATGCGCAGTCGGCTCTGCCTAGGCCGGATGCCTAGGCAGATTGAATTCCAGCCTGAAGACGCCGCGGGGACGCTGCACGGAGAAGACTTCTAAAGGTAAGAGAAGAACCAGCGTTGATTGGCAGAATGTATAGCATGGACGCTGGTTCTGCATCGAACCTTAAACTTCGAACAGCTAGTAGTGTTCGATCGAGTACCGTAGTATTCGATCGAACACCTACTCGCTCATCTCTACTAATGACACATTAATAGTAAGACAAAGATATCTCGCACAGTGGACCACCATGTCATACCACCATGTTAGACCACCAAGCTGGGCCATACGTGATCAGGATTTTCCCTTTTCTTCACAGACTCCAGAAAATGTCATTGTGAAAAGAGACCAACTTAGAGAAGATGGCAGGACTGGAATTATTTCCAAGTCTTATACATTGCCCGAACCTGTGACGTAAGAAACAAAATATGGACGTAGGTGGTGGTTGTATAGCCTTAGGCCGGGGCCCCATGGGATGGAAACACCACAACATTTTAGAGTCAGGGAAAAGTGGATGGGATTCTAGAAAATTGCCACCATGTTTTTTACCGCAGCGCTTTTTTGCTGAGTGACGCCCCCGTGAGGCCTTAGCCTCAAAGAGAATGAAGATGCGAATATTAGTAGTAATTACCGATCACTAGTTTTTCCTTCTACTTCACAGTTTAGGACTATGGACCATCTCAGCAAAGTTTGAGGACAACTTGATATAGAAATACACCACACAATTTGAAGTGAAGGAATACGGTAAGAACAGGACACAGACAAAGCAAGAGTCGTTGACGTAGCCATTGCCGAGTTATCAACATGGTCTCTGAGTTATCGTGTTTGTCTTTGCTTTGGAGTCGCCAGATTTGGGTCCAGAGGTCCCACCAATAAAATTCCTATACAAATAAATGTTCCTGGTGAACTTCGCGAATATTTGTGTAATGAAATTTGCAAGGTTCGCCCATCATGGAAGTCCAAGATGAAACTAAGAACTCAACTCCTAAAGCCTTAGAACATTAGTTTACTAAACCTGAACTATGGTGGTCTTTCATCGATGGGATGCTGAGCCTGGTTTGCCCTCAACAGCACACCATGTGGTTAAATGGGGTATTGCAAGATTGTCCATTAAAATTTCCCTAATTTGAATTTCCCTTTTACATTTATTTCAGTTCTACCAAGCTTTGAAATAAAAATAATTCCATCTAAGAAATTTTTTCACATTAACGATACAGAACTAAGTGTGAACATAGAGGCAACGTGAGTACAGGAATATTGAGTTGCAGAGATGTTCCTATGTATCAGTGGTATCTGCAGAGGCAATATTAATGTGACTGGTGATAAAACATTGTTATATTCTATCTCATCAGTTATCTCTATGGTGAACCTGTATACGGCAAGGCCTTTGTGCTTTTCGGAGTCAAGAGCGACAATGAGAAGAAAAGTCTACCAGATACCTTGAGAAGAATAGAGGTAAGGATAAGTTTTCCTCAAGGTTCATCGTCTTCTTATTTCTCTTGGGAAATACACTTATTACATCCTCGAAATGAGTCATCAGAATCCAATGGAAAAATTAGGAGACCTAGGACTTGGGTTGTCTGAGGTTGTAAGAGGTTGCTGTTTGTTCCCCAGAAACTGAGGACTTCTTGTCCATGGACTGTGTCTTGTACTGCAGACTTGACTCAGGGAGGTTGAGCTTGGAAACCAGACCCAAGACAAGACAAAAAGCAAACTATGGTTTAAACTCAAATAATAAGTTAAAGGGATGTTCCTTTGCAGACACTTATTCATACCTCCCAACTGTCCCGATTTCCGCGGGACACACACGATTTCGGTGTCCTGTCCCGCGGTCCCGGGCGGTGGGAGGTATGTACTGATTTCAACTCATCAGCATCCTACAGACGCCAATGAGCTGAATACATTGGCCAGGGGTCCTCAAACTGCGGCCCGCGGGCCACATGCGGCCCGCCAAGCACTTCTGTCCGGCCCGCCGACAACGCCGGCAGGCGTGCATTTATAATGAAGCTCCTAGGGAGATCGGGCCAGGCCATGGAGTGCACTTCACTTTA
Organism: Leptodactylus fuscus; assembly: GCF_031893055.1. Classification (NCBI taxonomy): domain Eukaryota; kingdom Metazoa; phylum Chordata; class Amphibia; order Anura; family Leptodactylidae; genus Leptodactylus; species Leptodactylus fuscus. The sequence goes on along the minus strand of NC_134269.1, from coordinate 16,434,189 downwards.
CCTATTGGAGGGCACCCCTCCTGATGTCTGTGCGACCTGCGCTGCTTCTGGTGTCTGCCTGTGTCCTCCTGCCACATCGCTTGTATGCGATGTAAGGAGGATACGGGAGGCACCACTCCCGATGTTTGTGCGAACTGTTCTGTCTCAGATGTCCGCCTGTGATACTGGAGTAGATGAGGGGGGGGGGGGGGGAGAATGGCATGACACTGGGGCAGATGAAGGGGGGAGAATGGCATGACACTGGGGCAGATGAAGGGGGGAATAACAGCATGACACTGGGGCAGATGAAGGGTGAGAACAGCATGACACTGGAGCATATGAAGGGGGGAGAACGGCATGACACTGGGGCAAATGAAGGGGGGTGAACAGCATGACACTGGGGCAGAGACGGGGGGACATGAAACTGTGGGCAGATGAAGGGGGAAAGAAGGGCATGAAACTGGGCAGAGACAGGGGGACATGAAACTGGGGAGATATGAAACTGGGGACAGAGATGGAGGGGGGGACATAATTTATGGGTGACTGTAGGAGGATTATACTGTGTGGGAGCACATGAAAAATGAATGAGAATGGGCGGGGTCAACATAAAAGTGGGTGGGGCCAAATTTGCCACGGTGCGCTGCGCGAGCCACACATTTTGTCCCTTTTTCTACTTTTCAAAAGTTGGCAGGTATGACTTATTCCATATTCACAAGATGGAAGAGGAATTACAAATTGCTGGAGTTCTGACCACAGAGTCCTCCATTGATCAGGAGAACTAGGGGCCAAATGCCCCCCATGCTTCCTCCTTGTGACTGGAACACCATTGCTCTTGAATGACCAGTGCTCCATTCACTGTTATGGGGCTGCTGAGACTTTCAGCAGTCCTATAACAGTCAATAGAGTGTCGATCATGAAAGAACATAGGTGCTTAAAGATTGGGGCCATCCAGGCTCAGACTGGCCCACAGGGGAACAGATGAATCCCCTGGTAAACCCTTAACCCAGGGTATGCTCCCCCCCTTCACGAGCGGTGTACAGTGCTTTGAGAGATCAACCATCTTCCCTGGTTTTCAATCACCTTGCAAAATTTTTGCTGCAGCCTGAAAGCATAGTACAAGGCAAAAGTAAGAAAAATATCACTAAAAAAGTACATAATATACAAAAACATCACAGGAAAAAGGTCACACTAACCCAAATAAAACATGACTCTCTGTAGGATGTGCACAATGTAGATATAGCACCTACAATCCATGAATGGGGTGAATGCCCACAGATAAAACTTATACAAGATGCTGTCCCATGATAATGTGAGGTGCACAGCAGCAAAGCGCAGCCTATAGGTCACTCCCCACACTATTGGATAAGTTGGAATGCCCAGGACCTCCATACATCACCCTACAAAAATAACAGGGCCTCAATGCATCCTGCATTACTTAATATTTTGGCTAAAATACATAAGCTCATAAACTAACATCAAGGTTCCCCTTGCATTGCGAGTTCCTAACCAGAAATAAAAAAAAAATAATACTAAAAAAATAATATACATAATATACAAAAAAACATCACAGAAGAAAAGGCGGTTTCTATCATATATTGTAAAGTAAGAGTAAGACAGCCGGCTACTAACAGGGCCGCAAGAACAAACTGCCCAAGGTAAGGAGTAGGCAGCCGGCTACCATGTATGTTACAACATTTGCAGGAACCCCTAGGCCCACCAGTCCAACCCTGCACCATGGGTCCATTTAAAAAAATCAAAACTTCAGGCTCCTGTTGTCCCTGTCAAACACCAAACATCTACTGTAGTTACGTGGTAGTCAGATGAATATCCATCCATCCATTCCATCGGTAAAGCTGTCTTAGGCTTCCCAAGACCAAGTAACTCTTCATTGCTGCGAGTTATGCATGTGATGATTGTGTCCAATGCGGTTTATTTGTCTCTCTAGATCTTGGAGGGTAAAGGTCTTGCTACTTTGAAAAGAGAAGATTTGGTTAAGATATTTAAAGAAGAGAAACACATGTTGGAATGGAGCCTGTATGTGTCTGCTACCGTCATTACTGACTCAGGTAGGAGAACTCAAGGTCTTCCCATCACAAAGACTGTGTCTAGATCTGGCCAAAGTTATGGGTTATCGACAGGCTCTGATTCTTCCGTCCTGAAGGAGCTTCACTATGGGAGAGTTGTCTTTGCTTATCTCCGAAGCTCCTCTATAGAATGAGTAGATTACCAGGGTAGGAGTAACGGAGCCGCATTCTCAGGGTTTCAAGGTTTGGACTCTCAACAAACATAAAGTTTTACCTTATCCTATTCATATGAAATAGCTTCATAACTTGGTACACCTTTAAGACTGTCCTATTGACTTCTTTCTGCTCAGGCCAATGTTTCTTGACTTCTTTTTATCAGTTGTATTGCCCCTCTGTCTGATTTTTCTTCTGTATCTCATCTACTCAAAAAAAAAAACCAAAACCCAAAAAGCAAGGTCTAACCCACTGGAAAAGTCACATAACTACTCAAATTTTAGAGCACCTCCTAGTAATGGTCCCTGAGAAACAGACAGAAGATGGATGGCATCTATGCGCTGTCCATGTTTTTATGGTGGTATTATTATTATTATTATTATTATTATTATTATTATTATTATTATTATTTATTTATTTATTTATTTATTTATTTATTTATATAGCACCATTAATTCCATGGTGCTTTAAGATAAGAGATAATCCTTTAATATTTAAATTATTATATTAATTCCATGGTGCTGTACATTATTATATTAATTCCATGGTGCTTTACATTATTATATTAATTCCATGGTGCTGTACATTATTATATTAATTCCATGGTGCTGTACATTATTATATTAATCCCATGGTGCTCTGTACATTATTATATTAATTCCATGGTGCTGTACATTATTATATTAATTCCATGGTGCTGTACATTATTATATTAATCCCATGGTGCTCTGTACATTATTATATTAATTCCATGGTGCTGTACATTATTATATTAATTCTCTGGTGCTGTACATTATTACATTAATTCCATGGTGCTGTGCATTATTATATTAATCCCATGGTGCTGTACATTATTATATTAATTCCATGGTGCTGTACATTATTATATTAATTCCATGGTGCTGTACATTATTATATTAATTCCATGGTGCTGTACATTATTATATTAATTCCATGGTGCTTTACATTATTATATTAATTCCATGGTGCTGTACATTATTATGTTAATTCCATGGTGCTGCACATTATTATATTAATTCCATGGTGATGTACATTATTATATTAATTCCATGGTGCTGTACATTATTATATTAATTCCATGGTGCTGTGCATTATTATATTAATTCTCTGGTGCTGTACATTATTACATTAATTCCATGGTGCTGTACATTATTATATTAATCCCATGGTGCTGTACATTATTACATTAATTCCATGGTGCTGTACATTATTATATTAATCCCATGGTGCTCTGTTCATTATTATATTAATTCCATGGTGCTGTACATTATTATATTAATTCCATGGTGCTGTACATTATCATATTAATTCAATGGTGCTGTACATTATTATATTAATTCTCTGGTGCTGTACATTATTATATTAATTCCATGGTGCTGTACATTATTATATTAATTCCATGGTGCTGTACATTATTATATTAATTCCATTGTGCTGTACATTATTATATTAATTCCATGGTGCTCTGTACATTATTATATTAATTCCATGATGCTGTACATTATTATATTAATTCCATGGTGCTGTACATTAGTATATTAATTCCATGGTGCTGTACATTATTATATTAATTCTCTGGTGCTGTACATTATTACATTAATTCCATGGTGCTGTACATTATTATATTAATCCCATGGTGCTGTACATTATTACATTAATTCCATGGTGCTGTACATTATTATATTAATCCCATGGTACTCTGTACATTATTATATTAATTCCATGGTGCTGTACATTATTATATTAATTCCATGGTGCTGTACATTATTATATTAATCCCATGGTGCTGTACATTATTACATTAATTCCATGGTGCTGTACATTATTATATTAATCCCATGGTACTCTGTACATTATTATAATAATTCCATGGTGCTGTACATTATTATATTAATCCCATGGTGCTCTGTACATTATTATATTAATTCCATGGTGCTGTACATTATTATATTAATCCCATGGTGCTCTGTACATTATTATATTAATTCCATGGTGCTGTACATTATTATATTAATTCCATAGTGCTGTACATTATTATATTAATTCCATGGTGCTGTACATTACTATATAAATTCTCTGGTGCTGTACATTATTACATTAATTCCATGGTGCTGTACATTATTATATTACTTCCATGGTGCTCTGTACATTATTATATTAATTCCATGGTTCTGTACATTATCATATTAATTCCATGGTTCTGTACATTATTATATTACTTCCATGGTGCTGTACATTATTATATTAATTCTCTGGTGCTGTACATTATTATATTAATTCCATGGTGCTGTACATTATTATATTAATTCCATGGTGCTGTACATTATCATATTAATTCCATGGTGCTGTACATTATTATATTACTTCCATGGTGCTGTACATTATTATATTAATTCTCTGGTGCTGTACATTATTATATTAATTCCATGGTGCTGTACATTATTATATTAATTCCATGGTGCTGTACATTATTATATTAATCCCATGGTGCTCTGTACATTATTATATTAATTCCATGGTGCTGTACATTATTATATTAATCCCATGGTGATCTGTACATTATTATATTAATTCCATGGTGCTGTACATTATTATATTAATCCCATGGTGCTCTGTACATTATTATATTAATTCCATGGTGCTGTACATTATTATATTTATCCCATGGTGCTCTGTACATTATTATATTAATTCCATAGTGCTGTACATTATTATATTAATTCCATGGTGCTGTACATTACTATATAAATTCTCTGGTGCTGTACATTATTACATTAATTCCATGGTGCTGTACATTATTATATTACTTCCATGGTGCTCTGTACATTATTATATTAATTCCATGGTGCTGTACATTATCATATTAATTCCATGGTGCTGTACATTATTATATTACTTCCATGGTGCTGTACATTATTATATTAATTCTCTGGTGCTGTACATTATTATATTAATTCCATGGTGCTGTACATTATTATATTAATTCCATGGTGCTGTACATTATCATATTAATTCCATGGTGCTGTACATTATTATATTACTTCCATGGTGCTGTACATTATTATATTAATTCTCTGGTGCTGTACATTATTATATTAATTCCATGGTGCTGTACATTATTATATTAATTCCATGGTGCTGTACATTATTATATTAATCCCATGGTGCTTTACATTATTATATTAATTCCATGGTGCTTTACATTATTATATTAATTCCATGGTGCTTTACATTATTATATTAATCCCATGGTGCTGTACATTATTATATTAATTCCATGGTGCTTTACATTTGGGGGTTACATACAATACACAGAATATACAGGTAGATATAATACTGACAGTGACCGACTGGCACGGTGGGGTAGAGGGCCCTGCCCGCAAGAGCTTACAATCTATGGGGGAAGGGGCATAGAGACAGAAGGAGAGGGGGAGAATTGACTATACGAGTGTTCGGTCTGGAAATTATAGAATAGATTTCCATTTTTCCATTTTTTTTTTACCTAACCACAGTCGGTGAAAAATAACTGGACACTGGCCTAAACTCCCACTATGTGAATAAGTCCTTGCATTGTATTTACATTGCTGAATTATTAACCATTCTGTGTTCTGGGGTTACAGATAGATGAAATGTCTCTGTAGTAGTCTATATGCATAGCTCCCAACTGTCCCAGATCCGGCGGGACTGTACCGATTTTAGACTGTTGTCCCGCTGTCCTGGACAGCTTACAACTTGTCCCGCTATACCCCTGAAGTGTTTTGCTTGTGAAAAAAACTTTTCCTCGATCAACTGACTCTTACCCAGGCTAAAGAGTAAACACTGTACTCAGAAGGACATTTCTGACGTCAGGTGGTTACATGGTATTCTCTAGTCACGTGACTGGGTAGGTGTGTCTTATAAGAAGATCCTTCCACATGAAGAAAAGTTGTATCCTGTGCAGTGGAAGAACATGGAGAGATGTGGGGTGCAGGGTGTACTGTGTGTGGGGGGAGATTTGGGGTGCATGGTGTACTGTGTGTGGGGGGGAGTGGTGGGGTGCAGGGTGTACTGTGTGTGGGGGGGAGATGTAGGGTGCAGGGTATACTGTGTTTGGGGGGGAGATGTGGGGTGCAGGGTGTACTGTGTGTGGGAGAGAGGTGAGTTGCAGAGTGTACTGTGTGTGGGGGGACATGTGGGGTGCAGGGTGTACTGTGTTTGGGAAGAGATGTGGGGTGCAGGGTGTACTGTGTGTGTGGGGGACATGTGGGGTGCAGGGTGTACTGTGTTTAGGGAGAGATGTGGGGTGCAAGGTGTACTGTGTGGGGGGGGGAGATGAGGGGTGCAGGGTGTACTGTGTGTGGGAGGAGATGTGAGTTGCAGAGTATACTGTGTGGGGGGGACATGTGGGGTGCAGGTTGTACTGTGGGGGGGAGGTGTGGTGTGCAGGTTGTACTGTGTAGGGGTGAGAGTTGTGGGGTGTAAGGTGTACTTATTTTGTACTTTTTTGCTGCTTCTCTTTCAGGCAGTGATTTTGTGGAATCTGAGCTGGATAATATTTTTATTGTGGAATCTCCATATAAAATTCTCTATACAAAAACATCCAACTATTTTATGCCTGGATTGACGTTTGATGTTATGGTAAGTGCATCGATTTTATATTAGATTTTGCAGAATTGAATTTTTCCAATTCTGTTGGTATTATATTTTACTAGCCTCTGCCCGCAATTTTGTCTGCGTGTTGTTGATGTCAATGATCCGCCTATGTTCAGCAAATTGCTGCTGTCGATGATCCACTTGTTCCGGTGTTTCAGCAGCTCTCAAGCTGTCCTGCTGCTGAACTTGCTCCTCGTGCCATGACCGTGATCGTTCCAGAATCTCAACAGGTGACTGGGACGCCATAATGAGCGTGTTGTTGGCGTCAATGATCTACATGCTTCGGCATTTCGGCAGCTCTAAGAGCCACTTCACACCTAGCTTGCTCAATCCTCCTCAGCTCCACTTGAGGAGAACTCTGTGACTTCTGGCTTCCTTCATAGCCCTCGTTGTTTTAGAATTTTGCAACAAATTAGATTTTCTTTTTCCCAGCATGTGTAAAATTGGCAAACTGCCAATTTGGATTAAATGGGTTATCCACTGTCAGCACTGCCTGGAGCAGATCAGAAAATATGTAAATGCGTGTACACAATGGACTCGGTGTTATCTGTGTGTTTACATAGAGAGATAGAGCTGAGATTTAATTTTCTTATAAATATAAAAAAAAGTAACCTACATAACATAACCAAATTATGATAGTCAACATTGCAATGTGCTCTGTAAGGGCCCGTTCACATGGGCATAGAGGGGGGGGGGGGGGAATTATGGCGCGTAATCCAAGTCATAATCCGCCCCTTCACAATGGTGGTGTATGGAGACCGCCAGGCTACTTTTTTTCATGAGGGCATGTTGTCGCTTACATAAAAAAGAAGCAGGCTGCCCTTTCTTCAGGTGGATTCCGTGGCTTGTTGAGCCGTGGCGTCCGCCTCGCAGCAGCAACCACCAGAGTCGGCCCATTCATTTGAGCCTACTCTGGAGGGGGAAGCCGCAACAGTCGTGGCAGGCGGGTTTTGGCCCGAGAGTGACGTGGCTCCCCGCGTCACTCTCGGTGCCAAAATCCGCCATTACACCCCCCCATGTGAACTAACCCTAACATGGTGTTGGCAGTTTAATATGTGTGGGGGAGGTCGTAGACTCCCTTTAAAGGGATCCTATCTTTCAAACACATTTTTTTCTAACTAACACGTCGGAGTAGCCTTAAGAAAGGCTATTATTCTCCTAGCTTTCGTTGTCTTCTCCGCACCGCCGTTTGCTTGAAATCTCGTTTTTTGTCGGTATGTAAATGAGGTCTTTCACAGCACTGGGGGCGGGCCCAGGCACTCAAACAGCACTAGGGCATCTCCAATGCTGCCAGAGAACTCTCCAGCAACACCTCCATCTTCTTCTGGAACAAGGTCTTCACTGCATCTTCTTCCGGCGGTGACTTCTAACTTCTAGGCCTCGGACCTAGGGCAAAGCCGACTAAATAGTCCAAATTTAACGGATGAAAATAAATAACGGTGTCACATGTAGAAGATACAGGTTCCTGTGTCCTTCTAGCACCACCTGACCAGCCTTTCCACCAATAGACCATAGACCATAACATAAAAGCGCTTGAGGTTTGCAACAATTGTGGGTTTGTTGGTTTGTTTTTTTCAATTCTGTCTTATTCAGATTTTTCCAGCTTCCTAAAGCATTGTACATAATATTAAATTAAATTCTGGTACCACAATTTGTCACAAACTAAGACAAACAAACAACAACAAAACACCTCATTAAAAATCCAGAAAAAAAAAGTTATGGCTTTTGGAAGGCAAGGAGTAATGAATTGAAACACAAAACCTAAAAATGGTTGTGGCAGGAAGGGGTTAAGAGATTTAAAAAAAAAAAAATCTAAGTTGTTCCTTTACTGTGGTTAGGTGTTTGTTACTAACCCCGATGGGAGTCCGGCAGACGGCATCCCTGTTATAGCAGAGCTGGGAAACGTCCAAGGAATAAGTCAGAGAGATGGAAGCATAATACTGACCCTGCAAACAAATCCTGACCTTCATACGCTGCATGTAAAGGTAATGGGGTAATAATAGTAATAATAATAATGTGAATGTGTGATTAAAAAATTGGTTTTTAGTTCTGAAATGTTGACATGCTGATGTTCGTATAGGCTCTGTTCACATCCACCATTAGCTATTCCATCAAGATTTCTGTGTCTTAGGCTAAGAGGCACTGAGTAGTTGTTTGGGTAAGGTGTGATGAAGAAGGGCACTGAGTAGTTGTGTGGAGAGACTGGACCAATGACACCAGGGGTACTGTAAAGAGCTGGGTATTGGTCAGCACTGCTGGATCAAACACCACCAGGGGTACTGTAAAGAGCTGGGTATTGGTCAGTACTACTTGATGAAATGCCACTAGGGCTACTGAAAAGAGCTGGGTATAGGTCACCACCGCTGGATCACATAACCACCAGGGGAACTGAAAAGAACTGGGTATAGGTTAGCACTGCTGGATCAAACAACACAACCAGGGGTATTGAAAAGAGCTGGGTATAGGTCACCACTGCTGGATCACACAACCACCAGGGGTACTGAAAAGAGCTGGGTATAGGTTAGCAATGCTGGATCAAACACCACCACCAGGGGTACTGAAAAGAGCTGGGTATAGGTCACCACTGCTGGATCAAACACCACCAGGGGTACTGAAAAGAGCTGAGTATTGGTTACCACTGCTGGATCACACAACCACCAGGGGTACTGAAAAGAGCTGGGTATAGGTCACCACTGCTGGATCACACAACCACCAGTGGTACTGAAAAGAGCTGGGTATAGGTTAGCACTGCTGGATCAAACAACACCACCAGGGGTACTGAAAAGAGCTGGGTATTGGTCAGCACTGCTGGATCACACAACCACCAGGGGTACTGAAAAGAGCTGGGTATTGGTCAGCACTGCTGGATCAAACACCACCAGGGGTACTGAAAAGAGCTGGGTATTGGTCAGCACTAAGCATCTGAAGTAATGGTCAGATACTTTGGTGGTTGTAGGCTAGCATTATCAGGCTGGGAAGGGCCAAAAAACATGGGCCTTTTGAGACTGGTAAATTGCAGCTGTATTTTGGTTATTCTCAAAAAAAGAACGGGGTTCCCCATGCCATTTTCATAAGTTGATGAGAAAATCAATATACAGCACAATATTACTATTATACTCACTATAGATGTTTATTTCCTCCTCTCTACTTTTAGGTATCAACAGCAGTTGAAACATTAACCAAGGACCAACAAGCTTCCGCCACCATGGTGGCCTCGGCGTACAATCCCATTAATGGAAATTACTTACATATTGGGGTAAAAAGAAAATGTACACCAGGAGAAAATGCAGTGTTTATCTTCACGATCAGAAACAAGGACACCAGTGTTCAAAACCAGATCGACCATATCCACTATGTGGTAAGCGCTCTTAATTCTTTTCGGGCTTCAGCCTTGTCAATTTCTGGATTTATAACATTGGGATCTATTTCACAGTGTGATGAAACAGCGCTGCTTTACTAAATTCACATTTACTATTTAAAAACATTTCTCTGTTTTACACCAATCGTTTTTGGCAATATTGTAACAAGTTCTCCATTTCCCTGCAGCGCCTCAACAGATGAATTGAAGAATTGCACTGTGCTAACTGGAATTTATGGACTGTCCATGTCATTCAAGGGTATGCCAGGTCCTCCAGAGGAGGGAATAACAAGGGCTGCTAATGTACCCCTGCAAAGCGTTATTACTAGAGATGAGCGAACACTAAAATGTTCGAGGTTCGAAATTCGATTCGAACAGCCGCTCAATGTTCGTGTGTTCGAACGGGTTTCGAACCCCATTATAGTCTATGGGGAACAGATACTCGTTAAGGGGGAAACCCAAATCCGTGTCTGGAGGGTCACCAAGTCCACTATGACACCCCAGGAAATGATGCCAACACCTCTGGAATGACACTGGGACAGCAGGGGAAGCATGTCTGGGGGCATCTAACACACCAAAGACCCTCTATTACCCCAACATCACAGCCTAACAACTACACACTTTACACACTCAATACCACCTCTCTGACAGTAGGAAAACACCTTGAAACATGTGTATTTGGCACTTGCAGTGAGGAGAGCTTGTCACCAGCAGTGAATTTGGCCCTTGTAGTAAGTTGAGGTTGGCACCAACATTTGTTTTGAAAATCAGGGTGGATTGAGCCTCTAACCAGCAGAGTTTGGGCAAATTCATGGTGGAGGGAGCCTCTAAACACCCCAGTTTGGGCAAATTCATGGTGGAGGGAGCCTCTAAAAACCCCAGTTTGGACCAATTCATGGTGGAGGGAGCCTCTAACCAGCCCAGTTTGGGCAAATTCATGGTGGAGGGAGCCTCTAAAAAACCCAGTTTGGACCAATTCATGGTGGAGGGAGCCTCTAACCAGCCCAGTTTGGGCAAATTCATGGTGGAGGGAGCCTCTAACCAGCCCAGTTTGGACCAATTAATGGTGGAGGGAGCCTCTAACCAGCCCAGTTTGGACCAATTAATGGTGGAGGGAGCCTCTAACCAGCCCAGTTTGAACCAATTCATGGTGGAGGGAGCCTCTAAACAGCCCAGTTTGGGCAAATTCATGGTGGAGGGAGCCTCTAAAAAACCCAGTTTGGACCAATTCATGGTGGAGGGAGCCTCTAACCAGCCCAGTTTGGACCAATTAATGGTGGAGGGAGCCTCTAACCAGCCCAGTTTGGACCAATTCATGGTGGAGGGAGCCTCTAAACAGCCAAGTTTTGGGAAATTCATGGTGGAGGGAGCCTCTAACCAGCCCAGTTTGGACCAATTCATGGTGGAGGGAGCCTCTAAACAGCCAAGTTTTGGGAAATTCATGGTGGAGGGAGCCTCTAACCAGCCCAGTTTGGACCAATTCATGGTGGAGGGAGCCTCTAAACAGCCCAGTTTGGGCAAATTCATGGTGGAGGGAGCCTCTAAAAAACCCAGTTTGGACCAATTCATGGTGGAGGGAGCCTCTAATTAGCCCAGTTTGGACCAATTAATTGTGGAGGGAGCCTCTAACCAGCCCAGTTTGGACCAATTAATGGTGGAGGGAGCCTCTAAACAGCCCAGTTTGGGCAAATTCATGGTGGAGGGAGCCTCTAACCAGCCCAGTTTGGACCAATTAATGGTGGAGGGAGCCTCTAACCAGCCCAGTTTGGACCAATTAATGGTGGAGGGAGCCTCTAACCACCCCAGTTTGGACCAATTCATGGTGGAGGGAGCCTCTAACCAGCCCAGTTTGGACCAATTCATGGTGGAGGGAGCCTCTAAAAAACCCAGTTTGGACCAATTCATGGTGGAGGGAGCCTCTAAACAGCCCAGTTTGGGCAAATTCATGGTGGAGGGAGCCTCTAAAAAACCCAGTTTGGACCAATTCATGGTGGAGGGAGCCTCTAACCAGCCCAGTTTGGACCAATTAATGGTGGAGGGAGCCTCTAAACAGCCAAGTTTGGACCAATTCATGGTGGAGGGAGCCTCTAAAAACCCCAGTTTGGACCAATTCATGGTGGAGGGAGCCTCTAACCAGCCCAGTTTGGACCAATTAATGGTGGAGGGAGCCTCTAACCAGCCCAGTTTGGACCAATTAATGGTGGAGGGAGCCTCTAACCACCCCAGTTTGGACCAATTCATGGTGGAGGGAGCCTCTAAACAGCCAAGTTTGGACCAATTCATGGTGAAGGGAGCCTCTAAAAACCCGTTTGGACCAATTCATGGTGGAGGGAGCCTCTAACCAGCCCAGTTTGGGCAAATTCATGGTGGAGGGAGCCTCTAAACAGCCCAGTTTGGGCAAATTCATGGTGGAGGGAGCCTCTAACCAGCCCAGTTTGGACCAATTAATGGTGGAGGGAGCCTCTAACCAGCCCAGTTTGGACCAATTAATGGTGGAGGGAGCCTCTAACCACCCCAGTTTGGACCAATTCATGGTGGAGGGAGCCTCTAAACAGCCAAGTTTGGACCAATTCATGGTGGAGGGAGCCTCTAAAAACCCCAGTTTGGACCAATTCATGGTGGAGGGAGCCTCTAACCAGCCCAGTTTGGACCAATTAATGGTGGAGGGAGCCTCTAAACAGCCAAGTTTTGGGAAATTCATGGTGGAGGGAGCCTCTAACCAGCCCAGTTTGGACCAATTCATGGTGGAGGGAGCCTCTAAAAAACCCAGTTTGGACCAATTCATGGTGGAGGGAGCCTCTAACCAGCCCAGTTTGGACCAATTCATGGTGGAGGGAGCCTCTAAACAGCCCAGTTTGGGCAAATTCATGGTGGAGGGAGCCTCTAAAAAACCCAGTTTGGACCAATTCATGGTGGAGGGAGCCTCTAATTAGCCCAGTTTGGACCAATTAATGGTGGAGGGAGCCTCTAAACAGCCCAGTTTGGGCAAATTCATGGTGGAGGGAGCCTCTAACCAGCCCAGTTTGGACCAATTAATGGTGGAGGGAGCCTCTAACCAGCCCAGTTTGGACCAATTAATGGTGGAGGGAGCCTCTAACCACCCCAGTTTGGACCAATTCATGGTGGAGGGAGCCTCTAACCAGCCCAGTTTGGACCAATTCATGGTGGAGGGAGCCTCTAAAAAACCCAGTTTGGACCAATTCATGGTGGAGGGAGCCTCTAAACAGCCCAGTTTGGGCAAATTCATGGTGGAGGGAGCCTCTAAAAAACCCAGTTTGGACCAATTCATGGTGGAGGGAGCCTCTAACCAGCCCAGTTTGGACCAATTAATGGTGGAGGGAGCCTCTAAACAGCCAAGTTTGGACCAATTCATGGTGGAGGGAGCCTCTAAAAACCCCAGTTTGGACCAATTCATGGTGGAGGGAGCCTCTAACCAGCCCAGTTTGGACCAATTAATGGTGGAGGGAGCCTCTAACCAGCCCAGTTTGGACCAATTAATGGTGGAGGGAGCCTCTAACCACCCCAGTTTGGACCAATTCATGGTGGAGGGAGCCTCTAAACAGCCAAGTTTGGACCAATTCATGGTGAAGGGAGCCTCTAAAAACCCGTTTGGACCAATTCATGGTGGAGGGAGCCTCTAACCAGCCCAGTTTGGGCAAATTCATGGTGGAGGGAGCCTCTAAACAGCCCAGTTTGGGCAAATTCATGGTGGAGGGAGCCTCTAACCAGCCCAGTTTGGACCAATTAATGGTGGAGGGAGCCTCTAACCAGCCCAGTTTGGACCAATTAATGGTGGAGGGAGCCTCTAACCACCCCAGTTTGAACCAATTCATGGTGGAGGGAGCCTCTAAACAGCCAAGTTTGGACCAATTCATGGTGGAGGGAGCCTCTAAAAACCCCAGTTTGGACCAATTCATGGTGGAGGGAGCCTCTAACCAGCCCAGTTTGGACCAATTAATGGTGGAGGGAGCCTCTAAACAGCCAAGTTTTGGGAAATTCATGGTGGAGGGAGCCTCTAACCAGCCCAGTTTGGACCAATTCATGGTGGAGGGAGCCTCTAAAAAACCCAGTTTGGACCAATTCATGGTGGAGGGAGCCTCTAAACAGCCCAGTTTGGGCAAATTCATGGTGGAGGGAGCCTCTAACCAGCCCAGTTTGGACCAATTAATGGTGGAGGGAGCCTCTAAACAGCCCAGTTTGGGCAAATTCATGGTGGAGGGAGCCTCTAACCAGCCCAGTTTGGACCAATTCATGGTGGAGGGAGCCTCTAACCAGCCCAGTTTGGGCAAATTCATGGTGGAGGGAGCCTCTAAAAAACCCAGTTTGGACCAATTCATGGTGGAGGGAGCCTCTAACCAGCCCAGTTTGGGCAAATTCATGGTGGAGGGAGCCTCTAACCAGCCCAGTTTGGACCAATTAATGGTGGAGGGAGCCTCTAACCAGCCCAGTTTGGACCAATTCATGGTGGAGGGAGCCTCTAACCAGCCCAGTTTGGACCAATTAATGGTGGAGGGAGCCTCTAAACAGCCAAGTTTTGGGAAATTCATGGTGGAGGGAGCCTCTAACCAGCCCAGTTTGGACCAATTCATGGTGGAGGGAGCCTCTAAACAGCCCAGTTTGGGCAAATTCATGGTGGAGGGAGCCTCTAAAAAACCCAGTTTGGACCAATTCATGGTGGAGGGAGCCTCTAATTAGCCCAGTTTGGACCAATTAATTGTGGAGGGAGCCTCTAACCAGCCCAGTTTGGACCAATTAATGGTGGAGGGAGCCTCTAAACAGCCCAGTTTGGGCAAATTCATGGTGGAGGGAGCCTCTAACCAGCCCAGTTTGGACCAATTAATGGTGGAGGGAGCCTCTAACCAGCCCAGTTTGGACCAATTAATGGTGGAGGGAGCCTCTAACCACCCCAGTTTGGACCAATTCATGGTGGAGGGAGCCTCTAACCAGCCCAGTTTGGACCAATTCATGGTGGAGGGAGCCTCTAAAAAACCCAGTTTGGACCAATTCATGGTGGAGGGAGCCTCTAAACAGCCCAGTTTGGGCAAATTCATGGTGGAGGGAGCCTCTAAAAAACCCAGTTTGGACCAATTCATGGTGGAGGGAGCCTCTAACCAGCCCAGTTTGGACCAATTAATGGTGGAGGGAGCCTCTAAACAGCCAAGTTTGGACCAATTCATGGTGGAGGGAGCCTCTAAAAACCCCAGTTTGGACCAATTCATGGTGGAGGGAGCCTCTAACCAGCCCAGTTTGGACCAATTAATGGTGGAGGGAGCCTCTAACCAGCCCAGTTTGGACCAATTAATGGTGGAGGGAGCCTCTAACCACCCCAGTTTGGACCAATTCATGGTGGAGGGAGCCTCTAAACAGCCAAGTTTGGACCAATTCATGGTGAAGGGAGCCTCTAAAAACCCGTTTGGACCAATTCATGGTGGAGGGAGCCTCTAACCAGCCCAGTTTGGGCAAATTCATGGTGGAGGGAGCCTCTAAACAGCCCAGTTTGGGCAAATTCATGGTGGAGGGAGCCTCTAACCAGCCCAGTTTGGACCAATTAATGGTGGAGGGAGCCTCTAACCAGCCCAGTTTGGACCAATTAATGGTGGAGGGAGCCTCTAACCACCCCAGTTTGGACCAATTCATGGTGGAGGGAGCCTCTAAACAGCCAAGTTTGGACCAATTCATGGTGGAGGGAGCCTCTAAAAACCCCAGTTTGGACCAATTCATGGTGGAGGGAGCCTCTAACCAGCCCAGTTTGGACCAATTAATGGTGGAGGGAGCCTCTAAACAGCCAAGTTTTGGGAAATTCATGGTGGAGGGAGCCTCTAACCAGCCCAGTTTGGACCAATTCATGGTGGAGGGAGCCTCTAAACAGCCCAGTTTGGGCAAATTCATGGTGGAGGGAGCCTCTAAAAAACCCAGTTTGGACCAATTCATGGTGGAGGGAGCCTCTAATTAGCCCAGTTTGGACCAATTAATTGTGGAGGGAGCCTCTAACCAGCCCAGTTTGGACCAATTAATGGTGGAGGGAGCCTCTAAACAGCCCAGTTTGGGCAAATTCATGGTGGAGGGAGCCTCTAACCAGCCCAGTTTGGACCAATTAATGGTGGAGGGAGCCTCTAACCAGCCCAGTTTGGACCAATTAATGGTGGAGGGAGCCTCTAACCACCCCAGTTTGGACCAATTCATGGTGGAGGGAGCCTCTAACCAGCCCAGTTTGGACCAATTCATGGTGGAGGGAGCCTCTAACCAGCCCAGTTTGGACCAATTAATGGTGGAGGGAGCCTCTAACCACCCCAGTTTGGACCAATTCATGGTGGAGGGAGCCTCTAAAAAACCCAGTTTGGACCAATTCATGGTGGAGGGAGCCTCTAAACAGCCCAGTTTGGGCAAATTCATGGTGGAGGGAGCCTCTAAACAGCCCAGTTTGGGCAAATTCATGGTGGAGGGAGCCTCTAACCAGCCCAGTTTGGACCAATTAATGGTGGAGGGAGCCTCTAACCAGCCCAGTTTGGACCAATTCATGGTGGAGGGAGCCTCTAAACAGCCCAGTTTGGGCAAATTCATGGTGGAAGGAGCCTCTAACCAGCAGAGTTGTGGGAAAGCAGGGTGGAGGGAGCCTCTAACCAGCAGAGTTGGTGGAAATCAGGGTGGAGGGAGCCTCTAACCAGCAGAGTTGGGGGAAATCATGTTGGAGGGAGCCTAGTATTAGCAGAATTGTGCAACGCTTATGGTGGATGAGTATGAGGATGCGGAGGAATTGGAGAGGTTGAGTACAGACATGGAGTTTCATGTTGGGGTGCTTTACACAGGTGGGCACAAAAATGAAGGCTCTATCCAGTGGTGGTTCATTTTTATCAAAGTGAGCCGGTCGGCACTCTCAGCTGACAGACGGGTGCGCTTGTCAGTGATGATGCCACCGGCTGCACTGAACACCCTCTCAGATAGGACGCTGGCGGCAGGACAGGACAGCACCTCCAAGGCATATAGGGCAAGTTCAAGCCACAGGTCCAACTTCGACACCCAATACGTGTAGGGCGCAGAGGGGTCGGAGAGGACAGGGCTGTGGTCGGAAAGGTATTCCCGCAACATGCGCCTATACTTCTCACGCCTGGTGACACTAGGACCCTCCGTGGCGGCACTTTGGCGAGGGGGTGCCATCAAGGTGTCCCAGACCTTAGACAGTGTGCCCCTCGTTTGTGTGGACCGGTGAGAACTTGGTTGCCTACTGGAGGAACTGCCCTCCCTGCCGCCACTGTCACATGCTGGAAACATCTCCATCATATTCTGCACCAATTGCCTGTGGCAAGCATTGATGCGATTGGCCCTCCCCTCTACCGGAATAAAAGACGAGATGTTGTTTTTATACCGGGGGTCAAGGATAGCAAAGATCCAGTACTGGTTGTCCTCCATGATTTTGACAATACGCTTGTCGGTTGTAAAGCACCCCAACATGAACTCAGCCATGTCTGCCACAGTGTTAGTTGGCATGACTCCTCTGGCCCCACCGGAAAGTTCAATCTCCATTTCCTCCTCATCCTCCATGTCTACCCATCCGCGCTGCAACAATGGGACGATTCGAAGTTGCCCGGAAGCCTCCTGTATCACCATCACATCATCGGACAACTCTTCTTCCTCCTCCTCCTCCTCCTCCTCCTCCTCCATTAAACGCAGTGAAGCGGACAGATGTGTGGACCTACTCTCCAGCTGTGACGGATCGGATGCTATCCCTAACTCCTCTGTGTGATCTGAGTTATCCCTGATGTCAATCAGGGATTCTCTCAGAACACACAAGAGCGGGATTGTAAGGCTCACCATCGCATCCTCAGAGCTCACCCTCCTTGTGGACTCCTCAAAGACCCGTAGGATGTCACAAAGGTCTCTCATCCATGGCCACTCATGGATGTGAAACTGAGGCAGCTGACTTTGTGGCACCCTAGGGTTTTGTAGCTGGTATTCCATCAAAGGTCTCTGCTGCTCAACCACTCTATTCAACATCTGAAACGTTGAGTTCCAGCGTGTGGGGACGTCGCACAAAAGCCGGTGTTGTGGCACATGCAGGCGTTGCTGGAGAGATTTTAAGCTAGCAGCGGCTACTGTCGACTTGCGAAAGTGGGCGCACATGCGCCGCACTTTCACCAGTAGCTCTGGAACATTGGGGTAGCTCTTTAGGAAACGTTGCACCACTAGGTTGAAGACGTGGGCCAGGCATGGAACATGTTGGAGTCCGGCAAGCTCCAGAGCTGCTACCAGGTTCCGGCCGTTATCACAAACGACCATGCCTGGGCCCAGGTGCAGCGGCTCAAACCATATTGCCGTCTCATCGAGGAGGGCATCCCTCACCTCGGAGGCAGTGTGCTGTCTGTCCCCCAAGCTGATCAGCTTCAGCACAGCCTGCTGACGTCTACCAACGCCAGTGCTGCAACGTTTCCAACTCGTAGCTGGGGTCAATCTAACAGCGGAGGAGGAGGCGGTGGCGGAGGAGGAGGCGGAGGAGGAGGCGGTAGAGGAGGAGGAGGAGGGGGGTGTTCTTCTCGTGTCCCTGCCAGGAATGTTAGGCGGGGAGACGAGGTACACCGGGCCAGTTTGGGAAGCAGTCCCAGCCTCAACTACATTTACCCAGTGTGCCGTCAGTGAAATGTAGCGTCCCTGTCCGCATGCACTTGTCCACGCGTCGGTGGTCAAGTGGACCTTTGTGCAAAGCGCGGAACTAAGGGCCCGCCTGATGTTGAGTGACACGTGCTGGTGCAAGGCGGGGACGGCACACCGGGAGAAGTAGTGACGGCTAGGGACGGCATAGCGAGGTGCCGCAGTTGCCATCAGGTCCAGGAAGGCGGGAGTTTCAACAAGCCGGAACGCCAACATCTCCTGGGCCAGCAGTTTAGCGATGTTGGCGTTCAAGGCTTGCGCGTGTGGGTGGTTAGCAGTGTATTTCTGCCGCCGCTCCAATGTCTGAGAGATGGTGGGTTGTTGTAAAGAAACGCCTGATGGTGCCTTTGATGGTGCAGGAGAAGGAGATAAGACAGGACCAGGGGAGGATGAGGTAGAAGTCAACAAAGTGGCGGAGGCAGATGAAGTGGTGTCCTGGCTCGTCCTCTGGAGTGCATCGCCAGCACAGTCAGCAGTGGCAGTGGCAGAGGCAGAGGCAGAGGCAGTGGCAGTGGCGTGAACGGCAGGCGGCCTTTGTCCTGCCGTTGCTGCCTGCCACTGATTCCAGTGCTTGGATTCCAAATGACGGCGCATTGAAGTGGTGGACAGGTTGCTCTTCTCAGAGCCCCTAATCAATTTCGAGAGGCAAATTGTGCAGACAACACTATATCTGTCCTCGGCGCATTCCTTGAAAAAACTCCACACCTTCGAGAAACGTGCCCTCGAGGTGGGAGTTTTTCGGGGCTGGGTACGAACTGGAACATCTTGGGAGATTCCGGGTGTGGCCTGGCTTCGCCTAAGCTGCTGACCTCTGCCTCTGCCTCTAGCTACCCTTTTTGGTGCTGCACCTGCCTCAACATCCACACTACTTTCCCCGCTTGACATCCCCCCTGTCCAGGTCGGGTCAGTGTCCTCATCATCCACCACTTCCTCTTCCAACTCCTGTCTCATCTCCTCCTCCCGCACAATGCGCCAGTCAACTGGATGCCCTGACGGCAACTGCGTCACATCATCGTCGATGAGGGTGGGTTGCTGGTCATCCACCACCAAATCGAACGGAGATGGAGGAGACTCTAGTGTTTGAGCATCTGGACACAGATGCTCCTCTGTTAGGTTCGTGGAATCGTGACGTGGAGAGGCAGGTTGAGGGACAATGAAAGGAGCGGAGAACAGCTCTGGGGAGCAGGGACAGTTTGGGTTATTGTTCTGTAAAGCTTCGGAATTTTGGGAGGAAGGAAGACAAGACTGTTGGGTAATAGGAGGAGAGGAGGCAGAGTCTGACTGGCTGCTGGACAATGTGCTGTAAGCGTTCTCTGACAGCCATTGCAAGACCTGTTCCTGGTTCTCGGGCCTACTAAGGTTTGTACCCTGCAGTTTAGTTAATGTGGCAAGCAACCCTGGCACTGTGGAGTGGCGCAATGCTTGCTGCCCCACAGGAGTAGGCACGGGACGCCCTGTGGCTTCACTGCTACCTTGCTCCCCAGAACCATTCCCCCGACCTCGCCCACGGCCTCGTCCACGTCCCTTTCCGGGAGCCTTGCGCATTTTGAATTCCTAGTTAGAAATTGGCACTGTATACCAGTAGTAAAAATTGTGGGTGCACGTAACCCCAATATATTCTTTGAATTCCCAGTCAGACACTGGCACTATATGGCAGTAGCAAGAAATGAGGGTATTTGTATTCCCAATATACTCTTTGAATTCCCAGTCAGACAATGGCACTGTATACCAGTAGTAAAAATTGTGGGTGCACGTAACCCCAATATATTCTTTGAATTCCCAGTCAGACACTGGCACTATATGGCAGTAGCAAGAAATGAGGGTATTTGTATTCCCAATATACTCTTTGAATTCCCAGTCAGACAATGGCACTGTATACCAGTAGTAAAAATTGTGGGTGCACGTAACCCCAATATATTCTTTGAATTACCAGTCAGAAACTGGCACTATATGGCAGTAGCAAGAAATGAGGGTATTTATAACCCCAATATATTCTTTGAATTCCCAGTCAGACAATGGCACTGTATACCAGTAGTAAAAATTGTGGGTGCACGTAACCCCAATATATTCTTTGAATTACCAGTCAGAAACTGGCACTATATGGCAGTAGCAAGAAATGAGGGTATTTGTATTCCCAATATACTCTTTGAATTCCCAGTCAGACAATGGCACTGTATACCAGTAGTAAAAATTGTGGGTGCACGTAACCCCAATATATTCTTTGAATTACCAGTCAGAAACTGGCACTATATGGCAGTAGCAAGAAATGAGGGTATTTATAACCCCAATATATTCTTTGAATTCCCAGTCAGACAATGGCACTGTATACCAGTAGTAAAAATTGTGGGTGCACGTAACCCCAATATATTCTTTGAATTCCCAGTCAGAAACTGGCACTATATGGCAGTAGCAAGAAATGAGGGTATTTGTATTCCCAATATACTCTTTGAATTCCCAGTCAGACAATGGCACTGTATACCAGTAGTAAAAATTGTGGGTGCACGTAACCCCAATATATTCTTTGAATTACCAGTCAGAAACTGGCACTATATGGCAGTAGCAAGAAATGAGGGTATTTATAACCCCAATATATTCTTTGAATTCCCAGTCAGACAATGGCACTGTATACCAGTAGTAAAAATTGTGGGTGCACGTAACCCCAATATATTCTTTGAATTCCCAGTCAGAAACTGGCACTATATGGCAGTAGCAAGAAATGAGGGTATTTGTATTCCCAATATATTCTTTGAATTCCCAGTCAGACAATGGCACTGTATACCAGTAGTAAAAATTGTGGGTGCACGTAACCCCAATATATTCTTTGAATTACCAGTCAGAAACTGGCACTATATGGCAGTAGCAAGAAATGAGGGTATTTATAACCCCAATATATTCTTTGAATTCCCAGTCAGACAATGGCACTGTATACCAGTAGTAAAAATTGTGGGTGCACGTAACCCCAATATATTCTTTGAATTCCCAGTCAGACACTGGCACTATATGGCAGTAGCAAGAAATGAGGGTATTTGTATTCCCAATATACTCTTTGAATTCCCAGTCAGACAATGGCACTGTATACCAGTAGTAAAAATTGTGGGTGCACGTAACCCCAATATATTCTTTGAATTACCAGTCAGAAACTGGCACTATATGGCAGTAGCAAGAAATGAGGGTATTTATAACCCCAATATATTCTTTGAATTCCCAGTCAGACAATGGCACTGTATACCAGTAGTAAAAATTGTGGGTGCACGTAACCCCAATATATTCTTTGAATTCCCAGTCAGAAACTGGCACTATATGGCAGTAGCAAGAAATGAGGGTATTTGTATTCCCAATATACTCTTTGAATTCCCAGTCAGACAATGGCACTGTATACCAGTAGTAAAAATTGTGGGTGCACGTAACCCCAATATATTCTTTGAATTACCAGTCAGAAACTGGCACTATATGGCAGTAGCAAGAAATGAGGGTATTTGTATTCCCAATATACTCTTTGAATTCCCAGTCAGACAATGGCACTGTATACCAGTAGTAAAAATTGTGGGTGCACGTAACCCCAATATATTCTTTGAATTACCAGTCAGAAACTGGCACTATATGGCAGTAGCAAGAAATGAGGGTATTTATAACCCCAATATATTCTTTGAATTCCCAGTCAGACAATGGCACTGTATACCAGTAGTAAAAATTGTGGGTGCACGTAACCCCAATATATTCTTTGAATTCCCAGTCAGAAACTGGCACTATATGGCAGTAGCAAGAAATGAGGGTATTTGTATTCCCAATATATTCTTTGAATTCCCAGTCAGACAATGGCACTGTATACCAGTAGTAAAAATTGTGGGTGTATATAGCCCCAATTCTATTGCTAGGGGACTTGCAGGGTATTTCTGGGGTGAAGGTGGGGGGGCACACCGTTGGAACGGGTATCGGGGTATATATCGGGTATACGGGAATACACTGACAGTGTATTCCATTCAGGATCCTGGGAAAGCTGGGTTGCGGCGATTGAGCCCGTCAGTGCCACGTTACACTGACAAGCTTCTCCCTGGAATTTAGCTCTTACAAGAGCTGTTGGTTGTCTTCTCCTTCCTATCCTAGCCTGTCCCTGCCTACCCAGAATCTAAGCCCTAGCTAGCTGGACGGAAACCTCCGTCCTCGGTGAATTGCAAGCTCAGAATGACGCGAACCTGGGCGGCGCTGTTCTTTTAAATTAGAGGTCACATGTTTTCGGCAGCCAATGGGTTTTGCCTACTTTTTTCAACGTCACCGGTGTCGTAGTTCCTGTCCCACCTACCCTGCGCTGTTATTGGAGCAAAAAAGGCGCCAGGGAAGGTGGGAGGGGAATCGAGTAATGGCGCACTTTACCACGCGGTGTTCGATTCGATTCGAACATGCCGAACAGCCTAATATCCGATCGAACATGAGTTCGATAGAACACTGTTCGCTCATCTCTAGTTATTACTCACTAGCTATAACCCGCGACTTCAGCGGCGGCCCCCTGATGCCTGCGCAAACCACCTGCAGCATGACCCGTGGGCCCCAACGCCCCTCTACTTGTGGCCAGAGCGGGCCTGCCCGCAGTATCTTGTCCCCACCCATCTCTGCCCACAGTATCTTGTCCCCCCCATCTCGGCCCCAGTATGTAGTCCCCCCCATCTCTGCCCCCATTATGTTGTCCCCCTATCTCTTCCCTCAGTATGTTGTCCCCCATCTCTGCCCCCAGTATCTTTTCCCCCATCTCTGCCCCCAGTATTTTGTCCCCATCTCTGCCCCCAGTATCTTCCCCCCCCCCTTCTCTGCCCCCAGTATCTTTCCCCCCATCTCTGCCCCCAGTATCTTGTCCCCATCTCTGCCCCCAGTATCTTTCCCCCCATCTCTGCCCCCATTATCTTGTCCCCCATCTCTGCCCCCAGTATCTTTCCCCCCATCTCTGCCCCCAGTATCTTGTTCCCCCCATCTCTGCCCCCAGTATCTTGTCCCCCCCATCTCTGCACCAGTACCTTGTCCCCCCCAATCTCTGCCCCCAGTATATTGTCCCCCACATCTCTGCCCCCAGGGTCTTGTCCCCCCCATCTTTGCCCCCAGTATCTTGTCTCCCCCATCTCTGCCCCCCCATCTCTGCCCCCCAGTCTCATGTTCCCCCATCCCTGCCCCCACCCCCTACATCGTCCCCTGTGTAGTATCTCTCACCTTTGTCTCTCTCTTCTGCTCCCTCTGCTGGCTGCCTGCACACACTGCTCCTGCTGGTCCCTGTGGCGTTTATGTAGCCGAGCAGGCCAGGCGTCATAGCAACCAGACGCCGGACCTCGCTGTGCCTCATACAGGACACAGACAGGCAGCAGGAGAAGTGTGTGGAGCAGAGGAGACACAGGAGCAGAGGAGAGAGCCAAAGGTGAGAGATACTACACGGGAGACGATGTAGGGGGGGGGAACTGAAGCTGGGGTCCTGTGGACCCCGACCTCGGGACACCTCCTCCTCCTCCTCAACTTGAGAGCTTCGGCCTTCGAAGTTGCGCTCTGCACAGGTAACAATTGAGAGTCCGGGGGACTGGGGTGTACATTAGTAATAAAGCTTTCTAATATTGATGGCCTATCCTTAGGAGTAGCATGGCTTCCGACATTACAGGAGCTGCACTGTTCCCCAACATCTGATCTGCCAGGTTCTCCTGCAGATCTAATTCCGATGGCCTACTAAGAATAAGTCATTAATATTAGAAAGTAGATAACCCCTTTAACCAGTGCAGAGAATGTAGGAAATGTCCTGGTAAGCCTGATTCTTCCCTGGATAATCCCTTTAACAATAAATCAACAATCAACTCTCCGTATCATTAAATAACGGAGGTCCCTCCGATGCTTTTCTGTAAAACCAGCCATGACCCTGTCAAGAATTGAGCTAGGGTCGATCCACATCACGTTCTGATCATATGTTACAGAAATCTGCAAAAAGGAGAAGAACACATGGAAACGCAAGCAAACAGATGGCCATCTGTTCACAGAGTCAATGTTAAAGAGGACATTTCACCAACTCCACCAGTTTAACATCTGTTAATAGGTCCTTCTCCACTGATTTTAGCCCCCACCATTCCTGAGCAACAGCCGCAGTTAGTTTTGACGCTTGATATACTGTTAAGGTCAGGTGGGCGGTGTCAGGCAGGGTGTGTGTGTGATTCAGAGCTCCAATCAGAGGCAGCCAGAGCTCAGAATCCCACCCCTTTTCTGCTCCTGGCTGACACCGCCCTCCTGACAGTGCAGAGCCTAAATAGAACATCAGCATTGATTGCTTGGGAATGGTGAGGGCTAGAGGGAAAATTCCAACTGTGCCAGAATCAGTAGAGAATCAGCTATTAAACAATGTAATTAGGTGGACATGTTAGAGGACATTGAAAATGTAATGTGAATGCCCCCCCCCCCCCCATAACATTTATGACCTCTTTTACATTGGGATATCCACCAGTTGTTTCCAAATACCTCCTGGATGTCTCCAAATAAGTGTATAAACAGTACATGACTGTAGGATTTAATGGGTATCGAGCAATGAATCGATAGCAATAATCTTTTATGGGATGAATGATGACTTGTAGTAACCGCAGTCACTGCTGTATAAAATCGTTTCCATCTTTGTTCTCTAATATTACTTTTTTTTTTTTTTCTATAGATAATAAACAAAGGCAAAATAATGAAGGTGGGGACACAAGAGAGGGCGAAAACCCAGGCCCCTACTTATATGACACTGCCTATAACCGAACAATTCATCCCATCATTTCGCATTTTGGCGTACTATAGCGTGACAACTACTGTAGGCAAGGAAATTGTGGCTGACTCAGTTTGGGTTGATGTGGACGATATCTGTATGAGAACGGTAAGATATTTCACCAATAGAGAAAATTGTATCAGTAGTATTGTATGTGATGTGTCCCTACTTGATTGATAGGGGGCTGACAACTGGCCCTCCAACCCATCAGCTGTATGGAGACCCTGCCCTATACATTATACAGGAACAGAAGCAGAATGGTCTGTCCTCTGTATAGCGGCTGGACGCTCATTGAAGTCAGTAGCCTGGATCACCCCTTTAATTGAATTGGCCCCACTTCCTTTACCCTTGATCATGGATCTTTGTCTCCACACAGAAAATGTGTCACAAAAAAGAGGCTATTTTATTAAGCCAAGTTTTTATGAGAAACACATTTATTGAGAATTTTTTATTTCATTTTTGATTTCCCCACCCACTGCCTGCACCGAGCATGTCTAGAAAACTCTTCCATAGACCTCAATGAGTCGACACTAGACTATTGCTGCCTATGGCCAGTTTGCTGTCCTAGCTAGGGTTGAGCTGATCTTGAGGTTTCAGGAGGGTTCAGGATCGTTTTTAAAATCCGATTTTCAATCATTTTCCAGCTGATCGTCGAGGATCGTCGATCGGGATGCGATCTTTCACGATCCTGATCACTCAACCCTAAATGCAATATGCAGGGGTGTAACTACCATAGAGGCAGCGGAGGCGGCTGCCACAGGGCCCGGGGCATTAGGGGGCCCGGTGACAGCCGCTACCACTGCGTTGTTTTTTTAAAAAAAATAGGCCGTTATGGGCCCTATTTACTTGCCGATCCTGGCTGGGCCGGGATCGTTAAGTGACACCGCGGGCCCCACAAATGCTATCATTATACTCGGGGGTCTTTGCAGACCCCCGAGTATAATGATCAGCGGATCGGGAAAGGTAAGGGAACATAACAAACACTGTTACTTATCTCTCCACGATCCTGCCTGGCCTCCTTCCTACTTGTCTGACATCTCTGACGTCACATGAACCCAGCCTGCGTCCCAGGTCATGTGACGTCCGACGTCATTTCATAAGGACGCCAGTGGAGAAGACAGCGTAGGAGCCGGGGACAGGTAAGAAACAGTAATTTTTTATGTTTTTATTCCCCCGGGTCTCCAATTATTATACTCTGGGGTCTGAAAAGACGCCAGAGTATAATAATTGTTTATGGGTGTCCACTATGGGGTATAATACTGTGTGCAGGGGGCCACTATGGGGTATAATACTGTGTGCGGGGGCCACTATGGGGTATAATACTGTGTGCAGGGGCCACTATGGGGGATAATACTGTGTGCAGGGGACACTGTTGGTGATGATACTGTGTGCAGGGGCCAGTAAGGGAGATAATACTGTGTGCAGGGACCACTATGGGGGATAATACTGTGTGCAGGGGCCACTATGGGACATAATACTGTGTGCAGGGGCCACTATGGGGGATAATACTGTGTGCAGGGGCCACTATGGGGGATAATACTGTGTGCAGGGGCCAGTAAGGGAGATAATACTGTGTGCAGGGGCCACTATGGGGGATAATACTGTGTGCAGGGGCCACTATGGGGCATAATACTGTGTGCAGGGGCCACTATGGGGGATAATACTGTGTGCAGGGGCCACTATGGGGGATAATACTGTGTGCAGGGGCCACTATGGGGGATAATACTGTGTGCAGGGGCCACTATTGGGCATAATACTGTGTGCAGGGGCCACTATGGGACATAATGCTGTGTGCAGGGCTTACTAAGGGACATAATAGAGTGCGGAGGTCTTCGACGTCGGTGTCGGTTGGGGGGGGCCATGTCAAAAGTTTGCCACGGGGCCCCGCCATTCCTAGTTACGCCACTGGCAATATGTCATAGGTAGCGTTGAGCCGATCTTGAGATTTCAGGATCATTTTTAAAATCCGATTTTCAATCATTTTCCAGCCGATCGCGATCACGATCATGAAATTTGCTCGATCGCCGATCGGGATCCGATCTTTCACGATCCCGATCGCTCAACCCTAGTCCTAGCATTATATAGAAATGACCTTACCAAGAGCATGTGACTGTATACAACCTTACTTGGAATGCAAAACCTGGTGTACATGTTTAGATACTCCTTCCCCATCCACCCCCCATCCCCGTTCCAGAATTACTCTTGGTTAGAAAGATGGAGGGTTCAATCTACACCCATTGAAATCCATAGAGCTTGAAAACCTATCCATCAACTCTACATATTATTTAATGGCTGGTTTCCTACAGCTGTCGATAACAGGAGAAACCGACAAAGACAATGCTGCTAAGAAACCTGGAGCCGGAATGAAGCTGAAAATAGAAGCAGATCATAAGGCTACAGTTGGACTGGTGGCTGTGGATAAAGGTGTCTATGTCATCAACGATAAACTGAAGATCTCCCAGAGCAAGGTGAAAAAATAATGAAGGGAAATGTATTCCAAACTAGAGATGAGCGAGTACTATTCAAAATGGCCATTTCGAATAGCATGCATAAGAATTAGAGATGAGCGAGTAGTGTTCGATCGAATACTACGGTATTCGAAATACTCGTACTCGATCGAACACTACTAGCTGTGCAAACCTTAAGGTTCGATGCAGAACCAGCGTTGATTGGCAGAATGCTATACATTCTGCCAATCAACGCTGGTTCTTCTCTTACCTTTAGAAGTCTTCCGGCCTAGGCAGGCCTAGGCAGAGCCAACTGCGCATGCGTGGGCATGCCCTCGCATGCGCAGTCGGCTCTGCTCAGGCATCGGGCCGGGCAGAGCCGACCGTGCATGCGCAGTCGGCTCTGCCTAGGCCCCGATGCCTAGGCAGAGTGAATTCCAGCCGGAAGACCCCGCGGGGGCGCTGCACCGGGAGATGACTTCAAGGGGAATCCAGCCCGACCGTCACTCGTGGACTTGGTAAGTATAATTTAATCGAATTTTGCGTACCCCTGAAACGAGCATTTCCCCCCATAGACTATAATGGGGTTCGAAATCCGTTCGAACAGCCGAACAGTGTGCGGCTGTTCGAATCGGATTTCGAACCTCGGATATTTTAATGTTCGCTCTCATCTCTAATAACAATGAATGGAAGCGGCCAGCACGCAGACTTTGCCGCCGGCTGCTTAACCCTCTTCGTGCCGGTTGTGTCCATTAATTCCTATGGGTGCATGCTATTTGAAATGGGAGTTTCGAATTGTACTTGTTCATCTCTAAAAAATACTAGTTGTTCAAAAGGAAATGCCCACTGAGTCATTTTTCTTTCCTTTAAGATCTGGGACTCGATTGAAAAATATGACATTGGCTGTACCCCAGGAAGTGGTGCCAACGCAGCGGGGGTCTTCTATGATGCTGGTCTGGCCCTGCATACAAACTTCAAGGTGTCAACTCCTCAGAGATCAGGTTATAGACTTAAAGTGTTCTCTATTTTTTTTTTTTTTCTGGAATTGAGTAGGAATTGGTGAAATGAGTCAATCAGTGATCACAAAAGTTCTCGGTGTTCTTCTGGACACCCATGCCGTTTTGGTTTCCACGTAAAATTCTTCAGCATACCCATGGTATGACTTGAAGGCACCGTCATGCTTGTTCTTGGACCGACTATCGATAGTTCTGCCTTTCTTTGTAAATATGAAAATAAGTTCTTCGTAGAAACAATACCATTGTCTTGATCCAAAGTGGTAAGCTACAACCGCGGAGATCCAAAGACTACATTTCCATATTGACAAAATAGGCGATATCTTGGCAATGGAGAAACGGATTCACAGGGGGGAAATACTGGGAGGTCAATAGAGTTGAGCCGATCTTGAGATTTCAGGATCGTTTTTAAAATCCGATTTTTGTTCAATTTTCACCATTTTCCCGATTGTGAAATTTGCTCAATCACCAATCGGAATCCGATCTTTTCCGATCCCGATCGCTCAACCCTAATGTTAGCTTTTCCCACAATGCTTGTTCAGTAGCCAAGCATTGTGGGAACTAACATGAGACCTCGATCCCGCCTAAAAAGATCGGGACCGGAATTTCGATTGCAATCGTGAAATTTGCTCAATCGCCGATCGGAATCCGATCTTTTCCGATCCCTAGAGGTCAAGACTCTTCCCTACCAGCTCATGGCTTGGAAGAGGTTGAAGTGGATGATGGTTAGACTAGACTTCTCCACTCAAAGTGGAGGACACTGATGCAAACAGCCAAGTGCCAGTGATTGTACCCGGTATAAAGAGTTGACAAATGTTTTAAGCAAAGGTTCCCCATTTGACAA
The DNA here is from genome assembly GCF_031893055.1 of Leptodactylus fuscus. NCBI lineage: Eukaryota > Metazoa > Chordata > Amphibia > Anura > Leptodactylidae > Leptodactylus > Leptodactylus fuscus. The sequence continues at coordinate 16,404,258 of NC_134269.1, read as the reverse complement.
GATGCATAAGAAGGCAATCATCGAGACTGGAATAATCCATGTGCCCGTAGAGAGTTCCTCTTATTTACGATGAGGTGTAAGCCGTGCCATAAATCAGATGCATCCTCTGCACTAAAATCTACAACAGCTCCAAGCTGGCATAGGTTATAGGAAACTGACATTAATGATGAATCTAATAAACATGCCCCATTTTTAGAAAATGGTGAGGGCTGGTGTGGTACAGGGTCAGCCAAAGGGGCTTACTCTTAGATATGGATTCCATTCCTAGCTGATTGATATCACACCTTTACCCTTCAGACGCTGGCAGACTTGATGCCTGCATACAATACACATCACCATCTTGCATAAAAGTGTAAAGTTTGTTATCTCGGCAGGGAAGATCGTAAAGGGATGTATTGTGTATTGTAAGTTTTCTATCAGACAGTATGGCTCCACCAGTTCATCAAAGGAAATATAGTAAAATGATGATATTTTACGAGGGGAGCATCGTAGAGACGCATCGATAAATTCCTCGGGTGCAAAGACTTGGTTGGACGCATCAAGTCCACGCACAGCACTGTTGGGAGCATGGAAAATGTCCAGATACTCAAGTCCCTTCTCAAGGGGATCTGGGGGGGGGGACCTGCCCCTTTCGCCACCCAAGGCAAACTATAGAGGGGGCGTGGCGGAGCGCGAAGGGGCAGGGCGAAGCAAGGGGCGGGGCTTAGCGGCGTTCGCAGGCAGAGAGCAGGTAGGGAGAGGACCTGCTCTCTGCCTGAGCATGAGGGGAGGCTGCTGGAGCAGCGCTGCTTCAGCGGCCTCCCCAATCCACCGCTCAGTCTAAGCCAGTCCAGGACAGCTTGTCCTGGACTGGCTTAGGTAATCAAAAATGCCGCCCTCCGTGGGGCCCTGACATAGCGCCATCTGAAGCGGTCGCTTCAGGTTGCCTCATGGGAGGTGTGGCGTTGGGGGGGGGGTCACTCTTAGTGTCTAAGCAATGGAAATGTCACTACGAATCCAGTCATCTCCCTCGATTGATACTATGGTTATCCAGAAAGGAGTTATTGTTTCATGTAGTTTTCTGGCCCAAGGATTTAGGGCTGGGTCTCTTCTCCTGTTGACATCACACAGGGAGGAGACTAGGACAGGCATAAGTTCTCAATCCAGGGACTATACCTCATTATCATCCCATCTAATCACCCACCCACCCTATTCCCACCCATACCCACATGTCCATCGTCCACCTGCCTACAAATGATGAGAACGACAAGACCCCAAGGACTATTGTAGCCCCAAGCCATCTACCCTCCCACCCATCCACACATTCCACTCCAAAACTTGAAGTTGGCTGTTATGGTTATGGGGAAAATGTCACTCCCTAAGGAGAGACCACCTACTCAGGCGTGTGGAGTCTTACAAAAATCCCTTTTAGCTCCACTGGGGGGATTATGGGAAAAATATGCAAATCTGTTTTCCAAGATGTAAATAGGGAAACAGTGCCTCTGTTTGCTGCCTTCTAGGGGTAGCTCCCTTGAACAACATGCCCGACTTTCCAACAAGCCTTTGCTGCAATGATGCGGGATTTTGCCAAGTCATTATCTCTTGGTTGTTATGGTGATTTTCACATTATTTTCACAGAGCCATTATGTCAAAGTAATCCAAAACGTAGACGACGTTCCTCAGCTCTACTGATTCAAGAACAGGACAAAAAAGGTAAAGCTGGGACAATAAGTGGTGACTTGGTCATACCCCGCTGTAGCTATGGAGTAGTTACAATGTCTACGATGATCTGCTTTATCCTTCCAGCATCACAATACACAGGACTGGAGAAGAAGTGTTGTGAGGACGGTATGCGAGACAACCCCATGGGTCACAATTGTAAACGTCGATCTCGCAACATCTTGGACGGACAGAAATGTATTGATGCTTTCCTGGACTGTTGCAAACATATTACAGAGAAAAAGGAATCTGAAAGGAAACTGAAAGAAAATGATGAAGATTCAAGAAGTAAGGAGATGTTATAGGAGAATGTAGTCATAGATGATCCTTAATACGCTCCTGAAAGTGCCATCAGCAGGTCTCAAGTCCACAAATCGGCAATAGAGGGGACAATAATTTGCCAATAATTCCCTGAGGGCAAATTGAATTTAGATTTTTGAGCAGGGCCAAACTACCATCTCCAACTACTCTATTTTAACATAGCCAGTTTCCCCCTTTGGCTCCAACTCCTTCATAAATGGGCCATAGCTGTGGTCAGACAGAGACAGTAAAAATGTTCTAATTTAGCAAAAAGCCAGTGATTGACTCCCTAAGAAAGCAAATATATCATATATTCTACAATTAATTAGAAGTATAGTTTAATTTAAAATAACTAAAGCAGTTTTCCAGACAAAAATAAATAAATAAAAATTAAATAAAAATTTAAATCGGTAAAAAAAAAAATTAAAAAATCATACTGTAACCTTAACTAAAATACTAACCCTATTTTTTTTTTTAACTCACCTGTCCTTGGTGCCTCTCAGTGCGGTCCCATCAGTCCATTGTTGCCTTCTGCAGCCTCAAAGAAGGATGTGTGACGTCAATACTAGAGATGAGCGAGTAGTATTCGATTGAGTAGGTGTTCGATCGAATACTATGGTATTCGAAATACTCGTACTCGATTGAGTACCACTCGCTATTCGTAAGGAAAAGTTCGATGCAGAACCAGCATTGATTGGCTGAATGCTATACAGTCGGCCAATCAACGCTGGTTCTTCTCCTACCTTTAGAAGTCTTCTCTGTGCAGCTTCCCCGCGGCGTCTTCCGGCTCTGAATTCACTCTGCCCAAGCCCAATGCCTGGCAGAGTAAATTCAGAGCCGGAAGATGCCGTGGGGACGCTGCACGGAGAAGACTTCTCGGAGGATCCAGCCCGACCCTCACTCGTGGACTTGGTAAGTATAATTTGATCGAATGTTGCCTACCCCTGAAACGAGCATTTTCCCCCCATAGACTATAATAGGGTTCGATATTCGATTCGAGTAGTCGAATATTGAGCAGGTACTCGAAATGAATATCGAATCTCGAACATTTTACTGTTCGCTCATCTCTAGTCACTACCTGTGACCACTGCGGCCAATCAGCAGCTTCGGCAAAAGGGATCTGGGCCTCTTTAAAAACTGTTTCAGTTCAAGAAGACACTGGAGAAACAGCAATGGATCGAGCTGGGAGGACACTGAAGCTCCACGGACAATTGAATAAGATTTTTTTTTTTACCTCCCTGGCCTATTTAATTTTTTTTTTTTTTTTGCCAGGAGGACCTCTTTAATCATTTTCTTTTAAAGCTGGTGTCGGAGCAGGTAACTCTCAGACTCTGACTCTACCCAAAACTAACCCAACTCCAGTTGGGTACACCTACACGTTGGGTACACGCAGTCACGTACACTTGAAAAAGGGCATGACTGCCGGAAACGCATTGTGATTTTGAACTCTAATAAAGTGGTTAACTTTATTAGGTGTCGCGCGGTCCCTTGATTCTGGTCCTTTTGCAACTCCAGTTTTTGAAACTTTGGAACTGACATCCAGCACGTAAACTCGCACCTCTCTACTTAGTCGGTTTTAGCACAGTGGATCTGAATGACCCTTCCACTGAAGGAGCTCTATTGACCCTGTAGGACATTTCAAATTGACTTTGATTCTTCTGCTGTCCAATACCCTCCCAGTTGTCGAACTGTCACTGCCACAACATGTCGTCCCTTGCAATTATCTTATCAATCTTTTTTACGTCCCCTATCTTAGCCTTCCCTCCCAATGCCGAAACTGCGTAAAACAAGGTCCTGAACTGATTAATAGAAGTTGTTGGCCACAGTTCCTGTACAGTCATGGCCAAAAGTTTTGAGAATGACACAAATCTTCTATTGTTACATGATCTGCTGCCCTCTTGTTTTTGTGTTTGTCAGATGTTTTTATCACATACAGAAATAGAATTGCAATCATATTATGAGTAACAAAAGCTTATACTGACAGTTAGAATGAGTTAATGCAGCGTTGCAATATTTACAGTGTTGACCCTTCTTCTTCAGGACCTCTGCAATTCTCCCTGGCATGCTCTCAATCAACTTCTGGACCAAATCCTGACTGATAGCAGTCCATTCTTGCACAATCAATGCTTGCATTTTGTCAGAATTTGTAGGTTTTTGTTTGTCCACCCGTCTCTTGATGATTGACCACAAGTTCTCAATGGGATTAAGATCTGGGGAGTTTCCAGGCCATGGACCCAAAATCTCTCTGTTTTGTTCCCTGAGCCATTTAGTTCTCACCTTTGCTTTATGGCAAAGTGCTCCATCATGCTGGAAAAGGCATTGTTGATGGCCAAACTGCTCTTGGACGCTTGGGAGAAGTTGATCTTGGAGGACAGTCTGGTACCATTCTTTATTCATGGCTGTGTTTTTAGGCAAGACTGTGAGAGAGCCGATTCCCTTGGCTGAGAAGCAACCCCACACATGAATGGTTTCAGGATGCTTTACAGTTGGCATGAGACAAGACTGGTGGTAGCGCTCACCTCGTCTTCTCCGAATAAGCTGTTTTCCAGATGTCCCAAACAATCGAAAAGGGGATTCATCAGAGAAAATGACTTTACCCTAGTCCTCAGCAGTCCACTCCCTGTACCTTTTGCAGAATATCAGTCTGTCCCTGATGTTTTTTTCTGGAGAGAAGTGGGTTCTTTGCTGCCCTCCTTGAGACCAGGCCTTGCTCCAAGAGTCTCCGCCTCACAGTACATGCAGATGCACTCACACCTGCCTGCTGCCATTCCTGAGCAAGCTCTGCACTGCTGGTAGCCCGATCCCGCAGCTGAAACACTTTTAAGAGATGGTCCTGGCGCTTGCTGGTCTTTCTTGGGCGTTCTGGAGCCTTTTTGCCAACAATGGCACCTCTCTCCTTGAAGTTCTTGATGATGCGATAGATTGTTGACTGAGGTGCAATCTTTCTAGCTGCGATACTCTTCCCTGTTAGACCATTTTTGTGCAGTGCAATGATGACTGCACGTGTTTCTTTAGAGATAACCATGGTTAACAGAAGAGAAACAATGATGCCAAGCACCAGCCTCCTTTTAAAGTGTCCAGTGGTGTCATTTTTACTTAAATCATGACAGATTGATCTCCAGCCCTGTCCTCATCAACACCCACACCTATGTTAATGGAGCAATCACTGAAAGGATGTTAGCTGGTCCTTTTAACGCAGGGCTGCAATGATGTTGAAATGTCTTTTGGGGGATAAAGTTCATTTTCTAGGCAAATATTGACTTTGCAAGTAATTGCTGTTAAGCTGATCACTCTTTATAACATTCTGGAGTATATGCAAATTGCCATTAGAAAAACTGAAGCAGTAGACTTTGTAAAAATTAATATTTGTATCATTCTCAAAACTTTTGGCCATGACTGTAGAAGTTCAAGAGTCTTGGATCTCCTTTGGGAGATTTCCGGTAAAATAGGAAGACTTTCTTTAGCTACAAGGCTCTTTCCAGTTAGAACAAAGGATCTGGTTCACACTTACTTCTGAACTAGAACTTTATCCTTGGTGGATATGTCATTTTCTCCAATCTTACATATTATGTGACTAGGTTTATTTTTAAAAAATTATATATATACTTTTTTTTAACAGGCAGTGAGAACATTGAGTATATTGATGATGCTGAAATAAAATCTCGAACAGAATTCCCGGAAAGCTGGCTCTGGAAGATAGAGATAATGGATGGAAGACCAAATCCCAAAGGGTGAGCATAAAATGAGAAGACTTTCAGATAAATTGTTCACCTATGAAGAACATAGATGGATCGAGTCTGCCAGACTAACCTAACAGGGATGTCCAATGGAAGCTCACAGAGGGGGCCAATGTTCCCTTCAAACCTCTTCAACTGCAGAGTAGAATGGGTAGGGAGCTGTGCAATATCTCATCCAAGGTGGGCAAAGTCACTTCACTTTGTGCATCAAAAAATGTTTTTCTGTTTCTATGCTGTGCCCCCATTATACCACAATATAATGCTCTCTTAAATGGATTCTATCATTAATCCCACATCGGAATAGCCTTTAGGCTCCGATCCCACGGAGTAACACGCCGCTCATTCTGACACGTAAACGCGTGTCAGAGTGAGCGCTGTAAAACAGAATCCCTTTGACTTCAATGGGTGCTGTCTTATGCGCGCTACACATTGAAAACAATGGATTAAAGACACGTAAGACGGCACCCATTGAAGTCAATGGGATTCTGTTTTACAGCGCTCACTCTGACACGCGTTTATGTGTCAGAATGAGCGGCGCGTTTCTCCATGGGAATGGAGCCTAAGAAAGGCTATTCTTCCCCTATCTTTAGATGTCTTCTCCACGCTGCCATTGTTTAGATATCCCATTTTTTGTCCACATGCTAATTAGTTTTCTTGCAGCACTGGGGGAGTCCCCTGTGCTGCGAGAAAACTATCCTTCGGCGCCTCTGCCTCTTCTTTCCTGTTTGGCCACAGGAAAATGACCGATTGTGCTCATTACTAGAGATGAGCAAACAGTAAAATGTTCGATATTCGTTTCAAATAGCCGCTCAATATTCAACTATTCCAACGAATATTGAACCCCATTATAGTCTATGGGAGAAAATGCTTTGCTACAGGGGATCCCGCCATATGACTCAGGAGAGTCACCAAGTCCACTATCACACCTCAGGAAATGATGCCAACACCCTGGAAAGCAACTGGGACAGAAGGGGAAGCATGTCTGGGGGCATCAAGTACCTTTATTATGTCGGGATCCCTGTCAGCTTGCGATATGCCGGAGCTGACTTTTTCCCATAGGAATGCATTGACCAGCGTTGATTGGCCAGTGTACAGCATTCGGCCAATCAATGCTGGTTCTGCCTGAGGAGGCGGAGTCTAAAATCGGTCCACAACAGTTTCCATTCTGGTCCGATTTTAGACTCTGCCTCCTCAGTCAGAACCATCGTTGATTGGCCGAATGCTGTACACTCGCCAATCAACGCTGGTCAATGCATTCCTATGAGAAAAAGTCAGCTCGCGCATATCGCAAGCTGACAGGGACCCCGACCAGATAGAGCCCAAAAGAGCTGGGTGAGTAACATTCCCCCCTAAATAAGGGTAATCCCTAGCTAACCCTGCCTGTACAGCTGTCCCTGTCTCACAGTCACATACTTCACAGTCCCAAATTAATCAAATGTTAAATCCACCATTTGTCTAAATTGGAGGTCACCTGATTTCAGCAGCCAATGGGTTTTTTCAATTTATTTCACTGCCTCCATTGTTGTAGTTCCTGTCCCACCTCCCCTGCGCAGTTATTGGTGCAAAAAATGCGCCAGGGAAGGTGGGAGGGGATACGAATTTTTACTGCGCTTGCCTCGTGGTGTTCGATTGGAATCGAACACCTCGAACGGCCTGATATTCGATCGAATATGTACTGTATATATGTGTTTGCTCATCTCTACTCATTACACATGTCCGTAGGCCATTTTCCTGTGGCCTCTCCTGTTCGGCCACAGGAAAATGGTGATGGACATGTGCAGTCAGCACTTTTTTGAATAAGACGTTACAGGACAAGGAATAAGAGGCAGAGGCGGTGAACAAGAAGAAGGCGGCGCTGGATAGTTTTCTCTGTACACCCCAACTGCTGAGAGAAAACTAATTAGCATATGGCCGAAAACCGAGATAGCTAAGAATGGCAGCAAAGACATCTAAAGGTAGGGGTAGAAAGGCTAGAAAGGCTATTCTTTCTTAAGACTATTATTCCCCTAAGCAGTATATTTCCAACCTACAATACAATGCTCTCTTAGTGTTAACTCACATAGTATGGTGGCCCCCTCAGGGTCCTGAATCATATGCATGGAGTGGCAATGGGGTAAGTGACTGCTGATCCGCATTATAGGGGCCTTTATTCTGTCCCTTGAGTGATGTTCATCCAGAGGGGTTTGGACTGTTGTAAGGCCATGAACTGCTAGTATCTTTAATGCTTCACAATATATAAGGAATGATAAGGAATGATAGCTTCAATGCCATTCTGTAGCACCAAGAGGAAAATGTAAAGCCCTATGGCTACCAGGTGAACCCCTTCAGGAAGCAAAAGGTTTCAGCTTATCCCCTTCTAATTTCCTATGGTGAACCACCACATCACCCCATGTCCTCACAAAACAGGAGGCTTTTGTATCCAGCAGTCATCTTTCCAGCTCTATTTCTACCATGGCCCCATGCCAAATCGTCTCATAGTCTCCGACTATACCAAGATATCAATATCATATTTAAGCAGGGCTATCAGTTCAACCACACATGGCACATTGTATTCAACTGTAGACATCGGAGAACACCTACAGCCATCTCTGCCTCTCGAGAGAAAACCTGATGTCTTCTTTGTTTTTGGGAGTAAGGGACGACATTGCTGCACTGTTGGAGGACAGTATTTGTTTATGTTGTCCTCCTACAGTGCCTCGATGTCGTCCCTTACTCCCAAAAACAAAGCAGATAATTAGTTAGAAAACTGGACTGAAAGGTGTTTAAAGGTTGCTGTTCAATGACGTACATTGTCAGCAAACATCAGTCATTATGAATATTTTGAGGTTTTCACGATGGCTCACTTTTGCCTTTTTAACAGAATATCCACCAAGATTGTTCCTTTTAACGTAAAAGATTCGATCACCACCTGGGAGGTTTTGGCTGTGAGTCTAACTGATGATAAAGGTAGGTTGCTTCTTTTGTTCTCATGAAGAGTCTACGGGGAAATTTATGAAAACTGACATTTCCTATACCAGTTTTGATCATTTCTAAGGTTGAGCGATCGTGTTCGGAAAAGATCGGATTCCGATCGGCGATCGAGAAAATTTCACGATCACCATCGGAATTCCGAACACGATCTTTTTATGTGGGATCGAGATCGGTGATCTTTTCCCACAATGCTTTGCTTAGCCTTCACACTGAGTATATAGTGTATACTCAGTGTGAAAGCTCCACTGTAGTTCCATAGGAATGAATGGAAGCAGCCAGCACACAGCCTTAACCCCCTGTGCGCCGGCTGCCTCCATTCATTCGAATGGAAGGCTAAACTAAACATCTCTAGCAGCTACTTACCTCTAGAGATGGATGCTCCGTCCGGTGCCCTCCTTCTTCTTTCCTCGCTGCCCTGCCTCCCAGGTTAGTGTTAAAGCGCTAGGTAGGCGGGGCTTGTGGCTTAGGAGAGTGTGGGCGGGTACAGGGCGGGGAGACGTGACGTCTCCCCTCCCAGTACCTTCCCACACTCTCCTAACCTGGCAGGGAAGGGGCAGTGAAGGGAGAAGAGAAATGTTGAGCGGCAGTGAGGACAAGAAGAAGGAAGGCACCAGGCACCGGACCAGCCATCTCTGGAGGTAAATGGACACCAGGGGGGACTAAGTAGCCAGAGGATTAAAAAAAAATCCTCTGGCTACTTTAGTGATTCACTACACAGCGTGGATTCTAACAATTGTTAGATTCCATGCTGTATAGTGAATAGGATTGCTTTTAAAATCCGATCTCCGATTAATAAAAAAATCCCATTGACTTGCATTGGGATCGGAATTGGGATCGAGATCGGGTTCGAAATGAAAAATGATCGGAAATCAGATTTTAAAATCGATCCTGAAAAGTCAAGATCGGCTCAACCCTAATCATTTCATCAACTCTAGTGATATGCATCAGAAATATTAAGAAGCCTCTTGCCAGCTTTGGCAAATTTAAGAAAGTCTCATGCGCAATAATTGAAATCTCCACCAGCCAGGGTCTGGTACAAGTTAGAGTAAATCTTTGCCAAAGTGTCCCTGTCCCCCTTAATCTTAATCCACTTCCACAAAACGTTTGAAAAAGTGGCAAGTGGGGCAGAATAGTAAATAAAATGTCTTCTTCTGAGATAAAAAGGTTGTCTAGTGATTTTATCAAACTCCAGTATGACCAGGGTAGGTGCTGCAAAATTGGGTCTTTACCAATTCCACCTAAAAGCATTGCAGGAACTGGCAGATCATTTAGCAAGCAAGACAAGGTATCTAAAATCCTACATTGCTCAGCGTGGTAGTGTCTAAGGCACCGCTAGCAGGGACACAGGTTACCACATCAGGCTAGTCTAAGAAACAGTGGAGTAACTAAAGGGGTATCAGCTGCCACAGGGCCTGGGACATTAGGGGGCCGGTGACAGTCGCTTATTTGTTTTTTTCTAATAGGCCGTTACCGGCTGGATTTACTCCAGATGGTTACAAGCCCTATTTACTTACCGATCCTGGCAGGAACTGGGATCGGTAAGTGATGCCGCGGGCCCCACAAATACTATTATTATACTCGGGGGTCTTTTCAGACCCCCGAGTATTATGATTGGAGGCTCAGGAGAGGTAAGAGAACATAAAAATAACCTATTACTTACCTCTCCGGGCTCCAGACAGGCTTCAGGTCTACTTGTGTGACGTCCCTGACGTCACATGACCGGGGCCCGCGTCCCTGGTCATGTGACATCCCAGACAACATTGAAGATGGCCAACACCACCGAGGAGTGCAGCAGGGCCAGGGAGAGGTAAATAACAGTGTTTTTTTATTTTGGTATCCCCCCACTCGGTCTCTGATTATTATACTCTGGGGTCTGAAAAGAGCCTAAAGTATAATAATTGTTCATGGATGTCCACAGTGGGGCATAATACTGTGTACAGGGGCCACTATGGGGCATAATAGTGCACACAGGAGTGAGGGGATAAGGGGGGGTCAGTAGGGGTATTCTGTGTCGGATGGGGGGGGGGCCTCATGTCAAAAGTTCGCCACAGGACCCCGCCATTCCTAGCTACACCACTGCTATGAAAATAGGTGCACTTGCTGAAAAAGACCAGACCAGTAAACCTGCAGCCAAGAGAAACACAATCCAGGTCAAAGCCAGGAGAGCACAGGAGTATCTGATAATGAGTAATAGAAGAATAACTACATCCAAGCCATGGTCAGTCCAGAAGTTCACTGACAAAGCCAAATCAGTAAGATAAAAGATAAACAGAAAGATAAGCCAAAATAGTTTAGAGTTCACAAATCTAACAACAATCAATAGCAGACACCGGAGTAGCACCAAGCAGAGCTTACTCCTGCCACTTCTCAGGATTGGAGAATGAGGCACCGCTATGGTTGGCTCAGCATCTTAAAGCTCTGACTAACTGCAGACCCAGCCAAAGCTTCGCTTGTAGGCATGGCAGCCTTAAAGTGATAACTGTGTGCAGTACTGCACCAAAAAGTATGATGGCAGTAAGTAGAATAACACATATTGACATTTCTAACACTGAGTATAAAACTAAAAAATGGTCATACTCACCTATGCCAGTACTCACCATCCCTATAATGCCTGGACAACCCCTTTAACTAAGTGCACTTACCCACAGCCCTATATAATGTCTGTATCACCATGAATCATGCTCAATGACAGACTTGCCTCTGATTCATCAATGATCATTCACAAGGGATTTCACAATCTCTCCTATTTCCTTGACAGGTATCTGTGTGTCTAAACCCCATAACATTCAGGTGATGCTGGAATTCTTCATAGACCTGAAACTTCCGTATTCTGTGGTGAGAAATGAACAAGTAGAGATACGAGCCATTCTCTATAACTATGCTGGTATTCCTCTTAAGGCAAGTGAACCACTTGATAACAATCTAAGATGGAGAAAACCTTCAAGAACCCTATAGGTCATGCATCTTGTCATCTTTGCTTTAGTTGCGTGTAACTTGGAGCTACAATGAAGAGATCTGCAGTCTTTCTACTGCCAAGAAGACGTATCAGCAAGAAGTATCCATTAAACCTTCCTCATCTGTGGCCGTTCCATTTACCATTGTGCCAATGAACTTGGGATTGCATGACATTGAAGTGAAGGCAGTCGGGCAGTTTGTAGGTGATGGTGTGAAGAAAAAACTTAGGGTTGTGGTAAGTAACAACATGTAATCTTAATAAGAAGACACCAGCATTATAAATAGTACATGGTAAATTGGGACTCCATTGCAAAATTTGCACTGGGGCAAGTAACGACTCTTATTCTTGACTTATTAAATCCATAATCAACAGTAGAGATGAGCGAACACTAAAATGTCCGAGGTTCGAAATCCGATTCGAACAGCTGCTCACTGTTCGACTGTTCGAACGGATTTCGAACCCCATTATAGTCTATGGGGGGAAATGCTCGTTTTAGGGGTAGCAAAATTCGATAAAATTATACTTACCAAGTCCACAAGTGACGGTCGGGCTGGATTCTCCTTGAAGTCTTCTCCCGGCGCAGCGCCCCCACGGCGTCTTCCAGCTGGAATTCACTCTGCCTAGGCATCGGGGCCTAGGCAGAGCCGACTGCGCATGGCGCGGTCGGCTCTGCCCGGCCCGATGCCTGAGCAGAGCCGACTGCGCATGCGAGGGCATGCCCGCGCATGCGCAGTCGGCTCTGCCTAGGCCGGATGTCTAGCCAGAGTGAATTCCAGCCGGAAGACGCCGCGGGGATGCTGCATGGAGAAGACTTCTAAAGGTAAGAGGAGAACCAGCGTTGATTGGTAATGTATAGCATTCTGCCAATCAACGCTGGTTCTGCATCGAACCTTAAACTTCGAACTGCTAGTAGTGTTCGATCGAGTACGAGTATTTCGAATACCGTAGTATTCGATCGAACACCTACTCGCTCATCTCTACTATTGAGTACTTGTGTCCAAAAATAGAGTATGTCATTTTTTTTTAACCAGTGTTAAAAACAGACAGTCAAAGTTTTTATAACTATTAGGCAAGATTCACACAATCGGACCTCGGTTCATGTGATCGTCGGATTTACCGACCCGAACAGTATGCTAGGAGCGGGACTCCTTGCAGCATAGTTATCCATGCTTGCCTCCCAGAGACATATTGTCGTGTACTGATTACAGTATGGGACAGGGACCCCGAGAAGCATAGATAACTATTATGATAGAAGTCACAATCTTGACATGAAGGTCAAGGTGGAAATTCTGGAAATCGGTGAAACTCAGTCATGTGAATCTAGCCTAAGGTCATAGTCCCACGACCTTATTCCCAGTGAAAAACAGAACAGCCTTCTGATAGTCGTTTTTGTGATGTTTTTGAGAACACATTGAATTCAATGTTGGTAAAATCCATCCACATTTCAGGGCTGTTTTGCAAAAATAATACATTCCCTGAAAATAAGCCCTAACCCATCTTTCAGAGCAAAAAAATTATATAAGACCATATTTTATTGATGTGTCATATTTGTGTGGTAAGACCTGCCCATTCAGAAAGTTAGAATTTTTGGGGGCACATCAGAATTTTGCTGCATTGGAAAGTTCACCAAATGTATGAAGGTCTGTACCACAGAGTCATAAATAAGTAGGGTTGAGTGATCGGGATCTGATCGGCGATCGAGCAAATTTCACGATCGAGATCGGCTGGAAAATGATCGGAAATCGGATTTCAAAATCGATCCTGAAATCTCAAGATCGGCTCAACCCTACTGTATATATAATATGCATTAAGGGTTAGGCGATCGGGAACAGGAAGGATCGGATCCCGATCGGCGATCGAGCATATTTCACGATCGGGATCGGCTGGAAAGTGATCGGAAATCGGATTTTAAAATCGATCCTGAAATCTCAAGATCGGCTCAACCCTATAAATCAGTCTAAAACTACAAGTGGGATTCGTAGTTTTAGACAGTGCATGGTCTGTCTCCTGTATACAGGTCTGCCGTGTGTAGGAGGTTTTAAGGGGGTTCAAAGTGTACTTGGTTGTAAACTTCTCATACCAGTGAGACCCAACCACCGGCCATTCAGCTAACTTTCCTTTTTATACTCCAGCCAGAAGGAAAACGTGAAGCATTTACTCTGAAATCAGTTGTTTTGGATCCACAAAGCCGAGGTCTGTATGTTGTACTTGACTATGGTGGTCTTCTATGCATGTGAAGGAGTATTTTTAGGATACTCACAATATTTAAGAACATGTTGAACAAAATTGTTATCTCTCGAGGCTTTTACCTAAGGTTGTCCTTACTACAGGTGGAGTGCAGGTGGAACAGATCTCGGCATTCAATGCCACGAATATTGTCCCCAAGACAAGTATTGACACCATTGTTACCTTCCAAGGTCAGTAGGTATTTCCTGAACCTTCTGTTATATATGATACATCATTATGGATACAGAATGACGAAAAATCTCTCTGATATAATACTCTGTTCCTTGTCTGATCTCACGATTGCCTCGTATCTCCATCATATCCAGGAACTCCGGTAAGTGAAATGGTGGAGAAAGCCATTGATGGTGTCAATCTGAACCATCTGATACAAATCCCTTCGGGATGTGCAGAGCAAAACATGATGAGAATGACAGCCCCCCTGATAGCCTGCCATTACTTGGATTACAGCAACCAATGGGAAAGAGTAGGATTGCAACGGAGATATCAAGCTATTGAGTATATCAACAATGGTAAGATGCCGTATTCTCCAATGATTTTTGTTTATAAGATGTACAAAAAAGGGCTATAATGCTGTCATTCATTCTCCTTACTGCCAGTGGATAAAAATCAGACCATGGTCATGTTATATACGGTCCATGGTCCGGTGATATATGGTGAGTGGTCACATGATACACAGTCCTTGGTCTGGTGATATATGTTCCTTGGTCTGGTGATATATGGTCCTTGGTCTGGTGATATACGTTCCGTGGTGTGGTGATATACAGTCCTTGGTCTGGTGATAAACGATCTATGATCTGATGAAATATGGCCCATGGTCATATGATGGACACACAGGAGCACAGCTTGTTAAAGACAGATGTCTGATTACTGTGCTATGACTATAACGATCTGGGCAGCTGTATGTTCATCACATGACCACGGACTATATATCACACGACCATGGACTGTACATCATATGACCATGGACTGTACATCATATGACCATGGACTGTACATCATATGACCATGGACAGTACATCATATGACCATGAACTGTACATCACATGACCACGGACTGTATATCACATGACCATGGGCTGTACATCATATGACCATGGACTGTACATCACATGACCATGGACTGTACATCACATGACCATGGACTGTACATCACACGACCATGGACTGTACATCATATGACCATGGACTGTACATCACATGACCATGAACTGTACATCACATGACCATGGACTGTACATCACATGACCACGGACTGTACATCATATGACCACGGACTGTAGATCACATAACCATGAACTGTACATCACACGACTATGAACTGTATATCACATGGCCATGGACTGTACATCTCACGACCATGGACTGTATATCACATGGCCATGGACTGTACATCTCACGACCATGGACTGTACATCACATGACCATGGATTGTACATCACATGACCATGGACCGCACATGACCATGACGCATGCCTGGCCTGACGCCTGAGCAGAGCCCACTGCGCATGCGAGGGCATGCCCGTGCATGCGCAGTCGGCTCTGCCTAGGCCGGATGCCTAGGCAGAGTGAATTCCAGCTGGAAGACACCGCGAGGACGCTGCACGGAGAAGACTTCTAAAGGTAAGAGAAGAACCAGCGTTGATTGGCAATGTATAGCATTCTGCCAATCAACGCTGGTTCTGCATCGAACCTTAAACTTCGAACAGCTAGTAGTGTTTGATCGAGTACGAGTATTTCGAATACCGTAGTATTCGATCGGACACCTACTCGCTCATCTCTAGTTTCATATTTTACAACATTTTATTTGTCTTTTTTACATTTGAAGTTAGACCCATACCGACATTTGAAAACTAGGTGACGTGACTGTTACTATAATACACTGGGATGCTTCCGCATTGCAATGTACTCTAGTTTACAAAGTGAACGCATATCTATATTACTCTGGCATTGTCTTAGAGGTATCCTGGAGGGTCCTGTGGATAACGACGAATTGGCACCCCGTGACTAAATTTCAGGGATGAGAGGGGACACAAAGAGATCTTTACGTGCCACCATCATTATAAACGATGGTATCTAAGGGGTTAAAAGGCCAATAACAGTTGTCACCGCTCCCAGCCATGCCATTAGAGGAGGATATTATCTGTGTGTTATACCTCATATCCTCTCCCGATGGCACCAGTTCAGCTCCTGAGCCGGCACCATCTTCATGGTGTACGATCATGTCACTTTTCTGGAACAGGTTCAATAAACTGCTGTAGTAACGTTTATCTTGACTTTTCCTTGGTTTTCAATGGCCGACACAATGTAGCAGCACATTCTATTCATCGTATAATGTTCCATATTACAGAAATCATCTAAACGAGAAGCAAAGATCTAAAGAGACAGAGCAGTAGAACATGGGGGGTATTTGGGGTTGTAATAAGGACTAGAGATGAGCGAACAGTAAAATGTTCGAGGTTCGATATTCGTTTCGAGTAGCCCCTCAATATTCGACTACTCGAATCGAATATCGAACCCTATTATAGTCTATGGGGGAAAAAATGCTCGTTTCAGGGGTAGGCAACGTTCGATCAAATTATACTGACCAAGTCCACGAGTGAGGGTCGGGCTGGATTATCCGAGAAGTCTTCTCCGTGCAGCGTCCGCGCGGCATCTTCCGGCTCTGAATTCACTCTGCCAGGCATCGGGCCTGGGTAGAGCCGACTGCGCATGCCCGCACTACAAGAAAATGTCCGCTTACCATCAAAGCGGCCATTTTCTTGTAGCGCGGGCATGCCCAGGCCGGATGCCTGGCAGAGTGAATTCAGAGCCAGAAGACTCCGCAGGGAAGCTGCACGGAGAAGACTTCTAAAGGTAGGAGAAGAACCAGCGTTGATTGGCCGACTGTATAGCAATCGGCCAGTCAATGCTGTTTCTGCATCAAACTTTTCCATTCGAATAGCGAGTAGTATTCGATCGAGTACGAGTATTTCGAATACCGTAGTATTCGATCGAATACCTACTCGATCGAATACTACTCGCTCATCTCTAATAAGGACAATGGGATAATCCTATAATCGTAGATCCTAATAATATTACTGTGTTCATGACCGTGCCCAGTCCTATCAGAGCACCTATGGTTGAAATATACAGTCTGTTGATATACGGTTTTCTGTTGACAGGTCTAAATCGACAATTGACATACAAAAAACCAGACTCTTCGTATGGCATCTGGAAAGAGAATTCTTCCAGCACATGGTATTATAGAAATGTACCATCATCTTAATTGCTGTTCATCTCCATTGTTCATCATTCCCTGGCCCCTCCTCCCCATTCTGTGGCTCCTCTATAGTCTAATCTCCTCCCACTACATTATAAGCTCCACCCCTGCTTACTGTTTCCTTTATTTTGAGCCAAACCTTTATAGATTCTTTGTGTGTTTATTATACTTGTTTCTTTTCAGGCTCACGGCTTACGTGGTCAAAGTCTTCTCCTTGGCTTCAGGTCTGGTAAATGTGGATAGAAATTTGATATGTGATTCAGTGAAATGGCTCCTTCTAAATAAACAAAATCCAGGCGGGGAATTCAGAGAGGATGCCCATGTCTACGCAAAGGACATGTCGGTACGTACAAAAACTAATTTCCAGATTTTGGGCGTGAGCACACAATTCTCTTGGTTACAATTTCAGGATCGTTTTTAAAATCCGATTTTCAATCATTTTCCAGCCGATCCCAATTGTGAAATTTGCTCGATCGCTGATCGGGATCTGATCTTTCCCGATTGCTCAACCCTAAATGCAATAAGTCATAGGTAGGGTTGAGCCGATCTTGAGATTTCAGGATCATTTTTAAAATTCGATCATTTTCCAGCCGATCCCAATTGAGAAATTTGCTCAATCGCTGATTGGGATCCGATCTTTCCCGATCGCGATCGCTCAACCCTAGTTACGATATAAACCTGATCCACAAGGGTAACCTCTGGGACAAACATTCTCCATGTATTGTAGCCAATGCTCTTACTTGTTGATCATATTTTAATGTATGTATGCCTGGATTATACCATTGTGATGCTCCATCAACTACTGAAGATTGGATTCACACCAACGCTCAAACTCTATTCGGAGATTCCGTCCCCGAATCCGCTTTAAAAAAGCAACGTCACTTCTCCGTGGTGTGTTCGGGGGTAGGGAGTGATGTTCACTGATTGTATGGACAAAATTTTTTTTACGTTTCCTAATAAAGCATTTGGATTTTATGCACGTGGATGCCGGATTCTTCATTTCTTCATTTTAAAAAAGCAAGACTGTTTTCTCCACTTATTTCAGGGGGAACCTGGGCAGAAACCCGATGGCCCCCATTGTAGTCTATAGCGTCTGCGGGTTTCCACGGGTAACCATACTGTACGCTTGTTAGATTTTCAAGCGGAAGGTCAAACGTTAGGGTGGACCTACCATCACATGTCAATAAATACATTCCAAAAACCATAACTTTCTAATTTTTCTGTCTAAGTAGTCACATGAGGGCTCGATTTTTGCATGACAAGTTGTACTTCAAAATGGTGCCCTTTATGGGAAGCATGACAAACTGTACTCCATACGTCCATGCTCTATATACATTCATGCTCCATATACATCCATGCTCCATATACATTCATGCTCCATATACATCCATGCTCCATATACATTCATGCTCCATATACATCCATGCTCTATATACATCCATGCTCTATATACATTCATGCTCCATATACATCCATGCTCCATATACATCCATGCTCCATATACGTCCATGCTCTATATACGTCCATACTCCATATACGTTCATACTCTATATACGTCCATGCTCCATATACATCCATGCTCCATATACATCCATGCTCCATATACATCCATGCTCCATATACATCCATGCTCCATATACGTCCATGCTCCATATACGTCCATGCCCCATATACGTCCATGCTCCATATACGTCCATGCTCCATATATGTCCATTCTCCATATACATCCATGCTCTATATACATCCACGCTCCATATACATTTATGCTCCATATACGTCCATGCTCCATATACGTCCATACTCTATATACATCCATGCTCCATATACATCCATGCTCTATATATATCCATGCTCCATATACATTCATGCTCCATATACATCCATGCTCTATATACATCCATGCTCCATATACATTCATGCTCCATATACATCCATGCTCCATATACATCCATGCTCCATATACATCCATGCTCCATATACGTCCATGCTCCATATACGTCCATGCTCCATATACGTCCATACTCTATATACATCCATACTCTATATACATCCATATTCTATATACATCCATGCTCTATATACAGTACATCCATGCTCCATATACATCCATGCTCCATATACATCCATGCTCCATATACATCCATGCTCCATATACATCCATGCTCCATTGGTTACATGGAGTCTATTGGGAGAACTTCTAAGTACCTGTGTCCACCATCAGGGCGTAGGGAACTGCAGTTTAGTCTACTGGTTCCACCACCAACACCACCTTTCTAACCCCCCTCTCTAATAATATATGACCCGAGCACTTCGTTAATGAGTTAGGTTGGTGGGAGATCTTGTTTATATTAGTTTATCTATATACCTGGGATTTTATTTTTAATGTATACCAAAAAAAGATTAGATTATTTTAATATGTTTGGGCCATTTGTCAATTCGGTAAAAAAAATAAATTATATAAATTCTCGTGTCCCATCCACACATTAAAGAACATAAACATCCGCAGTGGTCATACTGCAAAATTGTTTGGTCAAAAATTGAACAATTTGGAATATTCGGGATGAACCCAGCTTGTTACAAATCGATTTTTCCATCTGTAGTAATGAGCTGTGCACCTGTGTATATATCACATGACCATGCCCTCTATATCACATAACCATGGACTGTATATCACGTAACCATGGACTGTATATCACATGACCATACCTCCCAACCGTCCCGATATCCTCGGGACATTCACGATTTCGGTGACGTGTCCCGCGGTCCCGGTTGGAGGGAGGTATGTCCTGATTTCAACTCAGATCTGCTTCCGGAGGACGCAGATCTGAGTTGAATACATATGCGACTAAAGCAAGGAGCTGACACAGCTGAGCTCCTTGCTTTGCCGCGGCGCTCCGGCTAGTGGCTGCGTAAGCGCGATGTGATGACGTCACATCGCACCTACAACTCTGTTAGTAAGAGAGCGGCAGGGGAGCATAAGTGAGTATAAGTGGGTTTTTTTGTGTTAAACATTGAGGTGGAAAATAATGAAGGGGCCCATGAAACTGGGGGCAGATGAAGGGGGGAGGGGGAGAATGGCGTGAAACTGTGCAGAGATGTGGGGACATGAATCTGGGGGCAGAGATGGAGGGGCATGAAACTGTGGGCAGAGATGGGGGGACATGAATCTGGGGGCAGAGATGGGGGACATGAAAGTGTGGGCAGAGATGAGGGGACATGAAAGTGTGGGCAGAGATGGGGGGACATGAATCTGGGGCAGAGATGAGGGGACATGAATCTGGAGGCAGAGATGGGGGGACATAAATCGGGGAGCAGAGATGGGGGGACATGAAACTGTGGGCAGAGATGAGGGGACATGAATCTGGGGCAGAGATGAGGGGATATGAATCTGGGGGCAGAGATGGGGGGACATAAATCAGGGTGCAGAGATGGGGGGACATGAAAGTGTGGGCAGAGATGGGGGGACATGAAAGTGTGGGCAGAGATGGGGGGACATGAATCTGGGGGCAGAGATGGGGGGACATGAATCTGGGGGCAGAGATGGGGGGACATGAAACTGTGGGCAGAGATGAGGGGACATGAATCTGGGGCAGAGATGGGGGGACATGAATCTGGGGGCAGAGATGGGGGGACATGAATCTGGGGGCAGAGATGGAGGGACATGAAACTGGGGGCAGAGATGGGGGGACATGAAAGTGTGGGCAGAGATGGGGGGACATGAAAGTGTGGGCAGAGATGAGGGGACATGAATCTGGGGCAGAGATGGGGGACATGAAACTTGGGCAGAGATGGTGGAACATGAGACTGTGGGCAGAGATGGGGGGACATGATTCTGGGGCAGAGATGGGGGGACATGAGACTGTGGGCAGAGATGGGGGGACATGATTCTGGGGCAGAGATGGGGGGACATAAATTGGTGGGGCAGAGATGGGGGGACATGAATCTGGGGGCAGAGATGGGGGGACATGAACCTGGGGGAAGAGATGGGAGGACATGAATCTGGGGGCAGAGATGGGGGGACATGAATCTGGGGAAGAGATGGGGGGACATGAAACTGGGGGAGAGATGGAGGGGGGGACATTTAATTATGGGTGACTGTAGGAGGATTATACTGTGTGTGGGACATGAAAAATGAATGAGAATGGGTGGAGTCAACATAAAAGTGGGTGGAGCTAAATTTGCCAAACCTACATGTAGGTTTTTGCTCTCCGCTTGAAAAAATCGGACATCTTTGTGAACAGACACTTAAGGACACCCACGGACTCTAAAAGAACGCACATGACGTCCCATTAAATCAATGCAAAATATAACGGACACAGCTATTGTCCGATGCTAATGTCCGAGCAAGATTTTGCACGGACATTAGCATCGGACACTAGCTGTCGGACACCAACACTAGTGTGAACGCCCCCTTATCAGGAAAAAATTTTAGGTGACATTTAAAATTTTCTTGAAATAGTGTTTTTGTCATTATTTATCTCTGCAAAAATCCAAGCTGACTGACGCCATGTGTTCTAGTCTAATATTGCCCTGGTTACCCTTCCAAGGCTCTTCTGATGCTCCTTCCTTTCTGTTCCCATAACTATAGACCAGGATCTTAGATGAATACACTTCTGATATCTCCCCAGAGATGGCCCGCCAACCCATAGGGAGACAATGTACTTCTCATAAGAATAGGGATGGGACCAGTAACATGACACAGATGACAGTTTGTGGTTGCAGTAGGGAGTCATTTTGAAACAATTTTTGTAACAATGCTTTGTAATTGTAAAAATTTTTTCTTACATAGGGTGGAATAAAAAGAGGTTCGGCTGAATTGGATTCTAGTCTCACAGCCTTTGTTCTCATCGCCATGCTGTCAAGTGAACCATTGTGTACGCAACAAGTTGCTGTAAGTGTCTCATCCTAAATAAAGTATTGTCATCAGATCGCTCAGCCATATATTTTTATCTTCATGAACTATGGTTGTGATCACATTATATACTGCTCCCGGGAAAGTAGTTTGTGGTACCCCTCTGCTCCCAGTACAGTTCCTTATGGTACCCCTCTGCTCCCAGTACAGTTCCTTATGGTACCCCTCTGCTCCCAGTACAGATCCCTATGGTACCCCTCTGCTCCCAGTACAGATCCTTATGGTACCCCTCTGCTCCCAGTACAGTTCCTTATGGTACCCCTCTGCTCCCAGTACAGATCCCTATGGTACCCCTCTGCTCCCAGTACAGATCCTTATGGTACCCCTCTGCTCCCAGTACAGTTCCTTATGGTACCCCTCTGCTCCCAGTACAGTTCCTTATGGTACCCCTCTGCTCCCAGTACAGTTCCTTATGGTACCCCTCTCCTCCCAGTACAGTCCCTTATGGTACCCCTCTTCTCCCAGTACAGATCCTTATGGTACCCCTCTGCTCCCAGTACAGTTCCTTATGGTACCCCTCTGCTCCCAGTACAGTTCCTTATGGTACCCCTCTCCTCCCAGTACAGTCCCTTATGGTACCCCTCTTCTCCCAGTACAGATCCTTATGGTACCCCTCTACTCCCAGTATAGTTCCTTATGGTACCCCTCTGCTCCCCGTAAGTTCCTTATGGTACCCCTCTGCTCCCAGTACAGTTCCTTATGGTACCCCTCTGCTCCCAGTACAGTTCCTTATGGTACCCCTCTGTTCCCAGTACAGTTCCTTATGGTACCCCTCTGCTCCCAGTACAGATCCTTATGGTACCCCTCTGCTCCCAGTACAGTTCCTTATGGTACCCCTCTGCTCCCAGTACAGTTCCTTATGGTACCCCTCTGCTCCCAGTACAGTTCCTTATGGTACCCCTCTGCTCCCAGTACAGTTCCTTATGGTACCCCTCTGCTCCCAGTACAGTTCCTTATGGTACCCCTCTGCTCCCGGTACAGTTCCCTATGGTACCCCTCTCCTCCCAGTATAGTTCCTTATGGTACCCCTCTCCTCCCAGTACAGTTCCTTATGGTACCCCCCTGCTCCCAGTACAGTTCCTTATGGTACCCCTCTGCTCCCAGTACAGTTCCCTATGGTACCCCTCTGCTCCCGGTACAGTTCCCTATGGTACCCTTCTGCTCCCAGTACAGTTCCCTATGGTACCCCTCTGCTCTCAGTGCAGTTCCTTATGGTACCCCTCTGCTCCAAGTACAGTTCCTTATGGTACCCCTCTGCTCCCAGTACAGTTCCCTATGGTACCCCTCTGATCCCAGTACAGATCCTTATGGTACCCCTCTGCTCCCAGTACAGATCCTTATGGTACCCCTCTGCTCCCAGTACAGTTCCCTATGGTACCCCTCTCCTCCCAGTACAGATGCTTGTAGTACCCCCCTGCTGACTTTAGCCCATTTTAAGTATGTACCATTTATAACAACTCTATTTATTGGTCTTAACCAATGGCCTTCTCACATATCCAGAAGATAGATGAGGATTCCTCCGATGGGACCTGCACCTATCTATAAACTTAGATCCCTGTACAGCCTCCATGCCACACTGTGAATGACCTCTCTGATAAGACTTTCAGCTATGGTCGGCTGTATGGAAGCAACTCTGAGCTATTCTATTTCTGCAACTCCCACAAAACTCATTGTTTCCATAAATCATATCCTCTTCTATGGGACTTTATGGAAACAGTGTAGCTCAGAGCCCAACCATAGCTGAAGGGCCTATCAACAAGGCCACAGCCGGGTAAGTCGGAGGCTGAGGGAGCTCATTTTGGAGATAGGTGCAGGTCCATGAGCATATATCAGACATATATCTTTTGTGGGAAAACCCCGTGAGGCTGGGACCGCATGTTGTCCATGTACCTCCAGCCAAACATTGTATGCTGAGTCTGATTTCAAGGTGACATGGTCCAGAAAAGACAACCGTATGGGAAAAAATTGTATCTTGGAGTCATTGCAATTTGAGTGACCATACGTATTATTTATTTCTTTTACATCCAGGGTCTACCTCGAAGCATTGAGAAATCCATACAGTACTTAAACAATAACTATTACTCCCTGAGGACGCCCTACTCCATAGCCATCACGTCCTATGCATTGGCTAAAGCCGGCAGGCTCAACAATATCGGGAGACTCATGTCGATATCTACAGGTAGAGTGCCCATAATTGTACATTGCACTCTAAATAATATCTACAGTACATTATATACCAAAATAAGGCAGCGCTTAGGGTTGAGCGATCAGGATCAGAAAAGAGCAGATTCCGATCGGCGATCGAGCAAATTTCACGATGATCGCGATCGGAATTCCCATCCCGATCTTTTTAGGCGGGATCGAGGTCTCATGTTAGCTCCCACAATGCTTCGTTACTGGCCAATCATTGTGGGGCGAGCGATCGGGATTGGAAAAGATCGGATCCCGATCGACTATCGAGCAAATTTCAAGATCACGATCTGGATTAGCTGGAAGATGATGGAAAATCGGATTTTAAAAACGATCCTGAAATCTCAAGATCGGCAGCACTCCAATTATAGTTAACAAATAGTGAAAGTGGGTTTACTTCATAAGCAACATTTTGCTCTACTAAAATTGGGACCTTTCTGAAACCTTGAAAATTTCTGAAAGGTCCCAATTTTAGAGAATGGAGATGCTGATATTTTTCACCAAAATTGGAGTTCTCTTATATTTGGATATAACAGGATTACATAGAAATTTTGGAGGCTCTGATCTTCCCCGAGGGGAATGCCGTTCTAGATTTCCATTGGATACAATGTAAGAAAGATACTTAGATTTATCCATTAATATTATTGTACTTTTTTTAGCTATTGAAAAAGTGTTATCTCAATCCTGTCCTACTAATAAAGTTTGTATGTTTGTTCCTAAATCATGCAAAAACCGCAGAACAGATTTGAATGAAATTTGGCGCACAGATAGATTGTAACCTCGCTTAAAACATAGGCTATTTTTTATCCCGGTTTCAAGACTGCTATGAAATTTTTTCACATACTATATTACACTGCTCCTCCAGCAGCCTATCTCAGCCAGGGCTGTTATCTCTCTGTGTAAATACACGCTAACCCTCAGTGTGTAGAAACATTTTCATATTATCTGATCTGCTCCAGGCAGTGCTGGCAGACTGGCAAACACCTTTAATCCAAATTGCCAGTTTGCCAATTTTAAACATGCCTGGAAAACAAAATCTAATTTGTCGCAAGAGCTATGAAGGTAGCCAGAAGTCACAGATTTCTTCTCAAGCACAGCTGAGGGGGATCATCCACGCCAACAACACGCTCATTATAAGGTGTCCCAGCGAGCTGCTGAGATCCCAGAACAATCACAACCACAGCGCGAGGAACGAGTTCAGTGGCAGGCCAGCATGAGAGCTGCCAAAATGCCGAAGTAGGCGGATCATCAACACCAACAACACATTCATTATATGATGTTCCAGCGAGGTGCTGAGATGCCAGAACAATCACGAGCACAGCGCGAGGAATGAGTTCAGCGGCAGGCCAGCTTGACAGCTGCCAAAACCCCGGACTAGGTGGATCATCAACACCAACAACATGCTCATTATATAACGTTCCAGCGAGTTGCTGAGATGCCGGAACAATCACGGGCACAGT
This sequence comes from Leptodactylus fuscus, assembly GCF_031893055.1. Taxonomy (NCBI): domain Eukaryota; kingdom Metazoa; phylum Chordata; class Amphibia; order Anura; family Leptodactylidae; genus Leptodactylus; species Leptodactylus fuscus. The sequence continues at coordinate 16,378,529 of NC_134269.1, read as the reverse complement.
GCGAGGAACGAGTTCAGTGGCAGGCCAGCATGACAGCTGCCAAAATGCCGGAGTAGGCAGATCATCAACACCAACAACACGTTCATTATATGATGTTCCAGCGAGGTGCTGAGATGCCGGAACAATCCCAGGCACAGTGCAAGAAAAATGTTCAGCGGCAGGCCAGCTTGAGAGTTGCTGAAATGCCGGAGCATGCGGATCATCAACGCCAACAACATGCTCATTATATGGTGTCCCATTGAGCTGCTGAGATGCCAGAACAATCACAGGCACAGTGTGAGGAACAAGTTCAGCAGCAGGACAGCTTAAGAGCTGCCCAAATGCCAGAGCAGGCAAACCATCGACAGCAGCAATTTGCTAAATATAGGCAGATCATTCCCGCCAACAATCCGCAGACGAAGTCGCGGGCAGGGGCTAGTACTGTATTTTCTGAGAGCTTTGTGGCCATTGTTATGTTTTTTATTTTTGGTTATCTTCCAGATAACACCCACTGGACTGACTCTGGCTCCCGCTTCTTATCCCTGGAGGCCACCTCCTATGCTCTTCTCACCCTTTTGAAAATGAAGGAGTTTGAGAAGGCTGGACGACTTGTGAAGTGGCTAACGGAGCAGAGATTCTACGGGGAAGTTTATGGATCAACCCAGGTATGTCAGTCAATAATGAAAATAACTTATTAGGGTAAGTGGTCTTTGGTGTCATCTCTAGTTTCCCTCTGCAATACCCTGCCCATCTCTGCCCTCCAGAACTAGATAGACTTTTCCTGCTTCAGACTGACATCTTGGGCCTCGAGGTCACAGCTGAGACTTGTAATTGGGTCTTAGTGGGCACGTTGAGTGCATCAAAGTCACAATGCGTTGTGATGTTCATGTGCTCTACATGACCTCCGAGGTCCAACCACAGGTCTCAGCAATAACTCTGGGGTGTGTTACATCAGCCAAAGGCTGCAAGAGGCCTGAAGAAGATGCCGAGGGACTGCCAAACTCCCAAGAGAGGTGAGGGAAAGTGAGTGTAAGTTTTTGTTATTACTCACCTACCCTGAGCCTCCAATTAATCAACTCTGTGGTTTGAGTAGACCCCAAAGTATAATAGTGTTTCGAAGATGACGAACCCCAAAAGTTTTGTGTTTGGACAAACCCAAATCTTGCGCAAATTTTCACATCGAATCCGGTTGTAAATTAATCGGATCACCCATCCCTACACTTTACCCTATTTGTATATCACATGTGATTTTTGGTAATAAATTGAAAAATACTGCATTTTCCAATCTTGGAGATACGGTGGATGTATTGACCATGTCTATCTGTTGGGTTTTAGTCTACTATTATGCAGTTTGAAGCCCTTGCTCAGTATCTGATAGATGTGCCGGCCTTTAAAGACTTGGAGATAGATGTTTCCTTCAAATTTCCTGGAAGAAAATCAGACACAACTTATCAGCTGAACCTACAAAATGCTTTGCTGTCCCGATCAGAACAGGTAAGAATCCGGGCAAGTAATGAGGTCGGTAACAGAATCTTCACTAGGCTTTGAGTAGAAATAAAATTTCTCTGAATTCTCGTATGTTCATCAACTTTGCAGACAAAGGAAATTGGAGAATTTGAAATAACGGCGAAAGGAAGGGGTCAAGGCACGTTGAGGGTAAGGGATGAGTGTACTGTATTTTGCCAATATTTAACAACACCTCTCCACATAGAAGAAATAGAAAAACTTCATCAACCTCATTCTATTATCCGGTTCACATCTGGAGATGGATAAACAGATTCGATACGAAACGTGGTCAACCTGAATTTTAAATAAATCAAATAAATTGGGATTTGTCTCGGTCAGACTAATATGGCCAGTGCCACAGGTATTGGGTTAGAAAAATACAGAAGCGATGTGTCTTGGGAGTCACTGTGACGTTCTGGTGCCATCTCTCAGCCAATAGTCGGTGTTAGGGGGGCACCTTACAGTGCTGATGTCACATACAGTATATAAGGTGCTGTAGGCAGGAACACGAGGTATTGCAGGGATGGTGGATGTTGGGATGGATGTGTTATTTCTCACTGCATGATCTAGAGCACTAAGTGCTGCAAAGCTTACAATTTGCAATAAAGTGAGAGAAACTCGAGGAATAGTCAGATGTAATAAATTCTAGATATACCAAAAGTATAGCACATCTATTGGAGGAATAGGTATAACCCATCATAATTCAATCCTACCTCCCTCCCTCATTAAGCCCTTCAAACCTAGCATGTCTTAAACCACAAACATAGATATACAAACACAAAACTGGAACAGGCCAGATAGATGAATACACATAGATGAATCTTAGTGAAATAGTATTGCACATATATATATATATATATATATATATATATATATATATATATATATAGTAAGATGAACTACACCTGATGCAACCTCACAAACCTCACAAACCTGACAAACAGACACTAGGTGTTCTTGCTTTACATCACAGTGATTCTATATGGGTAAGATGGCATATTTCTTCTTGATGTAGACCTATCCTTATTGTATTTTACATTATGTGTGCATTATACCTGCGGCTCTGCCTCCCTGATGACAATATGTTGTAAACATGGGTTTATCCCTGTTCCTGCTTTGGAAATACATATTATTGGTCATTTTCTGACTTTATGTGGAATTAAGGAGAGTGTTCTTTCTGCAATCAGGATATTTATGACTATATACATGCTTAGTCAATACCAGGAGAGTAGTTTAGCTGCATTTGGGTAGTGTGATTATTTAATAAATTGTTTGTGGAGGTTGCATCAGGTGTAGTTCATCTTACTATATATATATGTGCAATACTATTTCACTAAGATTCATCTATGTGTACTGTTTTATACGGTGTTTTGCATCTGTCCAGTATATGTGTATTTCTCTATATTGATGTATATAATTTTAACATTGTGTTAATAAAGGTATATATTTTTTATATTTGAACCTGTAGTTGGATATGTTGAGTGTCGATAACCATCTGGCCTGTTCCAGTTTTGTGTTTGTATAATAAATTCTAGGCAGATTACTGATATAATCATACATAGGATGTAGTAAGGGAAAAGATCTGGGCTGTGGGACTCCTAGCACCACAGATAACTATAGGACAGAATGTAGTGGATCATGAGGGACTCCCATACCTCCCAACTGTCCCGATTTCCGCAGGACATTCACGAATTCTGTGTCCTGTCCCACGGTCCCAGTCGGCATCAACTCATCGGCATCCGGAGTTTAACATATAAGCGAGTAAAGCAAGAGCTGTCAGGAGTTCCTTCCTTACCGCTGTGCTCCGGCTTCAGTGTGTGTAGGTGCGATGTGATGACGTCACATCGAGCCTACAACTATGTGAGTGGAGTGAGAGAGCAGAGAGAGCGGCGGGGGAGCGTTGGAAGGTGAGTATAAGTATTTGTTTGTGTTAAACATTGAGGGGAACATAATGTAGGGGGCCTATGAAACTTGGGGCATATGAGGGGGGATAACGGCATGACACTGGGGCAGATGAAGGGGGAGAACAGCATGACACTGGGGCAGATGAAGGAGGGAGACATGAATCTGGGGGCAGAGATGGGGGGACATGACTCTGGGGGCAGAGATGGGGGGACATGAATCTGGGGGAAGAGATGGGGGACATGAATCTGGGGGAAGAGATGGGGGACATGAATCTGGGGGAAGAGATGGGGGGACACGAATCTGGGGGAAGAGATGGGGGGACATGAATCTGGGGGCAGAGATGGAGGGGACATGAATCTGGGGGCAGAGATGGAGGGGACATGAATCTGGGGGCAGAGATGGGGGGACATGAATCTGGGGGCAGAGATGGAGTGGACATGAATCTGGGGGAAGAGATGGAGGGGACATGAATCTGGGGGAAGAGATGGGGGGACATGAATCTGGGGGCAGAGATGGAGGGGACATGAATCTGGGGGCAGAGATGGAGGGGACATGCATCTGGGGGAAGAGATGGGGGGGACATGAATCTGGGGGCAGAGATGGAGGGGACATGAATCTGGGGGCAGAGATGGGGGGACATGAATCTGGGGGAAGAGATGGGGGGACATGAATCTGGGGGCAGAGATGGAGGGGACATGAATCTGGGGCAGAGATGGGGGGACATGAATCTGGGGCAGAGATAAAACTGGGGGCAGAGATGGAGGGAGGACATAAAAAATTAATGAGAATGTGCAGAGTCAACATAAAAGTGGGCAGAGCTAAGTTTGCTGCACGCGCGCTGCATATTTTGTCCCTCTTTCATTTCTTCAAAAGTTGGGAGGTATGGGGACTCCTAGTATCACAGATAACTACAGGGCAGTATACAGAGGATAGTCAGGGACTCCTAGCATCATTTTTTCTGCTGAATTTCTGCGGTTCTCTTCTCCTACTAAATGTATAGAGAGAACGCTCACAATTTCCAGTTTCTTTTCACAGCATGTAAATGAGACGCAATGAAATCTCATTCACTTGGCTGGTTCTGAGAGTCGCTCTGAATCCTACGAGAAGATGACTTTACGGATATAACCAGCGGTTCTGAGCAATGCGATGGTTAATGCAAGCTCTGGAATATATTTTTCAGTAGTGCTTATGATAAATTTTAACAAAAATTTGTTTTCACCACTAGGTATTTTCCGTTTATCAAGCCTTTGAGACCGAGAAAGAGAAAAATTGCAACAAGTTTAATCTCTCGGTGACAATTAACGAAGAACCTGAAGGTAATATATTCTTCTTGTTATTTCTTTGTATCTATCCTGTTTATATAGTATCAAGATGTTTCGCAGCAGCAAAATCTGCAACAACACAGCTGCATTTCTGCAATGTGAACTCTAGTGTATTTCGTTTTGACCCGTGTGTTATCCATGATCCGCTTGTGATCCATGATCCGCTGAGTGCACCCTGTTATTTCATGGACACACTTGAACTGCAGAGATGAGTAAGGAAAAGTAAAAACAAATATGGCATGCAACAATTTTTTTTTTCTCTTGGTCTGTGAAAAAAATTGGATGTGTGAATGGCTTCATTGGTGAATTTCCAATGGGAGGCAAAGATCAAGCGTCCTTGCCACAGATGCCACGAGTGACTTAGCCACAGAGTTCATGGCTCGAGACTCCCAGCTGGATAAGCCCATTTAACTGGGCAGAAAGCCGTAACGAAATGCCGAAACCAATTCCTCTTCGTTTCCCGCCATGTAAACGCCCACCTGACCCATTTTTTCAAGAGTGCACTTGGGCATGAAAGGGTTCCTTTAACCACTTCAGTACTGGGTCAATTTCTGGATCAGGACCAGATATATATATATATATATATATATATATATATATATATATTTTGTGTGGTTTTGAGAACTAACATTTGGGTTATTCAACAAATTTTCTTCGGTGACACATAGGGGCTTTATTTATTTATGCACTCCTTAGTCCGGCAATCCAACTTGTCCCAGAGGTGCTCGATAGCGTTTAAGTCTGGGCTCTGGGCGGGCCAGTCCAGTCGGTTAACCTGATTGTCACTGTACCAAGCCATGGTAGACCTCGCTACACGACAGCTGGTGTTGTCATCCTGGAAGTAACATTGGTCAGACCAATAGAACCGCCATAATGTAGGAAGCACACTGTTATCTAATATAGTGCAATAGGTGTCGGTGTTAAGTTTACCATGCACTGGGACTGAGGGTCCCAGTCCATACCAGGAGAAACACCCCCAGACCATAACCCCACCTCCGCAGAACTTTACTGGGTGTCCAAATACTTATTGGTAGACAGTGCAGTTGCAGCAGGAATACAGCCTCCTGACCATGACTGCAGAGCTGATCCTAGCAGATCTAACATCTTCTGATACCCGACGGATCATGTGACTGCCGAGTCAGAGGGGAGCCGCATCATGGTGGTAATAAACCGTCCCTGCCTTCTCTAGGGGAGCTCCGGCTATAGTAAGAGCTGATTCCCTGCTTCTGCAGCTCTGCACAATTTCGTACCAGTACGTCTTTGCAAAATAAGACAGCCACTCTCCGGACATAAAAACCCAATAGACTTTCCGGAAGTGGTTAAAAAGAACCTGTCAGGTTAGTCCTTGGTGATAGACGCCCTTTAAGTAATCTGAGACAGGCCGGTACGGGACAGACAATCTGGGTCAGGCCAGTGCGGGACAGACAATCTGGGACAGGCCGCTACGGGACAGACAATCTGGGACAGGCCGGTATGGGACAGACAATCTGGGACAGGCCGGTATGGGACAGACAATCTAGGAAAGGCTGGTACAGGACAGACAATCTGGATCAGACTGGTACGGGACAGACAATCTGGGACAGGCCGGTACAGGACAGGCAATCTGGGAAAGGCCGATACGGGACAGACAATCTGGGAAAGGCCGGTACGGGACAGACAATCAGGGACAGGCCGGTACGGGACAGATAATCTAGGAAAGGCCGGTACAGGACAGACAATCTGGATCAGACTGGTAAGGGACAGACAATCTGGGACAGGCCAATACAGGACAGACAATCTGGGACAGGCCAATACAGGACAGACAATCTGGGACAGGCCGGTACGGGACAGACAATCTAGGACAGAACAGTACAGGACAGACAATCTGGGAAAGGCAGGTACAGGAAAGACAATCTAGGAAAGGCCGGTACAGGACAGACAATCTGGGACAGACTGGTACGGGACAGACAATCTGGGACAGGCCAATACAGGACAGACAATCTGGGACAGGCCAATACAGGACAGACAATCTGGGACAGGCCGGTACGGGACAGACAATCTAGGACAGAACGGTACGGAACAGACAATCTGGGACCGGCCATTACGGGACAGACAATCTGGGACAGGCCGGTACAGGACAGACAATCTGGGACAGACTGGTATGGGACAGACAATCTGGGACAGGCCGATACAGGACAGACAATCTGGGACAGGCCGATACAGGACAGACAATCTGGGACAGACTGGTACGGGACAGACAATCTGGGACAGGCTGGTAGACATGGGGTATACCTAGCAGCATATACCTAGGTACCATAATATCAGAGCGGCACTATTAAGGTAAATCCGTGGTAAATCATAGAAAATGTAATTCTTCCTTCCAATTTCTCACGCAGCTAAAAGACCAGAAGGGGCCAAATCAACTATTTCCATTAATATTTGTACCAGGTAATTTCTAGAATTTTATAATAATGTGATGTTATAAATAATAATTTACAGAAATGGACAGAAAAAGTGGTGACTCTCGAAAAACATTAGAGGGGTCGCAAAAGGGGCAGATTTACCAATACCGGGGGAATATATCAATCCTAGTAGAGGGATGATATTGCGGCACACGATTGGCCTAAAGCTCTGTATAGCACCAAATATGCGCCACAAAAACTGATACCCGAAGTTCTGGCGCAGGGATGTTTGACTGATCCTGTATTAAGACTGGCCTACGATGTACCAATCTTAATAAAATTACCCCCTGTCTAAAAGTTATGGAGTGCGGGCTACCTAGACAGTCTTAAAACGCGCCAGGTTTGGTGCGCTCCTAGTGCGGGACTGCTTCCTAGTACATTGTAAAGAATAATTAATGGCGGCATCATGAAGAAAAATTTGTCCCACAAACGTTACGTCCTCATATGGATCTGAGAGTGGAGAAATAAATAATTCTCAATAGGCTATAGACAATAATAAAAAGGATAAAAAATCATGGACAATCCCTTTAAGTCAATGGTATACAGTAATATAATGAGCTTATTGCTCAGACTGTGCATAGAACCTATTCATTGTTGTCTTCTCTTCAGATACCTTATGGAGAAGGATGCCACCATGTCCATCATTGATGTTTCTATGATGACTGGTTATGCCCCAGATGTAAATGACCTCAGGAAGGTGAGATCCGATCAGATTTACATTGAAAATTCTGCTTCATGGCCCTTTAAAGGTCCAACCAGGTCTTTAGAGTAGATCTTGTGAAGATTCTCCAACGACAGTACAGTATGATGAGTAGATGAATAAGGAAATAGATAGGTTAGGATCAACTTGTGAATTGGTGGAGCCATGCGGGCATTGCTGTTCCTCTAGAGAGGCTTCGTTCTGACTTCACCACTTATTTGATACTCCATCGATTTAGAAATATATATCGTAGATACCGATAAAGATATTCACCTAGGATCTATATTGTTCACTTGGATCCTATTATATTGGCGGGTCACATATGTCATCTATAAGTGTCTAGTGTATACGCCAGTTGATATTTTAGGACATTTTAGGTGAAGTTTTTGAAATTAAAATAAAATGTTTCCTTTACTTACAGCTCGGCGTAGGAGTGGACAGATACATCTCCAGCTTTGAGATCAACAAAGACACCTTTGATAGAAGTACATTGATTATCTACGTTGACCGGGTAAGCAGTTGCTAAGGTGTAGGCTATTCGTCTCTTACCTTTAGATGTGATCTCCGCCGCGCCATTCCTTAGAAATACCGTTTTTTACGGTATGCAAATTAGGTATCTTGTAGCAATGGGGGCGGGCCCCAGCGCTGGAAATGCGATGGGGGTGTCCCCACTGCTGTTCAAGAACAAGGCTCCAGCGACGCCTCTATCTTCTGCTGGATCCTCCCCTTCTTTCGTCGTTTTTCTTCTGCATCACCTCCGACACCTGAGCAGTTGACTCTGCCAGGGAGACACTAGTAGAGCCGACTACGCATGCCAGCCGGCGGCCATAGTTCCAAGAGCCGACTGCGCGCATGCGCAGTCGGCTCTACTAGTGTCTCATTGGCAGAGCCAACTGCACAGGCGTCGGAGGTGACGCCGAAGAAAGACGACGAAAGAAGATAGAGGCGTCGCTGGAGCCTGTTCTCGAACAGCAGTGGGAACACCTCCATTGCATTTCCAGCACTGGGGCCCGCCCCCATCGCTGCGAGAGAACTAATTTGCATATCGGTAAAACCCGGTATTTCTAAGGAACGGCGTGGCGGAGATCACATCTAAAGGTAAGAGACGAATAGCCTTCTCTAAAATTGCTCAATCGCCGATCGGGATCCGATCTTTCCCGATCGCTCAACCCTAACTTTAACCAATTCTGAACCACCCATTGTCTGTATGTGGCAATTGTCTATGTGCGTCCTTGCAATGTTAAGCAGCTGCACAAAATCCGATAGAGAAAATAAAGCTGGTTTATCACCACCCCGGCCTTCCCCATCGATCTGTATGTGATGTGGCTCCCCTTCTGGGTCCTAGAACTATCAGCTCCTGGGTCCTAAAGGAACCAGATCTACTCTCCAGTGTAATTCACATGGTTGCATCCCTCCTGTAATTGTATCTAACGTATCAGCCCAAGTTATGGGGAAAGCAGCAGAAATCTGCCCCAAAGTTCTAGTAAGACCTTATTTAGAACATGATGTATTTTTGTATGGATGGATCTTTCAAAAAGACAAAAAAGTATAAAAAATAAAGTAAAAAGAAATATATGGCTACTACCTGCCCATGTTGCAAGTTATAGCCCCACCCTGGCAATGCAAAAATATTGGTCACACTTGGTTCCCACCTGCGTTTGAAAACCCACGGACCCTATAGACCAGTGGTGGGCAATTAATTTTCCCATGGGGCCACATCAGATATTGTAACGGTTCTAGAGGGCCATGCGCGTCGTGGCAAATTTAGCTCCACCCACCTCTCCGCTGACTCCGCCTATTCTCAATCATTTTTCCATGTGCCCCACAAAGTGAAATCCTCCTACAGTCACCCTGACATTATACCCCCCCACATTATAACGTTTTCCTCCAAATGTCCCACAGTATTAAGTCCCTCTCCTGGTGCCCCAGTATAAACCAGCAGAAACTAGAGGGGACATTAAACTGGGGCAGCTGGAGGGGGACATTAAACTGGGGGCAACTAGAGGCAGACATGTCCCCCTCCAGCTACCCCCCATGGTTTAATATCCTCCTCCAGCTGCCCCAGTTTAATGTCACCCCTCCATGTGCATTCAGTTTAACTGCCCCCCTACATCTGCCCCTAGTCCTCCCCAGTGGCGTAACTAGGAATGGCGGGGCCCCGTGGCGAACTTTTGACATGCCCCCCCCCCCCGACTGACGCTGAAGACCTCGATCAACTGACCCCTACCACCGCCGCCACCCCCCCCCCCCCCCGCGCATTTCTGCACACACTATTTTTCCCCCCATATTGGCCCCTGCACACAGTATTATGTCCCATAGTGGCCCCTGCACACAGTATTATCCCCATAGGGGACCCTCCACACAGTATTATACCCCATAGTGGCCCCTGCACACAGTATTATCCCCCATAGTGGCCCCTGCACACAGTAGTATCCCCCATAGTGGCCCCTGCACACAGTATTATCCCCCATAGTGGCCCCTGTACACAGTATTATGCCCCATAGTGGCCCCTGCACACAGTATTATCCCCCATAGTGGCCTCTGCACACAGTATTATCCCCCATAGTGGCTCCTGCACACAGTAGTATCCCCCATAGTGGCCCCTGCACACAGTATTATGCCCCATAGTGGCCCCTGCACACAGTATTATTCCCCATAGTGGCCCCTGCACACAGTATTATCCCCCATAGTGGCCTCTGCACACAGTATTATCCCCCATAGTGGCTCCTGCACACAGTAGTATCCCCCATAGTGGCCCCTGCACACAGTATTATGCCCCATAGTGGCCCCTGCACACAGTATTATGCCCCATAGTGGCCCCTGCACACAGTATTATCCCCCATAGTGGCCCCTGCACACAGTATTATCCCCCATAGTGGCCCCTGCAAACAGTAATATCCCCCATAGTGGCCCCTGCACACAGTATTATGCCCCATAGTGGCCCCTGTACACAGTATTATGCCCCATAGTGGCCCCTGCACACAGCATTATACCCTACAGTGGCCCCTGCACACAGTATTATGTCCCATAGTGTCCCCTGCACACAGTATTATGCTCCATAGTGGCCCCTGCACACAGTATTATCCCCCATAGTGGCCCCTGCACACAGTAATATCCCCCATAGTGGCCCCTGCACACAGTATTATCCCCCATAGGGGCCCCTGCACACAGTATTATACCCCATAGTGGCCCCTGCACACAGTATTATCCCCCCATAGTGGCCCCTGCATGCAGTATTATCCCCCATAGTGGCTCCTGCACACAGTATTATCCCCCATAGTGGCCCCTGCACACAGTATTATTCCCCATAGTGGCCCCTGCACACAGTATTATCCCCCATAGTGGCCTCTGCACACAGTATTATCCCCCATAGTGGCTCCTGCACACAGTATTATCCCCCATAGTGGCTCCTGCACACAGTATTATCCCCCATAGTGGCCCCTGCATGCAGTATTATCCCCCATAGTGGCTCCTGCACACAGTATTATCCCCCATAGTGGCCCCTGCACACAGTATTATCCCCCATAGTGGCCCCTGCACACAGTAATATCCCCCATAGTGGCCCCTGCACACAGTATTATGCCCCATAGTGGCCCCTGCACACAGTATTATGCCCCATAGTGGCCCCTGCACACAGTATTATACCCTATAGTGGCCCCTGCACACAGTATTATGCCCCATAGTGGCCCCTGCACACAGTATTATGTCCCATAGTGGCCCCTGCACACAGTATTATGCCCCATAGTGGTCCCTGCACACAGTATTATCCCCCATAGTGGCCCCTGCACACAGTATTATACCCTATAGTGGCCCCTGCACACAGTATTATGTCCCATAGTGGCCCCTGCACACAGTATTATACTCTATAGTGGCCCCTGCACACAGTATTATCCCCCATAGTGGCCCCTGCACACAGTATTATCCCCCATAGTGGCCCCTGCACACAGTAATATCCCCCATAGTGGCCCCTGCACACAGTAATATCCCCCATAGTGGCCCCTACACAGTATTATCCCCCATAGGGGCCCCTGCACACAGTATTATGCCCCATAGTGGCCCCTGCACACAGTATTATACCCTATAGTGGCCCCTGCACACAGTATTATCCAGAATAGTGGCCCCTGCACACAGTAATATCCCCCATAGTGGCCCCTAAACACAGTATTATGTCCCATAGTGGCCCCTGCACACAGTATTATGCCCCATAGTGGCCCCTGCACACAGTAATATCCCCCATAGTGGCCCCTGCACACAGTATTATCCCCCATAGGGGCCCCTGCACACAGTATTATACCCCATAGTGGCCCCTGCACACAGTATTATCCCCCATAGTGGCCCCTGCATGCAGTATTATCCCCCATAGTGGCTCCTGCACACAGTATTATCCCCCATAGTGGCCCCTGCACACAGTATTATCCCCCATAGTGGCCCCTGCACACAGTAATATCCCCCATAGTGGCCCCTGCACACAGTATTATACCCTATAGTGGCCCCTGCACACAGTATTATGCCCCATAGTGGCCCCTGCACACAGTATTATGTCCCATAGTGGCCCCTGCACACAGTATTATGCCCCATAGTGGTCCCTGCACACAGTATTATCCCCCATAGTGGCCCCTGCACACAGTATTATACCCTATAGTGGCCCCTGCACACAGTATTATGTCCCATAGTGGCCCCTGCACACAGTATTATACTCTATAGTGGCCCCTGCACACAGTATTATCCCCCATAGTGGCCCCTGCACACAGTATTATCCCCAATAGTGGCCCCTGCACACAGTAATATCCCCCATAGTGGCCCCTACACAGTATTATGCCCCATAGTGGCCCCTGCACACAGTATTATGTCCCATAGTGGCCCCTGCACACAGTATTATCCCCCATAGTGGCCCCTGCACACAGTATTATACCCTATAGTGGCCCCTGCACACAGTATTATGTCCCATAGTGGCCCCTGCACACAGTATTATACCCTATAGTGGCCCCTGCACACAGTATTATCCCCCATAGTGGCCCCTGCACACAGTATTATGTCCCTTAGTGGCCCCTACACACAGTATTATGTCCCATAGTGGCCCCTGCACATAGTATTATGCCCCACTGTGGACCCTGCACACAGTATTATCCCCCATAGTGGCCCCTGCACACAGTATTATCCCCCATAGTGACCCCTGCACACAGTATTATCCCCCATAGTGGCCCCTGCACACAGTATTATCCCCCATAGTGGCCCCTGCACACAGTATTATCCCCCATAGTGGCCCCTACGCACAGTATTATGTCCCATAGTGGCCCCTGCACATAGTATTATGCCCCACTGTGGACACCCATGAACAATTATTATACTCTGGGGTCTTTTCAGAGGGGGGATATCAACATAATAAACACTGTCACTTACCTATCCCTGGCTCTGCTGCACTCCTTGGTGGTGTCGGCCATCTTCAATGATGTTCGGTATGTCACATCACCCTGGATGCAGGCGCCATTCATGTGATGTCAGGGACCTCACAGAAGTAGGCCTGAAGCCACTCTGGATCCTGGAAAGGAAACTAACAGTGTTTTTTATGTTCCCTTACCTCTCCTGGGCCTCTGATCATTATACTTGGGGTCTGAAAAGACCTCCGAGTATAATAATAGTCTTTGTGGGGCCCGCGGTGTCACTTACCGATCCCGGCCCCTGCCAGGATCGGTAAGTAAATAGGGCCCATTAGTACCGGCTGGAGTAACTCCAGCCAGTAACGGCCTATTTAAAAAAAACAAAAAAAAAACGCAGTGTTAGCGGCTGTCGCCAGCCCCTAATGTCCTGGTCCCTATGACAGCTGCTACCCCGGTAGTTATGCCCCTGCTGACATCATTACACTTGCGCTAGATTGCCATGACATCAGCACACGCCATACGGCTGCTGAAAACCAATCACTAACAGCTGCAGTCCTCCGAGGCTGTGACACCGAAAGAGGCGAAAAGATGACCGAAGATCATCCCAAAGGATCCCAGGACAGACGAGAGAAGGTCGATATAAATGTCAAGGGTGTCTGCTGACCAAACCTCAAAGTATAAAAGTAGCACTTCCACCTTAACACAAAACAGGCGGACAAACCTTGCGAATATTTGCGAAACAAATCTCCCGACGTTCCCTCCTCTCTACTTCCCTCCTAGAAGACGAGTTTTGTTAAAATTTGATAATTTAATAGAATATTCATTGTCCCTTTTTTTCAGAGAATTGCTTTAAGCAGCGAGAGGAAGATGATGAATTTAATGCTCGCGATCGGGAGAATAAGGCGTGTAAAACTAGTGTGGACTTTGGTGAGATCACTGTCATCCTACGGTTATATATCTAATCCGACATTTACATTTATTCCATATAGATGATTTTTTTTGTAATTTTGGGGGAATTAATTATGTGATTTTTTTTTTTTTTTTGAAAATTGGGCTTTTACCAATTGCTAAACATTAGAGATGAGCGAGTAGTACTTGATTGAGTAGGTATTCGATCGAATACTACAGTATTCAAAATACTCATACTTGATCGAATACTACCCACTGTTCGAATGGAAAAATTCGATGTAGAACCAGCGTTGATTGGCCAAATGCTATACAGTCGGCCAATCAACGCTGGTTCTTCTCCTACCTTTAGAAGTCTTCTCCGTGCAGCGTTCCTTCGGCTTCTTCCAGCTCTGAATTCACTCTGCCAGGCATCGGGTCTGGGCAGAGCTGACTGCGCATGCCTGCGCTACAAGAAAATGGCCGCTCTGACTGTAAGCGGCCATTTTCTTGTAGTGCGGGCATGCGCAGTCGGCTTTGCCCAGGCCCGATGCCTGGCAGAGTGAATTCATTGCACCATGTGTAATGGAGTGCAGTACATTTAGGGGAGTCTTCTTATGTGCCCTATGGGTCCCCGCTACTTCCGCTCATCCTATAACTATAAACCTGTTTACATTTCTCTCTTACTATTTGCTCACATGTATTCCAAAGCAGAAGAAAAATGACTACATTATCAGACTACACATGGAGCTTGTAGTCTGTTGCCATGGAGACACATAGATCTGCATAGGAGCTGTATACTCAAAACTGTACAAACGTTTTAAAGGGATCCTATCATTGAGACTGAATTTTTTTTGTCCCTAACACGTCAGAATAGCCTTAAGAAAGGCTATTTGTCTCCCACCTTTAGATGTATTCTCTGCGCCGCCGTTCCATAGAAATCCCAGTTTTCTCTGTTATGCAAATGAGTTCTCTTGCAGCACTGGGGGCGGGCACCAGCACTCAAACAGCACTGGGGAGTCCCCAATGCTGCCAGAGAACTCTCCAGCGCTGCCTCCATCTTCTTCAAATTTTATCTTCCTGTGTATTTGTCCGGTGCAGGCTTTGAAACTGGGCAGAGCCTACTGCGCATGCCCACGGCCACAAGAAAAATGGCCACTTACACAGCGAGTAAGCGGCCATTTTCTTCTGGCCTGTGGGCATGCGCAGACGGCTCTGCCAGAGGCCTACAAGTTTCAAAGCCTGCACCATAAGAATGTCCAACAGTACAAAACTACCACACAATTGATTAATAAAACATAATAAATTTTATTAATACCTACTAAAACAGTAGAATCACATAACATATATGAGAGACAATTACATAATACAATTACTATAAGCAAGTGGAGGTAGACAAAACTACACAGTACCAACTAGCCAGTAGTAGGTAGAAAACAGATGGCCAATAACAATTACATGAAGTAGGAATGGTCCTGGATAAGAACAACAATATATAATAATGTATGGTGCAGGATGCACCTAACCATTGACAGCAGTGTGAAAAAGCCAGGAACCCAGTATCTCTCCTAGGTGGTATAACAATACAATGTTGCCATCTTACCTACCAACAAGAAAGGAAACGCCCCACGCGTTACCTTCCTGAAGAAGATGGAGGCAGCACTGGAGAGTTCTCTGGCAGCATTGGGGACGCCCTCAGTGCTGTTTGAGCGCTGGGGCCCGCCCCCAGTGCTGCGAGAGAACTCATTTGCATACCGACGAAAACCGGGATTTCTACGGAACGGTGGTGCGGAGAACACATCTAAAGGTAGGAGAAGCATAGCCTTTCTTAAGGCTATTCCAAAGTATTAGGGACAAAAAATTCCCTTTAATCAAATAGCTTTACAAAGTAGCTATTGGACTTTAGATGCAATGATCAAATTGGTTATAAAAGTCAGCCATGCCTTTAAGGCAGTCTGTCTGCAATTTTGAGCATGCAAATCTGATGACGGAGCCAGGTATGGAACGGGAGGTAAATTAATATTGAGAATGCTTTCAATAAAATAGCACTTGTAAAATCGGACTTTGGCCACCCTGGGTACCATTTCCACAAGTGGTGAGGCGTATTCTGTGCATTGGGTTTTTACAGTCCCTCCACTACGACCATCACACAGGAGAAACTGTGACTGTGACTGTATTACGTAACGCTCATAAAATCTTCTGACCCGGTTCAATGTATTTCATTTCCAGTCTTTAAGGCGACACTGACTGAAATTACGAAAGGTAAAGATAAGTACGACAACTATGTCATGACGGTAAAAGCAGTCCTGAAGAGTGGTAAGTAACTCATAGAATGTCATTCATGGATTAATATAATGTATTTGTATATGAGCATCACATTTGAAGGACTTTTCTCTCCCCGACCGTATAAAATGGGTGGAAACCCGGCGGAACCCATTATAGTCTATGGGGTCAGCGGGGTTACACAGGTAAGCAGATAGAGGTTCAGTTTTTCGGGTCCACTTGGAAACCCGAACGCTAGTGTGAACCTTGTGTGACCTGTATAAAGACAATAGGCGGAGATTCACTATGCCATTTGTAATAATAATAATACATTTTATTTATATAGCGCCAACATATTCCACAGCGCTGTACAATTTGTAGGGATCAAGTACAGACAAAAAGATACATTACAGAGTAATAGTCACTTCACACAATGGGACTGAGGGCCCTGCTCACAAGAGCTTACAATTAGAGATGAGCGAACACTAAAATGTTCGAGGTTCGAAATTCGATTCGAACAGCCGCTCAATGTTCGTGTGTTCGAACGGGTTTCGAACCCCATTATAGTCTATGGGGAACAGATGCTCGTTAAGGGGGAAACCCAAATCCGTGTCTGGAGGGTCACCAAGTCCACTATGACACCCCAGGAAATGATACCAACACCTCTGGAATGACACTGGGACAGCAGGGGAAGCATGTCTGGGGGCATCTAACACACCAAAGACCCTCTATTACCCCAACATCACAGCCTAACAACTACACACTTTACACACTCAATACCACCTCTCTGACAGTAGGAAAACACCTTGAAACATGTGTATTTGGCACTTGCAGTGAGGAGAGCTTGTCACCAGCAGTGAATTTGGCCCTTGTAGTAAGTTGAGGTTGGCACCAACATTTGTTTTGAAAATCAGGGTGGATTGAGCCTCTAACCAGCAGAGTTTGGGCAAATTCATGGTGGAGGGAGCCTCTAAACACCCCAGTTTGGGCAAATTCATGGTGGAGGGAGCCTCTAAAAACCCCAGTTTGGACCAATTCATGGTGGAGGGAGCCTCTAACCAGCCCAGTTTGGGCAAATTCATGGTGGAGGGAGCCTCTAAAAACCCAGTTTGGACCAATTCATGGTGGAGGGAGCCTCTAAAAACCCCAGTTTGGACCAATTCATGGTGGAGGGAGCCTCTAAAAACCCCAGTTTGGACCAATTCATGGTGGAGGGAGCCTCTAAAAAACCCAGTTTGGACCAATTCATGGTGGAGGGAGCCTCTAAACACCCCAGTTTGGGCAAATTCATGGTGGAGGGAGCCTCTAAAAACCCCAGTTTGGACCAATTCATGGTGGAGGGAGCCTCTAACCAGCCCAGTGTGGGCAAATTCATGGTGGAGGGAGCCTCTAAAAAACCCAGTTTGGACCAATTCATGGTGGAGGGAGCCTCTAACCAGCCCAGTTTGGGCAAATTCATGGTGGAGGGAGCCTCTAAAAAACCCAGTTTGGACCAATTCATGGTGGAGGGAGCCTCTAACCAGCCCAGTTTGGGCAAATTCATGGTGGAGGGAGCCTCTAAAAAACCCAGTTTGGACCAATTCATGGTGGAGGGAGCCTCTAACCAGCCCAGTTTGGGCAAATTCATGGTGGAGGGAGCCTCTAAACAGCCCAGTTTGGGCAAATTCATGGTGGAGGGAGCCTCTAAACAGCCCAGTTTGGGCAAATTCATGGTGGAGGGAGCCTCTAACCAGCCCAGTTTGGACCAATTAATGGTGGAGGGAGCCTCTAACCAGCCCAGTTTGGGCAAATTCATGGTGGAGGGAGCCTCTAAACAGCCCAGTTTGGACCAATTCATGGTGGAGGGAGCCTCTAAAAAACCCAGTTTGGACCAATTCATGGTGGAGGGAGCCTCTAAACAGCCCAGTTTGGGCAAATTCATGGTGGAGGGAGCCTCTAACCAGCCCAGTTTGGACCAATTAATGGTGGAGGGAGCCTCTAAACAGCCAAGTTTTGGGAAATTCATGGTGGAGGGAGCCTCTAACCAGCCCAGTTTGGACCAATTCATGGTGGAGGGAGCCTCTAAACAGCCCAGTTTGGGCAAATTCATGGTGGAGGGAGCCTCTAAAAAACCCAGTTTGGACCAATTCATGGTGGAGGGAGCCTCTAACCAGCCCAGTTTGGACCAATTAATGGTGGAGGGAGCCTCTAAACAGCCAAGTTTGGACCAATTCATGGTGGAGGGAGCCTCTAAAAACCCCAGTTTGGACCAATTCATGGTGGAGGGAGCCTCTAACCAGCCCAGTTTGGGCAAATTCATGGTGGAGGGAGCCTCTAACCAGCCCAGTTTGGACCAATTAATGGTGGAGGGAGCCTCTAAACAGCCAAGTTTGGACCAATTCATGGTGGAGGGAGCCTCTAAAAACCCCAGTTTGGACCAATTCATGGTGGAGGGAGCCTCTAACCAGCCCAGTTTGGGCAAATTCATGGTGGAGGGAGCCTCTAAACAGCCCAGTTTGGACCAATTCATGGTGGAGGGAGCCTCTAAAAACCCCAGTTTGGACCAATTCATGGTGGAGGGAGCCTCTAAACAGCCCAGTTTGGGCAAATTCATGGTGGAGGGAGCCTCTAACCAGCCCAGTTTGGACCAATTAATGGTGGAGGGAGCCTCTAAACAGCCAAGTTTTGGGAAATTCATGGTGGAGGGAGCCTCTAACCAGCCCAGTTTGGACCAATTCATGGTGGAGGGAGCCTCTAAACAGCCCAGTTTGGGCAAATTCATGGTGGAGGGAGCCTCTAAAAAACCCAGTTTGGACCAATTCATGGTGGAGGGAGCCTCTAACCAGCCCAGTTTGGACCAATTAATGGTGGAGGGAGCCTCTAAACAGCCAAGTTTGGACCAATTCATGGTGGAGGGAGCCTCTAAAAACCCCAGTTTGGACCAATTCATGGTGGAGGGAGCCTCTAACCAGCCCAGTTTGGGCAAATTCATGGTGGAGGGAGCCTCTAACCAGCCCAGTTTGGACCAATTAATGGTGGAGGGAGCCTCTAAACAGCCAAGTTTGGACCAATTCATGGTGGAGGGAGCCTCTAAAAACCCCAGTTTGGACCAATTCATGGTGGAGGGAGCCTCTAACCAGCCCAGTTTGGGCAAATTCATGGTGGAGGGAGCCTCTAAAAACCCCAGTTTGGACCAATTAATGGTGGAGGGAGCCGCTAAACAGCCCAGTTTGGACCAATTCATGGTGGAGGGAGCCTCTAAAAACCCCAGTTTGGACCAATTCATGGTGGAGGGAGCCTCTAAACAGCCCAGTTTGGGCAAATTCATGGTGGAGGGAGCCTCTAACCAGCCCAGTTTGGACCAATTAATGGTGGAGGGAGCCGCTAAACAGCCCAGTTTGGACCAATTCATGGTGGAGGGAGCCTCTAAAAACCCCAGTTTGGACCAATTCATGGTGGAGGGAGCCTCTAAAAAACCCAGTTTGGACCAATTCATGGTGGAGGGAGCCTCTAACCAGCCCAGTTTGGACCAATTAATGGTGGAGGGAGCCTCTAAACAGCCAAGTTTGGACCAATTAATGGTGGAGGGAGCCGCTAAACAGCCCAGTTTGGACCAATTCATGGTGGAGGGAGCCTCTAAAAACCCCAGTTTGGACCAATTCATGGTGGAGGGAGCCTCTAAACAGCCCAGTTTGGGCAAATTCATGGTGGAGGGAGCCTCTAACCAGCAGAGTTGGTGGAAATCAGGGTGGAGGGAGCCTCTAACCAGCAGAGTTGGGGGAAATCAGGGTGGAGGGAGCCTAGTATTAGCAGAATTGTGCAACGCTTATGGTGGATGAGTATGAGGATGCGGAGGAATTGGAGAGGTTGAGTACAGACATGGAGTTTCATGTTGGGGTGCTTTACACAGGTGGGCACAAAAATGAAGGCTCTATCCAGTGGTGGTTCATTTTTATCAAAGTGAGCCGGTCGGCACTCTCAGCTGACAGACGGGTGCGCTTGTCAGTGATGATGCCACCGGCTGCACTGAACACCCTCTCAGATAGGACGCTGGCGGCAGGACAGGACAGCACCTCCAAGGCATATAGGGCAAGTTCAAGCCACAGGTCCAACTTCGACACCCAATACGTGTAGGGCGCAGAGGGGTCGGAGAGGACAGGGCTGTGGTCGGAAAGGTATTCCCGCAACATGCGCCTATACTTCTCACGCCTGGTGACACTAGGACCCTCCGTGGCGGCACTTTGGCGAGGGGGTGCCATCAAGGTGTCCCAGACCTTAGACAGTGTGCCCCTCGTTTGTGTGGACCGGTGAGAACTTGGTTGCCTACTGGAGGAACTGCCCTCCCTGCCGCCAACGTCACATGCTGGAAACATCTCCATCATATTCTGCACCAATTGCCTGTGGCAAGCATTGATGCGATTGGCCCTCCCCTCTACCGGAATAAAAGACGAGATGTTGTTTTTATACCGGGGGTCAAGGATAGCAAAGATCCAGTACTGGTTGTCCTCCATGATTTTGACAATACGCTTGTCGGTTGTAAAGCACCCCAACATGAACTCAGCCATGTCTGCCACAGTGTTAGTTGGCATGACTCCTCTGGCCCCACCGGAAAGTTCAATCTCCATTTCCTCCTCATCCTCCATGTCTACCCATCCGCGCTGCAACAATGGGACGATTCGAAGTTGCCCGGAAGCCTCCTGTATCACCATCACATCATCGGACAACTCTTCTTCCTCCTCCTCCTCCTCCTCCTCCTCCTCCTCCATTAAACGCAGTGAAGCGGACAGATGTGTGGACCTACTCTCCAGCTGTGACGGATCGGATGCTATCCCTAACTCCTCTGTGTGATCTGAGTTATCCCTGATGTCAATCAGGGATTCTCTCAGAACACACAAGAGCGGGATTGTAAGGCTCACCATCGCATCCTCAGAGCTCACCCTCCTTGTGGACTCCTCAAAGACCCGTAGGATGTCACAAAGGTCTCTCATCCATGGCCACTCATGGATGTGAAACTGAGGCAGCTGACTTTGTGGCACCCTAGGGTTTTGTAGCTGGTATTCCATCAAAGGTCTCTGCTGCTCAACCACTCTATTCAACATCTGAAACGTTGAGTTCCAGCGTGTGGGGACGTCGCACAAAAGCCGGTGTTGTGGCACATGCAGGCGTTGCTGGAGAGATTTTAAGCTAGCAGCGGCTACTGTCGACTTGCGAAAGTGGGCGCACATGCGCCGCACTTTCACCAGTAGCTCTGGAACATTGGGGTAGCTCTTTAGGAAACGTTGCACCACTAGGTTGAAGACGTGGGCCAGGCATGGAACATGTTGGAGTCCGGCAAGCTCCAGAGCTGCTACCAGGTTCCGGCCGTTATCACAAACGACCATGCCTGGGCCCAGGTGCAGCGGCTCAAACCATATTGCCGTCTCATCGAGGAGGGCATCCCTCACCTCGGAGGCAGTGTGCTGTCTGTCCCCCAAGCTGATCAGCTTCAGCACAGCCTGCTGACGTCTACCAACGCCAGTGCTGCAACGTTTCCAACTCGTAGCTGGGGTCAATCTAACAGCGGAGGAGGAGGCGGTGGCGGAGGAGGAGGCGGTGGCGGAGGAGGAGGCGGTAGAGGAGGAGGAGGAGGGGGGTGTTCTTCTCGTGTCCCTGCCAGGAATGTTAGGCGGGGAGACGAGGTACACCGGGCCAGTTTGGGAAGCAGTCCCAGCCTCAACTACATTCACCCAGTGTGCCGTCAGTGAAATGTAGCGTCCCTGTCCGCATGCACTTGTCCACGCGTCGGTGGTCAAGTGGACCTTTGTGCAAAGCGCGGAACTAAGGGCCCGCCTGATGTTGAGTGACACGTGCTGGTGCAAGGCGGGGACGGCACACCGGGAGAAGTAGTGACGGCTAGGGACGGCATAGCGAGGTGCCGCAGTTGCCATCAGGTCCAGGAAGGCGGGAGTTTCAACAAGCCAGAACGCCAACATCTCCTGGGCCAGCAGTTTAGCGATGTTGGCGTTCAAGGCTTGCGCGTGTGGGTGGTTAGCAGTGTATTTCTGCCGCCGCTCCAATGTCTGAGAGATGGTGGGTTGTTGTAAAGAAACGCCTGATGGTGCCTTTGATGGTGCAGGAGAAGGAGATAAGACAGGACCAGGGGAGGATGAGGTAGAAGTCAACAAAGTGGCGGAGGCAGATGAAGTGGTGTCCTGGCTCGTCCTCTGGAGTGCATCGCCAGCACAGTCAGCAGTGGCAGTGGCAGAGGCAGAGGCAGTGGCAGAGGCAGTGGCAGTGGCGTGAACGGCAGGCGGCCTTTGTCCTGCCGTTGCTGCCTGCCACTGATTCCAGTGCTTGGATTCCAAATGACGGCGCATTGAAGTGGTGGACAGGTTGCTCTTCTCAGAGCCTCTAATCAATTTCGAGAGGCAAATTGTGCAGACAACACTATATCTGTCCTCGGCGCATTCCTTGAAAAAACTCCACACCTTCGAGAAACGTGCCCTCGAGGTGGGAGTTTTTCGGGGCTGGGTACGAACTGGAACATCTTGGGAGATTCCGGGTGTGGCCTGGCTTCGCCTAAGCTGCTGACCTCTGCCTCTGCCTCTAGCTACCCTTTTTTGTGCTGCACCTGCCTCAACATCCACACTACTTTCCCCGCTTGACATCCCCCCTGTCCAGGTCGGGTCAGTGTCCTCATCATCCACCACTTCCTCTTCCAACTCCTGTCTCATCTCCTCCTCCCGCACAATGCGCCGGTCAACTGGATGCCCTGACGGCAACTGCGTCACATCATCGTCGATGAGGGTGGGTTGCTGGTCATCCACCACCAAATCGAACGGAGATGGAGGAGACTCTAGTGTTTGAGCATCTGGACACAGATGCTCCTCTGTTAGGTTCGTGGAATCGTGACGTGGAGAGGCAGGTTGAGGGACAATGAAAGGAGCGGAGAACAGCTCTGGGGAGCAGGGACAGTTGGGGTTATTGTTCTGTGAAGCTTGGGAATTTTGGGAGGAAGGAGGACAAGACTGTTGGGTAATAGGAGGAGAGGAGGCAGAGTCTGACTGGCTGCTGGACAATGTGCTGTAAGCGTTCTCTGACAGCCATTGCAAGACCTGTTCCTGGTTCTCGGGCCTACTAAGGTTTGTACCCCGCAGTTTAGTTAATGTGGCAAGCAACCCTGGCACTGTGGAGTGGCGCAATGCTTGCTGCCCCACAGGAGTAGGCACGGGACGCCCTGTGGCTTCACTGCTACCTTGCTCCCCAGAACCATTCCCCCGACCTCGCCCACGGCCTCGTCCACGTCCCTTTCCGGGAGCCTTGCGCATTTTGAATTCCTAGTTAGAAATTGGCACTGTATACCAGTAGTAAAAATTGTGGGTGCACGTAACCACAATATATTCTTTGAATTACCAGTCAGAAACTGGCACTATATGGCAGTAGCAAGAAATGAGGGTATTTGTATTCCCAATATATTCTTTGAATTCCCAGTCAGACAATGGCACTGTATACCAGTAGTAAAAATTGTGGGTGCACGTAACCACAATATATTCTTTGAATTACCAGTCAGAAACTGGCACTATATGGCAGTAGCAAGAAATGAGGGTATTTATAACCCCAATATATTCTTTGAATTCCCAGTCAGACAATGGCACTGTATACCAGTAGTAAAAATTGTGGGTGCACGTAACCCCAATATATTCTTTGAATTCCCAGTCAGACAATGGCACTATATGGCAGTAGCAAGAAATGAGGGTATTTGTATTCCCAATATATTCTTTGAATTCCCAGTCAGACAATGGCACTGTATACCAGTAGTAAAAATTGTGGGTGCACGTAACCACAATATATTCTTTGAATTACCAGTCAGAAACTGGCACTATATGGCAGTAGCAAGAAATGAGGGTATTTATAACCCCAATATATTCTTTGAATTCCCAGTCAGACAATGGCACTGTATACCAGTAGTAAAAATTGTGGGTGCACGTAACCCCAATATATTCTTTGAATTCCCAGTCAGACAATGGCACTGTATACCAGTAGTAAAAATTGTGGGTGCACGTAACCACAATATATTCTTTGAATTACCAGTCAGAAACTGGCACTATATGGCAGTAGCAAAAATAGTGGGTGTATATAGCCCCAATCCTATTGCTAGGGGACTTGCAGGGTATTTCTGGGGTGAAGGTGGGGGGGCACACCGTTGGAACGGGTATCGGGGGTATATATCGGGTATACGGGAATACACTGACAGTGTATTCCATTCAGGATCCTGGGAAAGCTGGGTTGCGGCGATTGAGCCCGTCAGTGCCACGTTACACTGACAAGCTTCTCCCTGGAATTTAGCTCTTACAAGAGCTGTTGGTTGTCTTCTCCTTCCTATCCTAGCCTGTCCCTGCCTACCCAGAATCTAAGCCCTAGCTAGCTGGACGGAAACCTCCGTCCTCGGTGAATTGCAAGCTCAGAATGACGCGAAGCTGGGCGGCGCTGTTCTTTTAAATTAGAGGTCACATGTTTTCGGCAGCCAATGGGTTTTGCCTACTTTTCTCAACGTCACCGGTGTCGTAGTTCCTGTCCCACCTACCCTGCGCTGTTATTGGAGCAAAAAAGGCGCCAGGGAAGGTGGGAGGGGAATCGAGTAATGGCGCACTTTACCACGCGGTGTTCGATTCGATTCGAACATGCCGAACAGCCTAATATCCGATCGAACATGAGTTCGATAGAACACTGTTCGCTCATCTCTACTTACAATCTATGAGGTAGAGGGGGGGACATCGGAGGTAGCAGGGGTGGCATCGGAGGTAGCAGGGGTGGCATCGGAGGGAGCAGGGGGGACATCGGAGGTAGCAGGGGGGAAATCGGAGGTAGCAGGGGGGAAATCGGAGGTAGCAGGGGGGAAATCGGAGGTAGCAGGAGGGACATCGGAGGTAGCAGGGGGGACATCGGAGGTAGCAGGGGGGACATCGGAGGTAGCAGGGGGGAAATCGGAGGTAGCAGGGGGGAAATCGGAGGTAGCAGGAGGGACATCGGAGGTAGCAGGGGGGACATCGGAGGTAGAAGGGGGGACATCGGAGGTAGCAGGGGTGGCATCGGAGGTAGCAGGGGGGACATCGGAGGTAGCAGGGGCGGCATCGGAGGTAGCAGGGGGGACATCGGAGGTAGCAGGGGCGGCAGCGGAGGTAGCAGGGGGGACATCGGAGGTAGCAGAGGCGGCATCGGAGGTAGAAGGGGGGACATCGGTGGTAGTAGAGGCGGCATCGGAGGTAGAAGGGGGGACATCGGAGGTAGCAGGGGTGGCATTGGAGGTTGCAGGAGTGGCAATGGAGATAGCGGGGGGACATCGGAGGTAGCAGGGGCGACATCGGAGGTAGCAGGGGGGACATCGGAGGTAGCAGGGGCGGCATCGAAGGTAGCAGGGGAGACATCGGAGGTAGCAGGGGTGGCATCGGAGGTAGCAGGAGGGACATCGGAGGTAGCAGAGGCGGCATCGGAGGTAGAAGGGGGGAAATCGGAGGTAGCAGGGGCGGCATCGGAGGTAGCAGGGGGGACATCGGAGGTAGTAGGGGGGACATCGGAGGTAGCAGAGGCGGCATCGGAGGTAGCAGGGGAGACATAGGAGGTAGCAGGAGCAGCATCGGAGGTTGCAGGAGCGGCATCGGAGGTAGCAGAGGGGACATCGGAGG
Source organism: Leptodactylus fuscus (assembly GCF_031893055.1). Classification (NCBI taxonomy): domain Eukaryota; kingdom Metazoa; phylum Chordata; class Amphibia; order Anura; family Leptodactylidae; genus Leptodactylus; species Leptodactylus fuscus. The sequence continues at coordinate 16,352,510 of NC_134269.1, read as the reverse complement.
TAACAGGGGTGGCATTGGAGGTTGCAGGAGCAGCATCGGAGGTAGCAGGGGCAGCATTGGAGGTAGCAGGGGGGACATCGGAGGTAGCAGGGGGGACATCGGAGGTAGCAGGGGCGACATCGGAGGTAGCAGGGGGGACATCGGAGGTAGCAGGGGTGGCATCGGAGGTAGCAGAGGGGACATCGGAGGTAGCAGAGGCGGCATAGGAGGTAGAAGGGGGGACATCGGAGGTAGCAGGGGCGGCATCGGAGGTAGCAGGGGGGACATCGGAGGTAGCAGAGGCGGCATCGGAGGTAGAAGGGGGGACATCGGAGGTAGCAGGGGCGGCATCGGAGGTAGCAGGGGGGACATCGGAGGTAGCAGAGGCGGCATCGGAGGTAGAAGGGGGGACATCGGAGGTAGCAGGGGCGTCATCGGAGGTAGCAGGGGCAGCATTGGAGGTAGCAGGGGGGACATCGGAGGTAGCAGGGGGGACATCGGAGGTAGCAGGGGCGACATCGGAGGTAGCAGGGGGGACATCGGAGCTAGCAGGGGTGGCATCGGAGGTAGCAGGGGGGACATCGGAGGTAGCAGAGGCGGCATAGGAGGTAGAAGGGGGGACATCGGAGGTAGCAGATGCGGCATCGGAGGTAGAAGGGGGGACATCGGAGGTAGCAGGGGCGGCATCGGAGGTAGCAGGGGGGACATCGGAGGTAGCAGAGGCGGCATCGGAGGTAGAAGGGGGGTTATCGGAGGTAGCAGGGGGGACATCGGAGGTAGCAGGGGCAGCATCGGAGGTAGCAGGGGGGACATCGGAGGTAGTAGGGGGGACATCGGAGGTAGCAGAGGCGGCATCGGAGGTAGCAGGGGAGACATAGGAGGTAGCAGGAGCAGCATCGGAGGTTGCAGGAGCGGCATCGGAGGTAGCAGAGGGGACATCGGAGGTAACAGGGGGGACATCGGAGGTAGCAGGGGGGACATCGGAGGTAGCAGGGGCGACATCGGAGGTAGCAGGGGGGACATCGGAGGTAGCAGGGGTGGCATCGGAGGTAGCAGGGGGGACATCGGAGGTAGCAGAGACGGCATAGGAGGTAGAAGGGGGGACATCGGAGGTAGCAGGGGCGGCATCGGAGGTAGCAGGGGGGACATCAGAGGTAGCAGAGGCGGCATTGGAGGTAGAAGGGGGGACATCGGAGGTAGCAGGGGCGGCATCGGAGGTAGCAGGGGGGACATCGGAGGTAGCAGAGGCGGAATCGGAGGTAGAAGGGGGGTTATCGGAGGTAGCAGGGGGGACATCGGAGGTAGCAGGGGGGACATCGGAGGTAGCAGGGGCGGCATCGGAGGTAGCAGGGGGGACATCGGAGGTAGCAGAGGCGGCATCGGAGGTAGAAGGGGGGACATCGGAGATAGCAGGGGCGGCATCGGAGGTAGCAGGGGGGACATCGGAGGTAGCAGAGGCGAAATCGGAGGTAGCAGGGGTGGCATCGGAGGTAGCAGAAGTGACATCGGAGGTAGCAGGGGGGACATCGGAGGTAGCAGGGGTGGCATCGGAGGTAGCAGGGGGGACATCGGAGGTAGCAGGGGGGACATCGGAGGTAGCAGGGGCAGCATCGGAGGTAGCAGGGGGGACATCGGAGGTAGCAGGGGCAGCATCGGAGGTAGCAGGGGGGACATCGGAAGTAGCAGGGGGGACATCGGAGGTAGCAGGGGGGACATCGGAGGTAAAGGGGGGACATCAGAGGTAGCAGGGGCGGCATCGGAGGTAGCAGGGGGCGACATCGGAGGTAGCAGGGGGGAAATCGGAGGTAGCAGGAGGGACATCGCAGGTAGCAGGGGTGGCATCGGAGGTAGCAGGGGGGACATCGGAGGTAGCAGGAGGGACATCAGAGGTAGCAGGGGTGGCATCGGAGGTAGCAGGGGCGACATCGGAGGTAGCAGGGGGGAAATCGGAGGTAGCAGGGGCGGCATCGGAGGTAGCAGGGGGGACATCGGAGGTAGCAGGGGGGACATCGGAGGTAGCAGGGGGGACATCGGAGGTAGCAGGAGCAGCATCGGAGGTTGCAGGAGCGGCATCGGAGGTAGCAGGGGCGACATCGGAGGTAGCAGGGGGGAAATCGGAGGTAGCAGGAGGGACATCGGAGGTAGCAGGGGTGGCATCGGAGGTAGCAGGGGGGACATCGGAGGTAGCAGGGGGGAAATCGGAGGTAGCAGGAGGGACATCGGAGGTAGCAGGGGTGGCATCGGAGGTATCAGGAGGGACATCGGAGGTAGCAGAGGCGGCATCGGAGGTAGAAGGGGGGACATCGGAGGTAGCAGGGGGGACATCGGAGGTAGCAGAGGCGGCATCGGAGGTAGAAGGGGGGACATCGGAGGTAGCAGGGTCGGCATCGGAGGTAGCAGGGGGGACATCGGAGGTAGCAGGGGGGACATCGGAGGTAGCAGGGGGGACATTGGAGGTAGCAGAGGCGGCATCGGAGGTAGCAGAGGCGGCATCGGAGGTAGAAGGGAGGAAATCGGAGGTAGCAGGGGCGGCATCGGAGGTAGCAGGGGGGACATCGGAGGTAGCAGGGGGGACATTGGAGGTAGCAGGGGCAGCATCGGAGGTAGCAGGGGGGACATCGGAGGTAGCAGGGGCAGCATCGGAGGTAGCAGGGGGGACATCGGAGGTAGCAGGGGGGACATCGGAGGTAGCAGGGGGGACATCGGAGGTAAAGGGGGGACATCAGAGGTAGCAGAGGCGGCATCGGAGGTAGAAGGGGGGACATCGGAGGTAGAAGGGGGGACATCGGAGGTAGCAGGGGCGGCATCGGAGGTAGCAGGGGGGACATCGGAGGTAGCAGAGGCGGCATTGGAGGTAGAAGGGGGGACATCGGAGGTAGCAGGGGCGTCATCGGAGGTAGCAGGGGTGGCATCGGAGGTAGCAGGGGGGAAATCGGAGGTAGCAGGGGGGACATCGGAGGTAGCAGGGGGGAAATCGGAGGTAGCAGGGGGGATATGGGAGGTAGCAGGGGTGGCATTGGAGGTTGCAGGAGTGGCATTTGAGGTAGCGGGGGGACATCGGAGGTAGCAGGGGTGGCATTGGAGGTTGCAGGAGTGGCAATGGAGATAGCGGGGGGACATCGGAGGTAGCAGGGGCGACATCGGAGGTAGCAGGGGGGACATCGGAGGTAGCAGGGGCGGCATCGAAGGTAGCAGGGGAGACATCGGAGGTAGCAGGGGTGGCATCGGAGGTAGCAGGAGGGACATCGGAGGTAGCAGAGGCGGCATCGGAGGTAGAAGGGGGGAAATCGGAGGTAGCAGGGGCGGCATCGGAGGTAGCAGGGGGGACATCGGAGGTAGTAGGGGGGACATCGGAGGTAGCAGAGGCGGCATCGGAGGTAGCAGGGGAGACATAGGAGGTAGCAGGAGCAGCATCAGAGGTTGCAGGAGCGGCATCGGAGGTAGCAGAGGGGACATCGGAGGTAACAGGGGTGGCATTGGAGGTTGCAGGAGCAGCATCGGAGGTAGCAGGGGCAGCATTGGAGGTAGCAGGGGGGACATCGGAGGTAGCAGGGGGGACATCGGAGGTAGCAGGGGCGACATCGGAGGTAGCAGGGGGGACATCGGAGGTAGCAGGGGTGGCATCGGAGGTAGCAGAGGGGACATCGGAGGTAGCAGAGGCGGCATAGGAGGTAGAAGGGGGGACATCGGAGGTAGCAGGGGCGGCATCGGAGGTAGCAGGGGGGACATCGGAGGTAGCAGAGGCGGCATCGGAGGTAGAAGGGGGGACATCGGAGGTAGCAGGGGCGGCATCGGAGGTAGCAGGGGGGACATCGGAGGTAGCAGAGGCGGCATCGGAGGTAGAAGGGGGGACATCGGAGGTAGCAGGGGCGTCATCGGAGGTAGCAGGGGCAGCATTGGAGGTAGCAGGGGGGACATCGGAGGTAGCAGGGGGGACATCGGAGGTAGCAGGGGCGACATCGGAGGTAGCAGGGGGGACATCGGAGGTAGCAGGGGTGGCATCGGAGGTAGCAGGGGGGACATCGGAGGTAGCAGAGGCGGCATAGGAGGTAGAAGGGGGGACATCGGAGGTAGCAGGGGCGGCATTGGAGGTAGCAGGGGGGACATCGGAGGTAGCAGATGCGGCATCGGAGGTAGAAGGGGGGACATCGGAGGTAGCAGGGGCGGCATCGGAGGTAGCAGGGGGGACATCGGAGGTAGCAGAGGCGGCATCGGAGGTAGAAGGGGGGTTATCGGAGGTAGCAGGGGGGACATCGGAGGTAGCAGGGGCAGCATCGGAGGTAGCAGGGGGGACATCGGAGGTAGTAGGGGGGACATCGGAGGTAGCAGAGGCGGCATCGGAGGTAGCAGGGGAGACATAGGAGGTAGCAGGAGCAGCATCGGAGGTTGCAGGAGCGGCATCGGAGGTAGCAGAGGGGACATCGGAGGTAACAGGGGGGACATCGGAGGTAGCAGGGGGGACATCGGAGGTAGCAGGGGCGACATCGGAGGTAGCAGGGGGGACATCGGAGGTAGCAGGGGTGGCATCGGAGGTAGCAGGGGGGACATCGGAGGTAGCAGAGACGGCATAGGAGGTAGAAGGGGGGACATCGGAGGTAGCAGGGGCGGCATCGGAGGTAGCAGGGGGGACATCAGAGGTAGCAGAGGCGGCATTGGAGGTAGAAGGGGGGACATCGGAGGTAGCAGGGGCGGCATCGGAGGTAGCAGGGGGGACATCGGAGGTAGCAGAGGCGGAATCGGAGGTAGAAGGGGGGTTATCGGAGGTAGCAGGGGGGACATCGGAGGTAGCAGGGGGGACATCGGAGGTAGCAGGGGCGGCATCGGAGGTAGCAGGGGGGACATCGGAGGTAGCAGAGGCGGCATCGGAGGTAGAAGGGGGGACATCGGAGGTAGCAGGGGCGGCATCGGAGGTAGCAGGGGGGACATCGGAGGTAGCAGAGGCGAAATCGGAGGTAGCAGGGGTGGCATCGGAGGTAGCAGAAGTGACATCGGAGGTAGCAGGGGCGGCATCGGAGGTAGCAGGGGGGACATCGGAGGTAGCAGAGGCGGAATCGGAGGTAGAAGGGGGGTTATCGGAGGTAGCAGGGGGACATCGGAGGTAGCAGGGGGGACATCGGAGGTAGCAGGGGCAGCATCGGAGGTAGCAGGGGGGACATTGGAAGTAGCAGGGGCAGCATCGGAGGTAGCAGGGGGGACATCGGAGGTAGCAGGGGGGACATCGGAGGTAGCAGGGGGGACATCAGAGGTAAAGGGGGGACATCAGAGGTAGCAGAGGCGGCATCGGAGGTAGAAGGGGGGACATCGGAGGTAGCGGGGGCTGCATTGGAGGTAGCAGGGGGGACATCGGAGGTAGCAGGGGGGACATCGGAGGTAAAGGGGGGACATCGGAGGTAGCAGGGGTGGCATCGGAGGTAGCAAGGGTGGCATCGGACGTAGTATTACTCATACAGTGGTCCAGACATTTATGTGTCATTACTCAAATATTAAAACTGTATGAGCCGTCGTGTCCTTTAAAGTGCAGATGGTGTGCTGAATGTCTTTGGAGAAAATGACATACACCTGTAGACTTCCTCACTTCAAATCTTTATTCAAAACCTCTAATTCTGTCCTTCACCTCACTAAACAAGCCTACTTAACCGCTCTCATTTCTTCTCTCTCCTGTAACAGCAAGTTACTCCAAAACTGTGTATAGGGGGAAACTTGTAACCGGAACACCCCTTTAAAGGGCTTACAAAATGAGATATTGGTCACTTTGTTGCCTGAAGAAATAAAATGGCTGAAAAGAAACAAAGGCCCCACAATGAAAACACCATCACCCTGAAAGTAACTCCGAAAAGTTCTAAAAACACTTGGAACCCAAACAAACATCCTAAAAATCCTACACAATCCGGAGCTGAGTTATGTTTGGTTTCAAAGCTAAGAGAAGTAAAGGGATTGGGGGGGTTAGAGAGTGAAAGTGTGTGAAAAAAAAATCACCTGTCCCTGGTGTTCTGGTGTATACCAGCGTGGTCTGAGTTCATGCAGCTGCTGATACTGGGAGCCGGCTGTAACTTCAGCCGGAGCTCCCAGAGAGAAGGCAGAGAAGGTTTATTCCCATCCCTGCCTTCTCGATTGCTGTGTATACAATGCTCAATGAGTGCTGTATACATGGCTATGTGCGCCACCATGATGATGTGATCAAGTGTCTTGCAAGAGCTACTGGGTCCTACAGGACCTAGATCAGCTCTGTAATACAGAGATGTGCTCACAGCACTCTCCCATAGAAATGAAGGGAAGCGGCCGCCACACGGGAGGTTAAGCGGCCGGCCGCCAGCAAAGTCTGTATGGCAGGTGCTTCCATTCATTTCTATGGGAGCGTGCTGTTCGGATCGGCTGATCCGAACAGTGTTTGCTCATCTCTACTCTGTATACTGTGTATACAGCATGCAGGAGGCTGGATTCCTCCTGCAACTGAGGCTAAATGGACCAGCCCCAGTTGCAGAGGAAATCAGCCTTCCTAACAAAGAAAAAGGTGATCAGATGTCCCCAAAGGTCATGACCTTATGGGGACTCAATCTGAAAAAAAATATATAAAAAAAATTATAAAAAAGTTTAAAAAAATAAGTAAAATAATACGCCAATACAACACCGTTATTAAAGGTTATAGCCCCACCCCCGACAACACCATACAAAATAAAAATTACCATAACGGAAAGGAAAAACTATTTTATAAATTTTTTCAGTAACACAGTGGGCATAAGAAGCTGTCGGCGGTTCTAGATCTCTCCTGTACACAGAACGTCACCTGCTTTCATTACAGTTCTAGGACTAGTGGACTCCTAGGTCTATCTATGTTCATATATCCCAATTTCTACTTCTAGGCACAGATGACGTTATCCCCAATCAGAAACGCATTTTTATTAGTCACAGCAAATGTAAGAATTCCATAAAGATGAACGTTGGCCAAGACTATGTGATGTGGGGGCTGTCCAAAGATCTGTGGAACACGGCGTCTGGGTAAGTAACAGTAACAAGTTTGGGTACATGGGAACAGTGATCATACAGAAATCCTAGCACCCCATAACTAATCTCAGAAGAGGTGTGTCCATTACATAGTAGCCAAAGGCTAAAAACGTGGAGGCAACACATTACCGTTTCTTCTGGTTTCCTTTGCGAACTTATTATCCTACCTATAGGGAAACCGCTGACGTTTCTGTAGGTATAATTGACATGCTGTGATTTCCAAAACGACAAGGGTTTTGGAAATGGCAGCATGTGCCTATTTTTTTGCAATTTGTGGATGAGGATGCCGTGCTTATATCCTCACCGGCCAAGCCACAGCTTTTTGTCTCGTGGCCCCAACCTATAACAGTTCCCCCATAAAGTATATTGCACCTCAATAACTTCCCATTCTGTATGACGTCCCATTAGTGCTCCCCGCACAGTAAAATTCCCCTGTAGTTGCCTTCACCTTGTATAATACCCTCTTGCAGTATAGTGCCCCCACACAGCATGATACCTCCACATAGTATAATGGCCCATAAGCGCCCCTACACAGTAAAATGCCCCTTTTGTTACCTCCACATAATGTAATACCGCCTCACAGTATAGTTCCCCAGATAGACTGATACCTCTTTAGTTACCTCCACATAGTATAATGGCACATTAGTGCCCCTTCCTTCATTCGGACTAGGCATTGTCTAAGGGGCTTCAAGTTGTAACCTTTGAGCCTTGTACCTAGATTTTGATGCTGCAAATACCCAGGTTGCATCTGTAAGATAGTCCCTGGTCCATGGAGGAAACGGGAGAGTGTAACCATCTGTAGCAATAAGGGTAAAACATAGAGAAGTCATCAAGACAAAGCCAAGGTATGTAGTGATCTGCTGGAGTGATAAAGCAAGGTTTCTCAGGTCAAGGATTGTAGCCCTCTCATAACTGGCTTACAAAATCTTACGGCTTACCCTTCTTGGCGTTGCAATTTCCATGTTGAGGGCTGTAATTGGCCTTTAGAGTGGCTAATACCGTTTTACCATAAAGTAACAATAATACAATGCCGTTGTACTACTTTAAGAGCTGTGACCCTCTCCAATTCCTTGAGGGAACATGTTAACACAAGCAAGTCATCATCATCCCTAGAACTAGTCTTGCCTTTACCTTAATTTTACGGTTGTCGGGATTTGAACCGAGGTCTTTTGATTTTCCTGGTCTACCTTGTGACTATTTGCGTTTGGTCTCTGTCTTCATGTTGCATTTGCATCTTGATTGTCTTCTGGAGTTTGGAGGTCCCAGGTGTGTTCATTTGCATTATCCATTCAGGTGTTGCTAGGCTCTATTTAAGGTGGGCTGTCTGGTCACTCCGGCCCGGTTTTCGTTGTTACCGACCTTGATTCTTGGCTCAGTAGGAGGAGTGGTTTGTGGAAGTTGGTTGGTCTCAGGAAGCTAATCTGGAAGTGGTGTGAGTCTGTTCTGTGTGAGAGTCTATTTAACTCTCAACATTGCTTCTCAACCCCTGTCCTGCATTTTCTGGTTGCCTGACACGGTTTTGGTGTTAGTGAGTTTTGTACAAGGGCTTCAGGTTTATTTTACCCCTGTCCTGTGATACCCTTTCCTCACTACGCCATTGTTCCTCTCCTCATTCTTCTGTTGTGTAGCCTTGTTCAGCTCTCAGCCCACCTGTCTCTTAGGTCTCCGCGTTTAGAGAGCCAGAAGTTGTCGGGGCCAAGCTTAGCTTGGGTACAGCTGACCAACACCCTCAGGCAGAGCCTAGTCAGCCGTCGTAGCTGCAAGGAAAGTGTTCCTACCCCTGTTCCATAGCGGTGCAAGCAGCATTCAGCATACGGTTGCTCGAGCATGGACACAACCGTGACAACAGTCTTGGTCCACACCAATAATTTTATCTCTTTGATTCCCCCACAGATATTACTACATGATAACCAAAGACACATGGATTGAGAAGTGGCCAAGTGTCAAAGAATGCGAGGAAGAAAAGTATGAGGATATCTGTTCAGAACTCTCCAAGTTTGAGAAAAGATTGACACAACGTGGCTGTCTCCAATAAGTTATTTCAGACCCCTCTTTATATATGCTTACAATTAACCACCAATAAAGGTTCTTCCCATCCAATGGTTTCATGTTATTATAGTAAAGTCCCTATTATAGGGGTAACTACCTGTGGAATAAGGGGAGGAGGGAGTCGTGGAGGAACCGGGATTGGGGTTGGTTCCGATTGTGTGACCTGTTGGAGGATGAGATGGGAACCACTAGTTCCAGCATGAAGAAACTGCTGGAGGAGGTCAGGTAAGTTTTGCTCTCCGGACAATCCCTTTAAGAGTAGGGTGGTGAATGTTCACAGCACAGTGACTTTCCACTACCACCATTGAGAGCTGAATGGAATTGGCCTCGTAGCCAATATTTTTTATTATTCTATTTTACGTGATCCTTTGTTTTCTTATACAATATACTGCCAAATAGACTTTGGTTGCCTTCGCAGTTGACATCATAATGTACATAAACTTTGGCTAGTTGGTTGCTATGGTACAAAATTATAGTGTATACCAGTCTTTGGAAGGCATAAGCCGGCACTTTCTATCAACTGTGTAAACAGATACTCTTTGGTTGGCTTCCAACATCAATTCTTTCACGGACCATATGGCAAACACCATCGTACTGTGCGCACATAAGGAAAAGAATAAATATAGGATAAAAGGGATTTCCCCGTGAACATGATATTATTTTTTCATTTGCAGACAATTAAAAGTTAAAAATTTTAAAGATTTTCCATTTAGCCATCTGTTGTTTGGATTGGTTGACAATGAACATGACCATGAATGCAGGAACTTTCTATGGTCCGTGACTTATCAGAAACCTGGCCATAATGTCCTTATTGTGGTCAGGTTATCTTCTAATACATGTAGTGTCCTCCTGATAACCAGCCATGATGTCCTTATTGTGGTCAGGTTATCTTCTCATACATGTAGTGTCCTCCTGATAACCAGCCATAATGTCCTTATTGTGGTCGGGTTATCTTCTAATACATGTAGTGTCCTCCTGATAACCAGCCATGATGTCCTTATTGTGGCCAGGTTATCTTCTCATACATGTAGTGTCCTCCTGATAACCAGCCATAATGTCCTTATTGTGGTCGGGTTATCTTCTCATACATGTAGTGTCCTCCTGATAACCAGCCATGATGTCCTTATTGTGGTCAGGTTATCTTCTCATACATGTAGTGTCCTCCTGATAACCAGCCATAATGTCCTTATTGTGGTCGGGTTATCTTCTCATACATGTAGTGTCCTCCTGATAACCAGCCATAATGTCCTTATTGTGGTCGGGTTATCTTCTCATACATGTAGTGTCCTCCTGATAACCAGCCATGATGTCTTTATTGTGGTCAGGTTATCTTCTCATACATGTAGTGTCCTCCTGATAACCAGCCATAATGTCCTTATTGTGGTCGGGTTATCTTCTCATACATGTAGTGTCCTCCTGATAACCAGCCATGATGTCCTTATTGTGGTCAGGTTATCTTCTCATACATGTAGTGTCCTCCTGATAACCAGCCATGATGTACTTATTGTGGTCAGGTTATCTTCTCATACATGTAGTGTCCCTCCTAATAACCAGCCATGATGTCCTTATTGTGGTCGAGTTATCGTCTCATACATGTAGTGTCCTTCTGATAACCAGCCATGATGTCCTCTTCACTAGAGATGAGTGAACAGTAAAATATTTGATGTTCGTTATTCGTTTCGAATAGCCCCTCAATATTTGACTATTGGAACGAATATCAAACCCCATTATAGTCTATGGGGGAAAATGCTTTGTTTCAGGGGAAGCCACACTTCGACTCAGGAGGGTCACCAAGTCCACTATGACACCCCAGGAAATCATGCCAACATCTCTGCAATGCAACTGGGACAGCAGGGGAAGCATGTCTGGGGGCATCTAACATGCCCAAGTCACAGGATTACCCCAACATAACAGCCTATCAACTACACACTTTCCACATTCAAAAAAACCTCTATCAAAGTGGGAAAATACCTGGAAACCTTCTTTACTCCCCAAATGGATGGACACAAACCCCAATTTAAGCTCAACAAACAGTAACAACCACCCCTTTAAATCACGTTGCCCATGACAACCACAGATGGAATAGACAATGGGAAATCCAAAAGCCCTCACCCTTAGCTGTCATTGTGGATGTGTGTGTGTGTGTGTGTGTGTGTGTGTGTGAGATGTGGTAAGACCTTTCAAAATTCACTTCTCTAGCCCATTATTATTATTATTATTATTATTATTATTATTATTATTATTATTGTTATTATTATTATTATTTATTTATTTATATAGCACCATTAATTCCATAGTGCTTTACATTATTATATTAATTCCATGGTGTTGTACATTATTATATTAATTCCATGGTGCTGTACATTATTATATTAATTCCATGGTGTTGTACATTATTATATTAATTCCATGGTGCTGTACATTATTATATTAATTCCATGGTGCTGTACATTATTATATTAATTCCATGGTGCTTTACATTATTATATTAATTCCATGGTGCTGTACATTATTATATTAATTCCATGGTGCTGTACATTATTATATTAATTCTCTGGTGCTGTACATTATTACATTAATTCCATGGTGCTGTAAATTATTATATTAATTCCAGGGTGCTGTACATTATTATATTAATTCCATGGTGCTCTGTACATTATATTAATTCCATGGTGCTGTACATTATTATATTAATCCCATGGTGCTGTACATTATTATATTATACCCATGGTGCTGTACATTATTATATTAATTCCATGGTGCTGTACATTATTATATTAATTCCATGGTGCTGTACATTATTATATTAATTCCATGGTGCTGTACATTATTATATTATACCCATGGTGCTGTACATTATTATATTAATTCCATGGTGCTGTACATTATTATATTAATTCCATGGTGCTGTACATTATTATATTAATTCCATGGTGCTGTACATTATTATATTAATTCCATGGTGTTGTACATTATTATATTAATTCCATGGTGCTGTACATTATTATATTAATTCCATGGTGCTTTACATTATTATATTAATTCTCTGGTGCTGTACATTATTATATTAATTCCATGGTGCTTTACATTATTATATTAATTCCATGGTGCTGTACATTATTATATTAATTCCATGGTGCTGTACATTATTATATTAATTCCATGGTGCTGTACATTATTATATTAATTCCATTGTTCTGTACATTATTATATTAATTCCATGGTGCTGTACATTATTATATTAATTCCATGGTGCTTTACATTTGGGGGTTACATACAATACTACAAAAAATGTGAAAGGTTCACAGCTCACCCACAATGAAAAGAGTTGGCTAAACCTTTATGTGCGCGAAAGATATACCCCCGGCTAGGGCAATATTGTAACATACAATACACAGAATATACAGGTAGATATAATACTAACAGTATTCGACTGGCACAGTGGGGTAGAGGGCCCTGCCCGAGGGGGCTTAAAATCTATGGGGGAAGGGGGTAGAGACAGAAGGAGAGGGGGGAGACTGTACAGATGGCGGTGCGGTGATAGTGTTATTGGAGGTTGTAGGCCTTCCTGAATAGGGGAGTCTTCAGCCCTTCCAAATTAAGTTCCAGGCCCTTAAGCTGAGCTACCAGCAGAGATTGAGGCCCTTCAGGTGACTTCAGCCTCTACCTGCAGAGTTTTAGGCCCTTTAACTTAGTTCAGCCTCTACCTGCAGAGATTTGTTGGTTCTTTGGGCGAGTTGAGCCTTTAAAATACAGTGATTTTGGCCCTTGGGTGAGTAGAGCCATGCAGCAGCAGCGTTTTATTTTTTGGCCCTTGGGGTGACCCCTAAAAAATTAGATTTCAGGCCCTTGGGCTGGAGCCCTAAAAAATTGAGTTGCTACACCCGGGGGGGGGGGAGATAATGGAATATATATATATATATATATATATATATATATATATATATATATATATTCACATTCAGAAGTAGGGGCTGGGGTTGTAGGAGGAGGAGTATGAGGAGGAAGAGTAAATTGGGTGCTGGCGGCTTCTCTCCAGTACCTGGACTCTGGAGTGGATGCCCAGCTGAATATCGTAACGTCCTCGCACATGTCCCCTGCTGCTGCTGGCAGCCTCTCTCCAGTACCTGGACTGTGGACTGGATATACAGCTGGATATCCATGTCCTCATGCACGTCCACTGCTGCTACGCTGCATGATGTATTAAGCTCTACAAAGACCTGTTATTTCCTGCCTAACCAAAGCTATGAAAGCACTTTATCGCCCTCAGAACAAGCTCTCCCTATCACTCCGAAACTGAAATGACACGAATATGGCGGCAGCAGTTCTTATGAATGGGAGGTCACATGATTTCGGCAGCCAATGGGTTTTTTCAATTTTTTTCACTGCCTCCGTTGTCGTAGTTCCCGTCCCACCTCCCCTGCACAGTTATTGGTGCAAAAAAACATGCCAGGGAAGGTGGGAGGGGATACAAATTTTTACTGCGTATGCGGCCTGGTATTCGATTGTGAACGAATACATCGAACGCCATGATATTCGATCGAACGGCGTTCGCTGATCTCTATATGTGATCCTTCTCTGCTTTCATGTGAAGGCTACGATCTTACTCGACTCTTGTGAACCAAAGTTTGGACTCGTTCAAATCTAAAGTTTTTGCCATATTTGGGTCAAATTCAAGTAATTAACATGGTTTGCTTATCTCTAGTAATGGGCGGACACTTCTGACCCTACTAAGGTCATGTTTTATCATAATCCATTTCCTTGTTGATGTGCCATGGGACATTTTAATCCCTGTTGATGGGAAGTGCCTGGCTCTATTTGTATACCGCACCTTAGCAGCACAACCACCTGCTTTACATACTGAGGACTATTTATATGGGCAGAGGCCATCGGGAAGTTCTACTATGTAACCTGGCCAGAATCAAGGAGACAATTCTGACCATGGGGTATCAAATACTCTATCTGATTTTGCTATACTTTTTGGGCGAGTCCTATGGACAACCACGGTGAGTATGGAGAATTTGGCTTGATGTGTTAATATTCTACATTCTATATTCTATCTAAACCATATCGATGTGAATGTCCACCAGAAACTCTTTCGAGATTTTTAGTTTTCTTTCATAGTTGGACAGGACGAGAGATACATGGCTGCAATGTCACACTTAGATATGGGTGTTGTCTAGAATTGCAGGTCCACTAAATGGAAGTGAGGTGCAATACTGTATCCAACCTATGGGCAAGGGGGTGGTATTTTCTATTTTTTTTAAGACATTCATCTTCATTAGTACAGTGTATATAGCACTACAAGGCTACAGATAATGGTAAGAGTATGGGATTGTTGTCCACAGATGTGTCCTGATCACTCCCAGTGTGCTCCACGTGGATACAGAAGAAACCATCATGGTCTCCATAGAAGGATCGACTTTCTCGTCTTTTGAGATCATAGTCCAGGATTTCCCAGAGAAGAGATTTATACTTGCTCAGAGTCAGATTTCTCTCAATAAAGACAATCACTTCATAGGAAAAGCGACAATAAAGGTAAAAAATTATAATCATCTACCCTACGATAACGAGATCGTCCCACAGTACTTCCCTGTGCCTAACCTTCCTTCTACTTATATTCGTGTATTTCAGTCTTACCTCATTCTATTTTCCTTCCTTTCTTCCTATTTCATCAATCCATTACATACTCCTTCCCTTCCCTTCCTTCCTTCCTTCCTTCCTTCCTTCCTTCCTTCCTTCCTTCCTTCCTTCCTTCCTTCCTTCCTTCCTTCCTTCCTTCCTTCCTTCCTTCCTTCCTTCCCCCCTTTTATTCCAATTACATGTAACTTTTCTCTTTCTTTCTTCTTAACATCCCCCATATTAAATCTAACTACCTTAAAAATTTTCTTCCTTCTCTTCTATCTCCATTTCTTCCTTCCTTTTTACTTCTTTATTTCTTTCTCTTAACTTCATCCACATTAAATTGCTCTCCTAACTTGCTCTCTTCCTCTCTTTCTTTTTTTTCTCTCTCTCTCTTTCTTTCTTTCTTTCTTTCTTTCTTTCTTTCTTTCTTTCTTTCTTTCTTTTCTTTTTTTCTCTTTCTTTTTCTTTCTCTTTCTTTTTTTTCTTTCTTTCTCTTTTGTTATCCTTTCTTTTTCTCTCTCTCTTTCTTTCTTTCTTTCTTTCTTCCTTTTTCTTTCTTTCTTTCTTTCTTTCTTTCTTTCTTCCTTCCTTTTTCTTTCATTCTTTTTTTCTTCCTTCCTTCCTTCCTTCCTTCCTTCCTTCCTTCCTTCCTTCCTTCCTTCCTTCTCTCTCTCCTTCCTTCCTTCCTTACTTCCTTCCTTCCTTCTCTCTTTCCTTCCTTCTCTCTCTCCTTCCTTCCTTCCTTCTCTCTCTCCTTCCTTCCTTCTCTCTCTCCTTTCTTCCTTCTCTCTCTCCTTCCTTCTCTCTCTCTCCTTCCTTCCTTCCTTCTCTCTCTCCTTCCTTTCCTTTCCTTTCATTTCCTTCCCTCCCTCCTTCCTTCCTTCCTTCCTTCCTTCCTTCCTTCCTTCCTTCCTTCCTTCCTTCCTTCCTTCCTCCCTCCCTCCCTCCCTTCCTTTCTTCCTTCCTTCCTTCTCTCTCTCCTTCCTTCCTTCCTTCCTTCCTTCTCTCTCTCCTTCCTTCCTTCTCTGTCTCCTTCCTTCTCTCTCTCTCCTTCCTTCCTTCCTTCTCTCTCTCCTTCCTTTCCTTTCCTTTCATTTCATTTCTTCCCTCCTTCCTTCCTTCCTTCTCTCTCCTCCCTTCCTTCTCTCTCTCCTTCCTTCCTTCCTTCCTTCTCTCTCCTTCCTTCCTTCCTTCTCTCTCTCCTTCCTTCCTTCTCTCTCTCCTTCCTTCCTTCCTTCTCTCTCTCCTTCCTTCCTTCTCTCTCTCCTTCCTTCCTTCCTTCCTTCCTTCTCTCTCTCTCCTTCCTTCCTTCCTTCTCTCTCTCTCCTTCCTTCCTTCTCTCTCTCCTTCCTTCCTTGCTTCCTTCTCTCTCTCCTTCCTTCCTTCCTTCCTATCTTCCTTCTCTCCTCCCTTCCTTCCTTCTATAACAATGATACCACCTTTTCAGATTCCATCTCAATCGGTTGAAAAAAACAGAAAAACGAAGCAATTTGTTACGATCCATGCGAGTACTTCGGGGTGTTCTCTGGAGAAACACGTCCTCTTGTCCTTTCACAGCGGCTACATCTTCATCCAGACTGACAAGCCCATCTACACCCCGGCATCTAAACGTATGAGATATAGTCATACCATACAGAAGTATATAGAATATCATATATAGAAATCACCTTCATGTTACGTAGGACCAGCTTACTCATAGGCAATGTCATACACTTAATCGGTCAGTAGTGGCGCTATTCTTAGAAAAGGTAAGGCCTTCTATCTAATCTCATCCCCTTGTACTAGAGATATCCACAATAACAGTTGTACCATAGACCTCCAGATGGTTGTGACTCTTTGTACCCATTGTAGTATTATTGATAGGTTGACTAGGATTAGTTACAGATTACGTTGACTACACCATAACCTTTCATGTCTTCCAGTTCTGTATCGGATTTTCCCACTGAATAACAAGCTGCAGCCCGTCAATACTTCTGTGACAGTGGAGTTCCGGGTGAGAAGGGTTCGGATAAGTGGTAGGACAGGCAATTGTCTAAGTCGCAGCTTAGACAAAATAAAACCAGTGGACCAAATTATAACGCTCCATTTTTTTCCATTTTGTTCTAGAATCCAGATGGAATCATTGTGAAGAGTGAAACATTTAAACCTGACACATATGGATTTGCCTCAAAAACTAATGATTTGTCAGAGTTGGGAAGGTAAAAAGGGCATCTAGATGGCTCCACCCCGGCCAACACGACCCAAAAAGCTCCCTTACTTTATATCACACGTTCCGACCCATCATGGGTTCTACTGAACCAGTCAAAACCATAGAGTTCTATAGTAAGTCCAACTCAGTAGGACTTCTGAGCTTCTGGGATAAGTGAATAAGTCGCTCTTGGGGAGGGGGGTAAGTGGGCAGTTACTGTATGGTGGCACTTACAACATGGGGGGCAATAAGTAGGTAGTATACTGTATGGGGGGCTAGTAAAGTGGTCAATACTATGCGGAGGTCAGGAAAGGCCAATAAGAGGCAATATACTGTATAGGTGCCAACAAAGTGGGCAATATACCATATAGGGGTGAGTAAGGTGGGCGTTAAACTATGTGATGGCCCAGGAAAGGGAGTGTTACACTACATGGGGGCCAGTAAAGTGGGCTTAATACCATGTGGGAGACAAAATAAGGGAGTTATACTTGGGAAAGGTCTTCCCCTTGGTAATAACTAGCTGATGTTGTCTACAGTCTGGGCACCTGGACCCTCTTGGCCAAGTATGAAGGCTCATCAGAGAACTTTAGCACCAACTTTGAGGTGAAAGAATACGGTAAGAGGATGACATTAGCAGAGAATTTGTCTTAAGTTTACGGAACCTCACAATCATTCACGACGGCGTTTCTTTCTCGTCATGGCGGTAGTTCTACCGAGCTTTGAGGTCACCATAAAGACGAAGAGAAGCTTCATGTATCTTGAAGAGGATTCCTTCCCATTGACTATTAATGCACAGTAAGTATCTTCAACAACTCTTTTAAAATCTATTATCCAAAAAGTTGCGGAAGATTTTTACAAGTTTCGCCTCCAATTACTGTATAGAGCAAAAACTATGGATGAGGGAACGTTTGACAAATCATTTGACTTCAGCTTCCTCCAGTTTGGACCAAAAGTTTGGGTTGGCTCCAAACCAGTAATGAAAATTGCCTCAAAGAGTTATGTATAACACTCGGAGGGTTCCTAGGATTTTATATTACGCTTTTCTAGCTTCTTAAAGGGATTCTATCATTAGAATCCCATATTTAACCACTAACACGTAGGAATAGCCTTAAGAAAGGCTACTCTTCTCCTACCTTTAGATGTCTCCTCCGCGCCACCGTTTGGTAGATATTCCCGATTTTCTTCGTTATGCAAATGAGTTTTCTTGGCGTCCTCTGTTGTGCTTGAAAACTCTCCAGTGTCTTCTCATCTTCCTTTGGCACGCCTCTCCACCGTGTCTTCTTCCGGCGCCGTTGTCTTCGGGATCTAAATCCCAGACTTGCGCATGTCTGCGGCCATTTTCTCGTGGCCACTTACACGAGCGTGCCATATACTATACACTACATGGTGTACTATATACACACCATGATAACATGTAGCTATTCATATCCTCTAGATACATCTATGGGAAACCAGTCTCTGGTAAAGCCTTTGTACTATTCAGACTGAAGAAGGGACAAGAAGAGAAAAGTCTCACAAGGTCTCTACGAAGGATCGAGGTACTGAAATATCTGGAAAACAATGTCATGGTGCACTTCATTTACATACAAAGAGATAAATCTCACCATTACCCAAAAGTCCCTTTTCTCATAAAAAATGGCAGGATTTTGCTCCTTTTAAGGCAACACATGAGTCCCAATCCATAGCCCTTTGTTCTGTTTTGTACTAGATTGTTGGTGGAAGTGGAGAGGTCAGTCTGCTGAGAGGAGATCTGATGAAGGACGTCATGCATCCTGATGATCTGCTACAGTACAGACTCCATGCTTCTGTGACTGTCGTAACTGACTCAGGTAAGAGAAGTGTCCGCCCCGCGCTACCATGTAGATATTCCAAATCTATGGTCTACAGGGAAGCAGATATGAAAATGGGGAACAGAGGAGATGATCAGATAAAGAAAAGGTGCGTACAGAAGAGTGGAATGTATATGAAAGAAGGGAATGGATACAGATACAGATATACACTCACCGGCCACTTTATTAGGTACACCTGTCCAACTGCTCGTTAACACTTAATTTCTAATCAGCCAATCACATGGCGGCAACTCAGTGCATTTAGGCATGTAGACATGGTCAAGACAATCTCCTGCAGTTCAAACCGAGCATCAGTATGGGGAAGAAAGGTGATTTGAGTGCCTTTGAACGTGGCATGGTTGTTGGTGCCAGAAGGGCTGGTCTGAGTATTTCAGAAACTGCTGATCTACTGGGATTTTCACGCACAACCATCTCTAGGGTTTACAGAGAATGGTCCGAAAAAGAAAAAACATCCAGTGAGCGGCAGTTCTGTGGGCGGAAATGCGTTGTTGATGCCAGAGGTCAGAGGAGAATGGCCAGACTGGTTCGAGCTGATAGAAAGGCAACAGTGACTCAAATAGCCACCCGTTACAACCAAGGTAGCCAGAAGAGCATCTCTGAACGCACAGTACGTCCAACTTTGAGGCAGATGGGCTACAGCAGCAGAAGACCACACCGGGTGCCACTCCTTTCAGCTAAGAACAGGAAACTGAGGCTACAATTTGCACAAGCTCATCGAAATTGGACAATTGAAGATTGGAAAAACGTTGCCTGGTCTGATGAGTCTCGATTTCTGCTGCGACATTCGGATGGTAGGGTCAGAATTTGGCGTCAACAACATGAAAGCATGGATCCATCCTGCCTTGTATCAACGGTTCAGGCTGGTGGTGGTGGTGTCATGGTGTGGGGAATATTTTCTTGGCACTCTTTGGGCCCCTTGGTACCAATTGAGCATCGTTGCAACGCCAAAGCCTACCTGAGTATTGCTGCTGACCATGTCCATCCCTTTATGACCACAATGTACCCAACATCTGATGGCTACTTTCAGCAGGATAATGCAATGCCATGTCATAAAGCTGGAATCATCTCAGACTGGTTTCTTGAACATGACAATGAGTTCACTGTACTCCAATGGCCTCCACAGTCACCAGATCTCAATCCAATAGAGGAGCATCTTTGGGATGTGGTGGAACAGGAGATTCGCATCATGGATGTGCAGCCGACAAATCTGCGGCAACTGTGTGATGCCATCATGTCAATATGGACCAAAATCTCTGAGGAATGCTTCCAGCACCTTGTTGAATCTATGCCACGAAGAATTGAGGCAGTTCTGAAGGCAAAAAGGGGGTCCAACCCGTTACTAGCATGGTGTACCTAATAAAGTGGCCGGTGAGTGTATAACCGATAGATACAATGTTTCAGCTCTGAATAAAGTCAATTAAAAAGGGACACAAATGTAATAAGTCTCTTTACGTCTCTCTCTTTGCATTACAGGTGGGGATTTGGTGGAAGCTGAGCTGGGGAACATTTTTATAGTAAAATCCCCCTATAAAATCCTCTTTACCAGGACCCCTAAATATTTCAAACCTGGATTGCCCTTTGATCTCACGGTAGGTGGCGTCTTGTCCTTTATTTTACCATATACCATATCATTAAAGGTCTATTCCCCTCTTGGCATTCATGGCTGTGTCCATAAGATAGACAATAAATCCCTGATAGGTGAGGGTCCCCCTCTGAGACCCACATCATTGTCAAAATCTATATCCCCATTCATGGCCAAAGGTCTTATGGCCCCACAGTATCTATTCACTCACACATTGATACTTATACACCAATATAGCCAAGACTACCTCGAAGTTCTATACAAGAGAATTGAGAGACTAACACGTGTGTGGTCACTTGAGAGATGTGAGACTCCCAACCATGGGATATTTATGGCATGACCTATGGATATGACCATAAATATGAACACGGAATTACCCCTATAAAGCTCGTTTATCACAATAGACACTTATCTATTGTCTTACATGGGACCGCTATAGACGGCTGTCTTCTAAGTCCCATAGAAGTGAATGGGGAGTTGGCTATAAGAGCACACACCTCTCCATTCACATGGGACACTTGTGGACCACCATTATGGTGATCACTAGTGGCCCACAGTTGGGTTCCTGACACTTTTTGTCTCTCTCTATGGGTCAAGGCAGCATCCTTCATGGATAACTGGCATATCAGACCAAGGATTATCAACCATCTGTACATAAAGACGTGCCCACCATTTGTGTGAATACAATTAAAGGCAACAATGTCCCACAGAACAAACTCAATACGATATTGCGATATACTAGCAAAACCCTTGACTCGTTGCAATTCACATCATGACCACATGTAGGATAGACATCTCATGACTCAATATCACAAAATCATACTTTTTCTCCAAAACGAGTCATCTTGTACCAAACATCTTCAGATATGGTAAGGAAAGGTAAGAAAGGACAGATCTATATGTAGAGTATGGAATAGCAAATTCATCACAGAAGGGAGAGTCAACCACTAACCATTCTCCATTGAACTGATAGTTAAAGGGTTTGTCCAAAATTGCATTTTATCCCATTTTAGCTTAGGATAGACCATAAATGCCTGATCAGTGGGGGCCGAGAGTTGGAACCCGGAACAATCAGCCACTTCCAACGCCCATTCTTATACACAATACATCTGTCCACTGTATAGTGGCCGATCCTGCATCTGAGCCCCCATTGAAGTCAACTGTAGTTAAGGGGCCCATCTGACAGAGCTTTCTGCTTTCGACCCTACATTGGGTATAGGACGGGTGTTGGAAGCAGCCCCTTATCGATCAAATATCTAGGACCTATCCTGAGGATAGCCCATAAAAATCTCCTTCAAGCAAGTATTTTACAATAATGGAGGACTTTCCATTTCCATTATGTAGATAGGATGGATTAAACATAACTTTGCTTATGGGTTGATAAATCACTTGATTACTATTACTGGTATATCTTTATGTTCCCTCATCTAGGTGATGGTGACAAACCCCGATGGTTCTCCAGCAGGAAATATCATGGTGGTGGCAGATCCTGGAGCAGTCACAGCTAAGACTCAATCCGATGGCACAGCCAGGATAATTCTCAACACGGACAGAAATGCCAGAACGTTGGATATAACCGTAAGTAATACAGAGTTGCTGGAACATATCAACCATGTTCTTCAATTCTTTTTTAAATACTTTTTGACTTAGGAGCAACATGGTGGCTCAGTGGTTAGCACTGCAGCATTGCTGCGCTTGAGTCCTGGGCTCAAATACTACCAGAGACCACATCTGCAAGGAGTTTGTATGTTCTCCCTGTGTTTGCAAGGATTTCCTCCAATACTCCAAAGACAAACTGATAGGAAAAAAAAATGTACATGGTGAGCCCCATATAGGGCTCACAATGGACAAAAAGAAAAATACTTCTTGACTTTATTGTTTAGAACACAAAAATCTCTTGCAGGTGAAAACAGCCGAGTCCGTGCTAAAACCCACAGAACAGGCATCCGGGAGACTCTCAGTGGAAGCCTATAAAGCATCCAATGGACAGAAAAATTATTTACACATCAGTATTGACAATGATCTGCTGCACCGCGGAAAACAAGTCTTTGTGAAGTTCATCATCCAAAATAATAATGAAGATATTCAGAAAAAAATACAACAATTCATCTACCTGGTACACAGAATAGTCAAATATTGATTACACCTATGTATGAGAATATAACTGCTATAATACTACTC
Source organism: Leptodactylus fuscus (assembly GCF_031893055.1). Lineage (NCBI taxonomy): Eukaryota > Metazoa > Chordata > Amphibia > Anura > Leptodactylidae > Leptodactylus > Leptodactylus fuscus. The sequence continues at coordinate 16,330,054 of NC_134269.1, read as the reverse complement.
CTATGTACAAGAATATAACTACTATAATACTGCTCCTATGTACAAGAATATAACTACTATAATACTGCTCCTATGTACAAGAATATAACTACTATAATACTACTCCTATGTACAAGAATATAACTACTATAATACTACTCCTATGTACAAGAATATAACTACTATAATACTGCCTCCTATGTACAAGAATATAACTACTATAATACTACCTCCTATGTACAAGAATATAACTACTATAATACTACTCCTATGTACAAGAATATAACTACTATAATACTACTCCTATGTACAAGAATATAACTACTATAATACTGCTCCTATGTACAAGAATATAACTACTATAATACTGCTCCTATGTACAAGAATATAACTACTATAATACTGCTCCTATGTACAAGAATATAACTACTATAATACTGCTCCTATGTACAAGAATATAACTACTATAATACTACCTCCTATATACAAGAATATAACTACTATAATACTACTCCTATGTACAAGAATATAACTACTATAATACTGCTCCTATGTACAAGAATATAACTACTATAATACTGCTCCTATGTACAAGAATATAACTACTATAATACTACTCCTATGTACAAGAATATAACTACTATAATACTGCTCCTATGTACAAGAATATAACTACTATAATACTGCTCCTATGTACAAGAATATAACTACTATAATACTACTCCTATGTACAAGAATATAACTACTATAATACTGCTCCTATGTACAAGAATATAACTACTATAATACTACTCCTATGTACAAGAATATAACTACTATAATACTACCTCCTATGTACAAGAATATAACTACTATAATACTACTCCTATGTACAAGACTATAACTACTATAATACTTTTCCTATGTACAAGAATATAACTGCTATAATACTGCTCCTATGTACAAGAATATAACTACTATAATACTACTACTATGTACAAGAATATAACTACTATAATACTGCCCCCTATGTACAAGAATATAACTACTATAATACTACTCCTATGTACAAGAATATAACTACTATAATACTACCTCCTATGTACAAGAATATAACTACTATAATACTACTCCTATGTACAAGAATATAACTACTATAATACTACTCATATGTACAAGAATATAACTACTATAATACTGCTCCTATGTACAAGAATATAACTACTATAATACTACTACTATGTACAAGAATATAACTACTATAATACTGCCCCCTATGTACAAGAATATAACTACTATAATACTGCTCCTATGTACAAGAATATAACTACTATAATACTATTCCTATGTACAGGAATATAACTGCTATAAATACTGCTCTATGCACAAGAATATAACTACTATAATACTGCTCCTATGTACAAGAATATAACTACTATAATACTACTCCTATGTACAAGAATATAACTACTATAATACTGCTCCTATGTACAAGAATATAACTACTATAATACTGCTCCTATGTACAAGAATATAACTACTATAATACTACCTCCTATGTACAAGAATATAACTACTATAATACTACTCCTATGTACAAGAATATAACTACTATTATACTGCTCCTATGTACAAGAATATAACTACTATAATACTACTCCTATGTACAAGAATATAACTACTATAATACTACCTCCTATGTACAAGAATATAACTACTATAATACTACTCCTATGTACAAGACTATAACTACTATAATACTTTTCCTATGTACAAGAATATAACTGCTATAATACTGCTCCTATGTACAAGAATATAACTACTATAATACTACTACTATGTACAAGAATATAACTACTATAATACTGCCCCCTATGTACAAGAATATAACTACTATAATACTACTCCTATGTACAAGAATATAACTACTATAATACTACCTCCTATGTACAAGAATATAGCTACTATAATACTACTCCTATGTACAAGAATATAACTACTATAATACTACTCCTATGTACAAGAATATAACTACTATAATACTGCTCCTATGTACAAGAATATAACTACTATAATACTATTCCTATGTACAAGAATATAACTGCTATAATACTGCTCTATGCACAAGAATATAACTACTATAATACTACTCCTATGTACAAGAATATAACTACTATAATACTGCTCCTATGTACAAGAATATAACTACTATAATACTACTCCTATGTGCAAGAATATAACTACTATAATACTGCTCCTATGTACAAGAATATAACTACTATAATACTGCTCCTATGTACAAGAATATAACTACTATAATACTACCTCCTATGTACAAGAATATAACTACTATAATACTACTCCTATGTATAAGAATATAAATACTATAATACTGTCCCTTATATACAAGAATATAACTACTATAATACTGCCCCTATGTACAAGAATATAACTACTATAATACTACTCCTATGTACAAGAATATAACTACTATAAAACTGCTCCTATGTACAAGAATATAACTACTATAATACTACTACTATGTACAAGAATATAACTACTATAATACTGCCCCCTATGTACAAGAATATAACTACTATAATACTGCTCCTATGTACAAGAATATAACTACTATAATACTATTCCTATGTACAAGAATATAACTGCTATAATACTGCTCTATGCACAAGAATATAACTACTATAATACTACTCCTATGTACAAGAATATAACTACTACAATACTGCTCCTATGTACAAGAATATAACTACTATAATACTACTCCTATGTACAAGAATATAACTACTATAATACTGCTCCTATGTACAAGAATATAACTACTATAATACTGCTCCTATGTACAAGAATATAAGTACTATAATACTACCTCCTATGTACAAGAATATAACTACTATAATACTACTCCTATGTACAAGAATATAACTACTATTATACTGCTCCTATGTACAAGAATATAACTACTATAATACTGCTCCTATGTACAAGAATATAACTACTATAATACTACTCCTATGTACAAGAATATAACTACTATAATACTACCTCCTATGTACAAGAATATAACTACTATAATACTACTCCTATATACAAGACTATAACTACTATAATACTTTTCCTATGTACAAGAATATAACTGCTATAATACTGCTCCTATGTACAAGAATATAACTACTATAATACTACTCCTATGTACAAGAATATAACTACTATAATACTGCCCCCTATGTACAAGAATATAACTACTATAATACTACTCCTATGTACAAGAATATAACTAATATAATACTACCTCCTATGTACAAGAATATAACTACTATAATACTACTCCTATGTACAAGAATATAACTACTATAATACTACTCCTATGTACAAGACTATAACTACTATAATACTGCTCCTATGTACAAGAATATAACTACTATAATACTACTACTATGTACAAGAATATAACTACTATAATACTGCTCCTATGTACAAGAATATAACTACTATAATACTATTCCTATGTACAAGAATATAACTGCTATAATACTGCTCTATGCACAAGAATATAACTACTATAATACTACTCCTATGTACAAGAATATAACTACTATAATACTGCTCCTATGTACAAGAATATAACTACTATAATACTACTCCTATGTACAAGAATATAACTACTATAATACTGCTCCTATGTACAAGAATATAACTACTATAATACTGCTCCAATGTACAAGAATATAACTACTATAATACTACCTCCTATGTGCAAGAATATAACTACTATAATACTACTCCTATGTATAAGAATATAACTACTATAATACTGTCCCTTATATACAAGAATATAACTACTATAATACTGCCCCTATGTACAAGAATATAACTACTATAATACTACTCCTATGTACAAGAATATAACTACTATAATACTGCTCCTATGTACAAGAATATAACTACTATAATACTACTACTATGTACAAGAATATAACTACTATAATACTGCCCCCTATGTACAAGAATATAACTACTATAATACTGCTCCTATGTACAAGAATATAACTACTATAATACTATTCCTATGTACAAGAATATAACTGCTATAATACTGCTCTATGCACAAGAATATAACTACTATAATACTACTCCTATGTACAAGAATATAACTACTACAATACTGCTCCTATGTACAAGAATATAACTACTATAATGCTACTCCTATGTACAAGAATATAACTACTATAATACTGCTCCTATGTACAAGAATATAACTACTATAATACTGCTCCTATGTACAAGAATATAACTACTGTAATACTACCTCCTATGTACAAGAATATAACTACTATAATACTACTCCTTTGTACAAGAATATAACTACTATTATACTGCTCCTATGTACAAGAATATAACTACTATAATACTGCTCCAATGTACAAGAATATAACTACTATAATACTACTCCTATGTACAAGAATATAACTTCTATAATACTACCTCCTATGTACAAGAATATAACTACTATAATACTACTCCTATGTACAAGACTATAACTACTATAATACTTTTCCTATGTACAAGAATATAACTGCTATAATACTGCTCCTATGTACAAGAATATAACTACTATAATACTACTACTATGTACAAGAATATAACTACTATAATACTGCCCCCTATGTACAAGAATATAACTACTATAATACTACTCCTATGTACAAGAATATAACTACTATAATACTACCTCCTATGTACAAGAATATAACTACTATAATACTACTCCTATGTACAAGAATATAACTACTATAATACTACTCCTATGTACAAGAATATAACTACTATAATACTGCTCCTATGTACAAGAATATAACTACTATAATACTACTACTATGTACAAGAATATAACTACTATAATACTGCCCCCTATGTACAAGAATATAACTACTATAATACTGCTCCTATGTACAAGAATATAACTACTATAATACTATTCCTATGTACAAGAATATAACTGCTATAATACTGCTCTATGCACAAGAATATAACTACTATAATACTACTCCTATGTACAAGAATATAACTACTATAATACTGCTCCTATGTACAAGAATATAACTACTATAATACTACTCCTATGTACAAGAATATAACTACTATAATACTGCTCCTATGTACAAGAATATAACTACTATAATACTGCTCCTATGTACAAGAATATAACTACTATAATACTACCTCCTATGTACAAGAATATAACTACTATAATACTACTCCTATGTATAAGAATATAACTACTATAATACTGTCCCTTATATACAAGAATATAACTACTATAATACTGCCCCTATGTACAAGAATATAACTACTATTATACTGCTCCTATGTACAAGAATATAACTACTATAATACTACCTCCTATGTACAAGAATATAACTACTATAATACTGCTCCTATGTACAAGAATATAACTGCTATAATACTACCTCCTATGTACAAGAATATAACTACTATAATACTACTCCTATGTACAAGAATATAACTACTATAATACTACTCCCTTATGTACAAGAATATAACTACTATAATACTGCTCCTATGTACAAGAATATAACTACTATAATACTACTCCTATGTACAACAATATAACTACTATAATACTACTCCTATGTACAAGAATATAACTACTATAATACTACTTCTATGTACAAGAATATAACTACTATAATACTGCTCCTATGTACAAGAATATAACTACTATAATACTGCTCCTATGTACAAGAATATAACTACTATAATACTACCTCCTAGGTACAAGAATATAACTACTATAATACTACTCCTATGTACAAGAATATAACTACTATAATACTACTCCTATGTACAAGAATATAACTACTATAATACTGCTCCTATGTACAAGAATATAACTACTATAATACTACTCCTATGTACAAGAATATAACTACTATAATACTACTCCTATGTACAAGAATATAACTACTATAATACTACTCCTATGTACAAGAATATAACTACTATAATACTGCTCCTATGTACAAGAATATAACTACTATAATACTACCTGTTATGTACAAGAATATAACTACTATAATACTACTCCTATGTACAACAATATAACTACTATAATACTACTCCTATGTACAAGAATATAACTACTATAATACTACTCCTATGTACAAGAATATAACTACTATAATACTGCTCCTATGTACAAGAATATAACTACTATAATACTACTCCTATGTACAAGAATATAACTACTATAATACTAGCTCCTATGTACAAGAATATAACTACTATAATACTGCTCCTATGTACAAGAATATAACTACTATAATAGTACCTCCTATGTACAAGAATATAACTACTATAATACTACCTCCTATGTACAAGAATATAACTACTATTATACTGCTCCTATGTACAAGAATATAACTACTATAATACTGCTCCTATGTACAAGAATATAACTACTATAATACTACTCCTATGTACAAGAATATAACTACTATAATACTACCTCCTATGTACAAGAATATAACTACTATAATACTACTCCTATGTACAAGACTATAACTACTATAATACTTTTCCTATGTACAAGAATATAACTGCTATAATACTGCTCCTATGTACAAGAATATAACTACTATAATACTACTACTATGTACAAGAATATAACTACTATAATACTGCCCCTATGTACAAGAATATAACTACTATAATACTGCTCCTATGTACAAGAATATAACTACTATAATACTATTCCTATGTACAAGAATATAACTGCTATAATACTGCTCCTATGCACAAGAATATAACTACTATAAAACTACTCCTATGTACAAGAATATAACTACTATAATACTGCTCCTATGTACAAGAATATAACTACTATAATACTACTCCTATGTACAAGAATATAACTACTATAATACTGCTCCTATGTACAAGAATATAACTACTATACTACTGCTCCTATGTACAAGAATATAACTACTATAATACTACCTCCTATGTACAAGAATATAACTACTATAATACTACTCCTATGTATAAGAATATAACTACTATAATACTGTCCCTTATATACAAGAATATAACTACTATAATACTGCCCCTATGTACAAGAATATAACTACTATTATACTGCTCCTATGTACAAGAATATAACTACTATAATACTACCTCCTATGTACAAGAATATAACTACTATAATACTGCTCCTATGTACAAGAATATAACTGCTATAATACTACCTCCTATGTACAAGAATATAACTACTATAATACTACTCCTATGTACAAGAATATAACTACTATAATACTACTCCTATGTACAAGAATATAACTACTATAATACTGCTCCTATGTACAAGAATATAACTACTATAATACTACTCCTATGTACAACAATATAACTACTATAATACTACTACTATGTACAAGAATATAACTACTATAATACTACTCCTATGTACAAGAATATAACTACTATAATACTGCTCCTATGTACAAGAATATAACTACTATAATACTGCTCCTATTTAACAAGAATATAACTACTATAATACTACTCCTAGGTACAAGAATATAACTACTATAATACTACTCCTATGTACAAGAATATAACTACTATAATACTACTCCTATGTACAAGAATATAACTACTATAATACTGCTCCTATGTACAAGAATATAACTACTATAATACTACTCCTATGTACAAGAATATAACTACTATAATACTACTCCTATGTACAAGAATATAACTACTATAATACTACTCCTATGTACAAGAATATAACTACTATAATACTGCTCCTATGTACAAGAATATAACTACTATAATACTACCTGTTATGTACAAGAATATAACTACTATAATACTACTCCTATGTACAACAATATAACTACTATAATACTACTTCTATGTACAAGAATATAACTACTATAATACTACTCCTATGTACAAGAATATAACTACTATAATACTGCTCCTATGTACAAGAATATAACTACTATAATACTACTCCTATGTACAAGAATATAACTACTATAATACTGCTCCTATGTACAAGAATATAACTACTATAATACTGCTCCTATGTACAAAAATATAACTACTATAATAGTACCTCCTATGTACAAGAATATAACTACTATAATACTACTCCTATGTACAAGAATATAACTACTATTATACTGCTCCTATGTACAAGAATATAACTACTATAATACTGCTCCTATGTACAAGAATATAACTACTATAATACTACTCCTATGTACAAGACTATAACTACTATAATACTTTTCCTATGTACAAGAATATAACTGCTATAATACTGCTCCTATGTACAAGAATATAACTACTATAATACTACTACTATGTACAAGAATATAACTACTATAATACTGCCCCCTATGTACAAGAATATAACTACTATAATACTGCTCCTATGTACAAGAATATAACTACTATAATACTACCTCCTATGTACAAGAATATAGCTACTATAATACTACTCCTATGTACAAGAATATAACTACTATAATACTGCTCTATGCACAAGAATATAACTACTATAATACTACTCCTATGTACAAGAATATAACTACTATAATACTGCTCCTATGTACAAGAATATAACTACTATAATACTACTCCTATGTACAAGAATATAACTACTATAATACTGCTCCTATGTACAAGAATATAACTACTATACTACTGCTCCTATGTACAAGAATATAACTACTATAATACTACCTCCTATGTTCAAGAATATAACTACTATAATACTACTCCTATGTATAAGAATATAACTACTATAATACTGTCCCTTATATACAAGAATATAACTACTATAATACTGCCCCTATGTACAAGAATATAACTACTATAATACTACTCCTATGTACAAGAATATAACTACTATAATACTGCTCCTATGTACAAGAATATAACTACTATAATACTACTACTATGTACAAGAATATAACTACTATAATACTGCCCCCTATGTACAAGAATATAACTACTATAATACTGCTCCTATGTACAAGAATATAACTACTATAATACTATTCCTATGTACAAGAATATAACTGCTATAATACTGCTCTATGCACAAGAATATAACTACTATAATACTACTCCTATGTACAAGAATATAACTACTATAATACTGCTCCTATGTACAAGAATATAACTACTATAATACTACTCCTATGTACAAGAATATAACTACTATAATACTGCTCCTATGTACAAGAATATAACTACTATAATACTGCTCCTATGTACAAGAATATAACTACTATAATACTACCTCCTATGTACAAGAATATAACTACTATAATACTACTCCTATGTACAAGAATATAACTACTATTATACTGCTCCTATGTACAAGAATATAACTACTATAATACTGCTCCTATGTACAAGAATATAACTACTATAATACTACTCCTATGTACAAGAATATAACTACTATAATACTACCTCCTATGTACAAGAATATAACTACTATAATACTACTCCTATGTACAAGACTATAACTACTATAATACTTTTCCTATGTACAAGAATATAACTGCTATAATACTGCTCCTATGTACAAGAATATAACTACTATAATACTACTACTATGTACAAGAATATAACTACTATAATACTGCCCCCTATGTACAAGAATATAACTACTATAATACTACTCCTATGTACAAGAATATAACTACTATAATACTACCTCCTATGTACAAGAATATAACTACTATAATACTACTCCTATGTACAAGAATATAACTACTATAATACTACTCCTATGTACAAGAATATAACTACTATAATACTGCTCCTATGTACAAGAATATAACTACTATAATACTACTACTATGTACAAGAATATAACTACTATAATACTGCCCCCTATGTACAAGAATATAACTACTATAATACTGCTCCTATGTACAAGAATATAACTACTATAATACTATTCCTATGTACAAGAATATAACTGCTATAATACTGCTCTATGCACAAGAATATAACTACTATAATACTACTCCTATGTACAAGAATATAACTACTATAATACTGCTCCTATGTACAAGAATATAACTACTATAATACTACTCCTATGTACAAGAATATAACTACTATAATACTGCTCCTATGTACAAGAATATAACTACTATAATACTGCTCCTATGTACAAGAATATAACTACTATAATACTACCTCCTATGTACAAGAATATAACTACTATAATACTACTCCTATGTATAAGAATATAACTACTATTATACTGCTCCTATGTACAAGAATATAACTACTATAATACTACCTCCTATGTACAAGAATATAACTACTATAATACTGCTCCTATGTACAAGAATATAACTGCTATAATACTACCTCCTATGTACAAGAATATAACTACTATAATACTGCTCCTATGTACAAGAATATAACTGCTATAATACTACCTCCTATGTACAAGAATATAACTACTATAATACTACTCCTATGTATAAGAATATAACTACTATAATACTGTCCCTTATATACAAGAATATAACTACTATAATACTGCCCCTATGTACAAGAATATAACTACTATTATACTGCTCCTATGTACAAGAATATAACTACTATAATACTACCTCCTATGTACAAGAATATAACTACTATAATACTGCTCCTATGTACAAGAATATAACTGCTATAATACTGCTCCTATGTACAAGAATATAACTACTATAATACTACTCCTATGTACAAGAATATAACTACTATAATACTACCTCCTATGTACAAGAATATAACTACTATAATACTACTCCTATGTACAAGAATATAACTACTATAATACTACTCCTATGTACAAGAATATAACTACTATAATACTGCTCCTATGTACAAGAATATAACTACTATAATACTACTCCTATGTACAACAATATAACTACTATAATACTACTCCTATGTACAAGAATATAACTACTATAATACTACTCCTATGTACAAGAATATAACTACTATAATACTGCTCCTATGTACAAGAATATAACTACTATAATACTGCTCCTATGTACAAGAATATAACTACTATAATACTACTCCTATGTACAAGAATATAACTACTATAATACTACTCCTATGTACAAGAATATAACTACTATAATACTACTCCTATGTACAAGAATATAACTACTATAATACTACTCCTATGTACAAGAATATAACTACTATAATACTGCTCCTATGTACAAGAATATAACTACTATAATACTACCTGTTATGTACAAGAATATAACTACTATAATACTACTCCTATGTACAACAATATAACTACTATAATACTACTCCTATGTACAAGAATATAACTACTATAATACTACCTCCTATGTACAAGAATATAACTACTATAATACTGCTCCTATGTACAAGAATATAACTGCTATAATACTGCTCCTATGTACAAGATTATAACTACTATAATACTACTCCTATGTACAAGAATATAACTACTATAATACTACCTCCTATGTACAAGAATATAACTACTATAATACTACTCCTATGTACAAGAATATAACTACTATAATACTACCCCTATGTACAAGAATATAACTACTATAATACTGCTCCTATGTACAAGAATATAACTACTATAATACTACTCCTATGTACAACAATATAACTACTATAATACTACTCCTATGTACAAGAATATAACTACTATAATACTACTCCTATGTACAAGAATATAACTACTATAATACTGCTCCTATGTACAAGAATATAACTACTATAATACTGCTCCTATGTACAAGAATATAACTACTATAATACTACTCCTATGTACAAGAATATAACTACTATAATACTACTCCTATGTACAAGAATATAACTACTATAATACTACTCCTATGTACAAGAATATAACTACTATAATACTACTCCTATGTACAAGAATATAACTACTATAATACTGCTCCTATGTACAAGAATATAACTACTATAATACTACCTGTTATGTACAAGAATATAACTACTATAATACTACTCCTATGTACAACAATATAACTACTATAATACTACTCCTATGTACAAGAATATAACTACTATAATACTACTCCTATGTACAAGAATATAACTACTATAATACTGCTCCTATGAACAAGAATATAACTACTATAATACTACTCCTATGTACAAGAATATAACTACTATAATACTACTCCTATGTACAAGAATATAACTACTATAATACTACTCCTATGTACAAGAATATAACTACTATAATTTTGCTCCTATGTACAAGAATATAACTACTATAATACTGCTCCTATGAACAAGAATATAACTACTATAATACTACTCCTATGTACAAGAATATAACTACTATAATACTGCTCCTATGTACAAGAATATAACTACTATAATACTACTCCTATGTACAAGAATATAACTACTATAATACTGCTCCTATGTACAAGAATATAACTACTATAATACTGCTCCTATGTACAAGAATATAACTACTATAATACTGCTCCTATGAACAAGAATATAACTACTATAATACTGCTCCTATGTACAAGAATATAACTACTATAATACTGCTCCTATGAACAAGAATATAACTACTATAATACTACTCCTATGTACAAGAATATAACTACTATAATACTACTCCTATGTACAAGAATATAACTACTATAATACTGCTCCTATGTACAAGAATATAACTACTATAATACTACCTGTTATGTACAAGAATATAACTACTATAATACTACTCCTATGTACAACAATATAACTACTATAATACTACTCCTATGTACAAGAATATAACTACTATAATACTACTCCTATGTACAAGAATATAACTACTATAATTTTGCTCCTATGTACAAGAATATAACTACTATAATACTGCTCCTATGAACAAGAATATAACTACTATAATACTACTCCTATGTACAAGAATATAACTACTATAATACTGCTCCTATGTACAAGAATATAACTACTATAATACTGCTCCTATGTACAAGAATATAACTACTATAATACTGCTCCTATGAACAAGAATATAACTACTATAATACTACCTCCTATGTACAAGAATATAACTACTATAATACTGCTCCTATGAACAAGAATATAACTACTATAATACTACCTCCTATGTACAAGAATATAACTACTATAATACTACTCATTTTACTTTTTCTCATGTAATTCTCATATTTTTCTTCTTTTTTTTTCTCTCCTAGATTCTTAGCAGGGGAAAGATAGTGACTGTGGGCCGGCAGGAGCGTGCGCCCGGTCAGACTGTGGTCACCATGCCCTTGGTCATTACACAGGACTTATTACCATCTTTTCGTATTGTGGCTTACTACACCCTAGAATATGAGATGGTGTCTGACTCCATGTGGGTAGATGTTGTAGACGACTGCATGGGAACGGTAAGGACGTCTTACTAACTATGGAAGTCCAGCTAAAATAAGAACATTGTTGAATGTAACCTAATAGAATAAAAATCTAAAAGATTAAATCAAATGATAATAAAATAGTAACAGTTCCTTCCTTCCGGTGTTATCAGGATCTGTTAGTAGTTGGTCTATGAAATCTTCTTTCCATGTGGAGACCCATCAGGAGACAGTAGAATAACATCTGTCCAGATATTCTGGAGAATCAGATAACATACCATAGACATTTACCGATGATTGTATCGTTCTCTTAAATATTCTCCATTGTTTTATCACAGCTGGAGCTGAAAGCCAGCAAAACCACAGCAAATCCCAGAGACAAGATCAGCTTTACACTGCGGGCCGATTATAACTCTAGCGTTGGGTTGGTGGCAGTGGACAAAGCCGTCTATGCCCTGAACAACAAATACAGAATGACCCAGAGCAAAGTAAGTGTTACCATCATTATATTACTCTATAAGACCTTCTCCTCCAGGGTTCTGGATGTTTGCTTCACTTCAGCTAAAGGACCTGTACCTTCTGAAGGACCTGTGGTTACCTGACCTCTCTGTGCAGCTCCTTAAAGAGGACCTTTCACTATTTTTCCCAAAGGCAGTTCTATATACTGCCGGAAAGCTGACAGTGCGCTGAGTTCAGCGCACTGTCGGCTTTCCCGATCTGTGCCCGGTGTGAAGAGCTTACGGTCCGGTACCGTAGCTCTTCTATGGTCAGAAGGGCGTTTCTGACTGTTAGCCAGGAACGTCCTTCTGCCTCGCGGCGCCAATCGCGCTGTGCTGTGGAGCGGGGAGGAACGCCCCCTCCCTCTCCTGATAATACTCGTCTATGGATTAGCTGTGTGAATAGAGGGAGGGGGGCATTCCTCCCCGCTCCAAAGCACAGCGCGATAGGCGCCGCGAGGCAGAAGGACGTCTCTGGCTAACAGTCAGAAATGCCCTTCTGACCATAGAAGAACTACCGGACTGTAAGCTCTTCACACCGGGCCCAGATCGGGAAAGCCGACAGTGCGCTGAACTCAGCGCACTGTCAGCTTTCCGGCAGTATATAGAACTGCCTTTGGGAAAAATAGTGAAAGGTCCTCTTTAAATAAGGCCATTCATCACCTCCACCACCTACAACTTGTTGCCACTAGGGTTGAGCCGATTTTGAGATTTCAGGATAATTTTTAAAATCTGATTTTCGATCATTTTCCAGCCGATCCCGATTGTTAAATTTGCTCGATCCCCAATCGGAATCCAATCTTTTCCGATCCCAATCACTCCACCTCAAGCTTTTCCCACAATGATTGGCCAGTAGCCAAGCATTGTGGGAACTAACGTGAGACCTCGATCCCGCATAAAAAGATCGGGATCGCGATCATGAAATTTGCTCGGAATCCGATCTTTTCCCATCGCTCAACCCTACTTGCCACCACATCCATCCACCACAGTAAAACTTTTCATTGCCAACCCTTCTAAAGGGAACCCATCGACGGCTATTTTGGGCCCTAAGCCATCAAGGTCCAAATCTTTATACCTACCAAGAGATGAATCTCAAGCTCCCAGTAACTGCACAGTTCTTCACCAAAACCTCGAAAGTGCACCATGGCTTCACTGCACACGCGCTCAAGGTCCAGTACATGCACAACTTTGGGGTGCCAGTAGTACAGGAGGTGGGTAAGTATGTAGGACTTTTTTGTTCTGTTTTTACTATAAGGATATTTAGGACACTAAACCATTGGTCCCGAAGGACCTGCGGGTGTTCAGTGCCCCAAATAGCTCCTTAACAACATTTGGAAAAGTTGTTGAGCTCACCACAACCAGTAAAACATGGAAGCTGGTTCATAATACAGGCACTGCCAATACAAAGAAGATCAGGGACAACTCTAAGAAGTGTGTTTAGCAATATAATAACAGTAACCATAGTAATAATTACAATAATTTTGGAAAGTATTTGATACACTTTGCTCCTTCGGTACCACAGACATTTTCTGAATTGCAATTGTCTTTCAGATATGGAACACTGTAGAGAAGTCTGACACCGGCTGCTCTCCGGGCAGCGGCGCAAACAATATGGGGGTATTCTATGATGCAGGACTCGCAGTGCAAACCAATTTTGGACTGGACACCGAACAGAGAACTGGTAAGAGGTCATCTTACTAATGGCAGATGTCAGACTTAAAGACAAGATCTGGTCATACACATGTATTAATGGATGAAGTGTTCTTATTATACTCTGGGGTGTCTCTTAATAAGTAGAGGCTTGGGAAAGGTGTGTGTGTGTGTGTGTGTGGGGGGGGAACGAACAGTGATATTCACCTTCTCATATGGGGTGAAAGTGTCATGACATTGACATGCCCCGCCAATCACAGGTCTCAGTGGTGACGGAGCACCAAAGACGTTACCAAGAGGTTACCAGAGGCTGAAAGATGAAGCAATAGAGGACTGGGCCCAGTGTGGGAGGGGTGAGAGAAGGAAAATATCAGTGTTTGGCCTCCGGTTTATGGTTGACAAAACCACAAAATTTTGGAAAAATTTGTGGCTCGTAAAAAACCATCTTGTCTCTGTGTTGAGGGTCTTAGAAGTCTACATGTTTTGCAGCTGAGTACCACCTATCTCCTCTGTACAACAGTGATAACTAGAGATGAGCGAACACTAAAGTGTATGAGGTTTGAAATCCGATTCGAACAGCCGCACACATTATAGTCTATGGGGGAAAATGCTCGTTTCAGGGGTAGGCAACATTCGATAAAATCATACTAACCAAGTCCACGAGTGACGGTCGGGCTGGATTCTGCTTAAAGTCTTCTCCCGGCGCAGCACCCCCGCGTCCTCTTCCGGGTGGAATTCACTCTGCCTAGGCATCCGGCCTAGGCAGAGCCGACTGTGCATGCGCGTGCGGCTCTGCCCAGGCCCGACACCTGAGCAGAGCCGACTGCGCATGCGCGTGTATGCGCGTGCATGCCCGCGCATGCGCAGTCGTCTCTGCCTAGGCCGGATGCCTAGGCAGAGTGAATTCCACCTGGAAGAAGACGCGGGGACGCAGCACGGAGAAGACTTCGGAAAGGTAAGAGAAGAACCAGCGTTGATTGGCAGAATGTATAGCATTCTGCCAATCAATGCTGGTTCTGCATCGAACATTAAACTTCAAACAGCTAGTAGTGTTCGATCGAGTACGAGTATCTCGAATACCGTAGTATTCGATCGAGCATCTACTCGATCGATCACTACTCGCTCATCTCTAGTGACAACCAATTTGGGTACACTAGGTGGCTTGCATGTCTGCAATGGCAATACCAGTGACTACCACACATAGCCTATATAAAAAGTATAGTCAAGCCCAATCACGAACTTTAACTTGACAGGGTGCAGTCAAACCGGGACCCAAGAGCCTTAGGGGGACTATAAGCACTGGCATCAGTATTGAGATTGCAGTTTCGATCTAGCCCTTAAGCCAAGGAGATCCACAGATTCCCTCTAACCACACTAAGGTGGATTAAACTCCTTATCACCCGTAACCATCACTATCAAGAATTCACTGTAGGGATGAGGTAGGAGGCCCCGGACAAAAGATTGCACCAAGGCCCACAAGACTTTAGTTGCGCCACTGCCAATCACCCCCCCATTCCACCACCCACATATATACAGAAGATTTCCCAGTTTTAGATATTCATTATATTCTCTCTTTCCCCATAGATTCATCCTGCGGAGCTGGTAAAAACCGTAGGCGGAGGTCAACTGCAGAACTGAAGGCATATAAGTCCATGAAAGGTATGGCTCCAGTAAGGTGTGGTCTGTGGCTCTGAGGGCAGCTGCAGCCAGTCTGGATTCCCATTGTAGGTCTCATTTTAGATCTCCTATATAAATAGTGAACTATGATAGATCCTTAGTGAAGCTGTATCAGATAATCCTCCAATATAATGTCGTAAGAGAACCTTTAACCCCACATTCCGCTAAGTCTAAGTTGTGAAAGGTAGATATACTATAGAAGAAAACAATGTAGCTACTAGGAAACATTAATATAAAGAGGTCCCAGACCATGTTGGTCCTATCCCCTTAGCTATCATGTATGGGAGGAACAGATACTACACCCCTCTGTTCTGGGTGGAAAGACCCATGGTAAGGGCCCCATTCAATTTTTATAGAACCTCCCTCTGTTCTGATAAAATCAGCTTATACTTATATATCGTATTAAGTGACTATACAATACTTCTCTTTTACTTTTTAGCTTCCAACTACTCAGACCTGGAACAGCAATGCTGCCATGATGGAATGGTTAGAAACCCAATGGACCACAGCTGTGAGCGGCGCGCCCGTCTTATCCAAGAAGGAGACAAGTGCGTGAACGCTTTCCTGGACTGTTGCAGGTCCATCGAACTGAAGCGGAAGGCTGACAAGGAGATGAAAGATGAAGGCCTAGAGAGAAGTAAGTAAATTTTAGACGGGAAATATGAACTCACCAATAGTGAGAAGATACAATTAATAGTAGCATCTACTAGGGCAAGCCATTCCTTGCAGTAGTAATGTTCATCCTACTATCCTACTAATATTAGTTTGTGTGTTTGGATATTTGTTCCTCAATCACGCAAAAACAGCTGAACGGATTTGAATGAAATTCAGCACATAGATAGATTGTAACCTCAATTAAAATATAGGCTACTTTTTATCCCAGTAAATGACATGGCTTTGAGACTGTTACAAATTTATGTTCACACATGAAAGTTTGTGTGTTTGGATGTTTGTTCCTCAATCACGCAAACACAGCTGAATGGATTTGAATGAAATTCAGCACATAGATAGATTGTAACCTCGATTAAACTATAGGCTACTTTTTATCCTAGTAAATGACATGGCTTTGAGACTGTTATGAATTTATGTTCACATGCTATATTACACTGCTCTTATCTCAGCTTCTGGGAAAGTCAGGGCTGTTATCTCTCTGTGTAAACACACACTAACCCTCAATGTTCATGAATTTGCATATTATCCGATCTGGTCCAGGCACTGCAAACAAACTGACATGGGCAAACACCTTCAATCCAAATTGGCAGTTTGCCAATTTGCAACATGCCTAGAAAATAAAATCTAATTTGTTGCAAACCACGAGAGCTATGAAGGTAGCCAGAAGTCACAGAGTTCTCCTCAAGTGGAGCTAAGGGGGATCATCGACTCCAACAACACATGCATTATATGGCGTCACAGCGAGCTGCTGAGATACCGGAACAATTACAGGAACGATGCCAAGAACAACTTCAGTGCCAGGCCAACTTGAGAGCTGCCGAAACCCCAGAGCAGGCAAATCATCAATGCCAACAACATGCTCATTATGTGGCATCGCAGCGAGCTGCTGAGATGCCAGAACAATCACAGGCACGGTGCGAGGAACAAGTTCAGCAGCAGGACAGCTTGAGAGCTTCTGAAACACTGGAGCAGGCAAACCATCGACGGCAGCAATTTGCTGAATATAGACGGATCCTCCACTCCAACAACCCGCAGACGAAGTCGCCGGCAGGGGCTAGTATAAAGATAAAAAGAGGCTATGTCACAATAATTTTTATCTTTACTGAGTCTATACAGTTACCCGACATCTGAGAACTCACTCATGAGAGTCATCTCATTCACCACAGAAACGTTAGCCAAAAGTCAGGTCTACGGTCTTCAACAAGTTCTACGACCTGGCATGAAAGGTGGTCTTGACCACAAATATCCACCAGCCTTGAATGCTTATTGTAAATAGAAGATTACATGATAAATTTCATAAGACCGTATAGTCTGAAAAAATTTCTCGGAAAACGTGAAACAATTTAAAAAATCTTTCTTTTGCAGCTGAAGTTGATGATGAATACTATCCAGACAAGGACATTGATTCAAGGACTGATTTTCCAGAGAGTTGGCTTTGGAACATCGTGAACATGAATATGGCTCCCGATGCTGACAAGTGAGTACCCATCTCTTCAGTCTAATATCAAGCAAACAGGTCCATGTAGCCCCAAGGGCCAAATCTTAGGTTTAAATCCAAGTATATATGTTTCATGTTTGGGGTCCTTGTACTTTGATAACAAATCTTCTCTTTAACCCGTCTACTCTCTTTAGTATTTCTACCGAAATCTTGCAAGACAAACACATTTTGAAAGATTCGATTACAACATGGGAAGTGTTGGCCATCAGTCTTTCCAAAACTAAAGGTAAAAAAAAAAAAAAAAATCAAGATCCTTTAGAAACCTGAAGTTCACAAAAACTTTTCACACTTTAGAACAGACCTGAGCAATGTACGGCCCGCGGGCCACATACGGCCCTCTGACGGTTTCTGTCCGGCCCGCATAGCTTGTGAGAGAAAAGTAGATGTTGAATGGGAAGTTGGCTAAAGGACCTGTGATGACGTCATCACAGGTCCTTTAGTTCACTAGGATAGGCTAAGACTCGTTAGTGGGCGGAGCCACATGGGACTGTGTGGTTGCTGTTACACAGAAAGAGCTAGCTTTTCACACTTTAGAATAGACCTGGGAAATGTACGGCTCGCGGGCCACATACGGCCCTCTGACAGTTTCTGTCCGGCCCGCATAGCGTGTAGCTCTCCCAAGTAGATGCTGAATGGGAAGTTGGCTAAAGGACCTGTGACGTCATCACAGGTCCTTTAGTTCACTAGGATAGGCTAAGACTCATTCGTGGGCGGAGCCACACGGGACTGTGTGGTTGCTGTTACACAGAAAGAGCTAGCTGCCTGGAATGGGGCCTGATGGAAAATGAGGACAGAAGAGACAGTATGTGTGAGTAAGAGGAGGGAACTGGGGGCAGATGTAGGGGCAGTTAAACTGAAGGCAGATGGAGGGGGGACATTAAACTAGGGGGCAGATGGAGGGGGGACATTAAACTAGGAGGCAGATGGAGGGGGACATTAAACTGGGGCAGCTGGAGGAGCATATTAAACCGTGGGGGGGTAGCTATCCCCACTGTTTAATTCCCCCTTGCAACTACCCCCACTGCTTAACGCCCCCCTCTAGTTTCCCCAGTTTACACTGGGGGACGAGGAGAGGGACTTAATACTGTGGGACATTTGGAAGGGAACATTATAATGTGGGGACATATAATGTTAGGGTGACTGTAGTAGAATTATACTTTGTGGGGGCACATGGAAAAATAATTGAGAATGGGTGGAGTCAGCGTAGAAGTGGGTGGAGCTAAATTTGCCCTCTAGAACCATTTCAATTTCTCATGTGGCCCCATGGGAAAATTAATTGCCCACCCCCGCTTAAGAAGGAAATATCTGAAGCTTTTTTTTTATTACACATCCATTAAACATTGGATAAATTTAAAGTCAATACCAATAGTAGAACCAACAATTCAAAGGATGAGGCAAGAGCGTAATCCAAGAACAAGGCCAAAGTCAAGGTCAGGATCAGAGTCCAGAACAAAACAACAATAATGCTTTGTACATCTAAGCAACCAATGTCCGGGACCAATAGTGTTCTATATCCCTTGTTTGGGCACCAGTTTAGGCTAATTCCACCCCTGCCCATAGTCACCCCCTAAAGTATCAACATGAAGAATTTAAAATTAATCTATATAAAATATATGTCTTCTGTACAGGAATCTGTGTGGCACAGCCCACTGAAATTCAAGTACTAAAGGATTTCTTCGTTGACCTGAAATTGCCATATTCAGTGGCAAGGAATGAACAGGTGGAAATTCGGGCCATCATGTATAACTACATGGACAAAAACTTGAAGGTATGATTGGTAGGGTATCTAAGATACTGTATACATGGTAAAGTGGATAGTGCCAGACAAGATTTGCCAAACCTTTGCATGACTGGCTACCTTGACCCAAGTGAAGACAAAAATCCCAACCAAGAAACCAATTTTCTTTCCGATTCCTTTTGAAATCTTTCAAAATTATAATCATGATTCCCTCATGTTTCCAAGTACACCCAACAGACATCTAGGACCCTTTTAATGTCCTTCGTTGAGTGAACCGTCAAAACTTCCTCAGTTCTGCTGTATTTTTGGGTTGCAGGTTCGCATTTCCTTCTCACACAACCCTGAGTTCTGCAGTCTTTCTACTCGGACGAAGAAGTACACCAAGGACGTGACAGTCAAGAAGCATTCATCCTTTGCAGTTCCTTTTGTCATCGTGCCACTCACCGTAGGGCAGCATTACGTAGAAGTGAAAGCCTCAGTGTTTGGGTTATTTGTGGGAGACGGTGTCCGGAAGTTACTGAAAGTTGTGGTGAGACGGAATCCGCACTTATCTATCTACCTATCTAAACAAACAAAAAATAGACAGCACTTTCAAAACTTTAGTTAAAAACCAGATGGATTTATTCCAAAAATCATTGTGTTGGTAGACCTTTTCTGAGTTTGAGAAAGGTCCTATTTTGTGTCGATGGAAACGTCCCAAATCCATCTGGTTTTTTCTTTAACTAAGGTTTTCAGCTTGCACCAGAATTCATAAAGAAGTCATTCATTTCTGGATCTTTTTCCCATTTCAGCCAGAAGGAATCCGTAAAACGGTAACATTGAAGTCAGTCATACTAGATCCAAAAGGCAAAAGTAAGACTACCTCTCATTTAGATGATAAAAAAACTCTAAATGTTTTACGTGCCTAATGTCCAATTCAGACCCAAGAGGGCAGTACTTGGCTGGTCTGCTCCCACTCCCATACAATATAATGTTCCACAGTGGTCCCCATACAATATAATGTCTCATAGTGGTCCCTGTATACAGTATAATGTCCCATAGTGGCCCCACCACACAGTATAATGTTCCACAGTGGTCTCCATACTGTATAATGTCCCATAGTGGCCCCACCACATAGTATAGTGTCCCATAGTGACCCCTCCACACAGTATAATGTCCCATAAAGGCCCCCATATAGTATAATGTCCCATAGTGGCCCCTCCACACAGTATAATGTCCCATAGTGACCCCTCCACACAGTATAATGTCCCATAAAGGCCCCCATATAGTATAATGTCCCATAGTGGCCCCTCCACACATTATAATGTCTCATAATGGCCCTCATACAGTATAATATTCCATAATAGCCCCTTCACACAGTTTAATGTCTTATATCGGCACCCCAACATAGTGGCCCCCTGTGGTGTTACATTGCGAATAGTGCTAAAATTTTAAGTTCAGTAGAATTTTTTGAGGTTCACCAATAAAAAAACTATTATTATACACTAATGTCTGTTCAGACCCTAGAGTATATTGATCTGTGACCTGACAAACATTTAATAACAGTGTTACTAACCTCTCCTGGGCTCCAGCACATTTTTATCATGCCTTAGAGAACAGGAGAGGTGAGTAACACTCTTTTTTATGTTTGATCACCTCCTCCAGGCATCAGATCATTATACTATGGAGTTTGAATTGACACCAGAGTATAATAATAGCAGTTTTGTTTCGGGTATGTTCCGTCTGAACAAAACCACCAGGCGAATCTTAACAAATACTCTCGTTGAGCATCAGCGGAGTGATATGAGATGGACAGGGCCCCTTGAGAGTGGAACAATCTGACTATACAGCATAAGAAAAGATTGAGAACCCTTGTCATGTGTTCATTTTTAAAGATCTCCTCCTCACCGTATGGTGTCTCTTTCTTTCTCCTGTAGGTGGCGAGCCCACAGTGACCATTCCATCGCTCACCATGAAGAACGTTGTTCCACACTCAACAATTGTTACCAAGATCATTGTGCAAGGTAAGACACTACTGGTTATGTTCAGTCCTTCAAGACTTCGAGAAGCAGAATATAGTATGTCAGTGCCGAAGTAATATTATGTTGTCTCATGTTCAATTAATTGTTTGATAAAAATCTAGAATGGAATTGGCTCTAAATTCTCCCCTTGATAGGCAGTTGTAGGAACAGTTTTGACTTGATTTTCTACCACATTGTATCTCTAAAGTCTTATGGTTATGACCATCGTAACTTGCTCACCTTCTGAACCAAGCACTCATCGACAACTATATGTGATAGTCCTTCATAGTCCCAGTAGGTGGTTGGGTTCATAGTTACATAGTGTTGGGGGCACAAGACCCCCAGAGCTATGTTGTCTGTAGTTTCAAATTAAATAACAGGCCTGGATAGGCTACACCCATCCTTGAAGCCTCGAGAATCACAAAGACACAGCTGGTGGTGTATCAAAATGAATTCTACTTTATTGTTACAGAGAGGTAGTTTTTATACAATACAGACAAGAGCTGATTGGACTATTCTAATGACATGATTGGTTATAACATAAGCTGTGGCACATGACTATTGGCTAAGGCCTACTGTAATCTCCATCTCATTATTGCTATCCAAACTGGGATGGACTTTCTGCATATATCATGGCAAGAGAGATAATAATCACAGGCTGGTCAGATCACTCCAGTCTGGGGCTAACATTCAATAGCCTATAGACATCCTGTGTTTACATCCTCCTTGAAGACAATTAGATAAGGAGTCATCATCATAGATGCTCACCTTTTCTCACTTCTCCTGTACTCCCTTGTACATCCAGTGCATGTTCCCCAGCGTGTTTGGTGCTGTTTGGCTCTCTCCAGGCCTTTTCCATGGCATTGCAAGCCCTAGGTGATTTGTAAGGCTCGATCAGAGGTCTGGGCAGTGATCTTGGGGCCTGTGATGTCACGCAGGAGGCCCAAAGAGCACCAAATAAACCAGAGACCATGGGCCTCCACTTATTATACTAGAGTTCTCAAGGTATGATAATGATTTGTAGATGGAGATCTTCAAAAGTTTTGGGTTCACCAAACCTAAATTTTTTTTAAAATGTATATCAAAATCTGACCAATTTTCACATTCCTACCTTTTGCCCCATATTTGGGGAAAAAATTATTTACCAAATAGGGTAATCAGTAGAGATGAGCGAACACTAAAATGTTCGAGGTTCGAAATTCGATTCGAACAGCCGCTCAATGTTCGTGTGTTTGAACGGGTTTCGAACCCCATTATAGTCTATGGGGAACAGATACTCGTTAAGGGGGAAACCCAAATCCGTGTCTGGAGGGTCACCAAGTCCACTATGACACCCCAGGAAATGATGCCAACACCTCTGGAATGACACTGGGACAGCAGGGGAAGCATGTCTGGGGGCATCTAACACACCAAAGACCCTCTATTACCCCAACATCACTGCCTAACAACTACACACTTTCCACATTCAAAAAAACCTCTATCAAAGTGGGAAAATACCTGGAAACCTTCTTTACTCCCCAAATGGATGGACACAAACCCCAATTTAAGCTCAACAAACAGTAACAACCACCCCTTTAAATCACGTTCCCCATGACAACCACAAATGGAATAGGCAATGGGAATTCCAAAAGCCCTCACCCTTAACTGTCATTTTGAGTGTGTGTGTGTGTGTGTGTGTGTGTGTGTGTGTGTGTGTGTGTGTGTGTGTGTGTGTGTGTGTGCGTGATGTGGTAAGACCTTCCAAAATTCACTTTTCTAGCCCTTAACATGAGCCCTTCCAAACAAAGTTACATGACCTTAAGCTGAGCTACCAGCAGAGATTGAGGCCCTTGGCATGAGTAGAGCCTTGCACCAGCAGTGTTTTTGGCACTTAGGGTGAGTTGAGCCTTGTACCAGCGTGTGTCCCTTAACATCAGGCGGGCCCTAAGTTCTGCGCTTTGCACAAAAGTTCCACATTAACTAGGCTGAATGGTACAAAGATTAGTAGGCCCGAGAACCAGGAACAGATCTTGCAATGGCTGTCAGATAACGCTTAAAGCACATTGTCCACCAGCCAGTCAGCCTCTACCTCCTCTTACCCAACAGTCTTGTCCTCCTTCCACCCAAAATTCCCAATCTTCCCAGAACAATAACCCCAACTGTCCCTGCTCCCCAGAGCTGTTCTCCCTTCCTTTGACTGTACCGCAACCTGCCCCTCCATTTCGCGATTCCACGGACCTAACAGACGAGTATCTGTGTCCAGATGCTCAAACACTAGAGTCTCCTCCATTCCATCTCCGGTCGATTTGGTGGCGGATGACCAGCAACCCACCCTCATCGACGACGATGAGACGCAGTTGCTGTCAGGGCAGCCAGTTGACATGCGCATTGTGCAGGAGGAGGAGGCGAGACAGGAGTTGGAAGAGGAGGTGGTGGACGACGAGGACACCGACCCCACCTGGACAAGGCAGATGTCAAGCTGGGAAAGTAGTGTGGATGTTGAGGCAGGTGCAGCACCAAAAAGGGTAGCTAGAGGCAGAGACATGTCCAGAGGCAGAGGTCAGCTGCTTTGCCGAAGCCAGGCCAGACCCGGAATGTCCGAAGATGTTCCCTTTTGTACCCAGCCCAGAAAAACTCCCCCATCGAGGGCACGTTTCTTGAAGGTGTAGAGTTTTTTCAAGGAATGCGCCGAGGACAGATATAGTGTCGTCTACACAATTTGCCTCTCGAAATCGAGTAGGGGCCCTGAGAAGAGCAACCTGTCCACCACTTCAATGCACCGTCATTTGGAATCCAAGCAATGGAATCAGTGGCAGGCAGCAACGGCGGGACAAACGTCGCCCGCCGTTCATGCCACTGCCTCTGCTCACAGTGCTGGCGATGCACTCCAGAGGACGAGCCAGGACATCACTTCATCTGCCTCCGCCACTTTGTTGACTTCTCCCTCATCCTCCCCTGTTTCTGTCTTATCTCCTTCTCCTGCACCATCAAAGGCACCATCAGGCGCTTCTTTACAACAACCCACCATCTCTCAGACATTGGAGCGCCGGCAGAAATACACCGCTAACCACCCACCCACGCAAGCCTAGAACGCCAACATCGCTAAACTGCTGGCCCAGGAGAGGTTGGCGTTCCGGCTTGTTGAAACTCCCGCCTTCCCGGACCTGATGGCAACTGTGGCACCTCACTATGCCGTCCCTAGCTGTCTCAACTTCTCCCGGTGTGGCGTCCCCGCCTTGCACCAGCACGTGTCACTCAACATCAGGTGGGCCCTTAGTTCCGCGCTTTGCTGCAAGGTCCACTTGACCACCGACACTTGGACAAGTGCCTGTGGTCAGGGATGCTGCAGTGCTTATCTTTAATGACAGGCAGGGTGAATGTGGTGGAGTCTGTTCCCCGGGTGCAAACTGGGGTGGCCTATCTCCTCTCCCAGGCCAAAATTCATGGCAGGAGTAGACTGAAACCCTATGACGCTGCAACCTCCACCACAGCTACTAGCGGCAAACGCTAAAACACTGGTGTGGGGAGACGTCAGCAGGCGGTGCTGAAGCTCATCAGCTTGGGGGACAGACAGCACAGTGCCTCCGAGGTCAGGGATGCCATCCTGGCTGAGATGGCATTTTTTTTTCCCTGCTACACCTGGGGCCTGGCATTTTTACGCCTGTGATAATGGCTGGAACCTGGTAGCGGCTCTGGAGCTTGCCAACCTCCAACACGTTCCATGTTTGGCCCACGTCTAACCTAGTGGTGCAAAGTTTTTTAAAAACATACCCAAATGTACCGAAGCTACTGTTGAAAATGCGGCGCTTGTGCGCCCACTTTTGCAAGTGCACAGGAGTCGCTGCTAGCCTAAAAACACTCTAGCAAGGCCTACATCTGTCCAAACACAGGCTGTTGTCCGTCATTCACACACGCTGAAACCCTACAATACCATATCTTGAGCAGGGTGTGTGAGCTGCACAGACCTTTGATGGAGTTCCATCTACAAAACCCAAGGGTTCCTCAAAGTCAGCAACCAAAGTTTCTGCACCATGAGTTTCCAGGGGTGGCAGAGTTATGGCTAGGGGAAGAGGCATGGATAGGGATGATGTCTAGGGGCAAAAGCAGTGTGGATGTGGAGGCAAGCTAAGCAGGAAAAACTGGGGGTACAAGCTAAGGCATGGACTGGGGTGATGTCTAGGGGCAAAAGCAGTGTGGATGTGGAGGCAAGCTAAGCAGGAAAAACTGGGGGTACAAGCTAAGGCATGGACTGGGGTGATGTCTAGGGGCAAAAGCAGTGTGGATGTGGAGGCAAGCAAAGCAGGGAAAATGGTGGCTAGAGGCAAAGGGATGTCCATAGGCAGCAAGGGCAAAGATGCAAAACTCTCCCGTTTCAAGAATTTTCCTGACTTGTTTCCCCACAAAACATTCCTGGGAGGAGGGCTGAAACACCACCCTCCTCCTCCTCCGCTGTTAGATTGACCCCAGCTACGAGCTGAAAACGCTGCAACACTGGTGTGGGGAGACGTCAGCAGGCTGGGCTGAAGCTCATCAGCTTGGGAGACGGACAGCACATTGCCTCTGAGGTCAGGGATGCCATCCTGGATGAGATGGCAATTTGTTTATCCCCGCTGCCCCTGGGCTCAGTGGGTGAGAGCAAGCGCAGGATAATCGTCGTTTGGCCTGGCGGCCACTGCCTCTTCCACTGTTGACAGGGCTGGCGCTGCAGTCCAGACCAGGAGCCAGGACACCTCCACATCTGCCTCTGACACTTTGGGGAGTTCACCCTTATCCTCACCTTTTCCTGCCATTTCTCCTTTTGCCCGCGCCATCATGCGCCTCTTCCCAGCAACTCCCCATCTCCCAAGCCTTTCATTTCATGCTAAAGTACAGCGCAACCCACCCACATGCCCAAGGCTTCAACGGCCTCATCTCAAGAAATCTGGCCCAGGAGATGTTGGAATCCCGGCTGGGGGACACTCTGCCCTTTTTGGGCAGAGTGTCTACTGCGCCACCGCACTGTGCCGTCCACACCAGCACTTTCCCCCAAACATGAGGCGGTCCCTAAATTCAGCGCTTAGCCCTAAAGTTCCATGTGACCAGTTACGAATGGACAAGTGCATGCGGACAGGGACGCTAACTTTCAATTTGGGCACAGTGGTTGAATGTAGTTGAGGCGTGGACCGGGTCGCAAAATGTGGTGGCCTGACTTGTCTCCCCACACAACATTCCTGGGAGGAGGGCTGAAACACCACCCTCCTCCGCTGTTAAATTGACCCCAGCTACGAGCTGGAAACGCTGCAACACTGGTGTGGGGAGACGTCAGCGGGCCGTGCTGAAGCTCATCAGCTTGGGGGCCAGACAGCACACTGCCTACAAAGTGAGTCATGCCATCCTCGATGAGACGGCAATGTGGTTTTTGCCACTGCACCTGGGCCCAGGCATGTTGTCATGTGTGATAATGGCCGTAACCTGGGATTGGCTCTGTAGCTTGGCAGCCTGCAACATATTCCATGCCTGGGCCACGTTTTTAACTCATTGCTGCTAATCTTTTGAAAAAGGTACCCCAATGTTCCTGAGCTACTGGTGAAAGTGTGGTGCTTGTGCGGATAGTTTTTAAAGTGTATAGTTGCCGCTGCTAGCCTCTATGCACTCCTACAACGCCTGTACCTGCTGGAACAACGGCTGTTGTGCGACGTCTCCACACTGCTGGCACTAAACATATCATGTGTTGAGCAGAGTGTGTGAGCAGCACAGACCTTTGATGTAGTTCCAACTCCAAAACCCTCGGGTTCATCAAAGTCAACTCCCTCAGTTGCTCAACCATGAGTGGCCATGGGTGGCAGACTTATGTGAAATCCCATCCCATCCATTGCACTGGACACGAAACATTAGCATGCGCTCAGCACAACTTCGGATATGGCAGATGCGTTAAGCAGGGTGCAGGGTACAACACAGACCAGGCCCGAGCACCAGGAACAGGTGTTAGAAAAACTGCAGCATCTGCCATTTCCTTCCAATTTTGGGGTTTTGGACCCGCCACCGACTTGTCTGGACCTAAGTGGGGATCATGAGACACAGTTGCCATCAAGGCAAGCTGTGGTCATGTGCGGTTTGCAGTAAGGGGGCAGTGCGCAATTGGAAGAGGAGTTGGTGGATGACGAGGCCACCGACCCCACATGGACAGGGGTGATGTCTAGGGGCTAAAGCAGTGTAGATGTAGAGGGAAGCTAAATCAACAAAAAACCTGGGTAGAAGCAAAGGCATAAACTGGGGTGATGTTTAGGGGTGAAAGCAGAGTAGATGTGGAGGGAAGCTAAGCAGCAAAAACAGTGGGTAGAAGCAAAGGCATGCAAAACTCTACCCTGTTGGAAGACTTATTCCTAGGTCTGGAACACGTTAATGGCCCCCCTGGACAAATTACTGCCACTCAGGGGCCTAGTGTCACCAGGAGGGACAAGTATAGGCGCATGTTGTGGGAATACCTGGCCGACACCAGCTCTGTCCTCTCCGATCCCTCTGTGCTCTACAGCCTAAACTTATTTTCTCATCTTTTTTTCTGAACTGCACATCTCTTGCCTGCTTCCTTTGGGATCTTAGAAATGGTGGTCCACTTCCACAGATGGTAACTTCAATAGACAGTGTAACGGGAGTAGCTGAGGGATCGCTGTCTTAACCACTTTTTGGCACAAAATTAACTTCCAAAGCCAAATATGGTGCAAGTATATGATGCAAGGACACCTACACACCTATCTCTGACACATTGGGGAGTTCACCCTCATGCGCCCTTTTGGCCTGCACCATCATGCGCCTCTTCCCAGCCACTCCACATTTCCCAAGCTTTTCATTGCAGGCAGAAGTACAATACAACCCACCCCCATGCCCAAGCCTGTAACAGCCTCATCGATAAACTGCTGGCCCTGGAGATGTTGGTGTTTGTTTATGCTTCTGGAGACCCAGGCCTTCCGTCAGCAGATGGCAGCTGGGGCACCTCCCTATGCTGGGCCTAGCCGTTACTACTTCTCTTGGTGTGCTGTCTCTGCCTTGCGCCTGCATGTGTCCCATAACATCAGTCGGGCCCAGAGCTCTGCGCTTTGCTGCAAGGTCCACTTGACCACCGACACATGGACAAGCGCCTGTGGTCAGGGATGCTGCAGTGCTTATCTTTAATGACAGGCAGGGTGAATGTGGTGGAGTCTGTTCCCCGGGTGCAAACTGGGGTGGCCTATCTCCTCTCCCAGGCCAAAATTCATGGCAGGAGTAGACTGAAACCCTATGACGCTGCAACCTCCACCCCAGCTACTAGCGGAAAACACTGTAACACTGGCATGGGGAGATGTCAGCAGGCCGTGCTGAAACTGATCAGCTTGGGGGACAGACAGCACAGTGCCTCCGAGGTCAGGGATGCCATCCTGGCTGAGATGGCATTTTTTTTTCCCTGCTACACCTGGGGCCTGGCATTTTTACGCCTGTGATAATGGCTGGAACCTGGTAGCGGCTCTGGAGCTTGCCAACCTCCAACACGTTCCATGTTTGGCCCACGTCTAACCTAGTGGTGCAAAGTTTTTTAAAAACATACCCAAATGTACCGAAGCTACTGTTGAAAATGCGGCGCTTGTGCGCCCACTTTTGCAAGTGCACAGGAGTCGCTGCTAGCCTAAAAACACTCTAGCAAGGCCTACATCTGTCCAAACACAGGCTGTTGTCCGTCATTCACACACGCTGAAACCCTACAATACCATATCTTGAGCAGGGTGTGTGAGCTGCACAGACCTTTGATGGAGTTCCATCTACAAAACCCAAGGGTTCCTCAAAGTCAGCAACCAAAGTTTCTGCACCATGAGTTTCCAGGGGTGGCAGAGTTATGGCTAGGGGAAGAGGCATGGATAGGGATGATGTCTAGGGGCAAAAGCAGTGTGGATGTGGAGGCAAGCTAAGCAGGAAAAACTGGGGGTACAAGCTAAGGCATGGACTGGGGTGATGTCTAGGGGCAAAAGCAGTGTGGATGTGGAGGCAAGCTAAGCAGGAAAAACTGGGGGTACAAGCTAAGGCATGGACTGGGGTGATGTCTAGGGGCAAAAGCAGTGTGGATGTGGAGGCAAGCAAAGCAGGGAAAATGGTGGCTAGAGGCAAAGGGATGTCCATAGGCAGCAAGGGCAAAGATGCAAAACTCTCCCGTTTCAAGAATTTTCCTGACTTGTTTCCCCACAAAACATTCCTGGGAGGAGGGCTGAAACACCACCCTCCTCCTCCTCCGCTGTTAGATTGACCCCAGCTACGAGCTGAAAACGCTGCAACACTGGTGTGGGGAGACGTCAGCAGGCTGGGCTGAAGCTCATCAGCTTGGGAGACGGACAGCACATTGCCTCTGAGGTCAGGGATGCCATCCTGGATGAGATGGCAATTTGTTTATCCCCGCTGCCCCTGGGCTCAGTGGGTGAGAGCAAGCGCAGGATAATCGTCGTTTGGCCTGGCGGCCACTGCCTCTTCCACTGTTGACAGGGCTGGCGCTGCAGTCCAGACCAGGAGCCAGGACACCTCCACATCTGCCTCTGACACTTTGGGGAGTTCACCCTTATCCTCACCTTTTCCTGCCATTTCTCCTTTTGCCCGCGCCATCATGCGCCTCTTCCCAGCAACTCCCCATCTCCCAAGCCTTTCATTTCATGCTAAAGTACAGCGCAACCCACCCACATGCCCAAGGCTTCAACGGCCTCATCTCAAGAAATCTGGCCCAGGAGATGTTGGAATCCCGGCTGGGGGACACTCTGCCCTTTTTGGGCAGAGTGTCTACTGCGCCACCGCACTGTGCCGTCCACACCAGCACTTTCCCCCAAACATGAGGCGGTCCCTAAATTCAGCGCTTAGCCCTAAAGTTCCATGTGACCAGTTACGAATGGACAAGTGCATGCGGACAGGGACGCTAACTTTCAATTTGGGCACAGTGGTTGAATGTAGTTGAGGCGTGGACCGGGTCGCAAAATGTGGTGGCCTGACTTGTCTCCCCACACAACATTCCTGGGAGGAGGGCTGAAACACCACCCTCCTCCGCTGTTAAATTGACCCCAGCTACGAGCTGGAAACGCTGCAACACTGGTGTGGGGAGACGTCAGCGGGCCGTGCTGAAGCTCATCAGCTTGGGGGCCAGACAGCACACTGCCTACAAAGTGAGTCATGCCATCCTCGATGAGACGGCAATGTGGTTTTTGCCACTGCACCTGGGCCCAGGCATGTTGTCATGTGTGATAATGGCCGTAACCTGGGATTGGCTCTGTAGCTTGGCAGCCTGCAACATATTCCATGCCTGGGCCACGTTTTTAACTCATTGCTGCTAATCTTTTGAAAAAGGTACCCCAATGTTCCTGAGCTACTGGTGAAAGTGTGGTGCTTGTGCGGATAGTTTTTAAAGTGTATAGTTGCCGCTGCTAGCCTCTATGCACTCCTACAACGCCTGTACCTGCTGGAACAACGGCTGTTGTGCGACGTCTCCACACTGCTGGCACTAAACATATCATGTGTTGAGCAGAGTGTGTGAGCAGCACAGACCTTTGATGTAGTTCCAACTCCAAAACCCTCGGGTTCATCAAAGTCAACTCCCTCAGTTGCTCAACCATGAGTGGCCATGGGTGGCAGACTTATGTGAAATCCCATCCCATCCATTGCACTGGACACGAAACATTAGCATGCGCTCAGCACAACTTCGGATATGGCAGATGCGTTAAGCAGGGTGCAGGGTACAACACAGACCAGGCCCGAGCACCAGGAACAGGTGTTAGAAAAACTGCAGCATCTGCCATTTCCTTCCAATTTTGGGGTTTTGGACCCGCCACCGACTTGTCTGGACCTAAGTGGGGATCATGAGACACAGTTGCCATCAAGGCAAGCTGTGGTCATGTGCGGTTTGCAGTAAGGGGGCAGTGCGCAATTGGAAGAGGAGTTGGTGGATGACGAGGCCACCGACCCCACATGGACAGGGGTGATGTCTAGGGGCTAAAGCAGTGTAGATGTAGAGGGAAGCTAAATCAACAAAAAACCTGGGTAGAAGCAAAGGCATAAACTGGGGTGATGTTTAGGGGTGAAAGCAGAGTAGATGTGGAGGGAAGCTAAGCAGCAAAAACAGTGGGTAGAAGCAAAGGCATGCAAAACTCTACCCTGTTGGAAGACTTATTCCTAGGTCTGGAACACGTTAATGGCCCCCCTGGACAAATTACTGCCACTCAGGGGCCTAGTGTCACCAGGAGGGACAAGTATAGGCGCATGTTGTGGGAATACCTGGCCGACACCAGCTCTGTCCTCTCCGATCCCTCTGTGCTCTACAGCCTAAACTTATTTTCTCATCTTTTTTTCTGAACTGCACATCTCTTGCCTGCTTCCTTTGGGATCTTAGAAATGGTGGTCCACTTCCACAGATGGTAACTTCAATAGACAGTGTAACGGGAGTAGCTGAGGGATCGCTGTCTTAACCACTTTTTGGCACAAAATTAACTTCCAAAGCCAAATATGGTGCAAGTATATGATGCAAGGACACCTACACACCTATCTCTGACACATTGGGGAGTTCACCCTCATGCGCCCTTTTGGCCTGCACCATCATGCGCCTCTTCCCAGCCACTCCACATTTCCCAAGCTTTTCATTGCAGGCAGAAGTACAATACAACCCACCCCCATGCCCAAGCCTGTAACAGCCTCATCGATAAACTGCTGGCCCTGGAGATGTTGGTGTTTGTTTATGCTTCTGGAGACCCAGGCCTTCCGTCAGCAGATGGCAGCTGGGGCACCTCCCTATG
Organism: Leptodactylus fuscus; assembly: GCF_031893055.1. Taxonomy (NCBI): domain Eukaryota; kingdom Metazoa; phylum Chordata; class Amphibia; order Anura; family Leptodactylidae; genus Leptodactylus; species Leptodactylus fuscus. The sequence continues at coordinate 16,296,144 of NC_134269.1, read as the reverse complement.
CTGGGCCTAGCCGTTACTACTTCTCTTGGTGTGCTGTCTCTGCCTTGCACCTGCATGTGTCCCATAACATCAGTCGGGCCCAGAGCTCTGCGCTTTGCTGCAAGGTCCACTTGACCACCGACACATGGACAAGCGCCTGTGGTCAGGGATGCTGCAGTGCTTATCTTTAATGACAGGCAGGGTGAATGTGGTGGAGTCTGTTCCCCGGGTGCAAACTGGGGTGGCCTATCTCCTCTCCCAGGCCAAAATTCATGGCAGGAGTAGACTGAAACCCTACGAAGCTGCAACCTCCACCCCAGCTACTAGCGGAAAACACTGTAACACTGGCATGGGGAGATGTCAGCAGGCCGTGCTGAAACTGATCAGCTTGGGGGACAGACAGCACAGTGCCTCCGAGGTCAGGGATGCCATCCTGGCTGAGATGGCATTTTTTTTTCCCTGCTACACCTGGGGCCTGGCATTTTTGCGCCTGTGATAATGGCTGGAACCTGGTAGCAGATCTGGAGCTTGCCAGACTCAAACACGGTCCACGCATGGCCCACGTTTTCCAACTTGTTGGTGCCATGTTTCTTTGAAACCTACACCATTGTGCCTGATATACAGGTCAAAGTGGGGCCATTTTCGTAAGTGAGAACTAGCCTCTGCTAGGCAGAAAACATTCAGAGCACACTCCTCTCATCTTCGCACCGTTGGCTGGCGGAGGAAGACGAGGGGGTTGGAGTGGCATCTGATGTCCCTATCCCACACGAGGCTAGAGGGTGCACTTCAGTGCATCCCATTGCTTCACCACAAATGGTGTGAAGGGGAGTGGAAAATGGAGGAAATGGAGAGTGACCCTTACAGTTGGGGCCAGCAAAGGCATGCCAAGTAACACACTGGCACACATGGCTGACTTCATCTTGGGTTGCTTTTCAACACATATTTCACATCATGAAGAACAAATAATACTGGATTTTTTCAAGCCTCGAACCCCGGTCTAGGTCTAATGTCTGTTCCTTTCTTATATTAGGGGAGAGGGAAAAAAAATTACTTCAGTGATACGTTTAGCGTACATAGACTGACTATTAATGTGTATCCCACTTAGTGTTGTTAGGGTTACACACCGTCACAACCTGGCTAAAGCTTCTATAGCTGTTAATAAAGTCAACATAACTTTACGGTATCCAAAAAGACAGCTGGTACCGACAGAGAGCAAGACAAATGTCACCCAAAGCTGTGAGCTCTGAACACCCACAGTGACTTTGGCGTCATCATCATTATAAGGGAGCGGGTGGTAATAAATAACTTGGCAGTGCCTAAAACCCAAAAAGCTTATACAACTATATTTACATTAAGATACACAAATGAAACTTTTCAGTAGCATGTCATGAGACAAGCTGATAAGCTCTTCCTTTGTGCAGTGCTATTTGAAAGTTAAACGCTGCCTTTATTTTAATTCTGGAGAAGGTGCAGACATTAGATTTAGAACATGTTGTCTTCATTGTCCAAATCCTCTATATAGGTAACGTGTTTTTCGGGCCGAGCTGTCTGGGAACGAGCTGGTGCAGCACTGACAACCTGGGTGAATATGGCAAGAGCCTGAGATGTAGGGTGAATGAATCCCCAAATTATTTGTGGAATTCCCAGTGAGACAATGGCACTGTATACCAGTAGCAAAAATTGTGGGTGCACGTAACCCCCATATATTCTTTGAATTCCCAGTCAGACAATGGCACTGTATACCAGTAGCAAAAATTGTGGGTGCACATAACCCCCATATATTCTTTGAATTCCCAGTCAGACAATGGCACTGTATACCAGTAGCAAAAATTGTGGGTGCACGTAACCCCCATATATTCTTTGAATTCCCAGTCAGACAATGGCACTGTATACCAGTATTAAAAATTGTGGGTGCACATAACCCCCATATATTCTTTGAATTCCCAGTCAGACAATGGCACTATATACCAGTATTAAAAATTGTGGGTGCACATAACCCCCATATATTCTTTGAATTCCCAGTCAGACAATGGCACTGTATACCAGTATTAAAAATTGTGGGTGCACATAACCCCCATATATTCTTTGAATTCCCAGTCAGACAATGGCACTGTATACCAGTATTAAAAATTGTGGGTGCACATAACCCCCATATATTCTTTGAATTCCCAGTCAGACAATGGCACTGTATACCAGTATTAAAAATTGTGGGTGCACATAACCCCCATATATTCTTTGAATTCCCAGTCAGACAATGGCACTATATACCAGTATTAAAAATTGTGGGTGCACATAACCCCCATATATTCTTTGAATTCCCAGTCAGACAATGGCACTATATACCAGTAGTAAAAATTGTGGGTGCACGTAACCCCCATATATTCTTTGAATTCCCAGTCAGACAATGGCACTGTATAGCAGTAGCAAAAATTGTGGGTGCACGTAACCCCCATATATTCTTTGAATTCCCAGTCAGACAATGGCACTGTATACCAGTATTAAAAATTGTGGGTGCACATAACCCCCATATATTCTTTGAATTCCCAGTCAGACAATGGCACTGTATACCAGTATTAAAAATTGTGGGTGCACATAACCCCCATATATTCTTTGAATTCCCAGTCAGACAATGGCACTGTATACCAGTATTAAAAATTGTGGGTGCACATAACCCCCATATATTCTTTGAATTCCCAGTCAGACAATGGCACTATATACCAGTATTAAAAATTGTGGGTGCACATAACCCCCATATATTCTTTGAATTCCCAGTCAGACAATGGCACTATATACCAGTATTAAAAATTGTGGGTGCACGTAACCCCCATATATTCTTTGAATTCCCAGTCAGACAATGGCACTGTATACCAGTAGTAAAAATTGTGGGTGCACGTAACCCCCATATATTCTTTGAATTCCCAGTCAGACAATGGAACTGTATAGCAGTAGCAAAAATTGTGGGTGCACGTAACCCCCATATATTCTTTGAATTCCCAGTCAGACAATGGCACTGTATACCAGTAGTAAAAATTGTGGGTGCACATAACCCCCATATATTCTTTGAATTCCCAGTCAGACAATGGCACTATATACCAGTAGTAAAAATTGTGGGTGCACATAACCCCCATATATTCTTTGAATTCCCAGTCAGACAATGGCACTGTATACCAGTATTAAAAATTGTGGGTGCACATAACCCCCATATATTCTTTGAATTCCCAGTCAGACAATGGCACTGTATACCAGTAGTAAAAATTGTGGGTGCACATAACCCCCATATATTCTTTGAATTCCCAGTCAGACAATGGCACTATATACCAGTAGTAAAAATTGTGGGTGCACATAACCCCCATATATTCTTTGAATTCCCAGTCAGACAATGGCACTATATACCAGTAGTAAAAATTGTGGGTGCACATAACCCCCATATATTCTTTGAATTCCCAGTCAGACAATGGCACTGTATACCAGTAGTAAAAATTGTGGGTGCACATAACCCCCATATATTCTTTGAATTCCCAGTCAGACAATGGCACTATATACCAGTATTAAAAATTGTGGGTGCACATAACCCCCATATATTCTTTGAATTCCCAGTCAGACAATGGCACTATATACCAGTATTAAAAATTGTGGGTGCACATAACCCCCATATATTCTTTGAATTCCCAGTCAGACAATGGCACTATATACCAGTAGTAAAAATTGTGGGTGCACATAACCCCCATATATTCTTTGAATTCCCAGTCAGACAATGGCACTATATACCAGTAGTAAAAATTGTGGGTGCACATAACCCCCATATATTCTTTGAATTCCCAGTCAGACAATGGCACTGTATACCAGTAGTAAAAATTGTGGGTGCACATAACCCCCATATATTCTTTGAATTCCCAGTCAGACAATGGCACTGTATACCAGTAGTAAAAATTGTGGGTGCACATAACCCCCATATATTCTTTGAATTCCCAGTCAGACAATGGCACTATATACCAGTAGTAAAAATTGTGGGTGCACATAACCCCCATATATTCTTTGAATTCCCAGTCAGACAATGGCACTGTATACCAGTAGTAAAAATTGTGGGTGCACGTAACCCCCATATATTCTTTGAATTCCCAGTCAGACAATGGCACTGTATACCAGTATTAAAAATTGTGGGTGCACATAACCCCCATATATTCTTTGAATTCCCAGTCAGACAATGGCACTGTATACCAGTAGTAAAAATTGTGGGTGCACGTAACCCCCATATATTCTTTGAATTCCCAGTCAGACAATGGAACTGTATAGCAGTAGCAAAAATTGTGGGTGCACGTAACCCCCATATATTCTTTGAATTCCCAGTCAGACAATGGCACTGTATACCAGTAGTAAAAATTGTGGGTGCACATAACCCCCATATATTCTTTGAATTCCCAGTCAGACAATGGCACTATATACCAGTAGTAAAAATTGTGGGTGCACATAACCCCCATATATTCTTTGAATTCCCAGTCAGACAATGGCACTGTATACCAGTATTAAAAATTGTGGGTGCACATAACCCCCATATATTCTTTGAATTCCCAGTCAGACAATGGCACTGTATACCAGTAGTAAAAATTGTGGGTGCACATAACCCCCATATATTCTTTGAATTCCCAGTCAGACAATGGCACTATATACCAGTAGTAAAAATTGTGGGTGCACATAACCCCCATATATTCTTTGAATTCCCAGTCAGACAATGGCACTATATACCAGTAGTAAAAATTGTGGGTGCACATAACCCCCATATATTCTTTGAATTCCCAGTCAGACAATGGCACTATATACCAGTAGTAAAAATTGTGGGTGCACATAACCCCCATATATTCTTTGAATTCCCAGTCAGACAATGGCACTGTATACCAGTAGTAAAAATTGTGGGTGCACATAACCCCCATATATTCTTTGAATTCCCAGTCAGACAATGGAACTGTATACCAGTAGCAAAAATTGTGGGTGCACGTAACCCCCATATATTCTTTGAATTCCCAGTCAGACAATGACACTATATACCAGTATTAAAAATTGTGGGTGCACATAACCCCCATATATTCTTTGAATTCCCAGTCAGACAATGGCACTATATACCAGTAGCAAAAATTGTGGGTGTATATAGCCCCAATTCTATTGCTAGGGGACTTGCAGGGTATTTCTGAGGTGAAGGTGGGGGGGCACACCGTTGGAACGGGGATTTGGGGTGTATATATGGGGTATACGGGAATACACTGTCAGTGTGTTCCATTCAGGATCCTGGGAAAGCTGGGTTGCGGCGATTGAGCCCGTCAGTGCCACGTTACACTGACAAGCTTCTCCCTGGAATTGAAGTTATATGTAAGCCCAATATATTCTTTGAATTCCCAGTGAGACAATGGCACTATATGGCAGTAGCAAAAATAGTGGGTGTATATAGCCCCAATCCTATTGCTAGGGGACTTGCAGGGTATTTCTGGGGTGAAGGTGGGGGGGCACACCGTTGGAACGGGTATCGGGGGTATATATCGGGTATACGGGAATACACTGACAGTGTGTTCCATTCAGGATCCTGGGAAAGCTGGGTTGCGGCGATTGAGCCCGTCAGTGCCACGTTACACTGACAAGCTTCTCCCTGGAATTTAGCTCTTATAAGAACTGTTGGTTGTCTTCTCCTTCCTATCCTAGCCTGTCCCTGCCTACCCAGAATCTAACCCCTAGCTAACTGGACGGAAACCTCCGTCCCCGGTGAATTGCAAGCTCAGAATGACGCGAAGCTGGGCGGCGCTGTTCTTTTAAATTAGAGGTCACATGTTTTCGGCAGCCAATGGGTTTTGCCTACTTTTCTCAACGTCACCGGTGTCGTAGTTCCTGTCCCACCTACCCTGCGCTGTTATTGGAGCAAAAAAGGCGCCAGGGAAGGTGGGAGGGGAATCGAGTAATGGCGCACTTTACCACGCGGTGTTCGATTCGATTCGAACATGCCGAACAGCCTAATATCCGATCGAACATGAGTTCGATAGAACACTGTTCGCTCATCTCTAGTAATCAGAATAAATCCCTGAGTCAACCTATGACTACTGCAGATCTATTCACACTAGATCTCTTTGCCATTGTGGAGACCACCTTGGTGATCTTATCCAAAAGTAGTGGAGATGTATTGTTGATACACTACAAATCAACAGGAACGTTGGCCATAATTCCGACCATTGGAGTGGGTAGTATAAGGCAAAGGTACGTGGGGGAGAGAGAATACTATAGACAAATAGCTCAGATACAAGTAAACCTACCATATCACTTGAACCCTGAGTATTAATGGAAGAGTCCACTAATGACTGTTTTATCTTTTTCAGGATCTCCAATCTCTCAGTTGGTAGAAAATGCCATCGATGGCTCTAAACTGAATAGCTTGATCATAGTCCCTGATGGATGTGCCGAGCAAAACATGGAGTCAATGACTCCAGTAGTCATTGCAACTCATTATCTGGATAAAACTAACCAGTGGGAACAGATAGGACTGCATCGTAGGGAGGTGGCTCTATGGAATATCAAAAAGGGTAAGTCAATAACACTAAACAATTCCTTGATAAAAGTGTGAAATGCCATAAGGGTGACTGGTATACAATGACAGTTGCAAACATACTTTACACTAGAGACTAAAGATGGGCGATTCGGTTCATACTGAGCCAGGTTCTACCCGAATGCTCCAAAACCAAACATATGAAGATCTGTCTCAGGCAAACTCTCAGACCCCAGAGTATAATACATGGAGATCTAGGGGAGGTTGAAAAAAAAAAAAGCATTCATACTCTCCCTTCCTTTTTAGGCCCTGGACCCTTATGTATTATCCTCTGGCGTATGAAGAGACCTTAGAGTATAATAATGTCAATTTCAAATTGAGATAACTTTGGCTATGTTTGCCTTTGAAAGCTAGAAATTAGACACCTGGGTTCCTAGTAGACCTAAGAGTGTTCTACACTATGTTTTATGGATAGGTTCCTAGGAGCCCTGACAGTATTCTACACTATGTTTTATAGATAGGTTCCTAGGAGCCCTAAGAGTATTCTACACTATGTTTTATAGATAGGTTCCTAGGAGCCCTAAGAGTATTCTACAATATGTTTTATAGATAGGTTCCTAGGATCCCTGACAGTATTCTACACTATGTTTTATAGATAGGATCCTAGGAGCCCTGACAGTATTCTACACTATGTTTTATAGATAGGTTCCTAGGATCCCTGACAGTATTCTACACTATGTTTTATAGATAGGTTCCTAGGAGCCCTAAGAGTGTTCTACACTATGTATTATAGATAGGTTCCTAGGAGTCCTGACAGTATTCTGCACTATGTTTTATAGACAGGTTACTTGGAGTCCTAAGAGTATTCTACACTATGTTTTATAGATAGGTTCCTAGGAGCCCTGACAGTGTTATACATTATGTTTTATAGATAGGTTCCTAGGAGCCCTGACAGTGTTCTACACTATGTTTTATAGATAGGTTCCTAGGAGCCCCAAGAGTTTTATACACTATATTTTAAGCCAATTTAAGGTGTGGTTCATACCAAACTTGTTTTTCCCAATATAAAACAGGGACCCAAGCCACTTAAAAGGTTTGTCCAACTCTAGCCTTGACCTATCAAATCGGTTCCAATCTATAATGTGAAATTGTCTTGCTGCTATGGATAAACTGCCTAACAACCAATCTGCCAGAGAGCAAGTTCCTAACAACCAGTGTGCCTTAAAGGTCTTACTAAGGTCTTCACCTCAAGACCACATTACTACTGAAATTAGAACAGCAAATGCTCCATGAGGTTTGGCAGTACTGTATGCAACTCTTAAAATCAGAATTTTGTAATAATTTCGACTATTGATCTTCTGTTGTATTGTAGGTTACACAAACCAACTCAGATTTCGTAGACCAGGAGGATCGTATGGGGCCTTCACAAGTTCAGCCAACAGCACCTGGTAGTTATGTCCGCCTTTACTAAAAGACCTTAAGTATTCACCAATGTCAAATGCACACACCTTGTATGATGATACACAGAACCCCTACTATGGATCCTCATGTGTTGCCATCTGGTGCCTCCAATGGGATTGCTTCTGGTAAAACATGAGGCGTGAAGTCTCCATATTTGGGCTTTCTGCAATACACATCTATGTACATGAGGCCCAGTAATGGACTAACCCTCTCAATGTCCTTTGTCTATCTAATATTTTCCACTTGTGTCGCTCTTCAGGCTCACAGCCTACGTTGGCAAAGTGTTTGCTATGGCCAGTGGCTTCACTGAAGTCGATAGGAATATTATATGCGGTTCTATCAAGTGGCTTGTTCTGAATACACAGAAGCCAGATGGATTATTCCAAGATAAGGCTCCCATTAGTGAACAGTACCTATCGGTAAGGAATGCCGTCCTCTCCACGTCATTGAAAAACCCAGAAAAATGGCTTCCAATGTAGGCTTCAGATATAGGTTTTGAATGTATAAAAATGTAATTTGCCACGTACTTATTGTTTATCCGTCCATTTTCCAAATATTTTAACCAAATTTTCAACTCAATTTTACAAAAATTGTAGTAGTTGTTATAAATTTTTCCTGAAGAAATGGAAAAATGAGTACAGTCAGTTGTCACCAAGCCTACTCATGCTTCAATCCTTCATTCAATTCATCGCACCACACATTCACATCCCCTTCTTCCTCTTCATCCATGTGTATCCTCTTCTTCGATCAGGGAGGACTATATAATTCATCAGATCCAGATGTGGCCCTCACAGCTTTTGTGGTCATCGCTTTACTGGAAAGTCAGGAGATCTGCTCCGACCAGGTCCATGTAAGTGTCCGGTACATTCTTACAATGATACCTCCAGTCTATTACACATCACCCAGCATTTCATCTGAGATTCTCCACATAGAGTCTGCAGTCCAGTATTGATAAAGCTGTGAGATACCTCCAGGACCATTACCAACCTCTCACCAGACCCCATTCCATCGCTATCACTTCATATGCTCTTGCTCTGGCTGGAAGACTGCAAAATACAAAGAAATTACTCTCTGCAGCAACAGGTAATGTCTAAATCCATGGACAGATCTTCTTCGGTCTTTTTGTGAATTTTTGTGAACCGAGAGTTGGCATCTGGTTAGGCTTGAAGTCTTTTTTAAGACCCTAGAAGTTAAGAAGCCACACCCTTCTCGCTATGATCGGGCTGAGTGATTATTTACTGCTCTACCCAGTCACTAAGGGATTCTGTACAGGAGAAACCTTTCCTTTAAAATTTAAAGGAACCAGCACTTCTTAGGTGAGACGTTGACCATGTACATGAACGACCAAGACATCTTCGTCTTCTTGTGTAGAGCAGTTTCTTCCCGTCGCCTAAAATAATGTCTCTGTCCTTTGCAGACCTGTCTCACTGGGATGAATCTGGCTCATTGTACATTTCCTTGGAAGCGACATCTTATGCTCTCCTCACCCTCTTGCATCTTGAAAGCTATGACTTGACAGACGCTTTGGCCCATTGGCTGACAGAACAGCGTTACTATGGAGCAGTATATGGATCCACACAAGTGAGAAATGTTTTCTGTTCCTCAGATCCACTTTCATGATGTTCAACAATGACCTTCCTATGGATAACATTATATTGTATTCTCATTGATTTGTTTCAGGCAACCATTGTGCTCTTCCAGGCATTGGCTAAGTATCATGAGGTCATGGTTGATAGAAAGCTGTTGAACGTAAAAGTCTCCTACAAGTTACCTGGAAGAAGTAATACTGTAAGCTACCAGTTCCATCCGGAAAATGCTTTGTTTGCTCGTTCCGATGAGGTGAGAATTGTTAGTGTCATTGGAATTTCTTAGAATCTTTTCCTACATTTTGTTTAGAAGCCTCTCTTGCCAAGACGACAACGTCCAGTCTTCTTGGGCATGACGCCTCAAGGTTTGCACACCTGGATTTGGTGATTTTCTGCCATTCTTCTCTGCAGATCGTCTCCTGATCTGTCAGGTTGGATGGTGGCTCTTATTGTCAGGTTTCTCCAGAGATGTTCCATTGGGTCCAAGTCAGGGCTCTGGCGGGACCACTCAAGGGCCTTTGCAAAATTGTCCCTAAATCACTCCATATGTGACCAATTTAAAATGTGAGCAATCCTTTCCAGATATTTAACCATGGTTTTATTTTCTCTACAGTCTAAGACAAATGAAGGTTTTCAGGTGGAGACCACAGGGCAGGGGCAGGTTACGTTAACGGTAAGTTAAAAAAAACACTAGGTAGTGTACGGTCAAAATGGGCTCCCACCACCCACCACCATGCTTTATCCATTCTGTACATTTGGTGGACACCAGGAATACAAAAGAACATTCTTGTAATCTGGACTGTTGGAGTCGTGAAGCTGGGAATAAAACTCCTCATAAAGGAAGAGGGACCCATTTGCCGACTGTGTTGAGGTTATTGACATGGACATGGATTGTCTTGTTTCTTTTAACCCTTTAATCTTGGTGGCTCTTAGAATTGGAAAAAAGTAACTACTTTCACCAGTGGCGTAACTAGGAATGGCAGGGCCCCGTGGCGAACTTTGACATGCCGCCCCCCCCCCCCCCGACAGACACCGATGCAAAAGACCTCGACTGACCCCCTCCTCCGCATTCCTGCGCGTCCTATTATGTCCCATAGCGGCCCCTGCACACAATATTATGTCCCTCAGTGGCCCCTGCACACAGTATTATGTCCCTCAGTGGCCCCTGCACACAGTATTATAGTCCATAGTGGCCCCTGCACACAGTATTATCCCCCATAGTGGACACCCATAAACAATTATTATACGCTGAGGTCTTTACAGACCTCAGAGTATAATAATCGGAGACCCGGGGGAATAAAAACATAAAAAAAACTCACTGTTGCTTACCTGTCCCCCGGCTCCTATGCTGTCGGCCGCCGCTCTCGTCCTTCTTTAATGACGTCGGATGTCACATGACCCGGGGCGCAGGCCGGGATCATGTGACGTCAGACAACTACCGTAGGCCTGAGGCCTGCACGGATCATGGAGAGGTAAGTAACATTGTTTGTTATGTTCTCTTACCTCTCCCAGGCCTCCGATCATTATACTCGGGGGTCCGATCATTATACTCAGGGGTCTGTAAAGACCCCCGAGTATAATGATAGTCTTTGTGGGGCCCGCGCCACGCGGTCACGGCCTATTAAAAAAAAAAAACGCAGCAGTATCGTCTGTCACCGGGCCCCCTAATGGCCCGGGCCCTGCGGCAGCTTTCTCCGCTGCCTCTATGGTAGTTACGCCTCTGACTTTCACCTTTATGCGCAGTGTTCACTTATGGTACAAATGACGTTGTAGTTTCTAATGAAGGTTACAACGTCTCCTGATTCTTATTTCTGGTCTAGGCGATAGCCACCTACTATGAGATTGTGACGGAGAAGGAAAAAGAATGTAATAACTTTCGTCTTTCGGTTACGGTGAAGGATGAGCCTTATCGTGAGTTGTCCAGTGTATTTTTTTGGTTTTTAACATTACATTGACATTGTCACTTATGTGTTCATACAAATTCTATGGACGTTTGCTTGCAACAATGTAATGTCCAAGGCAGATTCTACAAAAGAATGGTTCCCCTCTAGAGAAGCAGGTGCAAACTCAAGCAAAGGACCGATTTAGGGAATGGCCATTGACACTGATGAGAATGACCCACTGGTATTAATGTTGGGTTCATGGCTACCCTGGTATATGACAAATCCTTTATGGATCTTTCTCTGGTTCTGCAGAGATGACCCCAGCACTAGTTTCATTTCTGAAACATTTGCAGCTTTGAACAAGATGTACTCTGAGCTCCGAACCTTAATACAAGGGAATTCTTGGCAAATGGACTCAATCATGGTGATTCTAATGGTTGAAATAAGTCATTGTTTAGTCTTAACCTAAAACATTGGTATTTTTTTGTATTTTTATGCACTTTTTGTTTTATTATTCAGGCAAAACACCAGAGGGGGCCTTGGGGAAAGTGTCTATTACCATCTGCTTCAGGTTTGTCATCCCATGGGGTAAAATTTTTAGTAGAAAACATATATATATGTATTTTGTCCTGCGATGGGACAATGTTTAAGTGGCTTACTGCAGCCACCACTAGGGGGAGCTCATTGCTGACAGAGTTAGACCACTCCCACTGAGTTCACTACCAGCTATGTATTATCAAATGCTGTGAGCGCCCTCTGGTGGGGCTACGATGATGTAATATACCGCCTCACAATTTTTAACCCTATAACACTATACAAATTTTAACAAATACGGGAGCATTTTGAATTTTGCTTTTCTTAAGGGGTCTATGATTTTGGTCTTAAGTTACAACAGATGGTACTGCTATTAAAGGAGTCGCCTTGAATGTAATATCACAGACTATTACATGGGTTTGGGGGTAATAGAGCCGTCACATACTCATGGAACATCCCCATATGCTAATAACTATGCCGATATCTTCTCAGACATCTGAAACCCGTAGATGCCACAATGTCCATCTTGGATATCTCTATGATGACCGGTTTCACTGCTGATATTAACGACCTGAAGAAGGTAAGTTATAACAAGGGCACAATACTTCTTTTAAGAGTTTACCTTTCGACTCGTTGAACAATTTTACTTACCTTTTACTGAATTTGAGCTTCATTTGGTCTTATACTCCAGTCCCAGCCAAAGCTACGTGTCTTGTACTAGAGTTGCAGCTGTATCCTACACAAAATGGCAGCCAAGATCCAGCTAGTAACTAGGGTTGAGCGATTGGGATCGGGAAAGATCAGATCCCGATCGGTGATCGAGCAAATTTAACGATAGGGATTGGGATCGGTGGAAAATGATCGAAAATCGGATTTTGAAATCTCAAGATCGGCTCAACACCACTGTACATATAATATACAATTAGGGTTGAGCGATCGGGTGCCAGTTGAGCAAATTTCACGATTGGGATCGGCTGAAAAATGTTCAGAAATCAGATTTTAAAATCGATCCTGAAACCTCAAGATCGGCTCAACCCCACTAGTAAGTCTCAGTTACCGATTTATGTTCAGTGCCTAAGAGTAACCGAATCTAAACCAGCTCAGACTCTCAGCTTACAGTTGTCATTGGCCGGTTTAGATCATGTGGTCTGGATTATACTAAGCCTTATACCTTGTACTGTATCCACATCTTACCCACTTGCCATTGTTTTAGTTCCATAGTCTTCGGCATTCAGTCCCAATGGTTCTGTTTCGCCCCAGTCTGTCCCTGGTTTTTAGGGTTTGCAACCCCAGTTCATCCTCAGTATCAAGGACTTTAAGATGAATTTTGCCTCAACTCTAGAAAAACAAAGCAGTTGTCCTATGACGGCCTCTCCTTATGGGATCGGACTGTGCAGACAAGATAGGAGGGGTCGTACACCTGAGACGGGTTCATGTTATTTACTGTTAAGGATCCTTCCACGACCAAGTGTCCGATACTTGGCTGCCAATAAGCATTGAAGGGGATGTCGGCCCCCTTAACCTTAAAGTCCCACTGTATAGGCTGCACTTTATCTACCTGACCTCTTCTTTAGGACATGATATTTGGTCCTGTCACTTTAAATCCCGATTGAAGTCAAACTGAGAATCTTGTTTTCTCTCCACAGCTAAAAGTAGGAGTGGACAGATACATCTCCGACTTCGAGTGCAACAAAGAGGAATATGATAAAAGCACGGTCATCATCTACCTGGACAGGGTAAGGGGTAGATACTGTCCGGGGACATGCTCTGTCATTGTACACGTCATATGAACATTCTCATGACTTCCCCTTTAAGGTGTCTCATACTGAGGAAGAGTGCCTGAAGTTTAATGCTCACCAGAACTTCAATGTGGGGCTTATCCAGCCGGCCTCTGTCACAATCTACGACTACTACACACCAGGTATAGCCCCTAGAGGATGTTGTCACATGTTAGCCTGGGGATTTGGGATGCTGCCCAAGAAGGGTACCCGACATTTCAGGAAAAGTTGAAATAATTGATATCTCACTGTATAAGCCTTCACACATGGTGCCCTTTCCAGTGTACAGTCAAAGCAGTTTGGAGATGTGTATGAAGGTTGTGAAGAAAACAGACCCTCCCCCTCCACTCACTGTGAAAATGTCTCATTTCACATTGATAACTAAGGACAGAAGTTCCCTAGTAACAGGGAGTGAACAGTAAATTAGCTAGAAGGGAGACACCTAGAGGCAGGAACTTTGTCTTATTGTGGGAATGGATTGTGCAACCCGTTGGTTTTATGGAATCTAGTTACCCCCCTGGAACCCAGGTTATTTCGAAAATCCTCATCACATTTTTCAATGCCAGCTTGTTCATGGTTTCCTGACGAAATTAGATTTTTCTTGGGTGTAGAGATTGGAAACAGAAATGCCTTGAGAATGATCCTTAATATTTCATAGCTACCTATACCCAGGAATGTACAATATGGAAAAAGACCCGATAACAAATGGAATTGTCCTTCCACCTTTCATCCTGTTTTAATGATATTCCTTCCTGCAAGACCCCATAGTAGAGGCAGTAGATTGTATCTGTTGATTCTCACCATGTAGTGCCCTACCCTGTAACCATATTATACATTGCCTAATGATAAACCCCATACAATATGGTGCCCAGATAATAGCACCGTAAATTGAACATCTATACACTTGTCTAAATAGCAAGGCCATACGTTGCTGCTTCCACCATGACTTTCACCTCTAGACAGAGTCACTATATAGTGTGTTCTACCTCTTGTAGAAAGCCGCTGCACCAAGTTCTACCACAAAGATGAAGGTGACAAGTTATTGGGTCTGCTGTGCCACGGAGACCTGTGTCGCTGTGCTGAGGGTAAGTTATAACACCGGAAATGAGTGGCGTGGTAGTGTGCTCATCCTGGTGCCATACTAGAGGTGTCAACTGTGATTAGGGATGTGAATTGTGTGGTGACTTACCTGTCCTACGTGATCTGAATGCACTGAATACACTGTCTACCTATAAATATATTTGGACACTTGTGGTCAAATCGGCAATTACAGCCTCAACCCTCCGGGGCTTTCCACAAGTCCTTGTATGACGGCTCGTGGTATTTTATTCCATTTGGCTTGGAGAAGACAGGTAAGTTCTTTCACCAATTTTGGATGGCGGCTTCATCCCTTAGTTCGACGATCCAACTCGTCCCAAAGGTGCTCGATAGGGTTCAAGTCTGGGCTCTGGGCAGTCCAGTCAGTAACTTGATTGTCACTGTACCAAGCCATGGTAGACCTTGCTACATGACAGCTGGCGTTGTGATCCTGGAAGTAACATTGGTCCAACCCATAGACCCGCCATAATGTAGGAAGCACAGTGGTATCTAAAATAGTGCAATAGACATCGCGTTAAGCTTACCATGAACTGGGATCAAGGGTCCGTACCAGGAGAAACATCCCCAGACCATAACCCCACCTCCGCCGAACTTTACTGGGTGTCCAAATACTTATTGGTAGACAGTGTATAGAGACAAAAATCAGCTCAGGTTGCCCTTTCTCCTTGACCTAAAGTTGCACATGATTTTTTTGTTCTTGGCAACATATGGTCAAGAACCTAAGAAGAAGACCCTTCTTCCCTACAATAATGTACAGGCCAGTTGACCTCACCACCTCCTATAAGTTGTATCTCTCCACCTATTGTATGTTAAGGAGAGTCTTCCAGAGATTTAGGAGACCATATCTTCATTGATGTTCTTGTCGAACAGGAAATTGCCTGATGGCCCAGCAGACAGGAGATAACTTCACCGCCTCAGATAGGATTTCTAAAGCCTGTGAGGCCGGAATGGACCACGGTGAGCAACTCGGCCATTAAAAGCTCAAAACCAAGCTACAACGCACAGATTTCAGTGTCCACTATACATTACGTTTTTTGTCTTTGCAGTGTTCAAAGCCACTCTGTTGGAGAGACGTTATGGAAAGGACTATGACCAATATGAGATGCATATCACGAAAGTCTTTAAGACAGGTAATGTCACATCTACAGCAATGTGTTGACCATAAAGAACCTTATGAACATTGACGGTAGATCCACCAGGTCTTCGATTTGAGCCTACAGTAGGGAGTAGATTACCTGGAGAACCTTTTGTTCCATCTTTGACCACCCTTGCCTACAGGGCCACTGTTGATTCCCATCTCAACTTATGTTCAATTTTGGACAAATAATTAAAATTTTGAGATCTACCAAATTTCTCTCCATATACAGGAACGGATGAAAAAGCTCAGGGGAACAGCCGCAACTTCACCAGCCACATAAAATGTCGGGAAACTCTAAAACTGGAGGAAGGACTCGACTACCTGATATTTGGAAAATTAAGTGATATTTGGCAGACTAGTCCATTGAGGTAGGTGAAGGAGACACGACGACACGTTACAGTACAACGGGCGTCCACCATTTGCCATGTCTACAACTCTTAGTTCAACATCTCCAGATCTTTCCACGAGTGTGGATGGCCAAGCCATTGACTTTCATGGGATCTTGTTGCTTCTTATAGTTTGGCCAAGATTGACTTGGGGGTGGGACAAGGTGATGGGTCAAATGGAAAATGGGATGGAGGCACCAGGACCTTTAGGCCCAGGTGGTTAGGGGAGTAGTAGTATGAAGCAGATCCTTAAAGGTTCCTCCTATGTTCTCCAGCCCTTGTGGCTCCATCAGGAGGCGCTTGTATAACATCATTTTTTAATTTTCTTCACAGTTATTCCTATGTCATTGGAAACAATACCTGGATGGAGTGGTGGCCGAATGCCAGACAGTGTCAGCAAACTCAGTATGAAGGTCTCTGCGACATTTTCCATCAAGTGACCGAACAACTCGAGATGTTTGGTTGTTACAACTGAAGACGCAGAATGTCTCAGGATGCCGCGCTGTACACGGCGGCCATTTATGATCACAAATCACCTGTAAATCTTTCTTCTTATTTCAGTTTCTAGTTTCCATCTTATAATGTGACATCACTTAGGTGGGCTGATGGAGAACACGTGCCCCAGTCCTCAACCATGGCTAGGGCCATACCACTCTTCAGGAGTGGGGGGATATTAATATAAGGAGATGTCTGTTATGTAAGAGGTAAATTAATGTAGTAGATAGGGGACACCGTGGGTGACAGGGGGAACCAAAAGGGGGCAGCTTATGTACTACCTCCCACCCCCGCGGAACCTGTTGGTAAGACACTCCTATATCCTACTGTGGCACCTGTATGGCACAGAGACTATGACTACACCGTGTACAAGAAAAAGGAGACATTGTGTTATTTTTCTGTGTGTTATACTATTATTCCTCCAGCAGATCGCAGCACAACTCTTCAATAAACGTGTGCCAAAAAAAACTGCTGTGTGAATGGGCTCGATTAGCAATGATGGTAGCGGCCTGGGGCGACCACTAGGTGGAGATCACAGCTCCCATTGAGAACAATACCAGTTATTTCAATCCATATTGTCCCCCTGACTGTGGATATGCCACACATGCACTTAGAGATGGGATACCCCATTAAGAGGCCAAAGACACGGCTGCAGGTAACAGTTTCATTGCAAAATTTAGAACAAATCTGTTCCTAATGGTGTAATTCAATATTCCATACGACGTGCCGGGAATCTGGAAAAATATTCAGAATGGGGTGGGATTCTGAACCAAGTAAAAAAAACAATGGCTTTTGGAATATTTGGGAGAATAAACAAGGGAAAAAATGAAAAATTGATCATTTTATGTTTGAACTTGGAATTCCATTGGGACGCAGTATACATGAGGAGACACTAGAAGGCGCCGTCCTGCCTCCGGTCTTCATAGATCTCTGCTGTAGCCCATTCCTTGGATTTGCTTCCCCGGTGACATGTGGTAACCAGTATAAACCGCACAAGGCTCTACTGACCTCTGAGTTATTTTCTTGTGGTTTGTAGGATAAAGTCTCGTGCTATGACAGATCTGCAGGAACTGAGCTGGTGCAAATCTGGAATCTATCAATGTGCACATGTAGCAAAAAGGAAATCCCCGCCATTCAGTAACCGATACTACAGAATGTCTCTTATTCCATCATGGAGACCCTTCCAGGCTCCCATACTGGACGGGTCTCCCCAGCAATACGGAATATTTCCTAGCACTTCCCAGAATTCACAGGACTTGACTTGTTAGAGCAGCTGTTTGTGCTCCAGAGCTGAACTTCCTAATGTAACTGATGACAGGACGTTGCAGAGTTTTGGTCATCGGGTCACCCAGCTGCGATATTGTCAGCCCATCCCCTTTACTATTCTGTCCTCAAGGTGATCCCTATACTGGAGGACATGACTACACTGTATACATGTAAATGACTGCAGAAAAATATGGAACAAGACAAGGGGGCGCTCCCTCCATCTGGAGAAAAAATGTTCAATCAGGAAGCTGGTTCTGTAAGAGCTGAGAACTATACTGTAAGAGCTGAGAATGTGTGGAATAGCCTACCCTAGCAGTGGTTCTATACTGTAAGAGCTATGTATGTGTGGGATAGCCTACCCTAGTAGTGGTTCTATACAGTAAGAGCTATGTATGTGTGGGATAGCCTACCCCAGCAGTGGTTCTATACTGTAAGGGCTATGTATGTGTGGAATAGCCTACCCCAGCATTGGTTCTATACAGTAAGGGCTATGTATGTGTGGAATAGCCTACCCCAGCAGTGGTTCTATACAGTAAGGGCTATGTATGTGTGGAATAGCCTACCCCAGCAGTGGTTCTATACAGTAAGGGCTATGTATGTGTGGAATAGCCTACCCCAGCAGTGGTTCTATACAGTAAGGGCTATGTATGTGTGGAATAGCCTACCCCAGCAGTGGTTCTATACTGTAAGGGCTATGTATGTGTGGAATAGCCTACCCCAGCAGTGGTTCTATACAGTAAGAGCTATGTATGTGTGGAATAGCCTACCCCAGCAGTGGTTCTATACAGTAAGAGCTATGTATGTGTGGAATAGCCTACCCCAGCAGTGGTTCTATACTGCAAGAGCTGAGAATGTGTGGAATAGCCTACCCCAGCAGTGGTTCTATAGAGTAACAGCTATGTATGTGTGGAATAGCCTACCCCAGCAGTGGGATCATTAATGTAAAAGCTGTGAATCTGTGCAACAGCCTACCCCAAGAGTGGAATCATTACTTCATTACTGTAAGAGCTATGCATGTGTGGGATAGCCTACCCCAGCAGTGGTTTTATACTGTAAGAGCTATGAATGTGTGGAATAGCCTATCCCAGCAGCTGGTTCATTACTATAACAGCTGTGAATCTGTGGATTAGTGACCTTGCTAGCTGGTTCTTTCCTGTAATAGCTATGAATCTGTGGAATAGTCACCAAAGTATCTAGTAAGAGCTGTGAATCCATGGAGTAGCCTACCCCAGGAGTTGGTTATTTACTGTAAGATCTTAGAATTTGTTGACTATACTACCCCAGGAGAGGGCTATTTACTGTAAAAGCAATGAATAGATGGAATATACTACTCCAGGAGATGGTTCTATATTGTAAGAGCTGTTTAGTCTCAGGGGATAGTTCTTTATTGTAAGAGATGAAAATCAGGGAACGGGTCACCCCAGGAGCTGGTTCTGTGGTAGAAGAGCAATTATTCTGTATATAGTGATTGCAAAAGCTGATTCTTACTGTAACAATGGTGACTCCTCAAAGTAGTCACCTAAGGAGCTGACGCTTTACTGTAAGAACGGGGAATTTATGGCTGAGTCATCGCATAGGATGCTTAAAGCAGAAATATCTGACAGCTGCAAAGAAGACGTAGATACCTTCTTACAGAGAACTGGTATATAGAATAAGTCAGGATCAGCAGAATAGTGAGCGCAGCTCTGGAGTATAATACAGGATAAGTAATGTAAAGTATGTACACAGTGACTGCACCAGCAGAATAGTGAGCGCAGCTCTGGGGTATAATACAGGATAAGTAATGTAATGTATGTACACAGTGACTGTACCAGCAGAATAGTGAGCGCAGCTCTGGAGTATAATACAGGATAAGTAATGTAATGTATGTACACAGTGACTGCACCAGCAGAATAGTGAACACAGCTCTGGAGTATAATACAGGATAAGTAATGTAATGTATGTACACAGTGACTGCACCAGCAGAATAGTGAGCGCAGCTCTGGAGTATAACACAGGATAAGTAATGTAATGTATCATGTACATGGCTATGGTCACATCTAATCCTGGATAGAGTCCTCCGTTTGTCTCTTTAGGAAGGACAGACGTCCGGGGTTGTCACTGACTAGTTGATGTCCCTCAGTGGATGTGTCACCTGTCTCCTGAGTCCTGCTATACCACACTATAGGGACTGAAGCCAAAATACAGCAGCTCCCGGAGGCTTAGAGGGTGCGGGAAGTGGTTGGGAGTGAACACTTCCTCCTATTATGTAGGACTAAAGTAAATACATTTACCCCCTTGATCAGAAGGTTTCACAGGATTGTCACAGTATATCACGTATCGCCAGAGGATGATGAGGATTGTAGTATACAGGTCATTATTAACAATATTAGGATATTACATCACCATCATCTCATTACTATTATATGGCCATACGAAGCACAAGCAATGGACGAGTTCCACCTGTAGATATCTCACGATACATGGTAACAATGGTAAAATCAGGTTCGGCTGCCCATGGTCTATTGACCCCATCATCAATTGCTTCCTTTGCACTCCCTATGGCTACACCCCTGCTTGGCAGACAACAACAGAACCAGCAGAGACCCCTTATAGAAGTGATAGATGTCCTGTAGCAGTGCCCAAGTAGCCCTCTAGTACATGGCATCACATAGTCGGTGTATGACTGATGCCCAGTAGACCAGTGTTGACACCTAGGTTGCATTAGCAAGACCAGATTTATAGGTGACTTAATGACCTTGGAGGACCTTCAGTGAAGTCCAGTAAAGCTCCACCTTTTACCCTATCTCTAAGGTGGTCCTACAAGGGACTATGACACCAATTCAATGAATACCACTAGACACCTGGGTCAGATCCATGGGCATAACTAGCACAAACCAGGCCAAAGCAAACTTTTGTCTTGGACTTCCCCAACCCATTTGGTATTATGACCCTTTCTTGGCACCCATAAAGTGAAATGTCTTCTTTATCGATGCCCACATGGTATAAAGCCCCCTTACTTAGCAAAGGGGCCTAAGACCACATTTACTGATCCCCACATTGTATAACACCACATTACTGGCCCCACATGGTATAACACCCAATTTACTGGCCCCACATGGTATAACACCCAATTTACTGGCCCCCACATGGTATAACACCACACTTACTGGCCCCAATATGGTATAACACCACATTTACTGGCCCCCACATGGTATAACACCACATTTATTGGCTTCCACATGGTATAACACCCAATTTACTGGCCCGCACATGGTATATCACCACATTTACTGGCTTCCACATGGTATAACACCACATTTACTGACCCCCCACATGGTATAACACCCAATTTACTGGCCCCCACATGGTATAATACCACATTTACTGACCCCCACATGGTATAACACCACATTTAATGGCCTCACATGGTATAACACATAATTTACTAGCCCCCACATGGTATAACACCCAATTTACTGGCCCCCACATGGTATAACACCACATTTACTGGCCCCACATGGTATAACACCCAATTTACTGGCCCCTACATAGTATAACACAACATTTACTGGTCCCCTACATGGTATAACACCCAATTTACTGTCCCCACATGGTATAATACCACATTTACTGGCCTCCACATGGTATAACACCCAATTTTCTGGCCCCCACATGGTATATCACCACATTTACTGGCCCCACATGGTATAACACCCAATTTACTGGCCCCACATGGTATATCACCACATTTACTAGCCCCCACATGGTATAACACACAATTTACTGGCCCCACATGGTATAACACCACATTTACTGGCCCCACATGGTATAACACCACATTTACTAGCCCCCACATGGTATAACACCCAATTTTCTGGCCCCACATGGTATATCACCACATTTACTGGCCCCACATGGTATAACACCCAATTTACTGGCCCCACATGGTATAATACCACATTTACTGGCCTCCACATGGTATAGCACCCAATTTACTGGCCCCCACATGGTATAACACCCAATTTTCTGGCCCCACATGGTATATCACCACATTTACTGGCCCCACATGGTATAACACCCAATTTTCTGGCCCCACATGGTATATCACCACATTTACTGGCCCCACATGGTATAACACCCAATTTACTGGCCCCACATGGTATATCACCACATTTACTAGCCCCCACATGGTATAACACACAATTTACTGACCCCCACATGGTATAATACCACATTTACTGGCCTCCACATGGTATAACATCCAATTTACTGGCCCCCACATGGTATAACACCCAATTTTCTGGCCCCACATAGTATATCACCACATTTACTGGCCCCACATGGTATAACACCCAATTTACTGACCCCCACATGGTATATCACCACATTTACTAGCCCCCACATGGTATAACACCCAATTTACTGGCCCCCACATGGTATAACACCCAATTTTCTGGCCCCACATGGTATATCACCACATTTACTGGTCCCACATGGTATAACACCCAATTTACTGACCCCCACATGGTATATCACCACATTTACTAGCCCCCACATGGTATAACACCCAATTTACTGGCCCCCACATGGTATAACACCCAATTTTCTGGCCCCACATGGTATATCACCACATTTACTGGCCCCACATGGTATAACACCCAATTTACTGGCCCCACATGGTATAACACCCAATTTACTGGCCCCACATGGTATATCACCACATTTACTAGCCCCCACATGGTATAACACACAATTTACTGACCCCCACATGGTATAATACCACATTTACTGGCCTCCACATGGTATAACATCCAATTTACTGGCCCCCACATGGTATAACACCCAATTTTCTGGCCCCACATAGTATATCACCACATTTACTGGCCCCACATGGTATAACACCCAATTTACTGACCCCCACATGGTATATCACCACATTTACTAGCCCCCACATGGTATAACACCCAATTTACTGGCCCCCACATGGTATAACACCCAATTTTCTGGCCCCACATGGTATATCACCACATTTACTGGCCCCACATGGTATAACACCCAATTTACTGGCCCCACATGGTATATCACCACATTTACTAGCCCGCACATGGTATAACACCCAATTTTCTGGCCCCACATGGTATAACACCACATTCACTGGCCCCACATGGTATAACACCGCAATTACTGGCCCAACATGGTATATCACCACATTTACTGGCCCCCACATGGTATAACACCACATTTACTGGCCCCCACATGGTATAACACCACATTTACTGGCCCCCACATGGTATAACACCCAGTTTACTGTCCCCACATGGTATAACACCACATTTACTGGTCCCACATGGTATAACACCCAATTTACACATGGTATAACACCACATTTACTAGGCCATTATACCAGTGGTTGCATGTCAGACACGTTGGCATGCTTGGCGGTGATAAGTATGTTTTATCAATGTTGCTGTTGGTACCACAATATCTCCTGTCCCCACTGGCTGCTTCATAAGGGTTTTCCTGTGTTAGCGTGTCTCATCCGCTAGACATTTACATTACCAGTTTGGTTTTCACTGTGCCGTGCCTTCAAGGAAATCGAAAGGGTGAAGCAGACACATCCTGTGCACTTATATGTAAACTCCTATCAGCTGTCATACCGGTGAAAATTCTGTTAAATTCTGAGAAGATGTAACTTTTAGTAAAATATATTGTTACCTTCCAAAAATATTCTTGTCTTTCAGGCTCTTGGCAATAATCCTACCTATAAACCATAGTAGGGATCCCGAATGTGGACAGGTATGGCTTCATCACGTGGCCTATATAATGTGCAATGCAGTGAGACACATGTTAGGTATGTAGGTACCTGACCATCATGCCCATGGATAAAGAGTAGGACATGCTTGTGTGGCTATAACAGCCTCCACTCCTCTGGAAAAGCTTTCTACAAGAGTATTTCTGAGGTCAGACACTGATGCTGGGGGAAGAAGGACTGGCTCATAATTGGTGTTACAATTCATTACAAAGGTGTTGACCAAGGTTGAGGTCAACCAGTCAAGTTCCTCCACACCAAACTCACCCAACTATATGTAAATGGATACAGAAATTGGCCACAAAGACGGAATCAACAAATACCCTTTATTAGAGGTAGGGGCCAAATCATAGTAACGCAGCCTCATATTGTGATCATCCTCCACCAAATTTTACATTAGACACCTTGGGGCAGATTTATTATTTTAAAGGATTATACCATGACAAGCATTTCTCCTCTACCCATAAATACCTCTAGGTCTGATCAGTGGGACTGCTGAAACCCCTACAAATCCTGAGAATGGGGGTATTTTTCCCCCATTGGGGATTCAGCCATGCCTATCACTTGGTGGATGATGCCCCCATTAACTTCAATGGGAGCGCCAGAGATAGCTAAGGGAGTGAATGGTCATTAGTCCACCAAGTGACCTGCCTGTATTCAACCTGCCTATGGACAAGCTGAAAAATAATAGTGAAAAATCCCCCCATTCTCAAGATGGGTGGGGGTCTCAGCAGTCAAAGCCCCATTGACCCACCATCACCAGACTCATGATCATCTACACCAGTTTCCCACTACTGCCTGAGATAGACTTCAGTGCAGACACATGGAAGCCCCAGAGGATGCACCTGAAATATGACAAGACATGCACCTCAAAGATCAGCCAAATCCTCCAGGAGAGATGTGAACACCAGCATTGAAAACATTAGATAAGATTCATAAAACCCCCCCTTCGCGTGTTCAGGACTTCCTTTAATTATTAGTATCTCATCACCCAGGAGAACATGTTATCGCTGCACCAGAGGCCGGGGTCGACCACCACTACAGCTGACACCTGGCATTGTGAATGATGAGAATGATGATCTTAGGCTCATGTGCAGCTCCTGATGGACAGTCGTGTGATGTCACTTCCTGTGATGTCACTTCAAGAGTCAGTATGAAAGTCTATAGTGAGTGATGCAACAGAGGAGAGGCAAGTGTTACACGCCATGTGCCTCAGTACTTGGAGGCACTCTCCCATGAGTTTGTTTGGTCTGTCACTTTGTGGAGTTGTGTAACTAAAGTCTTATGGCCCGGGTGCAAACTTTTGTCCAGGACCCCCTATTCTTTTCCTAGAGCAAATTCTTGATAGTGGCAGTTTTGGATGTTGAAGTGATATCTCTGATACTTGAAAAGATACAGCTTTAGTACCCACAACTGCAGTTATCTAGAGTACGGTAAGTAAGAATTGCAGTGCCTGGCATGTAAACAATACAGGGACAGATTACATGTTTCATAGTGGACCCCACACAGTATTACGTGCTCCACAGTGGACCCCACACAGTATTACGTGCTCCACAGTGGACCCAACACAGTATTATGTGCTCCATAGTAGACCCAACACAGTATTATGTGCTCCATAGTGGACCCCACACAGTATTATGTGCTCCACAGTGGACCCAACACAGTATTATGTGCTCCATAGTGGACCCCACACAGTATTACATGCTCCACAGTGGACCCCACACAGTATTACATGCTTCACAGTGGCCCCCACACAATATTACAAGCTCTGCAGTGGCCTTCACACAGTTTATATGCTCAACAGTGGCCACCATAGAGTATTATATGCTCCAAAGTGGTCCTCATACAGAATTATGCACCCCAGTGGCCCCCACTCAGAATTATATACTCAACAGTGACCCCCACATAGTATTATATGCTCACAGTAGCCCACACACAGTATAATATACTCATAATGCACCTCCCACCCACCCCTTCCCCGCCACTCTTCTATGCACTGACCATGTGGAAAGTTATCTTCAGGAGCGCCCTGTTTACTTCAGGCTAACGCAAGCCAAATTCAGCAAACCAGAAGATCCTCAGAAAACATGGATGGCACTGGTTCAGAGAACACAGAGCCTTGAAAATTAATGTAATCACAGGCATGGGGTAAGGGAAGTGTCAGGCTAAAATACCCCACCTCAGCCTGTGTTTGGCTATGTATCCCAAACCACTACCTGGCTGAGCAGACCTAGCCAAAGGTTGACTGGTAGGTGTAGCAACCTAAAAGCAACAAACATATGGCAAATAGAGATGTCATACAGAATATAACTCAGCAGGTTAGATCTGGAGTAGATATTTAGTTTGACACCACAGACATGACTCAGAGCCAACCCATTTGTACTATCAGGGTGTTTTGTGGGGCCACCTACTGTGTTTTGCTGCTCTCGCCATAAAATCTCTCTACAGAGCAGCAGGAAACCGGACAGATATTTTTTCGGTTCTGGGCATTAACCCTTTAACCCGAATAGTAATTGTTTTTGTTTTCTTTCATGCCCAGTCATGGTGCAGATTTTGCTCCTATGCTTTGCAGTAGGTTTGGGAAGGCCATGACTGTGGGTAGCCTCATAAATTGTATGAAGTTATAAATACACACGGGCCCGTAGCTGCACCTGTCTATAGTCGGCTGCATAGACAGCTGATGGTCTCTTCTGACATTCTGCAGGAAGGAGGGAGCGGTCTCATGTTCCTCATCCTTACTCACCCCGTAATGTAAACTAGAATGTCACATACAGTGTGAACCTTGGAGCTCATAAACTTAACTATCGCACAAAAATAGGGATATAGGAGACAGGAGAACCTCACTGTTGATCCATGATGATTAAGGAGGTCAATGGTTGTGTAACGTACACCGATGTAGAAAAAAAATTAAAAGTCACCAATCTCTCATGCTTGGAATGTCGGAATCGTTGTAAGAATCTTTGGCCACCTACGAAGTGATGTTCTTACTTTATCCTCTATGTGATCCCCCCTAAGGTGCAAATTTACTAATCCCCCAAGACGTTATTTTTATCCTGAGTCTATCAAAGCCACCAATCCCTCTTCTGTCCTGGTCCTCCCTTTCCCAACTTGATTAGACCATCTCACAAAATTTCACAATTCGTGGTCCTACATTGTCCCCTATGTGATCCTATCTATGAGGTGCAATCTAACCAACCCCGAAGGCAATTAGAACCACTGCAAGTCCTATCAAACCCTCCAAATCCTATTTGGCCCTTGCTTAGACAATATGGTGGAAACACCATTGAAGTTAAATCAAATGTAACTACTGAAGAGGGAGACAGTGTTGGTCAACGATGTAGGGGTCCAGTGTTGAACTGAAGTTCCGGGGGGCAACAATCCAACAGCCTTAAGAAATAGACCATAGCAGCCTTCAAATTTGGTGTCTTCTCCTGGACCATTATTGTGTTAGAGCTGGACCCGATGGAAGATCTTCTGGTACTTTGTTGGTCCAGTCCAACACTGCAGGGGTCATAATACATGAAAGAATTTCCAGGATGACACTTTGATAGTTTATCTTTGGGATGGTCATTCAATGTATGATTGGTGGAGATCCCACCAAACATCAGAACATACGAGGTTGTACTACCATCTACAACTACATGGACAGGATATCCATAAAATGGATTATGCCATCATCCCTCTGCTGATTGTTGGAGACCATTAAGGGGATCATCAGCCCTCTACCCTTAAGCAACATATATATTTTCCTTAACTCCGAATCCTCTGCTTCTTCTTATAGAGCTCTACTACCAGCATGACCATGATCGGGGTCTTACACAATTTTAAGTCCTCCTTCCCACCAGGGACTTGTCTAAAATTCATAATAGGCACAGAGTACAGAAAGAAGAAAGATCAACCAAGAATGTTTACCTTGGCATCAGCTGGACCTTAGGTGTTCCAACTGATGGAACGATCAGACTGATGACCATGTTGTCCTCAATTGGGCAAGGGTTATAAGTTCTAGATCTAGACATGACTTGGTCTGGATTTTCCGGCCTGAACAGTGTGCATGTTGAGGGATACCTAGCAGTATAGTTATCCATGATGTTGGGAGTCTCTGCCTCCCACCAACATATTGTCCAACCCTAAAATCATTACTCACAAGGGGGAAACTTGGTCATGTGACTCTAGACTGAGTCAACATCTACAAAGACCGGTAGAAACATAGAAAGTAATCGAAGTGTGAAAAGCAAAGTCATGCCGAACTCCTCTAATACCTTCCTACATGTTCACACCTGTTCTTCTGGGCTGTGAATGGAAAACTAATCAAATATGGAATGAGCGGCAAATATTAAAACCCACACGAGTGACCCCATCCCACAAGCCCACACACTTACAACTCCTCCAGATATTGACACAAGGCTGAGTCATGGCAGCAGTTATTGATTTATAGAACATTTAATACAGGAACATCTCTCAATATATAAACGTCATCACATGATTTCTCAATGACCCCAATCGGCCAGCGGTTGGAGATAATAAGTCCATACAAGTCCGTAAAAGAGCGGTATTAGAAGGGCGGGCTGTACGTTCAGCAGACACTTCTCAGGTTCTTCACGTGCTTATCTCATTCAGTAGTTTGAATTCCATAACATTCTGCTCCTTGGTTTTTGACTTCTTCCATAACACGAGTCACTTGCCCCTGATCTATCAAAGTCCAATATGTAGGGGTTTAGTCATACTTGTAACGTTTCTCCAGTTGAAGGTACAATGGACGGTAAAATACTTTTACAGAAGATCTATCCTGGTAGAACATCTGATCTTTATATAACATTATATTTCACAAGTCACTTGCTCCTGATCTATTGGAGCACCATATGTATATAATACAAAAGGAATTATGTCATACCAAGGTGTCTTTAGCTTAACATACACTCACCGGCCACTTTATTAGGTATACCTGTCCAACTGCTCGTTAACACTTAATTTCTAATCAGCCAATCACATGGCGGCAACTCAGTGCATTTAGGCATGTAGACATGGTCAAGACAATCTCCTGCAGTTCAAACCGAGCATCAGTATGGGGAAGAAAGGTGATTTGAGTGCCTTTGAACGTGGCATGGTTGTTGGTGCCAGAAGGGCTGGTCTGAGTATTTCAGAAACTGCTGATCTACTGGGATTTTCACGCACAACCATCTCTAGGGTTTACAGAGAATGGTCCGAAAAAGAAAAAACATCCAGTGAGCGGCAGTTCTGTGGGCGGAAATGCGTTGTTGATGCCAGAGGTCAGAGGAGAATGGCCAGACTGGTTCGAGCTGATAGAAAGGCAACAGTGACTCAAATAGCCACCCGTTACAACCAAGGTAGCCAGAAGAGCATCTCTGAACGCACAGTACGTCGAACTTTGAGGCAGATGGGCTACAGCAGCAGAAGACCACACCGGGTGCCACTCCTTTCAGCTAAGAACAGGAAACTGAGGCTACAATTTGCACAAGCTCATCGAAATTGGACAATTGAAGATTGGAAAAACGTTGCCTGGTCTGATGAGTCTCGATTTCTGCTGCGACATTCGGATGGTAGGGTCAGAATTTGGCGTCAACAACATGAAAGCATGGATCCATCCTGCCTTGTATCAACGGTTCAGGCTGGTGGTGGTGGTGTCATGGTGTGGGGAATATTTTCTTGGCACTCTTTGGGCCCCTTGGTACCAATTGAGCATCGTTGCAACGCCAAAGCCTACCTGAGTATTGTTGCTGACCATGTCCATCCCTTTATGACCACAATGTACCCAACATGTGATGGCTACTTTCAGCAGGATAATGCAATGCCATGTCATAAAGCTGGAATCATCTCAGACTGGTTTCTTGAACATGACAATGAGTTCACTGTACTCCAATGGCCTCCACAGTCACCAGATCTCAATCCAATAGAGCATCTTTGGGATGTGGTGGAACGGGAGATTCGCATCATGGATGTGCAGCCGACAAATCTGCGGCAACTGTGTGATGCCATCATGTCAATATGGACCAAAATCTCTGAGGAATGCTTCCAGCACCTTGTTGAATCTATGCCACGAAGAATTGAGGCAGTTCTGAAGGCAAAAGGGGGTCCAACCCGTTACTAGCATGGTGTACCTAATAAAGTGGCCGGTGAGTGTAGACTGTACAATAACATTCTGTCCTTCAAGATCAACCTTCATTTTTGGAATTTTCTCTCATGACAGAGGACACTAGCTACTGATCTTCTGGAGTACATTCTGGAAAAGACCAAACATTCCTCCAAAAGAGTATCTATGCTTTAAGATTCATTTGGATCTCACCTCATCTTTTGGAGCTCAATATACTTATAAGGTGTCTTTAGTTTTACACAGAATTTACAAAAAAAAATTTGTTCTGGTAGATCAGCTTCCCTTTTTGGAAGTCTTTTTTATGGCACTACGCACTAGCTGCTGAGCTTTTAGTGTATAATGTGTCAAAATACACAAATATGAGGTTTATTAAGTTTTTACTCATAAAAGGATCTGTCACAGGAGATCACTCTCTTATCATGTGAAGATCCCTTAAGTGAATCAAGTCACTTGCTTCTTATCTTTTGGATCTGGATTTTTGGGGGACACAATATTTAAGGTATTAGGTCATACTTCTACAGTGTCTCTTTTCAAAAGTACAATTAACAGCAACATTGTTTTGTATTGAAAGACTCACTTCTCTTTTTGTAGTAGTCTCTCCCAGAACATGGGGCACTAGCTCCTGATCTTTCAGAATGCAATATGAACATAACCAAAATACTATGTCATATTAAGGCAAACTTAGTAAGGTAGCTATTTTACCAATAAGAGGGTCTGTCATAAGAGACCAGATTCTCTTTATATGGAAATCTTGTCCATGACAAAAGTCACTTGCTTCTGATCTTTTGAACAGCAACTTGTAAGATATCATGTTATACGTCCAAGCTGTTTCTAGTGTAACATAGAATGTCTAATAACAATTATTCTGTCCTTAGGGATAATCTTTCCATTTTGGAAGTGTCTCCCATGACACAGGGCACTAGCTACTGACCTTCTGGAGTATAACATAGATAAGACATGTTGTAAAACCACTAAAGAACAACCTCTCCTATTAGTAACTTGCTCTATTATGAGATACTGATCTTCTGGCTATGGTCCAATATGGTCTACATGTCTACCAGAATTTAGTATGGTCACCTTTACCAGAAACAGAAATTCTAGAATTCTACATAAAGAAAAGTTGTTTTTCATGATATTTTCTCTCTCACGTGACACACCTACTGCTTTGATACATTCAACAGTCCAGCAAAAAAGTGCAGAATCCAGAATATATTCTGGAGTGACTCTGTAGTTCAACATTTCACCTCCAAGATGAGGATCAGAGGGCAGCATGATGGGGCGATGGCAGATTTTCTAGATTTATCTGTCATTCCATTATTCCAGAATATTTCATAATTCGGCATCTTCATGTTGATTTCCATCTTTCCATAGACATCTGAAGTTCCTCGGTCACCTTCTTACTGATACCCCAGACATTAGATTCCACAGATCCCACAGTTTTATAGGATTACGGTCACAGTCCAGGACTGTGGAGTCTTATCCGTTACACATCCCACAGGGACGTCTCTCTCTGTCACTTGCTTTGTCTCTTTTTATCCAGCGTTTATCCTTGTAACTAACAATTCGTGAATGTCTCTGGGCTGTCGGGTCGTGGAGGGATGGAAATCGATGGGAACTTTTTTGGCCGAAACAAGTCAGAAATGTAGAAAGCCTGGAAGGAAAGAGAAAATAATGAGATTATTCTAAAGCTTAGAGCCGATCTTGAGATTTCTGGATCTTAGAATCATTTTCCAGCCAATCCCGATCATGAAATTTGCTCAATCAACGATCGGAATCCGATTTTTCCCAATCTCGATCACTCTGCATAATTTCTGTCTTAGTTGTTATGCTCCTCCCCCTCACACCCGACCCCAGACATGACAGTGTCTTAGATTTTTCCTGGAGTGACCCTTTAGATAGGAATAAACTAATATATAAGTCAGTGTGATCTCGCGGTCATGCTGGAGCAGAGGGCCGGTGCTTGGCAGTCATTGTCCTTTGTGTAAAGTGAGGCAGGATACACAGACGTTTCCTATGGATCCCCCTCCCCCACACTGGCAGTGGCCACAACAGACCCACAGGGAACAGACGGATATTTACTTATTCTTCATTTATATACAGTAAGACTTCCTATTCCCACTCTCCCAAAAATACTCTGGACAAAGGGACCGGGCGGGGGACATTGTAATTATAACCTTGTTTACATTTCACTTGCTCTAAATTTGTATCTGAGATTCATGTTATTATATTCATTCTAGAACATCAACATATTCCATATTAATGTCTATTATCTATCTATCTATCTATCTATCTATCTATCTATCTATCTATCTCTCTCCTATCTATCTATCTATCTATCTATCTCCTATCTATCTATCTATCTATCTCCTATCTATCTATCTATCTATCTATCTATCTATCTATCTATCTATCTATCTATCTATCTATCTATCTCTCTCTCTCTCTCTCTCTCCTATCTATCTATCTATCTATCTATCTATCTATCTATCTATCTATCTTCTATCTATCTATCTATCTATCTATCTATCTATCTCCTATCTATCTATCTATCTATCTATCTATCTATCTATCTCCTATCTATCATTTATCTATCTATCTCCTATCTATCTATCTATCTATCTATCTCCTATCCATCTATCTATCTATCTATCTCCTATCTATCTATCTATCTATCTATCTATCTATCTATCTATCTCCTATCTATCTATCTATCTATCTCCTATCTATCTATCATCTATCTATCTATCTATCTATCTTTTATCTATCTATCTATCTATCTATCTATCTATCTATCTATCATTTATCTATCTATCTATCTATCTATCTATCTATCATTTATCTATCTATCTATCTATCTATCTATCTATCATTTATCTATCTATCTATCTATCTATCTATCATTTATCTATCTATCTATCTATCTATCTATCTATCTATCTATCATCTATCTATCTATCTATCTATCTATCATTTATCTATCTATCTATCTATCTATCTATCTATCTATCATTTATCTATCTATCTATCTATCTATCTATCATTTATCTATCTATCTATCTATCTATCTATCTATCTATCTCCTATCTATCTCCTATCTATCTATCTATCTATCTATCTATCTATCTATCTATCTTCTCCTGTTCAGTATTTTTCATAAGTATTTTGATGCCAAAAATCAAGAATAGATCCTACACACAGGGGACATATAATGTAATATAATATAAGGGTTATACCCCCTGTTCTTCTTGTGTCCTTGTTTAGCTTTACAATTCTGATGTAAACTACTGAACACCTCTGCTGTGTGTGAACTTAGCCTTACCATTCTTGACCCTTGGCTGCCTTCAGCTTAGTTTGGCCTTGATCCGGTGGCCTCAGTAATCTGACTCTGATTGCCAGGAATGTGCTGTAATTACATGTCAGGCTGTAGATCCAGTGCACAGCCCGGAGCAGACTGGCATTGTGCAGACTATAGCTCAGCCTGAACTTGTAGTCATATTATTCTGGACATACACTTAGGTGGAGATCCCCCTTAATATCTGACATCACAACTTCATGTAATACTGTAGTATCTATGACCATACTGCCATCCATCGTATATACTTACCACCCAGTAAGCGACCAGCGCCCCCTGCAGGAATCCAATAGCTACATCAGATGGATGGTGTCTGTAGTCAGATATCCGTGTGAATCCGGTATACAAGGCCACAAGAATCAAGACAAACTGAACAAGAGGACGCAAGAGCCGAGCCCCTCGCCAGGTGAACCGCACCTGCAAGTAAAACTGGAAAGAGAAAGGGAGTGTGTCAGTGGTTTAACCCTTATTCTGCTGCCAAGGACATATACTGTGCAAATATCAGCTGATCGTGGGGGTGCTGGGTGTCAGACCCCTGCAGATCTGATAAGATAGGTCCGGAAAAAAAAACAAAAAAAAAATGAGAATTGTGTAATACTTCATCTTGCCTGCAGGGGCACTGTTGGGAAACTGAACAGTTACTTGTGGATTCTCTTAACAGATTACAACTGATCGCTAGAGATCGGAGAGAAATTCTGTGATCAGTTGATACCTGAGAGACTGAAGAGAGGGGATGTATAGTGTGCACAGTGTCACGATGACTCCTATATACTATGTATGTACACAACAGAGGTCAACATGAAGAAAGTCTCTTGCACAATCCTTCTTGTGAATTCCTTGTCCCTGGCTGGTCACTTATTGAGTAGTCACTGTCCTGGTCGCCCCCATGTCTGGTGTCCCATGGTTTATATTGGAAATTTCACAAATATATTGCTTAGTCATGTGAGGAGCTGCCAGGGAGGTCACAAGAAGGAAGTCAATGTTAAGATTTCTTCAATTTTTTTATCTATATTTTTACTGAGAATTGGAGCCGTCCAGTCTGAGGATTGTATCACATGAGGAGGAATAATAGAAATCTCGTGATACAGAGGAGAGGACATAGTGTCGGAGGACGTAGGAGACAACAGGGCTCATATACTGGAGACTACCATCCTCATCTCTCATAGCAGTCATGGGAGTCTCATGTATAACTTACTGGGACTAACTTTTCAGTTAGGGGGCGCAATAACATTAGCCACTATATATACTAATAACATGGAGAGATAGATAGATAGATAGATAGATAGATAGATAGATAGATAGATAGATAGATAGGAGATAGATAGATAGATAGATAGATAGATAGATAGATAGATAGATAGATAAGAGATAGATAGATAGATAGATAGATAGATAGATAGGAGATAGATAGATAGGAGATAGATAGATAGATGATAGATAGATAGATAGATAGATAGATAGATAGATAGATAGATAGGAGATAGATAGATAGATAGATAGATAGATAGATAGATAGATAGATAGGAGATAGATAGATAGATAGATAGATAGATAGATAGATAATAGATAGATAGGAGATAGATAGATAGATAGATAGATAGATAGATGATAGATAGATAGATAGATAGATAGATAGATAGATAGATAGATAGGAGATAGATAGATAGATAGATAGATAGATAATAGATAGATAGATAGATAGATAGATAATAGATAGATAGGAGATAGATAGATAGATAGATAGATAGATAGATAGATAGATAGATAATAGATAGATAGGAGATAGATAGATAGATAGATAGATAGATAGATAGATAATAGATAGATAGGAGATAGATAGATAGATAGATAGATAGATAGATAGATAGATGATAGATGGATAGATAGATAGATAGATAGATAGATAGATAGATAGATAGATAGATACGTCTCTACACTCTCCCTATAGCACATACATTGTACACTGATGGTTCTCTCTCACTTGTGGTTGTCATAAAGTTTATTGCCAGACTGATACATCACGAAATATAAAGCCGCACACACACACACACTCCGCCTCCTCATATATAGCAGGATTGTGTAATCTCATGACATACTTCATATCACACTTCCTCCTGCATGTAACCACCAGCACACCATGAGGCAGACTGAGCCTATAGACTCCATATATACATATATATGATATATATATATACTCACCGAGAGATACAGCATGGAGTACATCGCAAATGACGCGTGACCGGAATAGAAGGATTTCCTGAAATACAAGATACAGAACTATAAATAAGATTGTGACCACAATAGATAGACAGATAGATAGATAGATAGATAGATAGATAGATAGATAGATAGGAGATAGATAGATAGATAGATAGATAGATAGATAGATAGGAGATAGATAGATAGATAGATAGATAGGGGATAGATAGATAGATAGATAGATAGATAGATAGATAGATAGATAGGAGATAGATAGATAGATAGATAGATAGATAGAAAGAAAGATAGATAGATAGATAGATAGATAGATAGATAGATAGATAGAAAGAAAGATAGATAGATAGGAGATAGATAGATAGAAAGATAGATAGGAGATAGATAGATAGATAGATAGATAGATAGATAGGAGATAGATAGATAGATAGATAGATAGATAGATAGATAGAAGATAGATAGATAGATAGATAGATAGAAAGATAGATAGGAGATAGATAGAAAGATAGATAGGAGATAGATAGATAGATAGATAGATAGATAGATGATAGATAGATAGATAGATAGGAGATAGATAGATAGAAAGATAGATAGGAGATAGATAGATAGATAGATAGATAGATAGATAGATAGATAGGAGATAGATAGATAGATAGGAGATAGATAGATAGATAGATAGATAGATAGGAGATAGATAGATAGATAGATAGATAGATAGATGATCAGTAGTAATGTAACTATCACAGATCATTCCTATACACACGTCTGATACATACTGTCCCCTGACACCCCCTCCCCTCATACTCACACCCTTCCCCTCCACCATTACTCACCCCCCCCTCCTCCCCATATCCCATCCATCCCACATGTTACTGACACACAGAGGGGCAGGAAGCTGAGCTATTATTTCTTGGAATTATTTTCTAGTTTTCGCCTCCTCGCCTGACACAGCAAATTGGGGAATTTTACTTTTCTCCTCACTCATGGAAACATTTTTATTTCAAAAGGAAATGACATTCTGATAAGTTCTAAGGAATAGAAATGACGTTACGTTCTTATTAAGCGGAGGAATCTTGGGAGGAAATAATCAAGAATAACAACCTTATGGGCCGGTCATGGGGTTGGGCACCTGATTTCTATCTTACAGTTTCCAGATCAGCCGTGTTACTCTGTCACTGCACGAATGTCTACATAGTGGCAAAAATATTCCAAAAACTTCAAAAACTCTAGATTGGGACATTGACTAGAATTGATCAAGCTTGCCAATGATGATTTACGAACAACTGGTGGGAAATGGGACAGATACGGTGACTTTTGTAAAGACCTTTCCAGAATCCTTGAGCGCCTCTTAAGATGTGGTCAGTTGCTCATGATAATTGTCCCCCACTCCTTGTAAACCACCAAGGAGGGGTCGTTGCCTCTGGAGATGGTTTTGCCTACATAGAAGTCTTGTTTCCCGGAGTACAAACAGTCCTTATACCTTCTCTAGAACCCCCACCTTCCTTCCCTGTCTTATTCTGCCTTCATTTTGGTGAATGTCCTAAACAAAGACGTGTTTGTCTTCAAGAACATGATCATTATCATAGTGGTAATTGCTTCACGTAATAATAGATACCATATGGGAGGGTCAACAAACCCCCAAGACAATGGACTGGATCAATGCACGACCCAGGCCTGGCCAACGTCCTTATACCTCGTGACGTAGGCCTGGTTCACAAGACATCTGGTCCAACACCAAACTGTATGAGTTTTTGGACAATGTAACAAGTAAATCATTCGACAACTTGGATGACTCATATTGTAATTTTTTGAAAATTTTTGGACACAACCTCTCAAAATCCCCCACCTCTTCCACCCTGAACTCATAAATGCTTCAATGCTTATGAAAGAGGAAGCTCTTGGCCTCCGGGCTTTCGGCCAAAAACTCCTGTGTCTCACCTGGCTTCCGTCACCGCACTTGGGTTCCCCGTACACGTGTAGTCCTCGACATAGCCAGCGGCCGTACAGTTCAGTCCTTCTGGCTGGCACACAGCGAGGAAGTTTGGCCTCAGGCGACCTGCACTCAGCTTGGCTGCATTAGTCAGTGACTGCCCAAGAGCAGAACCAAACAAAAAGGGAAGCACCTGGCGGTAAATACTGGACAGGTAGCCTTCCCGGGGACAGGAATCTGTTCTCCTCTGTCTGCTGACCCGGTGACATTCTCCAAGTACGATCTAAAGGAGAGGAAAATGTTATGAGAGTCAGGGCCAACAGCTGCTGATAACAAGGGCCACGCACAGATGTAGCAGAGGTGAAGTGGTGAAGTGACTCACCGGGGACTTCACCGCTCTTGTTTAATGATTAAAGGGGAACTCCACTCCTACTCAATAAAAATGGACACCATTATATTTCTCAAAAGAGTTGTCCTCGAGCTACTCTAGTGTTCTAGAAGGCAAACGTACCCATTCATGGGATAACTCATGCCACGCTCCCATACCATTGGAGATTTGGACTTTAGGACTGGTGGTCTTTGTTGTGTGAGGGCTATAGTGAAAATTTTTGGTGTGAAGACAATGGTGAGAACTTTGTGGTGTGAAGACAATGGTGAGAACTTTGTGGTCTATGTGGTTTTTGCTCTATGGTGAGAATTTTGTGGTCATAGGTCTATGGTGAGAACTTTGTGGTCATAGGTCTATGGTGAGAACTTTGTGGTCTTAGGTCTATGGTTAGAACTTTGTGGTCTTATGTCTATGGTTAGAACTTTGTGGTCTTAGGTCTATGGTGAGAACTTTGTGGTCATAGGTCTATGGTGAGAACTTTGTGGTCATAGGTCTATGGTGAGAACTATGTGGTCATAGGTCTATGGTGAGAACTTTGTGGTCATAGGTCTATGGTGAGAACTTTGTGGTCATAGGTCTATGGTGAGAACTTTGGTGAGAACTTTGTGGTCTTAGGTCTATGGTTAGAACTTTGTGGTTTTAGGTCTATGATTAGAACTTTGTGGTCTTAGGTCTATGGTTAGAACTTTGTGGTTTTAGATCTATGGTTAGACCTTTGTGGTATGGTGAGGACATTATGGTGTAAGCATTATGAACATGACTTTATGGTGCGAGGACAGTGGTGAAAACCTTCTAGTGTGGGGACTGTGGTGATATCTTTATGGTGTGAAGACTATGGTGCCAACTTTATGCGTGAGGACTGTGACGAGGACTTTCGTTGGGTGAAGAATATAGTGGGGACTATAGTGTGAGGACTATGATAAAGACTTTATGGTGTGAGGACTGTGGATAGGATATTATGGTTTAAGGATTGTGGTTGAGGACTTTATAGTGTGAGGACTGGCGTAAAAACTATGTGGCACTGTATGTGGACGATGATAGTGGAGGGCTATGTAAAGTGAGGACTTATGAGGATTAACGGAGTTAGATATGAGAATAGTTCTAAGCATATCTTCTTTATTGATGTCTATTATTAATTTGTAACATAACAGCCCTCATTACAACATATAATATAAGATAATACATACCGTAACCCCAGTGATGAGGATACCCAAACTGATTAACATGGTGTCGCTCACAGTTTCGTCCCGGGTTGCTGGGAACTGTATGCTAACATCATCACAGAAAAACCCTCGATGGATCGGAGGGATCAGACCGAGCTCACAGATTAAGAAGGGGATGGAGACTGCGGAAAGAAAGACATAATGCACATTATAACTACCTACTATGAATAAACCCAAGATAGATAGATGGATGGATGGATGGATGGATGGATGGATGGATGGATGGATGGATGGGTAGGTAGGTAGATAGATAGATAGATAGATAGATAGATAGGAGATAGATAGATAGATAGATAGATAGATAGATAGGAGATAGATAGATAGATACAAGTTAACTACATATAATACAGAGACAGACAATACCAAGGCTACAGACTTCTATCCTAGCGAGCTACTTGTACACACTTGGGTATGTGCCGAGTCATACTGTATAACCTTTTACCCCTAAGTCACAATTCAATAAAATTCATGTGATCGTCTCGGAGGTTTTACATTCACCATTCATTCCTGTTCTTTACTAAGGGCCTGATAGTAAAACGTCTTCAGATGTTTGACAGTCTCGGTGAAGTCCAAGCTATAAAATACAGAGGTGAAATGCCCCAGTATGTCTACACCGACACTAGTGATACCACATATCCCGATGTAGCAGGGATAGGGTTGTCCATTCCACTACTATGTATTATCCATGGGACTGCTGGATTATCAGAGCATTTGTATTCATTTGTACTGGGCATACTGGGATCGTACTGGTTAAAGATACTCGAAACCACTTTGTCATCTCATCAGCAGATACTTTTGGGGACTTTGAAGTTCTAATTTTAGGTAAGGCTTCTGACATAGGTGATTAATGGATCAAAACCCCTTGCTCCGCAATACCCAAGAATAGGACATCCATACATCAACGTATCAGAGATAATATAAAGTATGTGGCTGGTTACATCCAAGAGATGTGTCCTATGGTCACCCCATGCATGTCATAAAGCTTGAGGTGGAGGCAACATCTGAGGTTGCCTTCACCCTCCTTCACAGTGGAGATCTCAATGACCACCTTTGGTTGGACCAACCAAAAGTTAACCAAGAGGATGGAGGCCAAAACACTCAACCAACACCAAAACCCTTCCATTTCTGGGAAAGGCTCAATATCACCTTCCATGAACCACCTACTTCCAAATGGTTTAATCTTGTCCAACTAGACACAGCCAATTGGCCAAGTGGACATCATCCTCTCTACCATTTGTATCTACCTGAATGATCTGGTCAATAGTCAATATTATATCCTTAAGGAACCATAACACGGACATGGGACAGTATTGAGAATATCATAATAAAAACAAAAATATCCTAATAAAGTTGGGGACGGGATTCGGCTTGGCCACATCTGTAAGTCTATGTTTCAGTAGAAACCACCATAGAACTTTCTGCTACATTTGATGGGCAGAAGTATTATATACAGTACCATGATCGTCACCATGACAGATCCCAATAGGCCCCATTATAAGCCAATAAGGTCCATTGGTGTCCACCATGTGACAGCTTGAATTCCAATTGTCCTATGAACTAAGCCTAAGACTGTCAATTCTAGAGTCAATGAACCTTTGGAATATTGAGAAAATCGACCAAAAAAGCAGGAAATACCCTTTGAAAATCTGAATTTAAAAAATAAAAAAATTACACAGAAAAAAAATTCGAAATTCAGAAATTTATTTTAAAAATTGACGTAAAAAATGCAAAGACCAGGAAGTTATAAAATATTCAAGAAGTTCCATTCAATGATCAAGAATGCATGAAAGAATGCGGAAAATATTTGATATCCAAGAATTTCTGAAAAAAATGTAGAAAAACTAATCCCAAGTTCAAAATGTCTAAATAATGTAGGAAATACAATTCGAAATTCAGAAATCTACTAGAAAATGCAAAAAAAATTATTTAAAATTCAGGAATTTATAAAAAAAATTCTAAAAAAAATAATCTAAACTTAAAGTATGAATGAAGATGGGATAAATACAATGTGAAGATCAGGAATTTATAAAAAAAAAAAAAATTTAGGTCAAGAAAACATCAAAAATTTCCCGGACTACAAAAGACAGGTGTTGTCCAGTTTATGGCACAATGACTGGTCCTTTCACCAGCGGGCACAAACTTACCCACACACAGGCACAGCAAGTCCAGGAAAACAAGTGACCTTTTAGATCCTTTGCTGACTTTGGTTTTGGGTTCCCGGTGGACACAGTGGCCCCCGACTGTCACTTTGAGGACTCTGGGGTCTGGGCACCAGTCCGGGGCTCCTCCAGGGGTGAGATGCATTGTGGCTAGGCTCGATATGAGATGCGTCGCGGTCTTGGCCTCCTGTGTGTTGGTTCCTCTAACCAGAGAGGTTTCTAAGTTTGTCAGTAGAGCGCAGAGACAGTTAAGAGAGCGAGAGGAAGAGAAGGAGGGGCTGGGAGGGGTGTATGGGGGGTGTGAGACAGACATTGGAAGGAAGGAGAGGAAGAGAGATAACTGTTTAGGAAAAGAGAATAATGTAGCTGTAATCTGAGCCCGGAGTGGTCCACACCCTGCAATCCATCTCTACGGGACCCTGCAATCTATAAGTGTCCATATGTTCTTGAGATTGGAGTTGAACTTAAGAATAGCTGGAGGAGCCAAGTGTTGACAGGCAGGGACGAGAGCGAGCAATGTTCACAGCTCTGCTGGTATGACTTCAACACAATTATTACTTTTC
Organism: Leptodactylus fuscus; assembly: GCF_031893055.1. Taxonomy (NCBI): domain Eukaryota; kingdom Metazoa; phylum Chordata; class Amphibia; order Anura; family Leptodactylidae; genus Leptodactylus; species Leptodactylus fuscus. Next base: position 16,254,291 of record NC_134269.1, on the reverse strand, counting down.
GACTCCTGGTGACCATAGGACTAGGCTTCCTCCAGCAGGTGGATGCAATAATACCAACACTGGTGCAAAAACGATCATGCAAAAATGATCTCCTTTGGGCCGTCCACACAAATGTATATATAGGATAACGGGGTATAAGTCACGCAAATGCCACTACTAGGTCTCCACTAGATCTCCATAGCACCATGAAGATACGGCCACTACTTAGGTAAAAAATCGCTGAAAAATTTGTCAAAAATTCCCTTGTGAGGTAGAGACTTCCTTCCCTTCCAGAATTGAGAAAATATTGTGGTCATGGACCATCCATGAGGGGATACCTGAGAAGAAGAAGAAGAGAAGAAACCTGAGAGGGAGAAGAGAAGATACCTGAGAGGAAGAAGAGAAGATATCTGAGAGGGAGAAGAGGGGATACCTGAGAGGAAGAAGAGGGGATACCTGAGAGGGAGAAGAGAAGAAATCTGAGAGGGAGAAGAGAAGATACCTGAGAGGAAGAAGAGAAGATATCTGAGAGGGAGAAGAGGGGATACCTCAGAGGAAGAAGAGGGGATACCTGAGATGGAAAATAAAAGAAACCTGAGAGGGAGAAGAGGGGATACCTGAGAGGGAGAAGAGGGGATACCTGACAGGGAGAAGAGGGGATACCTGAGAGGGAGAAGAGGGGATACCTGAGAGGGAGAAGAGAAGAAACCTGAGAGGGAGAAGAGGGGATGCCTGAGAGGAAGAAGAGAAGATATCTGAGAGGGAGAAAAGGGGATACCAGAGAGGAAGAAGAGGGGATACCTGAGAGGGATAAGAGGGGATACCTGAGAGGGAGAAGAGGGGATACCAGAGAGGAAGAAGAGGGGATACCTGAGAGGGAGAAGAGGGGATACCTGAGAGGAGAAGAGAAGAAACCTGAGAGGGAGACGAGGGGATACCTGAGAGGGATAAGAGGCGATACCTGAGAAGAAGAAGAGAAGATACCTGAGAGGAAGAAGAAATGATACCTGAGAGGAAGAAGAGGGGATACCTGAGAGGAGAAGAGAAGAAACCTGAGAGGGAGACGAGGGGATACCTGAGAGGAAGAAGGGGGGGGGATACCTGAGAAGAAGAAGAGAAGATACCTGAGAGGAAGAAGAAATGATACCTGAGAGGAAGAAGAGGGGATACCTGAGAAGGAGAAGAGGGGATACCTGAGAAGAAGAAGAGAAGATACCTGAGAGGAAGAAGAGGGGATACCTGAGAGGGAGAAGAGGGGATACCTGAGAGGGAGAAGAGAAGATACCTGAGAGGGAGAAGAGAAGATACCTGAGAGGGAGAAGAGGGGATACCTGAGAGGGAGAAGAAATGATACCTGAGCGGTAGAAGAGGGGATATCTGAGAGGGAGAAGAGAGAATACCTGAGAGGGAAAAGAGGGGATACCTGAGAGGGAGAAGAGGAGATACCTGAGAGGGAGAAGAGGGGATACCTGAGAGGGAGAAGAGAAGATATCTGAGAGGGAGAAGAGGGGATACCTCAGAGGAAGAAGAGGGGATACCTGAGATGGAAAATAAAAGAAACCTGAGAGGGAGAAGAGGGGATACCTGACAGGGAGAAGAGGGGATACCTGAGAGGGAGAAGAGGGGATACCTGAGAGGGAGAAGAGAAGAAACCTGAGAGGGAGAAGAGGGGATGCCTGAGAGGAAGAAGAGAAGATATCTGAGAGGGAGAAAAGGGGATACCAGAGAGGAAGAAGAGGGGATACCTGAGAGGGATAAGAGGGGATACCTGAGAGGGAGAAGAGGGGATACCTGAGAGGGAGAAGAGGGGATACCTGAGAATGAGAAGAGAAGAAACCTGAGAGGGAAACGAGGGGATACCTGAGAGGGATAAGAGGGGATACCTGAGAAGAAGAAGAGAAGATACCTGAGAGGAAGAAGAAATGATACCTGAGAGGAAGAAGAGGGGATACCTGAGAGGAGAAGAGAAGAAACCTGAGAGGGAGACGAGGGGATACCTGAGAGGAAGAAGGGGGGGGATACCTGAGAAGAAGAAGAGAAGATACCTGAGAGGAAGAAGAAATTATACCTGAGAGGAAGAAGAGGGGATACCTGAGAAGGAGAAGAGGGGATACCTGAGAAGAAGAAGAGAAGATACCTGAGAGGAAGAAGAGGGGATACCTGAGAGGGAGAAGAGGGGATACCTGAGAGGGAGAAGAGAAGATACCTGAGAGGGAGAAGAGAAGATACCTGAGAGGGAGAAGAGGGGATACCTGAGAGGGAGAAGAAATGATACCTGAGCGGTAGAAGAGGGGATATCTGAGAGGGAGAAGAGAGAATACCTGAGAGGGAGAAGAGGGGATACCTGAGAGGGAGAAGAGGAGATACCTGAGAGGGAGAAGAGGGGATACCTGAGAATAAGAAGAGAAGATACCTGAGAGGAAGAAGAAATGATACCTGAGTGGTAGAAGAGGGGATATCTGAGAAGGAGAAGAGAGAATACCTGAAAGGGAGAAGAGGGGACACCTGAGAGGGAGAAGAGGGGACACCTGAGAGGGAGAAGAGGGAATACCTGAGAGGGAGAAGAGGGGATACCTGAGAGGGAGAAGAGGGGATACCTGAGAGGGAGAAGAAATGATACCTGAGTGGTAGAAGAGGGGATATCTGAGAAGGAGAAGAGAGAATACCTGAAAGGGAGAAGAGGGGACACCTGAGAGGGAGAAGAGGGGACACCTGAGAGGGAGAAGAGGGGATACCTGAGAGGGAGAAGAGGGGATACCTGAGAGGGAGAAGAGGGGATACCTGAGAGGGAGAAGACATATGATACCTGGGAGATGTAGATAAAAACTGAAGATACCTGACAGAAGAAATAGGTGATACCTGGGACATGGAAATAAAAGAACTAAGGAAGTGATACCTAGGACTGAGGAAGAGAACAAAGAAGATGGGTTATCTTGGAGAGGAACAGAGATTAATCCTGATTGGGGGAAGTGGTAATACCCTGAAAGGGGACAGATAAATAAGGTAAAGGAAAAAAAAGAGGACACCGAGTTGGTGCATCTGAGGTGGAGAGTGAAGAGATGACATCTTGGAGGTGGAAAGGGAAAAGGGAAATATTGGCACTTGTAAGTTTGACTATGGCAATATTTAACATCTGCCCCCCTCCGCTAGAGAAGACTATTTTGCACCCCAAGCTATTGAAACAACTGTTCTCAAATGTTGACTTGCCCCAATTTTATTGTCTATTGATATTTAATGAAAGTCCCACAACAAGGGCTACACCAAATTGTCAGTATCTAAATGTAAGTACTGTACAAGCCCATCAGTTGTGTGAGCAGGACTAGGTCACAACAAATTTTAAGAAAGTGAATATTTATATTTGCAGAGTAAAATCTCCGGGGAGGCCGAGTGTAAAGGTGTAGAGCGCTGCTGGATGTCTATTCATGGAATGGAATGGTGGGCTTTGAGGGATTCTCAGATTCACAGGATTGTGCTGGTCTCTTGGGGAGGAGGCCGCCTTGAGTGGGAAATTAGGAAGCCTTACAGACCGGAAAAAATTTACTAAGGTGTCTGTACATAAATATAGCTATACTGAACAAAAATAAACCAGACCACCCCCTCCTTTGTGCATGGCGCTGAGCTGGAAACACTACACAGTCCATGGCTCAGGACAACAGGGGAACTTCAGGTTACAAAAAGGTGTAGACTGCCAAATCTCTAAACTTAAGAGAGGTCAAGACGAGTGCATGGGATTAACTTCATAGGTAGATAGGAATTTGAGATTTTGTACAAATACACGCCTGGATGGAACGTGTGGAGACCTGAACGTCTCACTTTCTCTCACACATAACTTTTTAGAGGGGTTTGGAAGTTTTCACTCATACTATGACTGGGTCATTCAAGAACTCCGATCCCTGAAGTTCTACTCTATTAAGACCTCTGAATTCTAATAAGAACCTGGGCATCTGGTTTATCTAGACCTCCAAACCCTAAGCAGAACCTGGAGCTCTCGTCTACTGGGACCCCCAAACCATGATTAGAATGTAGAGCTCTGGTCTATCAAGACCTCCAAATACTAATCAGAACCTGAAGTTCTGGTCTATCACGACCTTCAAACCATGATCAGAATCTGAAATTCTAGTTTATCAAGGCCTACAAATTCCGATCAGAACTTGGAAGTCTGTTCTAACATCACCTTCAAATCTTGATCAGAACTTGGAGTTCTGACCTAACAAGACCTTCAAGCTCTGTTCAGAACCTGCAGCTTTGGTCTATCAAGACCTTCAGACCATGATCAGAATCTGAAATTCTAATTCATCAAGGCCTCCAAACTCTGATCAGAACCTGCAGTTCTGTTCTAACAAGGCCTTCAAAGCCTGATCCGAACCTAGACATCTGGTCTATCAAGACCCCTGAAGCCTGATCAGAATCCTACACTTCTACTCTATCAAAAACACCAAACCATGGTCAACACCTGCGGTTACACTTCAAACTTCAATTTTTTGGGGTTCTTCTGGGTATTATCAGTATTGAGCAGGGGAAATCCTCCATATAATAGAAGTTAAGAACCATGGTAAAACTTGGGTTTGCTTGCCTTTGAAGGAGATTGGGCCATTGGGTTATTTAGCTTCCTTTGGTGTCTATAACCAGTGGGAGCCCTACTCTGATTCACCTCATCCATCAGGATGGTAGATGAGGCCAATCTTTGCTACAGCGTAGTCATAGGCATACATAGGCATTGATGGTGGGTTGCAAAGGTCTTATCTTCTGGTTGATAGATTAATGAGACGGGCAATTGGTCAATTTTTGGACATTTTTTACATACAGTGTTGGCCAAAAGTATTGGCACCCCTGCAATTCTGTCAGATAATACTCAGTTTCTTCCAAAAAATGATTGCAAGCACAAATTCTTTGGTATTATTATCTTCATTTAATTTGTCTTCAATGGAAAACCACAAAAAGAATTGTCAAAAAGCCAAATTGGATATAATTCCACAGCAAACATAAAAAAGGGGGTGGACAAAAGTATTGGCACTGTTTGAAAAATCATGTGATGCTTCTCTAATTTGTGTAATTAACAGCACCTGCTACTTACCTGAGGCACCTAACAGGTGGTGGCAATAACTAAATCACACTTGCGGCCAGTTGAAATGTATTAAAGTTGACTCCACCTCTGTCCTATGTCCTTGTGTGTACCACATTGAGCATGGAGAAAAGAAAGAAGACCAAAGAACTGTCTGAGGACTTGAGAAGCAAAATTGTGAGGAAGCATGAGCAATCTCAAGGCTACAAGTCCATCTCCAAAGACCTGAATGTTCCTGTGTCTACCGTGCGCAGTGTCATCAAGAAGTGTAAAGCCCATGGCACTGTGGCTAACCTCCCTAGATGTGGACGCAAAAGAAACATTGACGAGAGATTTCAATGCAAGATTATGCGGATGGTGGATAAAGAACCTCGACTAACATCCAAACAAGTCCAAGCTGCCCTGCAGTCCGAGGGTACAACAGTGTCACCCCGTACTATCCAGCGTCAGCGTCTGAATGAGAAGGGACTGTATGGTAGGAGACCCAGGAAGACCCCACTTCTTACCCAGAGACATAGAAAGCCAGGCTGGAGTTTGCCAAAACTTACCTGAGAAAGCCAAAGCCGTTCTGGAAGAATGTTCTCTGGTCAGATGAGACAAAAGTAGGAAAAGGCCTCAACATAGAGTTTACAGGGAAAAAAAGAGGCCTTCAAAGAAAAGAAGACGCCCCCTACAGTCAGACATGGCGGAGGTCCCTGATGTTTTGGGGTTGTTTTGCTGCCTCTGGCACTGGACTGATTGACCGTGTGCATGGCATTATGAAGTCTGAAGACTACCAACACATTGTGCAGCATAATGTAGGGCCCAGTGTGAGAAAGCTGGGTCTCCCTCAGAGGTCAGGGGTCTTCCAGCAGGACAATGACCCAAAACACACTTCAGGTCAGCACTAGAAAATGGTGGTGAGAGAAAGCCCTGGAGACTTGTAAAGTGGCAGCAATGAGTCCAGCCCTGAATCCCATAGAACACCTGTGGGGGAGGGGGAGAGATCTCTTGGTGGCAGTTTGGAGAAGGCCCCCTTCACATCTCAGGGGGGACCGCGAGCAGTTTGCCAAAGAAGAAGGGTCTAAGATTCCAGCAGAGCCTTGTAAGAAACTCATTGCTGGTTAGCGGAAGCGGTTGTGCGCAGTTATTGTGTCTAAAGGTTGTGCTACCAAGTATTAGGCTGAGGGCGCCAATACTTCTGTCCGGCCCAGTTCTGGAGTTTTGTGTAAAATGATCAATGATGTGACTTTTTTTTTCATTCTCTTTTGTGTTTTTTCATTGCAAGCAAAATAAATGAAGATATTACCAAAGAGTTTGTGCTTGTGATCATTATCTGGGGACAGCGAGGATTATCTGATAGAACTGCAGGGGGCCAATACTTTTGGCCAACACTGTAATTAGGCTAAAAAAATATCAGGTACACACATCTCGTCCAATGGAGATGTATCGCCAAATTTACATTTCATATGAAGGTTGTTTTAGGACAAATTTTTTTAATAAGGCTGACTTTGTGTCAAACTCATTGGTTGATCCTGATGAATTTTTCAGTTGTGGATGAAATTTCCATTTTCATCGGCTTTAGTCTAAAGTTCTCCTCTAGTTGTCCCTCTCAGGTCCTACTAAGGGGTTAAACGTTCCTCTATATATTATTGTAAACATGTCTTCCATATTCTGGTCCGAGTTGACGTCAAAGTGGGGCCAGAGATTGCGGGTGCGAGGTGAGGCAGAAGGCCATGTATCCGGTCGGTGGGATAGTAGCGAGGTGTGTACTGACACTGGGGCATCCTTCCTGCTTTGCCTATCAACTAGGAAACAGGATACGGACTACGGGAAAGGACTCGCAGGCCCGCCTGTTTCCCACCGCTCATCTCTAGGAAAAGGAGCAGCAGAAATAGAAGGAGGCGACTTACAAGAAAGAAAAACATGGCAAGACCTTGAAGGAAAAAATAAACCCAACTTGCAAGAATCTTGGGGAGAATTAATCATAAATGATATTATTAGAAGGTCGATATACAAATGGAGATTGAATTGTTTCCTTGTGTCCCATTATATCCCCTATTACAGGGATTAGGAGAGGGGGAGTCCCTGTTCAGCCTCCTCAGAGCAGTTCTGAAGAAGGTCCCTCTCTCTGGAGGACTTGCTTTGCCCTGCATTAAGCAGACAATCCATTGACATGAATGGGCTCAGTGCAATGCTTCATTTACCCTGCAGGGGCGCTGTAGAGGAGTTCACAACTTACTACCGACTGATGGCTCAGGGATTTAGCAGGGCAATACTTTGTGATCTACAGTATGTTACCAATGAAGTGCACAAGCCAACTTTCAGAGGACATTATACTATATGGGGGAAATAAGGGGACGTTATACTGTGTGACGGTGTAAGAAGACATTATACTGTGTGGTGGGACTTAGGGGACAGTATATTGTGTGAAAGTGTAAGGGGACATTATACTATTTGGGGAACATAAGGTGACGTTATACTGTGTGGGGGAACTTAGGGGACATTATACTGTGTGGCGGAACTCAGGACACAGTGTGGGGGATATAAGAAGGTTTTATTTTGCAGTGTAAAGGTTGTACATGAAGGAAATAGCGGACCTGGCCTGCAAAAAAAACATTTCTGATGCATGACATGTGACATCATTCCAAAAGTTGCCAATTATGCTCCCCTTCACTGGGCCTAACCCACCAATCTGACAATCCATTCAGTAGCCCCTGCGCATGCCAGCCGGCGGCCATATTTCCAAGGCCACAATTGCGCGCATGCGCAGTTGGTTCTACTCGTGTCTAACTGGCAGAGCCAACTGCGCAGGCGTCGGAGGTGACGCCGAAGAAAGACAACGAAAGAAGGGAGGATCCAGCTGTAGATAGAGGCGTCGCTGGAGCCTGTTTTTGAGCAGCAGTGGGGACGCCCCCATCGCATTTCCAGTGCTGGGGCCCGCCCCCATCGCAGCGAGAGAACTAATTTGCATACTGGTAAAAAACGGTATTTCTAAGGAACGGCGCAGCGGAGATCACATCTAAAGGTAAGAGACGAATAGCCTTTCTAAAGGTTATTCCGACGTCTTATCCACAAAAAAAGGGTTTTAATGGTAGAATCCAGAGATCATTGTAAGGGTGTCCTTCATACCCAACCATTGCAGTAGATGGTGTGGCCACTAATGTCACGCTCATACAGTACATGAACTGCTCAGTCATTTCCATTGAAAAGGTGTAATGCTTCTTTTCTCCTTTGGTGGCGCTGCAGAGAAAGTGGTGACAGATGATCAAATATTCTGAATTCATATAAAGTATATCGTAATAAATGATAAGCCATGATCTATAGTAGTACTCTCAGCGCTAGTTCATACGGAAATTGCGTGCGGCTTATTTTGGTCCGGAAAAAAGCGCTTCCGATTTTTGGACCTTGCCGCGGTTTTTGGTAAAAACCGCTTCAAAAAACACCAGGCGTTTTTTCTCTCACCTAAAGTGAATGGACCGCAAAAAAACGTGTCGCGTTTTTTCAGCGCGTTTTTCGCCTCCCATTCACTTCTATTGCTTTCCTCAGTTGGAAAACGCCTGAAGAAATGTCATGTTGCTTCTTTTTTCTGCTAGCGGTGAAAAAACGCTATCGGAAAATCAAAAGCTAGCGGTCTCCATAGACCACCATTGTATGGAGGCGGATTTTGAGGTGAAATCCGCTGTCAAAATCACAATTTTGCTTCAGACAGTTCTTTGGTCTTCTTTCTTTTCTCCATGCTCAATGTGGTCACACAAGGACACAGGACAGAGGTGGAGTCAACTTTAATCCATTTCAACTGCCTGCAAGTGTGATTTAGTTATTGCCACCACCTGTTAGGTGCCTCAGGTAAGTAACAGGTGCTGTTAATTACACAAATTAGAGAAGAATCACATGATTTTTCAAACAGTGCCAATACTTTTGTCCACCCCCTTTTTTATGTTTGATGTTGAATTATATCCAATTTGGCTTTTTGGCAATTTTTGTGGTTTTCCATTGAAGACAAATTAAATGAAGATAATAATACCAAAGAGTTTGTGCTTGCAATCATTATCTGGAAGAACACGAGTATTATCTGACAGAATTGCAGGGGTGCCAATACTTTTGGCCAACACTGTATATCACCTGTCATAGAAAAAACAGAACAGAAGCCATATATACTACCCGTCAGGCTACATATAACACAGCACATCAGTTTTTACTGGAATGTTCCTTTGATCGGAGGATTTCTTTAATTCACTATACAGATATTTCTCTATAGATATAGTTCAGATTATTGGACATCTGTTTTCTATGGATGTAACAGAGGCTGTACAGGGAGAAAAAAATAGCCATTGCCGTCCAGCATCAGTGAGAAGCGGGTGAGTTGCAGTACCAGACGTGACCTGTGGTGGAGAGTGGCGCTATTTTGGTTATCTATGACATATAATATATTGAGTGTGATGACGAGCTCTAGGGCCTCCCATATGTTACAGGATCTCTCCTTACTGTAATACAGCGTGACTATTCCGGCTTAGAGACGCTCCGGCTCACACAGATTTGTTGCGTTGTGTTACCATAGACAATTCTGAGACTACAAATTCTGAGAAAGGTTGTCGTGATCCTTAAGGTAGCCAATCTCTCTGCTGGTCTCTTGTAGACATCCTGTTGATATTTGTCACCCTGTCGAGGGCCCGGGACAGTAACCGTATATTTGTCATATTTTCCGACGCCGGTCACACTTATTGGAAAGCGGTTTATAAATACAGGAGTAAATCTGTGACTCACTTACGGGATTCGGCACCTTGTGAGGATCAGGATATAAATAAGTGAAGTAGATGCCAGTCCAACAATATGGAAACATTCTCACCTCACATTGCAAAATTCCATAACATGTGCTGTCACCTAGTGTACAATTGTGGTATTACAGCTGGGAAAAAAAAACATTTGCACCATCTGCTCTAAACAATGGCCGCCTTGTCTGATTTATTCCTTCCTCTTCTTCTTCTTGACCATTGTTTAGACTTTTCTTTCAGCCTGTATCCTGATCTCTGTCCGCAGGTCACCGCTACGTTCCAGTTTTGCCTTCCCTTCCTGAGAAGAAGGTTTAGCTGTTTACTGGCCGGACTGTCCTAAAAAAAAAAAAAAAAAAATAGCAGTAAAAACAAAATAAACAAAAAAATTAAAATAAGTCATTGAAAGGAATTTTTCACCAGCCTCGCCACGCCAAATATTTTTTAACTCCTTAAAGGGAATGTGTAAACCAAAATATGTAAAGAATGTTTGATGAGGTTTTTGGTAAAAAAAAAAAAAAATTCCATGTCACTATCTAGATTTATAAAGAGGTTCTATCTACTGCAATATTCACTCTGACCACAAAGCAAATTATGTAGATGTTCTCTTTGCAGCAATAACCTTAGTAACTTCACGCACAGTATTACCATAGAAGATAACATCTCTATAGATAACACCACTAGTCCATCATTGATTACACTATGGATTATAGATGATGTCATGTCTTATCCCCTCCCTGCACCGAGCATGTCTAGAAAACGTTCCCATGAACCACTTCTACATTGACTCCCCCATTCTCATCCATTTCTCCATGTACCTCCACACAGTGAAGTGCTCCTACAGTCATCCTAACATTACATGCTTCCACAGTAAAATGTTCCCCTCCAATTACCCCACAGTATTAAGTCCCTCTCCTCGTGCCCCAATTTTAACTGGCAGAAACTACAGGGGGACATGAAACTGGGGCAGATAGAGAGGGACTTTAAACAGTGGGAGTAGTTGGAGGGGGACATTAAACTGGGGGTAACTTAAGGCAGCTACCCCCTCCCCCCAGGTTTAATATCCTCCTCCAGCTGCCCCCAGTTTAATGTCACCCTCCATCTGCCCCCCAGTTTAGCATCCACTCCTCGATTTGTCTCCAGTTAAATGTCCTCCATCATCTGTTCCCATTTTAATGTCCCCCTCCATCTATCCCCAGTTAAATGTCCCCCTTCATCTGCCACCAATTTAATCCCCCCTCAATCTTCCCCAGTTAAATGTCCCCTCTTCATCTGCCACCAATTTAATCCCCCCTCAATCTTCCCCAGTTAAATGTCCCCCCTTCATCTGCCACAAATTTAATCCCCCCCAATCTTCCCCAGTTTAATGTCCCCTCTTTATCTGCACCAATTTAATTGCACCCTATATCTACCACCAGTTTAATGTCCCCCTCCATCTGCCCCAGTTTAATGTCCCCCTTCATCTGCCACCAGCTTAATGTCCCCTCTTCATCTGCACTAATTTAATTGCCCCTACAGCTACCACCAGTTTAATGTCCCTCTTCATCTGCCACAGTTTAATGTCCCTCTTCATCTGCCACAGTTTAATGTCCCTCTTCATCTGCCACAGTTTAATGTCCCTCTTCATCTGCCACAGTTTAATGTCCCCTCTTCATCTGCACCAATTCAATTGCCCCTATATCTACCACCAGTTTAATGTCCCCCTCCATCTGCCCCAGTTTAATGTCCCCTTTCATTTGCCACCAGCTTAATGTCACACCTTCATCTGCTACCAATTTCCTCCTACATCTACCACCAGCTTAATGCCCCACTTTATTTGTCCCAATTTAATTGCCCCTTCATCTGCCTTTAGTTTATTTGCCCCCTACATCTGCCCCCAGTTCCCCCCTCTTGCTCACACATGCTGTCTCTTCTCTCCTTCTTACCTTCCCTCAGTCTCCGTTCCCAGCAGCTTCTATCCGTATAACACCACACTGTCCTGTAGTATCCAGGATAGCTCCGCCCGCACAAGAGTCTGATCACATGGTTAAACCTGTTACATTTTGGAACATATCAAAGTATCCATGAAATAGGGGGGGGGGGGAATTGGGTTTTCCAAATTTAATTTTTATTTGATATAACAAACTTTTTTTTTCATTAAAAAGAGCCAAATACTTTACCAAACAACTAAAAAGAATTATTTTCAATTTGGTTACAAAAAATAAATTATTCCAAATTAATGTCCATTCATTGACTTACAGGGTGGTGGCCTATAGGTGGCACTAGAGTGGTATGTTCAGCTGTTTGGAGGAGACTATACACAAGTTGTATCTGTGCTTGAAGAAAAAGCTGTACCTCTAGCGCCATCTAGTACAGCAGGTGGTGCTACAAGGAACACTTCCTTTATGTTACATACAATAGCTCATTTACATCCAGTTCCCCAGAGGAGACCCAATGTACAGAATACAGACACACTAGGGGGCAGCGCGGTGGTTATATACCTTCATACCAATAACTAATAATCAGCCCGGAAACATTATAGTGTTATTTTCTAGAAGTTCTGAAGGTGACACATAAGAGGCTACGAAGAGGTGAGAAGACAGTGGTGGTGAAAGAGTCAGGGAATGTCCTCTAGGGGGCACATACTGAAGATATGAGACAAATGGATGTGATAGAGAGATGATATTATATGATAGAAGCCACATGTCACACTGCAGACCAACAAAAAGTGAACTAGATTCACTAAAAACAACCCGGGTGGGCGCACAGTCCCTTGTGGATGGAATGATTGGAACTGATACGTGAATTACGGCAACGGTTTGTTGAAGGACAATTTTGACAGTTTCGGGGCCTTTGGGCTACAAAGCCCACCCCTTCATCAGATCTTGTTCAAATCAAAGTCCAGAGTCACATCTGACGTGTTATCTACTGTCAAAATTGTCTGTCATGCCCCAGGACTTTGTTCATTCACTGACATCTATCTGTGATATTATGTTCCGCCTTTTTTGGTTTCTCCCTCCTGTCTTCCTGTATTCTTAGCTGTGTGTAATAGCTCCTCCCAGTTCTCTGTGTATGTGTAGTTCATCTTGATGCATGTAACATGTCTGCACAGCCTCTGGAAATTCATCATTTTTTCACCTGCTGTAAATGAGGATTTAACAAGATTTACCCAGAATAAAGCATCTGGAATCTTCTCTACACTTCCTCAGCTGAGTTGAACACTGTCTGACAACGTATCTGATGTGAGTACTGGTTACATACAGAGGACTTCAGGGCTCTCTCTCACAACCTCACACTTGCAGTCAAGCTATTGAGTCAGAATAGTGAAAAAATGATGTATAAAGACTCCCAGATTCAGCTGTGAGACGGCTCACTAAGGGTGCATTCACACTGAGTAAACGCTAGCTTATTCTGAACGTAAAACACGTTCAGAATAAGCGGCGTCTAAAGCAGCTCCATTCATTTCTATGGGAGCGGGGATACGAGCGCTCCCCATAGAAATGAATGGGCTGCTTCTTTCACTCCGTGCAGTCCCATTGAAGTGAATGGGGAGTGCCGGCGTATACGGCAAGCTCTGCTCATGCCGGAGCGTACACGCCGGCACTCCCCATTCACTTCAATGGGACTGCACGGAGTGAAAGAAGCAGCCCATTCATTTCTATGGGGAGCGCTCGTATCCCCGCTCCCATAGAAATGAATGGAACTGCTTTAGACGCCGCTTATTCTGAACGTGTTTTACGTTCAGAATAAGCTAGCGTTTACTCAGTGTGAATGCACCCTCAGTCTCAAGATCCAGTCACAGCAAGTTACCTGCAGATTCAGAAGGAAATAGCAGTGTGTAACCTGCATCCCCTCTCCATAGAACTTTCTAGCAAGCAGCTATTCACTCCAGTATAGCTCATCCTGTATTGTATCATGGCTGAAGGCAACCCTGAAAGTAGCATGGACAAGGATCTGCAGCCCAGTGTAAAGACTAAACGCCCTGTTAAACCTACTTGGAAAGTTAGAGAGAATCTAGAATGTTTAAAGCATGAACTTTCCTCTGAACGCTCAAAATGGTGGCAGAAAATACAGTCTCACATGTCTGCAATGTGCTTGCCTGCAAACAGTGCATCACCACTAGAGGGAGCTCTGCAACAGCTATGTGCTATGCATGGACATTATGAGGAAATAGCTGGTGAATATCAAAGTGTATTGAAAGCACTAGCTACAGACGACTCCTTAAAAGAATAGCAAAGATTCCAACACCTCTGTTCAGAAAGGAACCACCTAGTGCATGAAGCTAAGTTAAGGACAGAGTCAAGAATTGCGCAACTGCAAGAAATGGCATCCCATGCTTCTGAGTCTACCAGACGTTCAAAACACACATCTAAGTCGCGGTCCTCAAAATCCTCTACACTCAGTGAGCAACTTATAAAAGCACGTGCAGAGGCAGAAGCTACTAAGATACAGGCGACCTTTGCACTGGAGAAGACAGCCATGGAAGCCAAAGCAGCCCAGGAGAAGGCAGCCATGGAAGCCAAAGTAGCCCAGGAGAAGGCAGCCATGGAAGCTAGCGCAGCTCAGCAGAGGGCAGAGTTGGAAGCTCTAGAAAAACAGTGTGAACACGCTACAGCCATGGCAAGGTTAAAGGTCTTTGAGCAGGCTGCCAGCGGAAGTGAAAGCGACAGCATTAGTCTGAGTGATGTGGATGTCGAGGATCCCCTCAAGCGCACTAGAGACTATGTGCTAAGCCAATACAGTGAACCCTTATTTGCCACAAATGTTCCTGTCAAAAATGACATCACCACAGAGCAACAGGGCACAGTATCTTCTGCAGCACACCGCATTCAAGCTCAACACGATGTCCTGCCAATCCAGCATACAGTTTCTTCTTCCTTCATGGATCCCCAAAGCTCTACAGCTCAGCAAATTCAATATACCGATACGCAGACAAATACCAATGTCTTACCATACCACCAGACTGTAAGTAAGCATCCAGTTTCACACCCACATGTGGCTAAACCTATGGACTTTAAGCTAGCTCCTAGGCTGAATGCCTATGCAGAACCATTTCTACCCATGTCTGTTAACCAGAACCCCACTAATAATGTAAACACCGCTACTCAGCCAGCGATTCAATATGTAAAGTCAGAGAGAACAGACATGTCTGAGTTTGCAAGGTACATGGCTCGCCGTGAGCTTACGAAAACTGGACTTATAAGGTTTGATGACCAACCTGAGAACTACAGAGGATGGAAATGCACCTTTAAAACCACAACTAATGACCTCGGCATTACTGCAGCCGAAGAACTAGACTTGCTTATTCGGTGGCTTGGTCCACAGTCTGCAGAACGTGTAAAAAGACTCAGATCTGCCCACATTCACAATCCCACAGCAGGCCTCACTGCTGCCTGGGAAAGACTGGAGAAAACTTACGGCAGTCCCGAAGCAATAGAGAATGCTCTGTTCAAACGATTGCAAGAGTTTCCAAAGATATCTGGCAAGGATAACCAGAAATTCCAAGAGCTCAGTGACCTACTCATGGAGCTTCTACTAGCTAAGGCAGACATTCACCTACCAGGCCTCAGTTACCTAGATACTGCTCGTGGCATAAACCCAATAGTCGCCAAGTTGCCTTATAATATTCAAAAAAGGCAAAACATAATATCACAGATAGATGTCAGTGAATGAACAAAGTCCTGGGGCATGACATTGTCCTTCAATAAACCGTTGCCGTAATTCAAGGCAGTAGGTACAATAAAGCCAAGCAATGGCGGCACTCGGGAGCCGTGATGATTTCGCATTGCTGGGGTTGTAGTTACACATTATTTTTGTATAACCCCTTTGAGTAATTATGTTTACAGACTGTGAACACGGCTTATATGTATATTATGCATGGAGTGGTAGACACCAGTAGAGGGCAGTGTTTATCAGCATATCCTGGCTCTATAAGGACACCTGCAGGATCCCCTATATCAGGGTCTCAAACTCAATTTCCCCGGGGGTCACTGGAGGTAGAGTCTGGGTGAGGCTGGGCCGCATCAGGTTTTCCACAAGCTATTCGCGCCACAGCAAATTTAGCGCCGCCTACTTTTATGCTGACTCCGCCCACTCTTATTCATTTTCCATGTGTCCCCCACACAGTATAATCCTCCTACCTGTACATTATGTCCCCATATTATAATGTTCCCTTCCAACTGCCCCACAGTATTAGGTCCCTCTCCTGGTGCCCCAGTATAAACATGTAACTGGAGCAGCTGGAGGGGGCCATTAACAGTGGGGGGCAATACATTAATGGTAGCTGAAGTGGCACATTAATCTGGGGGTAACTAGATGGGGACATTAAACTCAGGCAGCTAGAAGCAGACATTAAACCGTAGGGGTAGCTGGAGGGTGACATTAAACTGGGGACAACTAGAGGCAGACAGGTCCCCCCCACCTACCTCCACGGTTTAATGCCCCCTCCAGTTGTTCCCAGTTTAAGTGCCCCCCTTCATGTACCCCCAGTTTCATCTCCCCCCACCATTTCTCCCCCAGTTTCATATCCCCTTTCATCTGCCCCATTTTATGTCCCCCCTCCATCTGCCCCCCCCCATCCCCATCTCCGCCATGGGGGGGGGATAGGAGGACAGTTTAAGTACAACACTAAAGGGACATTAGGACGGTTAGGAGCTATGTATTGAGGTGGGGCTGCGAGTTATTGTCCCGAGGGCCGCGAGTTTGAGACCCCTGCCCTATATGTATAGGCTTCAGTCTATATGGGAATCCTGTGAAGCTTATACAGTCCTATGAAAAAGTTTGGGCACCCCTATTAATCTTAATCATTTTTAGTTCTAAATATTTTGGTGTTTATAACAGCCATTTCAGTTTGATATATCTAATAACTGATGGACACAGTAATATTTCAGGATTGAAATGAGGTTTATTGTACTAACAGAAAATGCGCAATATGCATTAAACCAAAATTTGACCGGTGCAAAAGTATGGGCACCTCAACAGAAAAGTGACATTAATATTTAGTAGATCCTCCTTTTGCAAAGATAACAGCCTCTAGTCGCTTCCTGTAGCTTTTAATCAGTTCCTGGATCCTGGATGAAGGTATTTTGGACCATTTCTTTCTACAAAACAAGTCAAGTTCAGGTAAGTTTGATGGTCACCGAGCATGGACAGCCCGCTCTCAAATGATCTGAAAACAAAGATTGTTCAACATAGTTGTTCAGGGGAAGGATACAAAACGTTGTCTCAGAGATTTAACCTGTCAGTTTCCACTGTGAGGAACATAGTAAGGAAATGGAAGACCACAGGGACAGTTCTTGTTAAGCCCAGAAGTGGCAGGCCAAGAAAAATATCAGAAAGGCAGAGAAGAAGAATGGTGAGAACAGTCAAGGACAATCCACAGACCACCTCCAAAGAGCTGCAGCATCATCTTGCTGCAGATGGTGTCACTGTGCATCGCTCAACAATACAGCGCACTTTGCACAAGGAGAAGCTGTATGGGAGAGTGATGAGAAAGAAGCCGTTTCTGCACGTACGCCACAAATAGAGTTGCCTGAGGTATGCAAAAGCACATTTGGACAAGGCAGCTTCATTTTGGAAACAAAGATTGAGTTGTTTGGTTATAAAAAAAGGCGTTATGCATGGCGTCCAAAAAGAAACAGCATTCCAAGAAAAACACTTACTACCCACTGTAAAATTTGGTGGAGGTTCCATCATGCTTTGGGGCTGTGTGGCCAATGCCGGCATCGGGAATCTTGTTAAAGTTGAGGGTCGCATGGATTCCACTCAGTATCAGCAGATTCTTGAGAATAATGTTCAAGAATCAGTGACGAAGTTGAAGTTACGCCGGGGATGGATATTTCAGCAAGACAATGATCCAAAACACTGCTCCAAATCAACTCAGGCATTCATGCAGAGGAACAATTACAATGTTCTGGAATGGCCATCCCAGTCCCCAGACCTGAATATCATTGAACATCTGTGGGATGATTTGAAGCGGGCTGTCCATGCTCGGCGACCATCAAACTTAACTGAACTTGAATTGTTTGTCCAAAATACCTTTATCCAGGATCCAGGAACTGATTAAAAGCTACAGGAAGCGACTAGAGGTTGTTATCTTTGCAAAAGGAGGATCTACTAAATATTAATGTCACTTTTCTGTTGAGGTGCCCATACTTTTGCACCGGTCAAATTTTGGTTTAATGCATATTGCACATTTTCTGTTAGTACAATAAACCTCATTTCAATCCTGAAATATTACTGTGTCCATCAGTTATTAGATATATCAAACTGAAATGGCTGTTGCAAACACCAAAATATTTAGAACTAAAAATGATTAAGATTAATAGGGGTGCCCAAACTTTTTCATAGGACTGTATCTGCTGCTATGTGTCCATCCGTTTACAGCCTTGGAACTTGTCAGTAATTAAGTTTTTATATATAACTTGTAAGTCCTCGTTACTAATCCTTTCAGCATACCTCCCAACTTTTGAAGAACTGAAAGAGGGACAAAATGTGCGGCGCGCTATGCGCGCCGCAGCAAATTTAGCCCCGCCCACTTTTGTGTTGACTCCACCCACTCGTTAATTTTTCATGTGCCCGCACACAGTATAATCCTCCTACAGTCACCCGTAAATTATATGTCCCCCCTCTATCTCTCCCCCAGTTTCATATACACCCTTCATCTTCCTCCAGTTTCATGTCCCCCATCTCTGCCCTCAGATTCATGTCCTCTCCATCTCCTCCCCCAGATTCATGTCCCCCATCTCTGCCCCCAGATTCATGTCCCTCCATATCTGCCCCCAGATTCATGTCCCCACATCTCTCCCCCAGTTTCATATACACCCTTCATCTTCCTCCAGTTTCATGTCCCCCATCTCTGCCCTCAGATTCATGTCCTCTCCATCTCCTCCCCCAGATTCATGTCCCCCATCTCTGCCCCCAGATTCATGTCCCTCCATTTCTGCCCCCAGATTCATGTCCCCACATCTCTGCCCCCAGATTCATGTCCCACATCTCTGCCCCCAGTTTCATGTCCCCATCTCCTCCCCCAGATTCCTGTCCCTCCATCTCTGCCCCCAGATTCATGTCCCCCATCTCTGCCCCCACATTCATGTCCTCTCCATCTCTGCCCCCAGTGTCATGCCGTCCTCTCCATCTCTGCCCCCAGTGTCATGCCGTCCTCTCCTTCATCTGCCCCCAGATTCACGTTCCACCTCCACATTAAACTTACCTTCTCCTCCGCTCCCTCGCCGCCTCTCTCGCTGACACATGCGGCTGAAGGAAGGAGCTGACACAGGTCAGCTCCTCGCTTCGCCGCTGCCCGCCTCTCTCCCTGACACATGCGGCTGAAGCTGCTCGCGTGCTCGCTTCGCCGCTGCGTCTCTCTCTCGCTGACACATGCGGCTGAAGCGAGGAGCTGACCTGTGTCAGCTCCTCACTTCGCCGCTGCCGCCGGCTCCTGGCTTGTACATCGCGTCTACAAGCCAGGAGCCGGTGGTAGCAGCGAAGCGAGGAGCTGACACAGTACAGCTCCTCGCTTCAGCCGCATGTGTCAGGGAGAGAGGCGGGCAGCGGCGAAGCGAGGAGCTGACCTGTGTCAGCTCCTTGCTTCAGCCGCATATGTGTTCAACTCAGATCTGCGTCCTCTGGACATACCTCCCTCCAACCGGGACCGCGGGACATGTCACCCAAATCGTGACTGTCCCGCGGAAATCGGGACGGTTGGGAGGTATGCTTTCAGCTTGGTCATACACATCAGATGATTCTAAACGACTCCTAGATCTGCAGCAAAAGGAAAGAAAAGTTAATGAATAAGATAATTAGATCCCAAATTTAACTCTCCCCTCCCCTAAAAATAATAATAATAATTGTGTGATAGTGTAGTGCAACACAGAGGCCAGGAGAGGGAGGTGTTGGTGAAATAGAATTACCTGTAGTACAGATGTCCAGCAGCAGAGGGCAGTATCCTCCATCAGACATTTCCTGCCATCAGCTGTCAGCCCCAGTTTACATTGGTGAACAAAGTATTGGCACTAAAACCCGCCTAGATATTTGCTCAAAATATGGAAGGTAAATGTGTTTTATTATGAGTAGAGATGAGCGAGCAGTTAAATACTCGAGATTCGATATTCGTTTCAAGTACCCCTCAATATTCGACTACTCGAATCGAATATTGAACCCTATTATAGTCTATGGGAGGAAAATGCTCATTTCAGGGGTAGGCAACGTTCGGTCAAATTATACTTACCAAGTGCACGAGTGAGGGTCGGGCTGGATCCTCCGAGAAGTCTTCTCCGTGCAGCTGTAAGCCGTGTACCGAGGTGGGCTCCCCAGGATACAGCGAAGTCACGAACAAAGGAAGTGAGTCCAATTCAATTTAACCAAGATAGGACTTTACTTAGTTTAGATAACCTCTTTTGTCCAAAAGAACACTCCCAGGTATTACATTTACACAGCCTAGAGGCTGGGACCCTGGTGTTATACAGCACGGTGCCCACTAGTGTGGCCTTCAATATACTCCAAGCTTTTACCTACCTGCAGGCTGCACCTATGCAGCTGCCTGTTACCTGTTATTACCCTATTACACAGGAACAATTCAGTGTGTGTGACACAGGCATCCGGCGGTGTAACACCAGGGTTTACAATCTTATCACAATACTACTAAATTCCCCCCAAACCAAGTACAACTAAGCAAGTATAATAGTTGGTTAGCTTGCAAGCCAAACAGTGTAAAGTTAAACTAAATGTTGCTCCCAGACTTCCTTACAAGTCCCTCTCTGGGAGATAGAACTCTGTAGAAATCCTCTGTGCGTGCACGCTTACTTCTGTTGGGTACCTTTTAGTCTCTGTTAGCATCAGGGTGAAGAGGAGCTCCTCGGACAGCATGCGGTCTCACTGACAGTCTCACTTCTCAGCCAAGTCTCTGACAGTAATCTTCTCCTTAGGATGGTGTCTGTACAGACTCTGAAAGTCTCAAATCCTCAGCTATTCTTGCTGTGGCTTCTCCCTCCAAGG
Source organism: Leptodactylus fuscus (assembly GCF_031893055.1). Taxonomy (NCBI): domain Eukaryota; kingdom Metazoa; phylum Chordata; class Amphibia; order Anura; family Leptodactylidae; genus Leptodactylus; species Leptodactylus fuscus. The sequence continues at coordinate 16,233,525 of NC_134269.1, read as the reverse complement.
ACCCTCTCTGCACAGAGATGTCTCCACAGCTCTCTCTTCTCCTCTAGAGTCCAGCACACTCTGACTCAAAATGGCTCCTAGAACCTTCCTCCAACGATCAGGGTCTCCACATCAATCTTCCAGGGGCATACAGCCTTTTTCCTTTTACTTGTTATCTTGCAACAGCGACCTCTCGTGGTCAAACAACAAAATGTCAGGTTATGAAAACACCAACTCAATTACACATTGCACATTCACTACACAGGGGCTGTTTCACCCTCTTACATGCCACCCCACTAGAGGTTGACGTCCCTGGCAACCTTTCCCATATAAACTCATCTTGTGCATAGCGCTGTGGGGTACCCCGGCATTGGACCTGGCTGTCCTACGCAGAGTCACAGAATCAGGGGCACCCGGCACACCCAATAATGGCTGTTCTGCAGGTTGTACAACTCCCTCCCTGGGCGGCAAACTAGACTCGACTTGGTTCCCTGGATCGGCTGGGGCAGGGACAACCCACCACTCATCGTCTAAGGGGGTTTCCCTGGTAGCAATGCTAGGAGCCTGTACCACCTCGTCGGCCACCGAGTGTTCAAAATTGCAGCGTCTTAACATGTTACGGTGAAGGTTCCTTGAGGGTCCTCCAGTCCCTACTGGCTGTACCTCATACACTGGAATATCAGGGTCTACCTTTCGCTTCACAACATATGGTACCGCCTCCCACCGCCCATCCAATTTTCCCGTTGGCCTCTTGGCCCTGACAATCACACGATCACCTGGGGCGTACTCATCCCTCTGCACCGGCCCTGGGTTGGGGTGTACTATTTGTCTCATGCGTTCACCCACAACCTTATGTACTGCTCTCAGTCGGCGACGGTGTTCTTGCGCCCATGCGGTAGTGCTCCTTGGAGGAGGCTGCATTGGATCTGGCATGTGGAGATCCTCAATCTCTTGACCTGCCCTCCCAAACATCAACATGTGTGGAGAGTAACCAGTGGTGTTGTGTACTCTATTGTTATAGGCCCACATCAGTTCAGGTAGATACTCTGGCCACCGAGCTTTTTGACTATCCTCTAGCGTCCGCAACATCTGTATCAAGGTGCGGTTGAACCGCTCGCATGCCCCGTTCCCCTGTGGATGATATGGGGTCGTGCGAGAACGTTCGATCCCATAGAGTTGATACAATTTACTCATCAAAGCCCCCTGAAAGCACGCCCCCTGATCTGAATGGATTTTCTGTGGACACCCAAACACTTGTATAAAGTGTTTGCAGACCGCTTCGGCAGCGGATTCAGCCGTCTGATCTCTGGTGGGTACAGCTACTGCATACTTTGTAAAATGGTCCGTCATAACCAAACAGTAAGAATGTCCTGAGGTAGAGTACCCAATCTGTACATAATCAATCATTAGAATTTGCAGGGGGGCAGATGTTTGAATAGTTTGTACAGGGGCACGTGGTTCGGGACTTTTACTCAGCCCGCAGGACCGACATTGAAGACATGCCTTGGTCACCATCTTTCCCAAATCTGGACAATACACAAATCGTTGGAGCCATTGGTACGTTTTGGCACTCCCAAAATGGGCCCCACTCTCATGGGCTTCCTGAGCGGCTACTGGTCCCAATGACATCGGGATGACAATCTGTTGCCGGTGTTGCAGCTCTGACTGTATGTATATGGTCCGACATAGGAGTCCTTGGATGACAACCAGCTTATCCCACTGTCTCAGTAACTTCTGACCCTCTTGGGTTAAGCTAGCCCGCTCATTCGGCCGTGGCCAGATCTTAGTCCGGATCCACTCTTTCACTTTACATAGGTCCGGACAACTATTTTGAACCCTTTCCCAATCTTCCAATGTCTTCCCCAGCACCATCGGCATCCCTGAAGCCACCCCACTTGAATGGGTTATGTTCTGGAATGGCGGTATTCTGCCGAGGTGTGGGATTTCACTGTCTTCTAGCCCTTCCTCTCCACTCTTGGTTGGCAACCCCACAGGGACTCGGGAGAGGGCATCAGCGTTGCCATTCTCTCTCCCTGATCGGAACTGGATACGGTATTGATACTTGGAAAGGCGGGACATCCACCTCTGCTCAAGGGCACCTAACTTAGCGTTCTCTAAGTGTGCTAAAGGGTTATTGTCTGTCATCACAATCACTTCTGCACCCGTCAGATACTCTGTGAATCTTTCAGTCATGGCCCATACAAGTGCCAAAAGCTCCAACTTAAAGGAGCTGTAGTTGTCGGAGTTACGCTCTGACTCCCTTAAGGACCGGCTGCCATAGGCAATCACCCTCTCACGTCCATCTTGAACTTGAGATAGCACAGCTCCCAAACCATGTAGACTTCCATCGGTGTACAACAGGAATGGCTTATCAAACTGTGCATAGGCCAGGATCGGGGTACTGGTCAGAGCTTTCTTTAACCCCTCAAAGGCTTCTTGCTGTCGTGGCCCCCACTCAATGGGGCGATTCTTGGGTCCACCAGCTGTGCCTCTCAGTAGTTCATTTAGGGGGCCAGCCCGATGAGAGAACTTGGGTATGAATCTCCTGTAATAACCGGCCAACCCTAGAAAGGCTTGTACTTCACGCAGGGTTCTTGGTTGGGGCCACTTCTGGACAGCCTCCACCTTGCTGGGCGCAGGTTGTACCCCTTCCGGAGTGACTACATGTCCCAAGTACTCTATTCGCTGCTGGAATAGTTGACACTTCTTGGGCTTGATTTTTAGCCCATGATCACGCATTCGCCCTAGGACCTGCCGCAGCTTTTCGAGATGATCTTCAAATGAGGACCCAAACACTACAACGTCATCCAAATATATCAATACCGACTTAAAGTTTAGGTCACCCAAACAGAGTTCCATCAACCGCTGAAATGTCCCTGGGGCATTGGACAGACCGAAAGGCATTCTGTTAAACTCATAGAGTCCCATGGGTAAGATAAACGCTGTCTTGGCCTTGTCCTTTTCGGCCACTGGCACTTGCCAATATCCACTGGCCAAGTCAAGCGTTGAGAAATACTTGGCATGACCGAGGGAGGATAGTGACTCTTCAATCCGTGGAAGGGGGTATGCATCACGGACGGTCTTAGCATTTAGTTTCCGGTAATCTATGCAGAAACGGAGACTTCCGTCTTTCTTCCGCACCAAGACCACCGGAGCAGCCCATGGGCTCTTACTCTCCTGGATCACTTGATTCTCCAGCATGCTAGCCACCATTTCTTTCACCTCCTGATACATCTTGGGGGGAATCTGCCTATACCGCTCCCGAATAGGCGCAGCGTCGCCAGTGGGGATTTCGTGTTCAATGGCGGTAGCACACCCGAAGTCTTCATCGTGTCTTGAAAACGCCTCCTGGAATTCCCACAGAGTGTCCTCCAGAAGCTTCTGTTGTCCCGGGGTCAGAGACTGGCGATCTACTCCTATCAGAGACATGATCACTTGGCCATTCCACTCTGCCATTGGAGCCTGCCTTTGCTGGACCTTCACAGCATAGGTCCAAGACGACCTCCCATCAGGCTGCAACGTGAAGCTCTTCCGGCGAAGGATGTCACCCCCGGGCACGTGAACTTCAGCCAGCAGGGTATTCCCAGGCACGAACAACTCACTGTCCAGAACGTTGAGACAGCGTATAGGCACACACCCATCCTTCACAGTGGCAAGTGCTCGGGCTACCAGAGGGCGGGTCTGCGTTTCTCCCTGCAGGGCAGGCTCTATCAAGACCTCTAGTCCATTTAATGGTCGTCCAGCCCCCACCGGAAGCATCACAATATTTTCCTGTCGCGGTGGAATCTTCATTGGGGCACTCAGCGGCACCTTCACGTATCCAATGGAGCGCCCTGCCATGGTGCTCTTCTGCAAACTACAGCTCCTCACCATCTGCTGTAGGACCTTCTGAGTCGGCCGGTGTGTGGTGGCCCGCTGCTAGTATTTAGGTCCTTCCTTTGCATAAAGGTGATGATCTAGGTCTCTCAGCACGTTCATGCCCAGCGTCACATCGAGTCCTCTCCTGGACGGATGGTCTATCAGCACGATCCCCTTTTTGCCAATGTCTTGCCCAAACAGCCGGACCCGCATCCAGACGATCCCTTGTACGTCCATCGCACCATTGTTGGCAGCTATCAACCGGATGACACTTCCATCCTCTGGCTCCATCATATGTCCGAAGTGTCTCTCGAAGAACTCCAGGGGCATCAGGGTGCACTCCGATCCAGTATCAACTAAGCAGCGTACCTTCTGGCCCTCCAGCTCAGCTTCCATAACGGGGCTGCTAGCATATAGATCGCATTCATCACATACGGGGCTTGATTGTTGGTGAACCGCCACAGGACGCCCCGTTACTGCGGCGGTCGGGAGTTTAAAGCCGGCTCGGGTTCCACCTCCCCCTTACACTCTCTGGCGATATGGCCATACTGTCTGCAACTCCAGCAGAGGGGTCCCCTTGATCCCTGTCCAGCTGATGAGCCTCGGTTGGTGGGTCCTCGGCCACGGTGTACTCTCAGCGGGGGAGAGTAGGACGATGCGGTCATTTCTGGAACCATGGATTGACCTGCTCGCATCTGGGACACCTCCAGTCGGAGTTCTCTCATTTCTGCCCGTAGAGCCTGGACTACATCCTTTAAGGACCCTGGGTCTTCAGGACCTCCTCGGGTCCCTGTCACTTGGGTGCTACTCACGGACTTCACATTCACAGCCACGGGCGCTTCTTCCCTCTCTACAGCAGCCAGGTAAACATTATAGAATGTCAGGTTGGCATCTGCCCGGATCATCTCTTGCAGTTTATCCTGTAACAACTTATTGGATAACCCTAGGATGAATTGATCTCGTAGCAGCCGGTCCACTTCTTTGAAGGCTCCCATAGCCTCTGAGTCCCGTCGCTGCACTTCATTCAGCATCTCTTGTAAGGCGTTAGAGTATTGCGTTAAAGTCTCACCCTCCCTCTGTGACCGATTGAAGAAGTTGCTCCGCAACTGCGCTACCTTGGCACGCCCTCCCTGAGCTCCCTCTAGCAGAGCAAATATTTTTTCTAAAGTGTCTCTTTCCGATTCGGGCCGTACCATCACTGTCCGTCTAGCGTCACCTTCTAGGGCCCCTAATGCTATCTCTGCACGCAGTTCCGGTATCAGGTTGCTCAGTCTAACTATACTTCGTACCCTTTCAGTCCAGTCCTGCAACGTCATATTATTACCGTCAAACTTTGGCAGATGCTGCATTAGTGCCCCGGCCGATAAGTACCCCACTTGGGCCGGCATTACCAGCGCTGGGGCTTGCTGTGCAGGGGCACCCTGGACCACCACAGCTGGTGCCAGGGGATTCTCTCCCGCCACATTCCCGTCCATGAGGGTCGCTGTATCCTGCCGACTACGCCAAGTTGTAAGCCGTGTACCGAGGTGGGCTCCCCAGGATACAGCGAAGTCACGAACAAAGGAAGTGAGTCCAATTCAATTTAACCAAGATAGGACTTTACTTAGTTTAGATAACCTCTTTTGTCCAAAAGAACACTCCCAGGTATTACATTTACACAGCCTAGAGGCTGGGACCCTGGTGTTATACAGCCCGGTGCCCACTAGTGTGGCCTTCAATATACTCCAAGCTTTTACCTACCTGCAGGCTGCGCCTATGCAGCTGCCTGTTACCTGTTATTACCCTATTACACAGGAACAATTCAGTGTGTGTGACACAGGCATCCGGCGGTGTAACACCAGGGTTTACAATCTTATCACAATACTACTAAATTCCCCCCAAACCAAGTACAACTAAGCAAGTATAATGGTTAGTTAGCTTGCAAGCCAAACAGTGTAAAGTTAAACTAAATGTTGCTCCCAGACTTCCTTAAAAGTCCCTCTCTGGGAGATATAACTCTGTAGAAATCCTCTGTGACTTAGTCCTTTTACCAGACAGGTAGATAGTTCACCAGTATTGCAGCCTGGGGTGATGATTATACCTAACTAACTAACTACAGGCTTTTTACTCAGTCCCAGCAATATGGTGCAAAACTTGCAGTGTGGTGCGTGCACGCTTACTTCTGTTGGGCACCTTTTAGTCTCTGTTAGCATCAGGGTGAAGAGGAGCTCCTCGGACAGCATGCGGTCTCACTGGCAGTCTCACTTCTCAGCCAAGTCTCTGACAGTAATCTTCTCCTTAGGATGGTGTCTGGACAGACTCTGAAAGTCTCAAATCTTCAGCTATTCTTGCTGTGGCTTCTCCCTCCAAGGACCCTCTCTGCACAGTGATGTCTCCACAGCTCTCTCTTCTCCTCTAGAGTCCAGCACACTCTGACTCAAAATGGCTCCTAGAACCTTCCTCTAACGATCAGGGTTTCCACATCAATCTTCCAGGGGCATGCAGCCTTTTTCCTTTTACTTGTTATCTTGCAACAGCGACCTCTCGTGGTCAAACAACAAAATGTCAGGTTATGAAAACACCAACTCAATTACACATTGCACATTCACTACACAGGGGCTGTTTCACCCTCTTACACAGCGTCCCTGCGGCGTCTTCCAGCTCTGAAATCACTCTGCCAGGCACTGGGCCTGGGCAGAGCCGACTGCGCATGTCCGCACTACAAGAAAATGTCCGCTTACAGTCAAAGCGCCCATTTTGTTGTAGCGCGGGCATGCGCAGTCGGCTCTGCCCAGGTCCGATGCCTGGCAGAGTGATTTCAGAGCCGGAAGACGCCGCGGGGAAGCTGCACGGAGAAGACTTCTAAAGGTAGGAGAAGAACCAGCATTGATTGGCCGACTGTATAGCATTCGGCCAATCAATGCTGGTTCTGCATCAAATTTTTCCATTCGAATAGCGAGTGGTACTCAATCAAGTACGAGTACGAATACCTACTCGCTCATCTCTAATTATGAGCACTACAATTCTGTTCTTCCCCCCCTCCTGTATACATGACATAATTACAATAATATTATTAAATACACCTCCTTTGTGGCCCCCCCCCAGAACATCCCCCACTGGGCCTGGCCTCCGACAACAAGCAAATTTAGCTTCGCCCACTTTTATACTGACTCCACCCATTCTCATTCATCTTCCATGTGCCCCCACACTGTATACAGTCACCCGTACATTATACACCCCACAAAAGGGTTTCCGTTTTTTAAGTGGATTGGGTTTCTGTTCTTCATGAAGCTCGTGCCCCTTGTACACCACATCCATACCTCTAATGCCCCGACCTCTCACCTGCCAATACACATACTCTAATACAAGGGGGCATTCACACGGAGTATAGTGACGCTGATTCTGCCACGATAACTCTCCGCAGAATCAGCGCTGATAAAAAGACTCCCATTGACTTGAATGGTTTCCGTTTTCCATGGGGAATACATTGAAATCAATGGGAGTCTTTTTATCAGCGCCGATTCTGCCGCGAGTTATCATGGCAGAATCAGCGCCACTTTACTCTATGTGAATGCCCCCTAGTTTCCACATCCCCGCACACTACTTACCCAGGGAGACGCTGAAGGTAACTCAGCTTTGCTCTTCTCTGCGTTGGACTGGGCTGTAGAGGAGGGCGAGGGCTCAGAGGTCACGAGCTCAGTCTCCTCTCCTGGCTCAGCAGGAGGTCGTGTGAGTGAGAGGGGAGGAGACGCAGCGGAGAGTCGGGAGATCGGGGTAAAGTGAGTCTTTAAAACACTTGGACGGAGCGGGACAAGCTCTAATCTGTTCGGGACGGTGGGACAGGACTGCAAAAGCGTGACTGACCTGCCAAAATCGGGACGGTTGGGAGGTATGGGTACAGGGAGGAGTGTCTAATGACATCATAGCAGGTACCAAGAGTAGTATCTAATGACATCTCAGCACATCCAGGGAGGAGTGTCTTATGACATCACAGCAGGTACAGAGGGGTGTGTCTAATGACATCACATCTTATACAGGGAGGAATGTCTAATGACATAATAGCATCTATAGAGGGATGTTTCTAATGACATCACAGGTTGTACAGAAAAGAGTATCACATCACAGCAAGTACAGAGAGGTGTGTCTAATGACATCACAGCACATCCAGCTAGGAGTGTCTTATGACATCACATCAGGCACAGAGAGGTATTATTGTACTATAACATGGAGACTTTCCCAGCAGTTATGGAGTTAATGACCACATTAGAAATGTCATTGATGTCTACAGTCCCCACAAGGTCGGATGGCAGAACTCTACACAAACAGGAATCCAAAAAATACCCCTGTGATGAGTTTTTTTTATCAAGGAATGGAATCATTTAGTAACCGAGAGATCAATAAAGATCGATGAAATGGATAATATTTAATGAAGAGGAAAAATGTGAGAAAAATACAAGCGGGGAAATAAATTATTTAAAAAAAAATAAAAAATGGAGTCAACTATTAAGCCCTATTCACATTACCAATAATGACGGCCATCACACGGCTGCATTAAAATGAATGCATGTGAATGGGGCTATTTACATGACCAAATTTTTAGGACAGTCCTGTCTTATTTTTGCCTCTTTTCACGGACCCCTCAATAGCCTTAGGCCCTATTCACACATAAGTGGAAAAAGGCCGTGTGACGGTGATTTTTGGATTGGCTGTCACATGGCAATTTCTGGAACCGTGAAGGTCCTGGGACTTTTTTTTTGATGGGTTGTTTTTCACAGCTAACAAGAAAATAAAACTGACCTACCTGGACATAGACAGATCCATGTGAATACACCCATAGACATTCATGGGTTTAAAAATGGCCACTGAAAAAATGCCCATCAGACAGCTGTTCCTCACCGTCATGCCCGTCCAGTGGGCTTTAGTAAACCAACACGGCCCAACCGGACCATGAGAACGATTTGTGGCCTAAAGGATGATAAAACAAGAGAATTTGCTGATGAAAAAAAGCTGAAAAAAAATTACTATTTAATTTGCACAAAAAACTATTTACACAAAAAAATGTGAATTTATATGTCCGGTACACAGAGAACCATCAGATGACCAGTAGGGGTGAGGAAAGGTTATTTCTTATTGTCCCTCACCTCCTCTAGACCGCCATTTCTTAAAGGGATCCTATCATTAAAACACGTTAAAAAGACTCCCATTGACAGTGGCGGATCCAGGCTTTGCAGGGCCCTGGGCAATTGACTTTGGTGGGGCCCTACTTGGAACATGGGAACAGGGGGTCTGGGGGTCCCTTCCAGGATTTTTGGAAAAAATTAGCCCTAAGGGTGCATTCAGACTACGTAACGCCGGGCGTGTATGAGAGCCGTACACGCCGGCATTACGGCAGACTGCCGAACACTTCCCATTCACTTCAATGGGAGCGCTCGTAACAGCGGCGTTTACGAGCGCTCCCATTGAGGTGAATGGGAAGTGTTCGGCAGTCTGCCGTAATGCCGGCGTGTACGGCTCTCATACACGCCGGCGTTACGTAGTCTGAATGCACCCTAAAATTGCGTTTTTCAAAAGCGATTAATATTTTCCGCCATTACATTCTGACATTACAATAAATACAATGCAGTAATACTCACAGGAGACGTCTCCCCACATTTCCCGTCTCTTCCCTTTGGACCGCCATGACCACTTGTTTAAGCTGTGACTTGACTCTGCAAAGTTTGAAAACACAGATATCTTCGACTCCTCACTCTCCATGCACCCAACCCCTATATATATATATATATATATATATATATATATCTATATATCTCCCACAGCGGCCCCTGCAGCCTATATTATGCCCCACAGTGGCACAATAGACTAGTGGGTATAATAGAGGTTACAGGGGCCACAGTGGACCCTTCAAGCTCTATTATTATACTCAGGGGTCGTTTCAGACCCCCGAATATAATAATCGGAGCGCCAGGGGAGATGAGAGAACATAATAAACACTGTTACTCACCTCTCTGGGATCCGATGTTAAAGAGGACCTTTCATGGGTTTGGGCAAAGGCAGTTCTATATACCGCTGGACAGCCAACAGTGCGCTGAATTCGGTATAGCGGTATATAGTACTGCCTTTGCCCAAACCCATGAAAGGACCTCTTTAATCTTAGCAGGCTTCGGGCCTATATGGTCCTGCTAGCACAGGCTTTGGGCCTATATACTAATATATAGACCACGCGACGTCTGGGCATTATTATATAGGCCCGAAACCTGCTTGGATTAACATCAGATCCCGGAGAGGTGAGTAACACTGTTTATTATGTTCGCTCACCTCCCCTGGGGCTCCAATTATTATACTCGGAGGTCTGAAAAGAACCCCCGAGTATAATAATAGTGGCAGTGGGATCGCGGCCTGGCCCGGGCCTATTCACTGCTGGCCTCCGTGGCCTATAGTACAAAGGGAAGCAGGGTCAGGTAGCGGCCTATTATAAAACCAAAAAATTGTTATTATTAGAGATGAGCAAACACTATTCGAAACAGCCGTTTCCCATAGAAATGAATGGAAGCAAGCGGCACGCAGACTTTGCCGGCAGCCGGCTGTTTCGAATAGTGTTTGCTCATCTCTAGTTATTATACTTACCGATCGTGCTGCTGCTGCTTCCGCTGCCTCTCCTATCTACGTATCAGCATAGGTGGCGTGATGACGCCGCCTACGCTGATACGTAGATGTCTGAACCAGCGCACAGAGAATGGCAGCTCTTCTGCGCTGGGTCCAAGAAAAAAAAAAAAATAAATCGCCCGGGCTGCCGCCCCCATTAGAGGTGCAGCGCTGGGTCTGGTTGTGTATTACATATTGAGGGCCAGTTACCTCAGTAGATGGACAGCGATTTTTAACTCACATTGTCCGGTGTTTTTGTCTTCACCATGTATGTTTGTCTCTGAATGTGTACCCCAGCCAGGGGTGACAAAGGAAAAAAAGCTTTTTAAGCGAATGAAATAAAGAATTTTTTTACCGTCATGAGTTGCTGACCCTTCAATCAAACCTTGGTTTGTACAGATTGAAAAAATTTTTCTATTTGCTCCGGTGAGTCAAGGAGAACAGGGTCGTGCACCAGAATTTCTACCAGAAATATAAGGGTGAGCTACTTCTCGATTTTCTTTATTGTGTCTAAGAATATAACTACTATAATACTGCTCCTATGTACAAGAATATAACTACTATAATACTACTCCTATGTACAAGAATATAACTACTATAATACTACTCATATGTACAAGAATATAACTACTATAATACTACTCCTATGTACAGGAATATAACTACTATAATACTACTCCTATGTACAAGAATATAACTACTATAATACTACTCCTATGTACAAGAATATAACTACTATAATACTGCCCTATGTACAAGAATATAACTACTATAATACTGCCCTATGTACAAGAATATAACTACTATAATACTACTCCTATGTACAGGAATATAACTACTATAATACTACCCCCTATGTACAAGAATATAACTACTATAATACTACCTCCTATGTACAAGAATATAACTACTATAATACTACCTCCTATGTACAAGAATATACCTTCTATAATACTACTCCTATGTACAAGAATATAACTACTATAATACTACCCCCTATGTACAAGAATATAACTACTATAATACTACTCCTATGTACAAGAATATAACTACTATAATACTGCCAGCTATGTACAAGAATATAACCACTATAATACTGCCAGCTATGTACAAGAATATAACTACTATAATACTGCTCCTATGTACAAGAATATAACTACTATAATACTGCCTCCTATGTAGAAGAATATAACTACTATTATACTACTCCTATGTACAAGAATATAACTACTATAATACTGCTCCTATGTACAAGAATATAACTACTATAATACTACTCCTATGTACAAGAATATAACTACTATAATACTACCTCCTATGTACAAGAATATAACTACTATAATACTGCTCCTATGTACAAGAATATAACTACTATAATACTACTCCTATGTATAAGAATATAACTACTATAATACTACTCCTATGTATAAGAATATAACTACTGTAATACTGCCTCCTATGTAGAAGAATATAACTACTATTATACTACTCCTATGTAGAAGAATATAACTACTATAATACTGCTCCTATGTACAAGAATATAACTACTATAATACTACTCCTATGTACAAGAATATAACTACTATAATACTGCTCCTATGTACAAGAATATAACTACTATAATACTGCCTCCTATGTAGAAGAATATAACTACTATTATACTACTCCTATGTACAAGAATATAACTCCTATAATACTGCTCCTATGTACAAGAATATAACTATTTTAATACTACTCCTATGTACAAGAATATAACTACTATAATACTACCTCCTATGTACAAGAATATAACTACTATAATACTACCTCCTATGTACAAGAATATAACTACTATAATACTACCTCCTATGTACAAGAATATACCTTCTATAATACTACTCCTATGTACAAGAATATAACTACTATAATACTACCCCCTATGTACAAGAATATAACTACTATAATACTGCCAGCTATGTACAAGAATATAACCACTATAATACTGCCAGCTATGTACAAGAATATAACTACTATAATACTGCTCCTATGTACAAGAATATAACTACTATAATACTGCCTCCTATGTAGAAGAATATAACTACTATTATACTACTCCTATGTACAAGAATATAACTCCTATAATACTGCTCCTATGTACAAGAATATAACTACTTTAATACTACTCCTATGTACAAGAATATAACTACTATAATACTACCTCCTATGTACAAGAATATAACTACTATAATACTACCTCCTATGTACAAGAATATAACTACTATAATACTACCTCCTATGTACAAGAATATACCTTCTATAATACTACTCCTATGTACAAGAATATAACTACTATAATACTACCCCCTATGTACAAGAATATAACTACTATAATACTGCCAGCTATGTACAAGAATATAACCACTATAATACTGCCAGCTATGTACAAGAATATAACTACTATAATACTGCTCCTATGTACAAGAATATAACTACTATAATACTGCCTCCTATGTAGAAGAATATAACTACTATTATACTACTCCTATGTACAAGAATATAACTACTATAATACTGCTCCTATGTACAAGAATATAACTACTATAATACTACTCCTATGTACAAGAATATAACTACTATAATACTACCTCCTATGTACAAGAATATAACTACTATAATACTGCTCCTATGTACAAGAATATAACTACTATAATACTACTCCTATGTAGAAGAATATAACTACTATAATACTACTCCTATGTATAAGAATATAACTACTGTAATACTGCCTCCTATGTAGAAGAATATAACTACTATTATACTACTCCTATGTAGAAGAATATAACTACTATAATACTGCTCCTATGTACAAGACTATAACTACTATAATACTACTCCTATGTACAAGAATATAACTACTATAATACTGCTCCTATGTACAAGAATATAACTACTATAATACTACTCCTATGTACAAGAATATAACTACTATAATACTACCTCATATGTACAAGAATATAACTACTATAATACTACTCCTATGTACAAGAATATAACTACTATAATACTACCTCCTATGTACAAGAATATAACTACTATAATACTACTCCTATGTACAAGAATATAACTACTATAATACTGCCCTATGTACAAGAATATAACTACTATATTACTACTCCTATGTACAGGAATATAACTACTATAATACTACCTCCTATGTACAGGAATATAACTACTATAATACTACCCCCTATGTACAAGAATATAACTACTATAATACTACTCCTATGTACAAGAATATAACTACTATAATACTACCTCCTATGTACAAGAATATAACTACTATAATACTACCCCCTATGTACAAGAATATAACTACTATAATACTGCTCCTATGTACAAGAATATAACTACTATAATACTACCTCCTATGTACAAGAATATACCTTCTATAATACTACTCCTATGTACAAGAATATAACTACTATAATACTACCCCCTATGTACAAGAATATAACTACTATAATACTACTCCTATGTACAAGAATATAACTACTATAATACTGCTCCTATGTACAAGAATATAACTACTATAATACTACTCCTATGTATAAGAATATAACTACTATAATACTACTCCTATGTATAAGAATATAACTACTGTAATACTGCCTCCTATGTAGAAGAATATAACTACTATTATACTACTCCTATGTAGAAGAATATAACTACTATAATACTACTCCTATGTACAAGAATATAACTACTATAATACTGTTCCTATGTACAAGAATATAACTACTATAATACTACTCCTATGTACAAGAATATAACTACTATAATACTACCTCCTATGTACAAGAATATAACTACTATAATACTACTCCTATGTACAAGAATATAACTACTATAATACTACCTCCTATGTACAAGAATATAACTACTATAATACTACTCCTATGTACAAGAATATAACTACTATAATACTGCCCTATGTACAAGAATATAACTACTATATTACTACTCCTATGTACAGGAATATAACTACTATAATACTACCTCCTATGTACAGGAATATAACTACTATAATACTACCCCCTATGTACAAGAATATAACTACTATAATACTACTCCTATGTACAAGAATATAACTACTATAATACTACCTCCTATGTACAAGAATATAACTACTATAATACTACCCCCTATGTACAAGAATATAACTACTATAATACTGCTCCTATGTACAAGAATATAACTACTATAATACTACCTCCTATGTACAAGAATATAACCACTATAATACTGCCAGCTATGTACAAGATTATAACTACTATAATACTGCTCCTATGTACAAGAATATAACTACTATAATACTGCCTCCTATGTAGAAGAATATAACTACTATTATACTACTCCTATGTACAAGAATATAACTACTATAATACTGCTCCTATGTACAAGAATATAACTACTATAATACTACTCCTATGTACAAGAATATAACTACTATAATACTACCTCCTATGTACAAGAATATAACTACTATAATACTGCTCCTATGTACAAGAATATAACTACTATAATACTACTCCTATGTATAAGAATATAACTACTATAATACTACTCCTATGTATAAGAATATAACTACTGTAATACTGCCTCTTATGTAGAAGAATATAACTACTATTATACTACTCCTATGTACAAGAATATAACTACTATAATACTGCTCCTATGTACAAGAATATAACTACTATAATACTACCTCCTATGTACAAGAATATAACTACTATAATACTGCTCCTATGTACAAGAATATAACTACTATAATACTACTCCTATGTATAAGAATATAACTACTATAATACTACTCCTATGTATAAGAATATAACTACTGTAATACTGCCTCCTATGTAGAAGAATATAACTACTATTATACTACTCCTATGTAGAAGAATATAACTACTATAATACTACTCCTATGTACAAGAATATAACTACTATAATACTGTTCCTATGTACAAGAATATAACTACTATAATACTACTCCTATGTACAAGAATATAACTACTATAATACTACCTCCTATGTACAAGAATATAACTACTATAATACTACTCCTATGTACAAGAATATAACTACTATAATACTACCTCCTATGTACAAGAATATAACTACTATAATACTACTCCTATGTACAAGAATATAACTACTATAATACTGCCCTATGTACAAGAATATAACTACTATATTACTACTCCTATGTACAGGAATATAACTACTATAATACTACCTCCTATGTACAGGAATATAACTACTATAATACTACCCCCTATGTACAAGAATATAACTACTATAATACTACTCCTATGTACAAGAATATAACTACTATAATACTACCTCCTATGTACAAGAATATAACTACTATAATACTACCCCCTATGTACAAGAATATAACTACTATAATACTGCTCCTATGTACAAGAATATAACTACTATAATACTACCTCCTATGTACAAGAATATAACCACTATAATACTGCCAGCTATGTACAAGATTATAACTACTATAATACTGCTCCTATGTACAAGAATATAACTACTATAATACTGCCTCCTATGTAGAAGAATATAACTACTATTATACTACTCCTATGTACAAGAATATAACTACTATTATACTACTCCTATGTACAAGAATATAACTACTATAATACTGCTCCTATGTACAAGAATATAACTACTATAATACTACTCCTATGTACAAGAATATAACTACTATAATACTACCTCCTATGTACAAGAATATAACTACTATAATACTGCTCCTATGTACAAGAATATAACTACTATAATACTACTCCTATGTATAAGAATATAACTACTATAATACTACTCCTATGTATAAGAATATAACTACTGTAATACTGCCTCTTATGTAGAAGAATATAACTACTATTATACTACTCCTATGTACAAGAATATAACTACTATAATACTGCTCCTATGTACAAGAATATAACTACTATAATACTGCTCCTATGTACAAGAATATAACTACTATAATACTGCCTCCTATGTAGAAGAATATAACTACTATTATACTACTCCTATGTACAAGAATATAACTCCTATAATACTGCTCCTATGTACAAGAATATAACTACTATAATACTACTCCTATGTACAAGAATATAACTACTATAATACTACCTCCTATGTACAAGAATATAACTACTATAATACTACCTCCTATGTACAAGAATATAACTACTATAATACTACTCCTATGTACAAGAATATAACTACTATAATACTACTCCTATGTATAAGAATATAACTACTATAATACTACTCCTATGTACAAGAATATAACTACTATAATACTGCCTCCTATGTACAAGAATATAACTACTATAATACTGCTCCTATGTACAAGAATATAACTACTATAATACTGCTCCTATGTACAAGAATATAACTACTATAATACTACTCCTATGTACAAGAATATAACTACTATAATACTGCTCCTATGTACAAGAATATAACTACTATAATACTGCTCCTATGTACAAGAATATAACTACTATAATACTACTCCTATGTACAAGGATATAACTACTATAATACTGCTCCTATGTACAAGAATATAACTACTATAATACTGTTCCTATGTACAAGAATATAACTAATATAATACTGCTCCTATGTACAAGAATATAACTCCTATAATACTGCTCTTATGTAGAAGAATATAACTACTATAATACTACCTCCTATGTACAAGAATATAACTACTATAATACAGCTCTTATGTAGAAGAATATAGTGCAAATTGGGTTTACCTGGTATTTTTCTTTCCTTCATTGGAAAGCAGCAGAGACAGGTCTTTATACCCACCTTTTGCTCCTCCTAGGACCACCTACCTGGTAATAAAGCAACATTTGCCATATTTAGGCACTCTGTAGCTATACGTACCCCCTCCCCCTTCCCTTTTCACTACCACTTTGTGTTTTTAATTAATGGACGAGATTTTGCTTACACCAAACAAATTATTGGGAGCGATTCAAGGAAAGCAAAATGCCAGGTAAACCTAATTTTCACTTTCCTATTCGTCGTATGGCAGCACAGAAGGTATACGTATGATTAAAGGGGATGAAAATATCACTTGGTTGCCGTATTATGCACTTACGGGCCAAGGCCTAGACCCTCCGATTGATCATTCAGGTTTGACAAAGGTAGAAGAGGAATATCAGGATTCTGCATTACAGATGTCTAAGTTGCAAACTTGAGCTTCCTCATACATACATGCATACATCTTCTTCCCTGGATACTGCTGTAGATGGAGTAGAGTGGTGTCTCAATGATGGCGGCACGTAGACACCTGCTGATTTATAAGCTTCCAGGATGGTCGATATGATCCATCTGGAGAGTTTTTAGAGGCTTTATAACCTTTCCTGGCCCCCCCCCAAAAAAAGGACTAAAAAAAATATCTTCCTTTCTAAACTTCTTAGTTTGGTCAAAGTAGGTCAAACTCGCTCTCCTTACATCCGGAGTGTGAGGGCGTAATTCATCATCTGTCTTAGGTTTTGGATGAAAGACTGGAATAAAAAAAGTTTCTTCATTAATGTTTTTGAAAATTGACACTTTTCAAAGACAATTTGGTATGTTCTGAGAAACTCCATTAGGCAAAATTGTAAGGTCCACATTTCTGGAGAATAAGGCTCGTGATTCTCGTAACCTTTTAGCAAACGTATTAGCTAAGTGAAGAAGATCTGTAACCGCTACTATAACCACGAGGGTGAAAACCCTTGGGGAGGAGATCAGTCCGAAAGGAAGAGCCCTGAATTAATAATGGAAGATTAGGCATCCTTCAAATCTAGGGATGCGAGGACCTGATTCTTCTGTAGAGCCGCCATGACCGTCCTTATTGTCTCCATATTGAAATGGATTTTCTTTATGAAATGATTGAGAAACTTGAGATCTATAAGTTTCCAGGTTCCTCGTGATTTTGGTACTCTGGGGAGTGTTGAGTAGACTCCGAGTCCTTCTTCCTGTTTTGGAACCTCTTCTAGAGCCCCCTTGATAAAGAATTCTTGAACCAATGAAGGGATGTGGGGATTCTGCTCATGGGCAATAGGAACCATTCTTTTTGGCCTGTGATGGAACGCTATAAGATAACCTTCCTTTATGATTTCTAGAACTCACTTGTCCTACCACGTCGATAAATAATTGTGAAAAACCTCCTCCCACTTGTCTTCTGGTGTCAAAATTGCTGCTTGTTGACACCTTGTTTCTTTTTGGACTTGTCTGGAATGGAAGAGTGAAACCTCTGAAATGACCTTCTATGGTCTGATCTTCTACCATTACCTCTTCAGGAGAACAATTCCTGCCTTTTCTGACAGCATAAAGTAGATCTGAACTTCTTATTAGGTGGAGAATTCTATTGTTGTTCATTGTCTTCGGCGGCCCCCTTATGTCTCTCTGTAGACCCCCTGTGTGCTCACACCGGTATGGTGGGATTATTGGCTCTACTAGGACACTTTCCATTTTTCCATCTTTACTTCTGACCTTCCACTTTCCAAGAGCCATAATATTCTTTATTATCCCGCCAGCAATGCTGAATGGGGACTTGTTTATTATGGGATAAGTCGTATTTGCTAATGGCACAATCTAATATTCCATGTGATGGACTGAATCGCTGGAAAAAAAGATATAAAATTGGTGGAGTTGCAAAAATAATCACAATACATCCATTTTCTTGCAAGTTTTTTGTTTTTGTGATCCTCACTGTGTAGTAAGAGTGACACACCACCATATCTTCACGGGTCACAGGAATCACGATATAACAAATTTTTAGGTTGTTTTTTGATGTTTTAATCCCACTAAAAATGAACAATTGAAAAAACAATTCTGAAATCTGTAATATTTTTTTTATATATTAAACTGTGGGGGTGGTTTTTTTTTTCAGGATAAGATGTACAGTATGTTTTATCATGGGGTAAATGCAACTTTTTTTTTTGTTCCATTTATTGAGGGTGGTGAGCAAAAATGGAAATTTGATCATTGTGAGTTTGTTATGGATACTGAATATTTTTGTCTATTTATAATAAAGAGATGGGTTTTGATTTTTTTAGATTTTTTTTTACATTTTTAACTTAATCCACATTGAGAGAGAGAGAGAGAGAGAGAGAGATAGAAAGATAGATAGATAGATAGATAGATAGATAGATAGATAGATAGATAGGAGATAGATAGATAGATAGATAGATAGATAGATAGGAGATGATAGATAGATAGATAGATAGATAGATAGATAGATAGATAGATAGATAGATAGATAGATAGGAGATAGATAATAGATAGATAGATAGATAGATAGATAGATAGATGATGATAGATAGATAGATAGATAGATAGATAGATAGATAGATAGTAGATAGATAGATAGATAGATAGATAGATAGATAGATAGATAGATAGGAGATGATTGATAGATAGATAGATAGATAGATAGATAGATAGATAGATAGATAGATAGGAGATAGATAGATAGATAGATAGATAGATAGATAGATAGATAGATAAATAATAGATAGATAGATAGATAGATAGGAGATGATAGATAGATAGATAGATAGATAGATAGATAGATAGATGATAGATAGATACTAGATAGATAGATAGATAGGAGATTGATTGATAGATAGATAGATAGATAGGAGAGAGATAGATAGATGATAGATAGATACTAGATAGATAGATAGATAGATAGATAGATAGATAGATAGATAGGAGATGATAGATAGATAGATAGATAGATAGATAGATAGATAGATAGGAGATAGATAGATAGATAGATAGATAGATAGATAGGAGATGGATAGATAGATAGATAGATAGATAGATAGATAGATAGATAGATAGGAGATAGATAATAGATAGATAGATAGATAGATAGATAGATAGATAGATGATAGATAGATAGATAGATAGATAGATAGATAGATAGATGGATAGATAGATAGATAGATAGATAGATAGGAGATAGATAGATAGATAAATAGATAGATAAATAATAGATAGATAGATAGATAGATAGATAGATAGATAGATAGGAGATGATAGATAGATAGATAGATAGATAGATAGATAGATAGATGATAGATAGATACTAGATAGATAGATAGATAGGAGATTGATTGATAGATAGATAGATAGATAGATAGATAGATAGATAGATGATAGATAGATAGATAGATAGATAGATAGATAGGAGATGATAGATAGATAGATAGATAGATAGATAGATAGATAAGAGATAGATAGATAGATAGATAGATAGATAGATAGATAGATAGGAGATGATAGATAGATAGATAGATAGATAGATAGATAGATAGATAGATAGATAGATAGACTGAATTTCTATTTTATCCATCACGTTTCATTATAAGCAATGTGATGAAGCTGAGGGGAATGTGTGCCCCCTGGGGGTGATCCTGTGCCAGGCCCTTCTGTGAGTGTGGTCCCTTGGTGCCTGAGCCGTTAAATTCTTTGTTAAATGAGCAATGAATTAATGCTGATAATTTGTCAGCGACCCTTCTCAAGGGTGAAAGGCTTCACAGAGGCAGGAAGCAGGTGTCATAGAGATGCAAATGGCCCGGGAAAGGGCTGAGGAGGGGCAGGGAGGGCACACATGATGGGATCTTAATGTCCCAGGGAAAAAAAAGAGGACACAAGGAGCAGAACCAACCCCACAGAAGACCAGAAGAGTCACCACAGAGTGGAACCACTGAGTGGAACAAGAGCAGAGACCAGGAGAAAGGGAGTAGTCATCAGTAAAGATAAGGAAGATTCCAAGACCGCACAATGCCGATCCCAAAAGATTGTTGAGAAATCTCAAGAGTTCATCAAAGTCCCTCAAAAGGCCCAAAGAGAACAGACCTATCCGAACTGTGGTGGTGAGTGTCGGATGCAAGAAAGTGACTGTAAATAAATGTTTTACTGTTCTATTAGATAGTCAATAGATATATCTATTGTCTATCTTCTGTCTATCGTCTATCTATCTATCTCCTATCTATCTATCTATCTATCTATCTCCTATCTATCTATCTATCTATCTATCTATCTATCTCCTATCTATCTATCTATCTATCTTCTATCTATCTATCTATCTATCTATCTCCTATCTAAATATCTATCTATCTATCTATCTATCTATCTATCTATCTATCTATTATCTATCTATCAATCTATCTATCTATCTCATATCTATCTATCTATCTATCTCCTATCTATCTATCTATCTATCTATCTATCTATCTATCTATCTATCTATCATCTATCTATCTATCTATCTATCTATCTATCTATCTCCTATCTATCTATCTCCTATCTATCTATCTATCTATCTATCTCCTATCTATCTATCTATCTATCTCATATCTATCTATCTATCTATCTATCCATCTCCTATCTATCTATCTATCTATCTATCTATCTATAGTTCATGTTATTGTTTTCACTGTATATTTAGCCTATGGCTCAAATAATTTTAATATTTTTTTCATAGATTTTCCAGACTTCAGCTGATGTAAATGAAATGTTTTCACTTTATGATTGGTCATAGTTTGCATAAAGATTTTCCAAGTTTTGAAAATCTAATTGAGGATTAGAATAATTTATTATGTTATATTTTTTTTAGTACAATATAATTTTATTGTCACTTTTATAAATGTTTGTGCTAATAATTGTGACATCTGTGTACTGTTATCTAAATGTTTTATCAAATAGCAAATTAAAGTTTGAAAAATTATATGCCAGCTCTAAAAATAAATATATCTATAAAAAGATATATACTGTAATATATATATATATATAATTATTATTATTATTATTATTATTATTATTATTATTATTATTTTTACGGTAGTTTAGATATTAAAATATTTCAACATTTTTTGACTATGGCTAATTATCCATTGACTTCAATCCTCAAAATGTTCATAATGTGCTATATAAATTAGAAAATTTTACAAAACCTTGCATATTTATATCTACACTTTTATGGGAGCAATTTTATATATTGTCCCTCTATTTTTAAAATGATTAAATCTCTCACATTTTCGTATATATATATATATATATATATATATATATATATATATATATATATATATATATATTTATAAATTACAAAACATACCTTTTATTTAGATACTTTAAAGATTAACTGCAATAGTTTCAATAATATTTAAATTATTATTATATTATTTATTCAAATAAATTTATTTAGCTATTTTAAGTCGCCTAATAAAATTTGCTTCAAGCTTTATTGAGAGGCTAAAAACAATTTCCCAATTTGTCATTCACATTTAAATTATTTTTAAAAATGCAATATAGTCAGAAATGTTCCTTTTTCTATACATGTTTTTACTGTCTAGGTGATTTATGTATAAATTAATTAAATGTCTAATATACTAATATCTATGTATTCCTTACCTGTAAATTTTACAAAATTAATATTTATATTTTAATGTAATTTAATTTAAAAATTCTATTAAAATAAATGATTAAATTCTTTCCATAAATGTGTTACTTTGAAAATGTAATGTAGGTCTTAAAAGAATCATATTTTGGGGGTTATAGATACATATAGAGAGGGGATTGAATTTTGTATTGCATAAATTCAATCCCCATTGAACATAAATAGATCTGCTTTATTGGAAACTATTAGCACAAGAAGGAAGACATTAAATAATATGAGACATAAATTGTGACATATTCTATTCTTATACAGGAAGTTTGGACATAGTAAGTTCCTTGGAAAAAAGTAATTAATGGTGCCGATTGTTCCTTCTCTTAATGAGTCATGGATATGGTCTAATACTTCTCTGTCACACCTATAATTATAATCCAGATGAGTAAAATCTTAAAACTGTGTAGTTCTTTAAGTGGGTAGCACACTATTTGCTTAGATACGCCAACCCTGACGCATACTGGGCTTAGATTTTATCACAATAATTCAATAATATTAGATCATGGGACAAGTATCACTCAGATCTCTTCAATGGTATTACAAATGATGAACGTGGATACAAAGCAGAAAGTATCACACCTATTAAGATTAGATACAGTGACGCTGCAGACAGCACAACACATTCAATAATACAGTGGCTTAACAGATAGTTACACACTTGGTAGACTTAGATATAGGGGCTCAGCAGACGTGATACATGATAATAATGAATAAGGTAGCTCAGGAGACTGTGAGAGGAAAGGATTAGACTGTATCACACGTGGCTTTCCTACTAGATACACTGGTTTAATGGGCAATATCACACAAAATAAGCTTAGATACACTAGTGTAGGCAGTATTATACAAGATGGGCATAGATAGTAGATAGTATCACACAGGATAGGTATAGATACACTGGCTTGGTAAACAATATCATACAGGATACATATAGATACACTGGCTTAGTAGATGGTATCATACAGGATATATATAGATACATTGGCATAGTAGACAGTATAATACAGGATAGGTACAGATATACTGACTTGGTAGATGGCATCATACCGGATAGGTATAGATACACTGGCTTAGTAGACGGTATCATACATTATCAGTATAGATACACTGGCTTAGTAGATAATATAGTACAGGATAACTATAGATACACCGACTTATTAGACAGACTTATACAGCAAACATATAGATACACTGGCTTAGTAGACGGTATACAGGATAGGTGTAGGCTTAGTAGACAGTATCAGGCATGATATCAGGATAGACTAAAAGTACTACACAGTACCATATAGCAGTTACACAATAGAGTTACATACACAGCTCATCAGGCAGTGTTACATATGATCAGATTAGATACACAGCTCAGCAGACAGTATCACACATCATGTTAGTATTAGATACGCCAGCAGAGGAGTACAGTGTCCCTGTAGATAATACTGCTCTCTTCCTCCTCAGTGGAGGTGTGGGGACATCCTGTTGCATGGTGAGGCGGCTTTCACTCTCGGCACCGTGACCTCATCTTCCACTGAGGATCGCTGACTCTTCACTACCAGGTTTCACTACATATATTAGTGCGAGGTTGTCATCACAATTCAATAGTGGCGTGAAATACATGGAAATGCGGTAGAAATGTATCTGTAAGTGTGCGAGCCATGATGTGACAGTCTGAACCTCAGATGTAATGTGTGTTTTCAGTAGTTTCTCGGATACAATGTGTCCTTGGGAAACTTATCACACTTATTGAGGACCAACCAATACAAGGAATACATTCAGTGACCATGCACAAAAGTATGTGCCCCCTTAGATGATCAATTAAAAATGACATATCTGAAGGAATATCCTGTAGAAACTAGGACAAGGTGAAACCATCAGTCTAAGAGTTAGAAACCCATCTGTAAGATTCTGAGACTCCATCAACCCTTGATGAACATGGAGCTCCAAGAATGAAGAAGATCTGAAGATGCTGAAGAGCTTCTTAGGAGGAACCAGACAGACAAAACCACTCCAAGGTCACAGAGATCACCCATAAAATATTCTTGAGGAACATCCTTAGGGTGGCCAAACACCTTCAATAGCTGCAGAGGCTTCTGATGGTAGCTTTTCTCCCGAGAAGACAAAGGATCAAGTATGTTAAACATCCCCAATCCTTCTGACACCCAACACAAATAAAATAGCCAGCTGGTCCTGCTGAAAGCTGCCGGTTTATTGACTTTGCTCTTATATGTATGGACTCTTTTAGATCTGACCATATCACAGTGGGAACATGAGGTGAGCAGTCATTCTTGGTGGGCATCATAACGTGATGTGTTGGGTGCCTTAAGACCTTAAGATCTTTTGACAGGTATTTTTGAATTCCATCAAAAAGTTCTTCACACGATCTGGTCTTCTTTCCATAAGCTGAAGCAAATTCGGGTTCTTCAGAAAAACCATGATAAAAAATAGTTACGGAGAAGCAAATTTAGCCTTGGTCTGAATAGAGATGATTTGGCAAGACCTGAATTTCAGATGGTTGATTTAGGCTTTCCTGAGTCCAAAATCTCACACTACAGATATCATTCATGAGAAGGTATGATCTCCAGTTGGGGTCAATTGTTAGGACCAAATGTCTCTATGGGAACTATAATCGGCTTTTTTTTGATGGTCATATCTTGGTCAATGGACCTGAAGTAGCCTATGGGTAACCTCATCTACCAAACTCCAAAACTACTCAACTAGTTGAAGGCAAGGAATGCTAACATGCAATATCAAGAATGGAAGTCGCCTTTATAGAGGGATATACTCTACAGCTTCTTCACGATTATAATGGCCACCTTGCCTTTGGTTTTTAATATTTCACACCTTTAAGGTTTGTCATCGGTGAAAATAATCTGTTTTCTTCCTTTTCTAGGATTCTTCAGTGTTCTACAATGGAGAGCACTCCAGGCTTGATTAACCCACTAACATCTCAAGCACTCTTGGTGATGGCCACCTCTGCAGAAGGTCCTCTTGGAGTGGCCCAACAACCTCCTCACTATACAGTACCAATTGGCATGGACAAACCCCCACAGATGACCTACCTGAGCCCGGCCTACCCTCTACTTTACCCACCACAAGAACATTTGAATTCTGCCTGTGCCCCGCAACTCCTTTCTCTTTCTCATCAATACGGACACCCACGTCTGGACCGCGGAGGAGTAGGAGTTTTGGGTTACAGTGCTCTGCACCCTTTTGCTGCTTTTCGCCTTCCTGAAAGTGTGGAAAGACTTCAAGCTGGCTTTATGAACCCTAAAAGGCTGAAGGGAGATGCAGACCCTTCTCAGCTACATTACCTTCCCATGGAAACAGGACTGGAAAGTTCTCATGTATCTACAGGACCAGTGATGGCACCAACATCGCACAGGAGCTCCCCAAAACTGAGAGCAAGTTCTCACAAGAGAGGTAAGAGAAGGAAGTGGTCAGGAGGATGGAATGAGAACTTCTGCCATAAATGAATGCCCAGTAATATGTTATGAAAGCCTATCTATCTATCTATCTATCTATCTATCTATCTATCTATCTATTTATCTTCTATCTATCTATCTATCATTCTATCTATCTATCTATCTATCTATCTATCTATCTATCATTCTATCTCTCTCACATCTATTTCTCATATCTATCAATGTCATATCTATCTATATCTATTTCATATCTATCTATCTATCTATCTATCTATCAATCTATCTATCTATCTATCTATCTATCTATCTATCCTCTATCTCTCTATCTATCTATCTATCTATCTATCTATCTATATATCCCCTATCTATCTATCTCCTATCTATCTATCTATCTATCTATCTATCTATCTATCTATTTATCTATCTATCTATCTATCTATCTATCTATCTCCTATCTATCTATCTTCTATCTATCTATCTATCTATCTATCTATCTATCTATCTATCTCCTATCTATCACCTATCTATCTATTTCATATCTATCTTTCTGTCTATCTATCTCCTATCTATCTATAGATCAATCTATCATGTAATATCTATCTATCTTGTACTCTTCTATCTATCACCTTCATGTGTAGTTACATTGTATCACAGCCAGTACACATGGTTACGACAGAGAAAAGCGCAGCTTGTGGAAGCTTAACCACTGAGCCCTTCTTAATGAATGCATTGTTAATGTGTTGAATGTATTCAGTGTCACTGGGGAGAGGCCAGAAAGCAGAGGGGTCTCTATCGATATATTGGGAGGGGAGAGGGATAAGAAGTCACCAGTTGGCCAGATGCTGCACAAAGGCTCCCAGGAGAGAAGGGACAAAGGACAGAGAGAGATTAGGAGATGCCATGAAAAGGAGAGGAAAAGACAGAGCTGAGGCGAAAGTGAGAAGAGGGCATAAAGAAGAAAAACAAACATGGGGTGGTTGGGGGAGGGGTGCTAAGGTCTGTCCAGGCCTGGACTCTTACCCTTATCCCCCTCCCCTGCATACAGCTACTGTATACCCCTCCCTTTCTCATGGAGATTTAATGCACAGAGAATGACCGCCTGCAGGAAACAGGGGGGCAATAGCTGTGATAATTACACACACCTGCAGCCCCGGCCCCATATAGTCACTTGTAGAGCATAGTCTATCTATCTATCTATCTATCTATCTATCTATCTATCTCCTATCTATCTATCTATCTATCTCCTATCTATCTATCTATCTATCTATCTATCTATCCTTCTATCTATCTATATATCTATCTATCTATTTATCTCCTATCTATCTATCTCCTATCTATCTATCTATCTCCTATCTATCTATCTATCTATCTATCTATCTATCTATCTATCTCCTATCTATCTATCTCCTATCTATCTATCTATCTATCTATCTATCTATCTATCTAATATTTATACATATATCATATCTATCGATATATTTCATATCTATCTATACTAAATTATAGCTAATATCTATCTATCTATCTATGTAATATCTATCTTTCTATCTATTTATCCATTTATCTATTATCTAACTATTTCAACTTTCCAATGTTAGTAGTTCCAATAGTAGTGGCTTCTCGCTGACATGTATGAGGAGAAAGAGGTGACACAGAGGTAAATGGAGAAGAGTGTGATAGTCCAGCTGTAACAAGTTTGCTTAGGGCACACTTAAAACTGTGGATATTGGAAATTACTCTGTCCAGGGTAGCACATTCCAGAGAACTGGTGCAGCTAGAGAAAAGTCTTGGAGTCAGGAGTAGAAGGCTTGGATTATGGTGGTTGTTGGCACCACAGAGGGAATGAGTCAGGGGGAAGACAAAGTTGAAGGAAAAGATTAGACCCACTAGAGGAAATGATAGATAGGAGATAGAAAGAAAGAAAGAAAGAAAGAAAGAAAGAAAGAAAGAAAGAAAGAAAGAAAGAAAGAAAGAAAGAAAGAAAGAAAGAAAGAAAGAAAGATATGAAGTAGAGAGATAGAAAAAAAGATACACACTGTGGATGATAGATATGAGATGATAGACAGATGATAGATCGATGTTAAATAATAGATAAATAGATAGAATTCAGATAAATAGATAGATAAAAGATATATACTGTAGATAAATTGTACATAGATAAAGAGAAATGATTGATAGATAGATAGATAGATAGATAGATAGATAGGAGATAGATAGATAGATAGATAGATAGATAGATAGATAGATGATAGATAGGAGATAGATAGATAGATAGATAGATAGATAGATAGATAGATAGATAGGAGATAGATAGATAGATAGATAGATAGATAGATAGATAGATAGGAGATAGATAGATAGATAGATAGATAAATAGGAGCTAGATAGATAGATAGATAGATAGATAGATAGATAGGAGATAGATAGATAGATAGATAGATAGATAGATAGATAGATAGGAGATAGATAAATAGATAGATAGATAGATAGATAGATAGGAGATAGATTAGATAGATAGATAGATAGATAGATAGATAGACAGATAGATAGGAGATAGATAGATAGATAGATAGATAGATAGATAGATAGATAGGAGATAGATAGATAGATAGATAGATAGATAGATAGGAGATAGATAGATAGATAGATAGATAGATAGATAGATAGGAGATAGATAGATAGATAGATAGATAGATAGGAGAGAGATAGATAGATAGATAGATAGATAGATAGATAGATAGGAGATAGATAGATAGATAGATAGATAGATAGATAGATAGATAGATAGATCTATACTGTGCACAATAGGCCTGGAATGTATTCTGTGGTTGGGGATCGATGTCACTAAAGGTCATACCCCCCATGCAGTGCTAATTGCTCCTGACACTAATAGCGGGGAGGAGGGGGCTGAGGGGGTATAAACAGGGTGTTAGGTGATTCTGTGAATGCAACCTCCAGCTAGGCGGAAAATGAGCAATTCACGCTGAATCAGTGTGTGTGGCTGAGACATCATTACTCAGCCTGTCCTCCATGACAATAGTCCTCGCCTCACACAGAGACCCTTAACCCATTGTACATGGACAATTTATCCTGAGTTTATCTCTCACACACTCTATTGTACTTCCTGGACACTATGGAAATAGAGAAGCCTTTCTCATGCGGTATAACAGAGTACCCCCTCTCCTATTCTGACTATGTCTGCATTGTCACCCTGGTCTTATACACAAAGCTGACACATGACCTTTCTCGGCCTGGCCTATACGCCTTTCACTGCTGCCCCTTCCCACCAAGTGTTCAGGAATGTTCCTGTTTTCAAAAACAATTAGTATTTTTTTGTTGGTGCATTTTCTGCCTTTTTTCTATGGTCCTTGTCCCCTGCCCACATCGGTATCATGAGGACTGAGCCAGGGTATATCAGTTGGTAGTCATCCCAGACGCGTGAGGAGATACATGTCCAAGTCCTTATTGTTACTGTGTATAAAAATATTTGGGGTTCTATCTGGGTTAAGGGGTGCGGAGCAAAAATGTGGCCAGCTATGGTTTATACCATTACAATCCTCCGTTGTTTAAACCCACCACCCAACTCCATGTCGTATATAGGAAAAGTTTTACTAAGGTTGTGGAATCTATGAAGAGGACAATCATCGAACAGGTCTACGCCAACCCTGAGTAAGGCAAAGCTCTCCTTTCAATGCCTAGAACCATTAGGGGTATCTTATGTTGGCCCTTTACAGAATATATCCGTGTACAAATATCGCCTTACTGAGAAAAATATGTTGTACGTTCATGGAGAGCATGTATGTAGACGTCGTCTTCAAGACGAGTTCTGCCTCAGTCATAGGTGGAGGCCCAGTGAGGTGTCAACAAAGTAAAAAAAAACCCTCTTTTGGGCCTCCTTGAAGCATCTGGCGCTTTCTCTTGGTCTTCTCGGTGACGTCACGATCCCATGGTCACCACTGAGGCCCAATCATGGACACGCCAAGTGTCATAATGTTATGAAGCTTGGCGTCAACATGTGACTGTTGTGACCCACTCACAGGCAACAGGAGAGCTCTGGACACCACCAGATGGTCCAAAACTGATGACAGAAGGTAAGTATAAGTTCACAGGGCCAGAACCAATTTAACGCAATGCATGTCGTGATGGGCATTTTAGATCATCTGAGATTTGTTTTATTTGGTCAAACCCATCTCATACCAATGGGGTTCGCCCATCTCTACTGTGTATCTTTCGATCAACCTTAGGAACCAGTACAAAAATGATATATTCTATTAAAATAAAAGTTCTTAATACAATGAGTTCATATGCTTTCCTTACAGATAAAAAGAGCCCCCTATCGTTACCTCTCTTGTGTCCTCTGTGCCATAAACATCTCCAGAAAGATGAGCTCTCACACCATCTACAACACGAAATGGAACAACTGACTCATCTGTCTGACAGGTAAAGCCATTGTTTCTTCAAATAACATAACCTAAGGTGGTCTCCACTCTCCAGTTGCTCGCTTGGTCTACAAAGGGTCTTAGTTTAGATTCAAGTCTTCTAGTCATATTGGTCAACAGCTACCTTCCCATGAACTCATTTGGTGGTTTTCCTTCGGGAACCCCCAAAAATTAGGCATGTTGGGATTCTTCATTGCCCCCAAACCATCCACCAGGACACTGCTTTGTCTTCTTCTATATGCATTAGCTTCCTCAGAATCCATCTCTTTGGTCCAAACGTGATGTAATATTCATGGTCATGGGTTTCTGAGAATTTTTATTTTTGCTTGATTCCTCAGGCAAGCTATATATTATGGTGGTTGTCCATCTCTTCTTCTGAAATCTTCTCAAGTAAACAATATCATTGAACCCCTTCTTCCAACCTCTCAATATAGAATTGGAAAATTTCGAAAAGGGATCTTGAGAAATCTCCACCAGTTGGTTTTGGCCACTGATCATAGAAAAGTGAACAATTGGTGAAGGAAAAATTGGGAAGAAGCAGCTAAAATTTCCTCATAGAATATTGGGTGGCATTTAACATATCTTCCAACACAAGACCAACAATGGTTGATTTTCATATTTTTGATACAAATTATTTTCTTTCTGTTTTTTTGCAGTGAAGTTGATGCTACACCAGAATCCTCCACCAACTTTACCCAGGTGGGGTAATACTTATTCAGCAATCTATATAATAAGTCTTTGACTATGTTATCATCATTTTCTAATGACTATCATTCTGTCCATGTTCTTGTAGTCCCCACAGCAAGGACGAGACACCCGCAGTGACTCACCACTCATGACCTCAGAAGATGGACAGAAGCTGGACAGGCAACAGGTGAATTGAACTTCTTTTCAGAAACATTGCAATCTTTCAATTGTAGATTGAGGTTTACTGTGGGTC
This sequence comes from Leptodactylus fuscus, assembly GCF_031893055.1. NCBI lineage: Eukaryota > Metazoa > Chordata > Amphibia > Anura > Leptodactylidae > Leptodactylus > Leptodactylus fuscus. Next base: position 16,201,752 of record NC_134269.1, on the reverse strand, counting down.
CTAGGTCCTGACCCATGAGGTTCAATAGCTTAGCATTGGTGTTAGTCATTGGCTGGAATGTGAAATAGGAATGTATCCCTCAAGATAAATGTTCTTTGGTGGGCCTAAGGTTCTCAACCTGAACACTGACCAGGAACCACCTATTTACTAAATTAACAATTGACAACTGTGTAATCTCGCGAAGTCCCAAACAAGTGACCATAGATATAAGGTTAGCAGTTGGCTAATTTGACCAACGATATGCATGGCACCACCATAAACAGTGATCTTTGCCCAATCAAGGATACATAATATTACAACGAGGGCAAGTTATCTCATGGCGAAATATAGAACATGAGAAAATCCAAAGTGTCCACCTTGTCAAATGTTTCTTATATTGGAAGGGAAAATTGGACAGTTGGTCCAATCTTCCCTTCCACATTAGATTGTTGGCCAATCCTGATAGGTCTAATACTTTCAGCCAGATAGAGAACTTCAATCACTGTCATGTCTATTTTTGCATATGATTGTCACTATCTCACTGTCTTCATCCTTAGATTTTTCAGCAGGTTAGATGGAACAGAGAAGAGCGATTGGGAGGTAAGTTCACTCATCATACCAAGCTCATTACACATGTCTATGATTGGACCTTTGTATAATTTCATGCCATGCTTACTTTCGACCTGAAGGGATCTTCAAAAATAGACATGTATATTATATATTACATGGGTTCATGGTCAGAAAGGTTCGAAACATACAAATGTGTGGCAAGTGAAAGTGTTGAGGGAGTGGTTATAAGTGGAGGACTGGGTAACCTTCGAAGACCTGGCTTTACAGTGGAGGAACAACCTTAGGATTTGGTCAATAGGGCCCCAAAAGGGAACAAATTTCGTTCTTATAAGGCTGGATCAACATATTACAGTTAAATTGGATGTCTTGTATAAAGGGTGTTCCAAGTTATTTTTTGGCATACTAGTGAGACTTAAAATAATCACTATGTACTCCAGTCTCCGTTGAGTTGAGGATCCAATGGAGAGTCTATGGAATTGGGATTCCCGGTCTTTATTTACCATCAGCCAATTTTTGTCTGATCAGTGGTGCTCCAATTGAACCGAATATCACAGCTCAGCCATTGATCACTGATGTCTCCCTGACCACATAAGGATCGGGCAGTTGGATTGATCGGGTAGTTGATATCCCACTGCCCAATCCATATCTCCTCCCACATCTGCCAGTGGGGGAGTGTTGGTCATCTCAATTTGTTCTCTAGGAACAATATTTCATATGTCCATAGCAAACAGACTGTTTAACCTGATATACAATAGAAATAGCTTACAGAATCTTTCACCTCCTCCAGCCATTCAAGTTCTTAACATCTGCTAATCGTCACTGCTCCATGGATTCCAGAATTTTCTCTCTAGCTCCCACCATTCCTGAGCAACAAGGGCAGTTAATTTTGTTACCTGATCTGCTATTTCAGTTCTGTAATGTCAGGTGGGCGGTGTCAAGCAGGGGGCGTGATTCAGAACTCCAATCAGAGACAGACAGTAGCAGAGCTCAGTATCACACCCTCTTGTTTTCTCCTGCCTGACACCGCCCTCCTGACACTACAGAGTCTAAATAAAACATCAGGCAACAAAACTAATAATAGTGATTAGAGATGAGTGAACAGTAAAATGTTCGAGATTCAATATTCGTTTCGAGTAGCCCCTCAATATTCGACTACTGGAATCGAATATCGAACCCTATTATAATCTGTGGGGGGAAAATGCTCGTTTCAGGGGTAGGCAACATTCGATCAAATTATACTTACCAAGTCCACGAGTGAGGGTCGGGCTGGATCCTCCGAGAAGTCTTCTCCGTGCAGCGTCCCCGCGGCATCTTCCGGCTCTGAATTCACTCTGCCAGGCACCGGGCCTGGGCAGAGCCGACTGCGCATGCCCGCACTACAAGCGGGCATGCGCAGTCGGCTCTGCCCAGGCCCGATGCCTGGCAGAGTGAATTCAGAGCCGGAAGACGCCGCGGGGACGCTGCACGGAGAAGACTTCTAAAGGTAGGAGAAGAACCAGCGTTGATTGGCCGACTGTATAGCATTCGGCCAATCAATGCTGGTTCTGCATCAAACTTTTCCATTTGAATAGCGAGTGGTACTCGATCGAGTATGAGTATTTCGAATACCTACTCGATCGAATATTACTTGCTCATCTCTAATAGTGATTGCTCAGGAATAGTGGGGGCAAGATAAAAAATTCCAACTGTGGCAGTGTCAGTGAAGTAGCAGCTATTCATTGGAGATGGTGAAAGGTCGTCTTTAAGCACCAATATAGAAGACTTCCTAGACATGTGAGTAAGGTCTATAGATGACATCTTTATTGTAGGGTTGGTCTCTGAAGATTGTATTCTTACCTTTTTAATTCCTGGTTTTGTTTTCTTGTACACAGCAAGGGCGGGAAGGTGTAAGAGAGCTCGGCTGAATATTGAGGAGGTGAGTGGACACGTTAGTTTGCACATGAATAGACATTGTAAAGACTATCAATTATCATGTGATTAGGGCTTATTCACATCTTTCCCCAAACACACTCCGGTGCTCTATTAGGATCATTTAGCAGGCAATTATCGGGAATGAACGCTCTTATTAGCATTGGCCCGCCTTATAGGGCCGACACCCAATGAAAGAGTGTTTGCTTGTCGATCAGGGATAGGCTGATTTCTGCAGGACAATAAACCTATTGTCCATCGGCCACACATTGTACTGAATCCTACGGTACAATGGAAATTCAAGAGAGAGAAACACAAAATTGGACAACTATGGGACCTACAGTGTGTAACCACCTACTTGAACAAGGGGAATTTTTCCATAATACCAGATATCCACCAACAAAATAAAACTCCTCATCCCATTGACCTTGAGAAACCACAAACTATAAACACCATTGGGTCAATGCAACAGGATATCCTACAATTTCGGAGAATTTGGCAACACACATATTGTTAAGCATTCCAATGGGAACTTGTTCTAAGGTTGCCCTTATTGTTTTCCATCTTATGGCAGCCTCTGAGGGGCGTTCCAGCAGACAGCGAGGCCACAGAGGATCACCGCTGGGATGATGAGGTGCGGAGTCCGGAAAAAGCATCTTCTCATGGAACAGGTGAGCAAAACCAATGAAATCGAAGAGATTTTTAGATTTGTGATGGACATGGTCCTTTCTACTAATCTTGTTTACTTATTTGGTGTGAGCAATAGCAAAGAGATGTTGTTGACATTGGATTGGGGAGTCCAACGTTCTACTGGTCCAACTAAACGTTGAATTTCTGATGCCCGTAACATAATATCTATAGATAACCTCTAGACTCATTGAGACTACTGCTGTAGAACGGGTTTGCAATCTCAAGGGCAGAGTTTTTAGTTCTCCTTTACAGGTTCAATAACTAGGGCACCATAAGAAGTTTGCATAATCTATTTGCATGGGTGTTCTCTGGTTTCTTTGCAAAGTTCAAAAATGTCTCCGTAGGCATATTGGTTTCTTATGAAACTACCAAGTGTCTGATGCGGGAAACTCAGATGTGAAGTTTTGCTGGGATCTGTGGAACGTATAAAAACTGAAAAAAAGGAAAAAGGCCTTCTGCCTATTGTGATACTCTTCGACAAATCGAATTCCTGGAACTCCCCCACAAACAACCAATTTTTCTGGAGGTCATATCTGGTCAGAGACTTTGGCTGCTATGGGAGAAACATAATATTACATGGTAGCCATTCCAGTAGAGCATTTCTCTATTCTACTCCATGGAAGGAGTTTTGACTTGAGGACCCGAATCTATGATATGTAGTCAATATAAGTAATTGCATTTATAAGGAATTTGCCCAATTTTTTCTCGTCTTACGTGCAGGTTGTAGGGGATCTCCAGGAATCAGCTCACCTAGTCACAGTGAAGACTCCGACAGTGAGGAGATGCCAGCTTCTTCCCATACAAAGTGAGTAGTACTAACTTGTTTGCCATGTAATCTTTGGACCTGAACATATAGCCCAATTGATCTACTGTAAGTTGGATTCCAATGTTGAATGGTGGGATAATTCTGGACCATGGATGAAATGCTTTATCCAGCCATGCAAGCATTACAAAGATGGAACCCATGAGGAATCCCAATTTTTAACATTTTTAATGGACCCACCTGCACCCTCTCAGACCATGTTAAAACATGAGGATATTTAATGTTTCTCTGGTGGTCCAGTCACTCTTGTTCACCTAAAAAATGTTGGCCAATTTTGGACCCTGTCGAAGAGGGCATCTCAAGAATTTGAGAACATTGTGGTTTCTGCAGATCTTAAGAGGACCATACGTTGTCTGATTGGATCATTTTGAGTCATCCTTAATGGACAAAAATAAATTTAGACAATCTTAAGCACCCAACACCCAAACGCTAACCTTACCCTTGAACATATTACTCTAAAATGGTGGATAATCTTATTTTGTAAGTTGATAGGGCCAATGTTTGTGGTCCTAGATATTTTCTTTTAGATTATTTTAGAGACCAAACTCCATAAGATCTCGGACCTTGGTTCTCTCCTTGATCCCTGGCTGTATGTACCTATGTAACATGTTGTAGGAACATAATAGTTACAAAAATAATGGCTGTATTGTTTTGTTACATTTAGTGAAGAGAGTTTGGAAGCTCTTCGAGAGAAGATCCAAGAACTGACTGACAAACTGAAAAACACGCACACCTGTCACATCTGCCTGGTAAGTTTCTAATGGACCCACTTTGCTCACCATTGACAAGGTAGACCATAGTGCAATGGGTATGACTAATAAATTTAGACTGGCATTGCCCTTTTTATGTTCTATGTTGACTTGTTTTCTCACGTAGGATGCTTACACGGTCCCTGTTGCGTCTATCCAATGCTGGCACATACACTGTGAGGGTTGCTGGTTAAGAGCACTGGTAAGAACCAAAATTTTACCCAATATTGATATTTTCTATTTTATACTCTACGCCAAGCTTAAGCTATTGTAACTAATGGCTTCCTGTTATAGTGCATTGTGGGAAGTCTCATTTCAACTAGGCATTTAGGTCACATGCTGAGGCTTGATGTAATGTTAGATCGATACAAGATAAGCCAATATGGTGGCCAAAGCTGAGACTCTTCTTGACCTAATATTAGGAACTGAAGTTTTTCTCCTCTTTCCAGGGATCAAAGAAGCTTTGTCCTCAGTGTAACACGATCACATCCCCCAGTGACCTCCGTCGAGTTTACCTGTGACCCATAAAGATCTCCAGAGTACAGTAACCAAGTCAACAGGTGGCTACCGCTAATGGATTTATACTGTCATGGGTCATTGAAGGCTCCACCATGATGGGCGTCATCTTCTGTCTCCTTGTTTGTTGGCCTTACTTCTATACACAACAGCACCCACACAACAGGACCATGTCTTCTCCATCAATCTAGACTTAGGCGTCAAAGACTACTTGGACCTTCCAATTCACTCCACCAGTGTATAGGATTTGCAGTCTACGTAGACTACAATTGTTTTTCTGGTTGTTTCTCTGGTTGTTAGCAACTCTTTGATGACTTTGTATAGTTACGAAGGTACTTCACTTTTATTGTAGATGCACTGGCGCAATAAAATGGTTGAATAAGTCTATATATTATTGGTATGGTCCACTCGTCCAGATGTATGGGTTGATGCTAGGACGTGCTCCACATAACAAGTGTTACATATGAGGAGATGAGTTTTAGTGACCTGGGGTGATACCGTACCTACTGCCTTGTACTAAGTGATGAGGATACAGTAAGTCTCTCTATACACTTCAGATTTCGGATGGCTGTCATGCATGATCCCACCAACAACATACACAACTAGAATTAAAGAAGGGCAGCAAATCACACCAAACATTGACATACCTAGCCAAAAATATCCAATATGGCCAATCTGCCTTCAACAGCCTAAAGCCTGTGGTCATCCACTCGTGAGCGTCCGATCACATCCTCTACATGACAGATTGTTGACCATTTTTTGCCCAAATTGGCCATTTCGGCCATTGAAAATGTAACGTGTATGGTGAACTTAAATCTAATTGGGTGAACGGGCCAGGTTCGGTGACTTGATGCTCTACGATGCTAATGACAGTATTGTTTATGTGACTTTTATGATGGGTTAATAAAGTTTGCACATTGACATTCACATCTCCTAGTGTGGTTATTATTTTGCTATTTTTGGACGTTTTAGCCATTGAAACACATCCTTTTATTTCTCAATCAACCAACAACTAGTAGATTGGGAAAGCGAAACTTGCTTTCCTTGCAGATAAATTCCCTAAATTGTCCCTTCAACCTTAATTTTACTGAATAGATTTGTTTTTGTTTTTTCAAAAACATCAAAACTGGCACGACCATAGACGTGTCTCAGGGAACCGCCCGGGATTAGCTGTATGTTTTCCCAAGTCTACCCCTAGCGGCCAGACGTTTGCTATAAGTAACCTGAGCAACATGTATGCATACAATCTAACAAGAGGGAATAGTGGGTGACATGATTACTAAAAACCAAACCAAAACTGAGATCAACGAGATATTTTTCCACAAGTGTCTGAATGTGATGTAATGTAACGCTGTAGACGGGAGGTGATTGAGGTTTTCCACACTTCCTGCACATTAATAATACATTGCTTTAATCCTTTACAGTTAGAACTAGAACAATTACAGTATAATGGGGTTAACTGGAGACACCATAGATATCTAGGGCACACCCACGGGATACTGGAACAGCGGAGGGCCAAGTGGAGTGGCCACCAACCCATTCCAATGGAGGCGGAGTGTAAAGTAATTCTTCACATGCACATGGATAGAGTGAGACATAGTACCTTTTACTGCAACATCTTCAGAAAAATACAGGATATTTTAATAAATAAAACTTGCAATTGACTCTAACAGGGAGTGACTTGAAACACGAGCTCATCGATCTTGGCAATACACCTGCAGGTACTCAGTCTCCCTCTCCTCAGCTTCTCATTTGTTTTATTTGTTCCCCATTTTGTTCTTTCTCATGTGCTTGGCTACTCCTCTGTATTAGGGGACTTGGAACAGCCCTGGCCAATCGCTGGCTACTGGGTTGGAAGTGGAGACTATAACTGAGTTCTAGGTCAGTAGTATGTGTCATCAGCCAAGTGAGACCTGCTGTGAGTCCTCTGCAGCCCCTGAGGGAAACTAAGTATCATCAGCCCTACAGCAGTCATAGATAGATAGATAGATAGATAGATAGATGATAGATAGGAGATAGATAGATAGATAGATAGATAGATAGATAGATAGATAGATAGATGATAGATAGGAGATAGATAGATAGATAGATAGATAGATAGATAGATAGATGATAGATAGATAGATAGATAGATAGATAGATAGGAGATAGATAGATAGATAGATAGATAGATAGATAGATAGATGATAGATAGATAGATAGATAGATAGATAGATTATAGATAGATAGACGATAGATAGATAGATAGATAGATAGATAGATAGATAGATAGATGATAGATAGGAGATAGATAGATAGATAGATAGATAGATAGATAGATAGATAGATAGGAGATAGATAGATAAATAGATAGATAGATGATAGATAGATAGATAGATAGATAGATAGATGATAGATAGATAGATAGATAGATAGATAGATAGATGATAGATAGATAGATAGATAGATAGATAGATAGATTATAGATAGATAGATAGATAGATAGATAGATAGATAGGAGATAGATAGATAGATAGATAGATAGGAGATAGATAGATAGATAGATAGATAGATAGGAGATAGATAGATAGATAGATAGATAGATAGATAGATAGATAGATAGGAGATAGATAGATAGATAGATAGATAGATAGATAGATGATAGATAGATAGAGATAGATAGATAGATAGATAGATAGATAGATAGATAGATAGATAGATAGATAGATAGGAGATAGATAGGAGATAGATAGATAGATAGATAGATAGATAGATAGATAGATGATAGATAGATAATAGATAGATAGATAGATAGATAGATAGATAGATAGATAGATACATAGATAGATGCAGTCCTGAGACAGGGATGTCATGGTTTACAGAACCCACCAGTCAGGAGCCCTGGGACTTCATAGACCTCAGCCCCTATAGCTATAGATAGATAGATAGATAGATAGATAGATAGATAGATAGATAGATAGATAGGAGATAGATAGATAGATAGATGATAGATAGATAGATAGATAGATAGATAGATTATAGATAGATAGATAGATAGATAGATAGATAGGAGATAGATAGATAGATAGATAGATAGATAGATAGATAGGAGATAGATAGATAGATAGATAGATAGATAGATAGGAGATAGATAGATAGATAGATAGATAGATAGGAGATAGATAGATAGATAGATAGATAGATAGATAGATAGATAGATAGATAGATGATAGATAGATAGAGATAGATAGATAGATAGATAGATAGATAGATAGATAGATAGATAGATAGATGATAGATAGATAGATAGATAGATAGATAGATAGATAGATAGAGATAGATAGATAGATAGATAGATAGGAGATAGATAGATAGATAGATAGATAGATAGGAGATAGATAGATAGATAGATAGATAGATAGATAGATGATAGATAGATAATAGATAGATAGATAGATAGATACATAGATACATAGATACATGCAGTCCTGAGACAGGGATGTCATGGTTTACAGAACCCACCAGTCAGGAGCCCTGGGACTTCATAGACCTCAGCCCCTATAGCTATACTGGGAGATGCAGAGATTTTATATACTGTTTGTATTGCAGAAAAAGCACCTTATACCACCATCTTATTCTGGGCATCCCTCATTCTACGTCTGGGAACAGCCACCACAGTGGAAACTACAACTCCCCTCAGGAAGCTGCATGTTATCATAGAAAAGTTTAATTTTGGTTCAACTGCACCACTGCCTCCTGAGTCCACCCAGGATAAGAGGGAAGAGCTGGAAGAGCTCTGGTGGAAAAACTACAACCACCATAAGTTAACATGCAGCCCCCCCCCCCTCCTCCTTGTCAGTGTCCGGCCTGAGAATTACACACAATATACAGGACAACAGAAGTAGTACTGTGCACTGTCCATATATACAGACCATGGGAAGAATATGCAAATCTGTCTTCCATGATGTAATTAGGAAGTCAGATGCTGCCTCAGTATTGCAAACCAATAGAGGGCGCTCACTGGAATGTGCAAGCCTGTCTTCCCTGATGTAGTTGGGAAGACAGAATTCCAGTGAAATAACCCCATAAAGGTTGCTCACTTTTGCATCATGCACGACCTTCCAAGAGGCCTTTGTTTTGAAATGACACTGGGATTATTACCAGGTATAGTCTCTCAACCGAGGACAGCTGTTCCAATGTACTTGCACCTCTTCAGCTCGATGTAGAGAGGACTATAACCTGGTAGAGGTGAGAGGCTTAGACAGGGTTAAGGGGATATTGTCACTCCTTGGGGAGAGACCACCATATAGGTGTGTGGAGACTCATTAAGCCTTTAGCACTCCACTTTGCAAAGGACCATGGGAAGAATGCAAATCTGTCTTCCCTGATGTAATTAGGAATTACTATACCTGGTAATAATCCCAGCGTCATTGCAAAGGCAGCATCTGACTTCCTAATTACATCATGGAAGACAGATTTGCATTTCTTCCCATGGTCCTTTGCAAAGTGGAGTGCTAAAGGCTTAATGAGTCTCCACACACCTATATGGTGGTCTCTCCCCAATGAGTGACAATATCCCCTTAACCATATATACAGAATAAGAGAAGTAGTACTGTGCACTGTCCATATATACAGAATAAGAGCAGACACCACTATTAAGCAAGTGAGCAGCCCAGTGCATGGTGTGTATACAATGGCAGGCACTCTGTGATCTGGGAAACAGCTGATCTGTGGGGGTCCAGACAGTCTGATCCCCCATCAATATAAAACTGATACAAGGAAAAAAAGAAGAAGAAAGTAGAGAAGAGCAGAAATAAGAGAATAAAAGATGAAAAAAAGGAAGAAAGAAGATGTAAAAATAAAAGAAGGAAGGAAGAAGATGGAAGATAGAAAGGAAGAAAGTGACAAAATAATGCAAGACAGGAAGGTGGGAAGGAAGAAAGAAATAAGGAGGAAAACAAGGAGGGAAAGAAATGAGGACAGAAGAACGAGAGGAAGAGAAAAGAAGGGGGAAGGAAGACAAAAAGAAGGGAAGAAGTTAATAATATGAGGGATAAGGGGCAGTAGATGTATCGGGGAGGGACTGCCGGGATTCCTCCTTGTTGTTCTTTTTCTATCAGTCTGACTTTCTTTGCTTTTTCTCTCTTCTTTTATCCTAAGATCCGGTGGAGTTCTCTAAGGATTACCGAGGAGATGAGTAATATAAAATGTACTATGATAAGTGTCAGACTAGATTCACACCAGCCTCATTCAAGTCCATTGGTCTGATCCGTCATAGAATCGGAGCAATGGATTGAAAGGTGACACTTGTGTCCATTCATTGTCATCTTATTAGCAAGATGGGCGCTTTCTTCTGTCTTGTCTGTTTATTGTCATAGATGAAGTCCTGTGTGCAGGAATGTAGGGTGTTCCATCTGCGTCAGCCATTCTGTCAGTTTTTCAGTCCATTGCTCTGATCCTATGACACATAAGAACAACAGACTTGCATCATGCTGGGGCGTAGCTATAGAGGTGCAGGCATAGCAGTTGGTAAGTGGTCCTGGAACCGGAGGGGACCTCCAAAGGCCCCTCTGGAACATAAAATATTGCACTATTCTAAATGACTTAGAGGCTTGATTACAAATTTTGCATAGAGGCCCCGGTGCTCCTTATAGTTGGGGGGTCATACTACAGATTTTGCATTGGAGCCCAGGTCTTTTGCTGACTATTTCTTCTCTCTTCTGCCCCCTTTGCCCTTCCGTCTCTGTTTCGCCTTCTGTCTTTTCCCCTCTCTCAGCCCCAGTCACTTTTCTGTGATGTCTATCTCTACTCCTCTTTCTTTCGCTGTCTCTTTCACTGTCTCTCTCGCTCGGTCACATAGTGGAAATCTCCACTGTACACTTATGGTTTTTCTATGTCTTGGAAACCCCAGCTGTCAGGCATACTTCCTCTCTCTGCAGACTAGTATATAAGCGGCTGTAGGCGCAGCTCCCTGACACATTTGCATCTCGCTCACGAAGGCTTCAATCTCTTCCTCTCCTGTGGACATCATGTCCCCAACAGTCAGATCAGAAGACCCAGAGAATCCACAACCATCCCATCCGAGATGTCGCCTTCTGGACTACTGCCTTGTCATCTCGTTGGTGGTGCTCACTATAATGGTGGGATCACTCTGTACATTGTATGTGGCTTGGGAGAGACCAAAGCTTGGATCCATTATTAGTGAAAAGATTCAGATGGTCCAAGAGGTAAGTTTTCTCTGTTACATTGGACACCATACATTGACCAAACTTCACGAGAGTCTTCAAAACATGAGATGAGACTTGGGTCTCATAACATAGTTGATAAAGGTCCATAGAAGTCCATCAAGCCCAACCTATAACCTACCATTACCCCAATGGGCTCTTCTTTCTATTAATTTTTTTTTAGAAATTTTCAAATTTTTTGAATTTTATTAATCATTTTTATTCTTCTTATTTTTTTATAGGGAAGGAACGCTCAACTGGTGGTGGAAAATGGTAAGTTTCATTTATACAATTCTAGTATTGTTACTTATACCAATATGTCCATATCCTGCTGCTATGTATTTCAAAGACCTGTAAGAATGGACTCGTAGATTTAAAGGGGATGTCCATTTCAGCCAATTCTGTTTTTAAGAAGCCCCCCTACCCTGACGATCAGTTGATCATTCCCGGTGATCAGGATAATGGGGGGCGGATTCCCGGAGTGATCCATGTTAAAGGAATTGTGGTGGCCACTGCGTTATTTACTTTTATGGGGCTTCCATCATGGAAGTGAATGGAGTGGTGGTAGGTCATGAACACCACATGGTGGGGCACTAACTGTCCCATGGAAAATGGAAAATCCTATACAATCATACATTTCCATCCATATTGCTAGCAAACGTCAAAGTACATCAGTAAAACACTTGAAGTAATGGTCCATCTTGGATAGAATTAGACGGTCCCTTGATGATAACCTGATCTTCAGGTATCTTCAATGACTAGTGTCACCTTACATCGATATGTTGCCCAGGTGGTTCATGGACATGCCGGGTCCTTCAAAGTGAGGGACACTCTTTGTAGTCACTCTGGTTAATAGTTGAAGGTCTTGAATAGGTCTCCGTATGGACTTTCTAAACTAAACAATCCCTTTAAGTTAGCCCTCCTTCTGTACAATGTAGAGGCCACCTAAAGATTCCATGAAACTTATGTAATCTGTTTATGGAGTATTTTCTGATTCTTTGATACCCGTTACTAACCCATCTCTGTTTGATATTGTAGCTGAGTTGAAAAACGGCACTTTGAAGTGGAGCAGGAGCGGAGTAACCAGCACATTTGTGGGCCACTCTTTCGAACTGGGCGAACATGAACTCATGGTGCAAAAATCTGGTTTCTACTCCATCACCTCCCAGATAACTTTGAAATGTGTTGCCTCCGATCAATGCGAAGAAGATGGATTTGTATCTCTGTCCATTCTGAAAAACATCGAAACAGATCCATTGCTTAAGGTGAACGTTCACATCAACAAGTCCACCATGGAGACCCAACCAACCTCCTTCTCTGGAAGCATCAGACGCCTAACTAAGGGTGACCGAATAAGGGCACAACTCTGGACTAGTCATGAAATTAAAGACTGGCAGTTTGATCGAGAACTTAGCGTCGTAGGACTTACCTGGATGAGCGACCCTTCCTCTGTGGACTTTCGTGGCCAATAAGTGGCCAGTCATGGTCAAAAATAAGACTTATTCCTAGACTATAAGGGGGAAATGCACTACTGTACTTTATGTATACATGTAAAGGTCACATGTATGATCATCAAGGCTCAAGTTTGGGATATACAGAGTTGGGATAGGCAATCGGTGTTCGAAAAGTTGAGGTGGAGCCCCTACATGTTTATGAACAAAAGCTTTGTATATCACTATGTGATAGGTCACGGGATCCATGGCTCCTTTGTGTATCCACTGTAGTATAAGAACCTTTGTTGTAAAATTTGTTGTACAAAAATGCTGCTCTACATTCTCGAAAGAAGTGGTGGACTCTTGAACTATAAGTCATCGAGCAGCCAACGATACTATGCACTTAACAGAACGATCTTATTGTTTACGTCACGTATCAGATCAGTCCCTGATATACATTACCCTCACCCCACCATCTTGAAACCAGATATCCGATACCTTATGAGAAGATTGAGAATTTTGCCGACCTTTGGGTGGTTCTTGACCAATGCCTTCAAAGGCTTGCTTTGATGATGCCCGATATCACGTACTACTCTAGAGTCTTGTTAATTTCTATTTTATTATTGCTGTAATATATATATTTATTATTGTTATGACTTTAATTTATTATAATTTATTTATTAAATATTTATTGTTTGGTATGACGTGTGCCATTTTCTCTTCTTTATACATATAGCTGGCCAGCAGGACATTGACCAAACCTAAGAACCTGTTGGTTTTGGTTGTGGTCTTCAGAAATGGTCAATATAAAATCTATTATACAATCTCATTGGAGCACCCCACAAGTCAATGTTTGGTAATGGGATGTAACAACCCCTATTTGTTGACCTAACATTCCTTGTAAAGGAACAGATGGCTTTTTTCATTGTCGTCTATAGGAATTATGGAAAAAGACAAGCAAATACCATAATTTACATAGAGTTCCATGGAGACTTCAGGTGGATGAGCCATAGATCAGTGAGTGCCCAAACTGCAACCCAAAACCCACTAATTTATCACAAAGTGCCAACACGGCAATTTAACCTTAGTAATATGCGGATCCACAATTACAGACCTGCAAAATATGGTCATACGAAGGGGGCTTTATAGAGCTTTCTGCTCCACTGTGACCTCCACACAGTCTAATATGTTTCACAGTGACCCCCACAAAGTACAATCAGCTCCACAGTGGCCCCCACACAGTACAATTTGCTCAGCGGGCGTCCCCACACAGTATAATCTGCTCCACAGTGGGTGCCCAAAGAGAGGGCTCTGAGTGCTACCTCTGGCACCCGTGCCATAGGTTCGCCATCACGGTCATAGATGTTCAAGAGTTAATAACTAGAGATGAGCGAACAGTAAAATGTTCGAGGTTCGATATTTGTTTCGAGTAGCCCCTCAATATTCGACTACCGAATATCGAACCCTATTATAGTCTATGGGGGGAAAATGCTCGTTTCAGGGGTAGGCAACGTTCGATCAAATTATACTTACCAAGTCCACAAGTGAGGGTCGGGCTGGATCCTCCGAGAAGTTTTCTCCTTGCAGCGTTCCCACGGCATCTTCCGGCTCTGAATTCACTCTGCCAGGCATCGGGCCTGGGCAGAGTCGACTACTACTGGGCAGAGCACTACAAGCGGACATGCACAGTCGGCTCTGCCCAGGACCGATGCCTGGCAGAGTGAATTCAGAGCTGGAAGACGCCGCGGGGAAGCTGCACGGAGAAGACTTCTAAAGGTAGGAGAAGAACCAGCGTTGATTGGCCGACTGTATAGCATTCGGCCAATCAATGCTGGTTCTGCATCGAACTTTTACATTCGAACAGCGAGTGGTACTCGATCGAGTACGAGTATTTCGAATACCGTAGCATTCGATCGAATACCTACTCGATCAAGTACTACTCACTCATCTCTATTTATAACTCTATAAATGGGACCTTTCACCACCTTCAAAAACTCCAACTCATTGTACCACCCCATTGATTCGGGCGCCCTTTGGAATTTTTCTCTATCCATGACACCGCTCTGCTAGTTTCAGCAAACTACTACTGTCAGGTGGGTGGTTCTAGGTTAGAGAAAAAAAAGTCAAGGACCTCCCACCTGACAGCAGAGAGCACAATAGTGCTGAAACTAAAAGAAATGATTGCTCAGGAATGGTGGGATCTAGAGAAAAAATTGCACCAGAATCAGAGGTGAGGATGCAAAGAGATGGAGTTGGTGGAGATGGTGAAAGGTCCTCTTTAAAGTGATTTTCCTGGATTGAAGACTTATCCTTAGTCCAGTAAGTGTCTGCATCATATACTGTGGTGAAGAGGTCACACAGCACCTTTAGTCAATGTTTAGGTGAAGGCATAGGAATCGGGACCTCGTGGAGAACATAGTGATGGCCATTCCTACACCATTTAATGTATTGGTTATGTTTGGCCTATATATTATGAAACTGGAAAATATGGCCAATAATATGGACCGTCTAGAGTAGAAGGGACTGTTGTTTTAATCTAGCACCATCTTATTCTATATTTCTATACTAAGATTAGAAGATAAGATCATGCGAAAACAGAATGCAAAAGCAGAGACCATATTTCTCATTTCCTCCCCACAAACATACATCTAAACATATAAACACAAAGGAAACCAACATGCCGACTAGCGTTGTTTTTAGACAGTCGTAGGAAATTTGTGTAAGCAAGTGGAAAGCATGATGCGTAAAGCGGGCTGTAGATGACCGCCATCTACTTCTGTTCCAGAGTCCACAATGATGTGAGAAACTCCTTGTAGAATACACACAGTCCAGTCACATGAATGTGAGCACCTGCCAAAATCCAGAATAACCACCTTCGGCAGAGCGGACCGCTGCGAGACGTGCAGGAAGAGAGGGGATGTTGTCATGATGTCACTGGGATTTTGTGCCATGCCGACTCCAGTGCCGTGGCCAGTGCGCTAGGTTACGCGGTTGAGCATCCATGGCGCGAATAACCCGATCGAGGTGGTCCAACAGATTCTCAAATGGGTTCAAGTCTGGGGAATTTGCTGGTCAAGGGAGTACGGTAAACTCATCCTGTTGCTCCTCGAACCACGCACGTACACTGCAAGCTTTATGACACGTGGCATTGTCCTGCTGGTAGATGCCATCATCCTGAGGAAAAACAATTCGCATGTAGGGGTGAACATGGTCCGCAAGGATAGAGGCATATTGGTGTTCATCCATCGTGCCTTCCACAATGATGAGCGCACCCAGATGGCTGATGACACGTGCCTTCTGCCATTGGTTATTTAACATTGACGTCAAAAGTAGGCGGTGGTCACATTAATAGGACTGGACTGTGTAGATCCTTCTAATGGAAATCTTATGTATTTTTTTTGTTTGGTCTCCATCAATCACCCAATCATGGGGTTTCTCTCTTCTGGAACCACTAGTGCTTTGTACAAATCCTAAATTAGGAATCTGACTGTCCGTGCCAGCTTCTACACCCACTGGCTGCCAACAGGTGCATTTGATACTCGCCTGTCTCTATAAGGTTGCTATGTCTGCCAGTCAAACTCTGACTAGGTCTGCTCTACCAGCCAGAAGTTGTGGACACAAAGCTGTGTCTCGCCCAGATTGGCTTTGTAATTCCTTGTGTCCTGACTCCGGCCTGTTCTACTAGTATTTCTTCTGTTTATGGCTTTAGCTAGGTCCCCAACCTCGGCTAGATTGGCGACTCTTTCTCTGCCCGCTAATAGCCATTTGGTTTGGTCTGTAGCCTACAGGACATCACAGGTAACATAAGTGAGTGACATCTGGTCCCTTTATCAAGCTGCTGAGGGTAGAGTTGAGCCGAGGACCAAAAAATTGTTTGTGAATTGAATTAAAAAGTAACGCTTTATTATGGGTACTTAACCCTAGAAATAGATATAAATTTTAAAAAAACGCTTGTGCTATGTAGTTTTTTTTTTTTTTTTAAATGCTGAAGTAGGGTAGTGGTAATTGTTACTTCCTCCACCTTACATGTTCACACTTCCCAATCTACCCTCTACTCAGCCTGCATCAACAGGGACAGAAGAGCAGGTAAATATTTATTGAGTCAACAGAAAATTTCTCGTTAAAAAGTTCAATAGCTTTTCAGTAATCCTGTGCTCATATACACTCACCGGCCACTTTATTAGGTACACCATGCTAGTAACGGGTTGGACCCCCTTTTGCCTTCAGAACTGCCTCAATTCTTCGTGGCATAGATACAACAAGGTGCTGGAAGCATTCCTCAGAGATTTTGGTCCATATTGACATGATGGCATCACACAGTTGCCGCAGATTTGTCGGCTGCACATCCATGATGCGAATCTCCTGTTCCACCACATCCCAAAGATGCTCCTCTATTGGATTGAGATCTGGTGACTGTGGAGGCCATTGGAGTACAGTGAACTCATTGTCATGTTCAAGAAACCAGTCTGAGATGATTCCAGCTTTATGACATGGCGCATTATCCTGCTGAAAGTAGCCTTCAGATGTTGGGTACATTGTGGTCATAAAGGGATGGACATGGTCAGCAACAATACTCAGGTAGGCTTTGGCGTTGCAACGATGCTCAATTGGTACCAAGGGGCCCAAAGAGTGCCAAGAAAATATTCCCCACACCATGACACCACCACCACCAGCCTGAACCGTTGATACAAGGCAGGATGGATCCATTCTTTCATGTTGTTGACACCAAATTCTGACCCTACCATCCGAATGTCGCAGCAGAAATCAAGACTCATCAGACCAGGCAACGTTTTTCCAATCTTCAATTGTCCAATTTCGATGAGCTTGTGCAAATTGTAGCCTCAGTTTCCTGTTCTTAGCTGAAAGGAGTGGCACCCGGTGTGGTCTTCTGCTGCTGTAGCCCATCTGCCTCAAAGTTGGACGTACTGTGCGGCGTTCAGAGATGCTCTTCTGGCTACCTTGGTTGTAACGGGTGGCTATTTGAGTCACTGTTGCCTTTCTATCAGCTCGAACCAGTCTGGCCATTCTCCTCTGACCTCTGGCATCAACAACGCATTTCCGCCCACAGAACTGCCGCTCACTGGATGTTTTTTCTTTTTCGGACCATTCTCTGTAAACCCTAGAGATGGTTGTGCGTGAAAATCCCAGTAGATCAGCAGTTTCTGAAATACTCAGACCAGCCCTTCTGGCACCAACAACCATGCCACGTTCAAAGGCACTCAAATCACCTTTCTTCCCCATACTGATGCTCGGTTTGAACTGCAGGAGATTGTCTTGACCATGTCTACATGCCTAAATGCACTGAGTTGCCGCCATGTGATTGGCTGATTAGAAATTAAGTGTTAACGAGCAGTTGGACAGGTGTACCTAATAAAGGGGCCGGTGAGTGTAAATATCCTGTTACAATGTCCACTGCCTAATGAGTGTGTCGGCAGGAGAAACAGAACAAAAAGGGGGAGGTATATCAGCTATAAATGTGGCTCAATGTTCAAAGAAAAAACTAATTCCAGGTAAAACAAAGTGCTTGTCGGTCAGACTTGGGTATAGTTACACCTGCAGGGATGAGGATCAAGATTTCACCACTCCATCACGTGCCAGGTCCTAACACAAATTAAACCTTGTAGCCCTTTTGACCAGATCCACCACACCAGCCTGGCTGTAGTTTTTCTGACCAAATGTTGCTGTTACCACATTGCTGCCTTCCCCATACTGTACCTAAAGCCTGTTCCTACATCTATTAGACCCCCCCTACGCGTTTCACCGGCCCTCCGGTCGGCTTATCAGGGGTATATTGGGGTAAGTATATTTGTTTCAGGCTATCAAGCTAGAAAGGAGACATCAGGCGGCCACCGTCTAGTGCCACCGCTGTGATCCCCCGTTCGGTACTAGTGAGACCGCCTAGAGTTGAGCCAATGTTGAGATTTCAAGATCAATTTTAAAATCCGATTTCCAATCATTTTCCAGCCGATCCCGATTGCGATCGTGAAATTTTCCCGATCGCCGATCGGTATTCGATCTTTCCCGATCCCGATCGCTCAACCCTAATTGTATATTATATATACAGGGGGGTTGAGCCTATCTTGACATTTCAGGATCGATTTTTAACCACTTCAGTACCGGGCCAATTTGTGGTCCAGGACCAGACACATTTTAAGTTTATTTTGTATGTGCGGTTTTGAGGTCTGTAAAAATTTTCTCGTATGTCTCGGTCAACTAATTTTTGCATCTTTTTTCGGGGACACATAAGGCTTTATTTTTATGTTATTTTTATTTTCAAATGTGTTTTCATTTTTTTTTATATCCGGGAAAATATAAACATAATAGGAGGGAAATTGTGTCTGGTTTTCACTTTATTATTATTTTTTTTATTTAATAACACAAAGTGTCACTGAAAAACTTTATAATATAGTTTTTCCACTCCGTTACGGTAATTTTTATTTTGTATGGTGTCGTCGGGGGTGGGGCTATAACCTTTAATAATGGCGTTTTATTAGCGTATTATTTATTTATTTTTTATTATTATTTTATTTACATTTTTTTAAAACTTTTTTATTATATTTTTATTCTATTTTTTTTCCAGATTGTGTCCCCATAAGGTGATAAGAGACCTTTGGGGACATCTGATCACTTTTTTATTGTACTTGAGGCTGATTTCTCCTATAACTGGGGCTGCTACATTTAACCCCAGTTACAGGAGAAATACAGCCTCCTGCACGCTGTATACACTGTATACTGAGCTGATCTGGGGTCCTGTAGGACCCAGCAGCTTTCGCAAGACTCTGCTCCCGGCAGATCACATGTCCGCCAGGTCAGAGGGCAGCTGAATTATGGCAGCGTCCATAGCTGTGTATACAGCGCTCATTGAGCGCTGTATACACAGCGATCGAGATAGCAGGGAAATTAATAAATCTGCCCTGTCATCTCTGTGGGAGCTCCGGCTGAAGTTACAGCCGGCTCCCATTGAAAGCAGCTGCACGATCTGCGTGCAGCTGCTGTGTTCTGACTGGACGTACAGGTACGTCCTGTCAGAACTAGGCAACCACTTCCCGGAAGTATATAGTCTATGGGCGGTCCGAAAGTGGTTAAAATCAGATTTCCAGCCGATCCCGATCGAGATCGTGAAATTTGCTCGATCGCCGATCGGGATCCGATCTTTCCCGATCCCGATCACTCAACCCTAGCTGAGGCCAATCACATGCCAGGACTTCTGCAGGAACAAGTCTCTGTGTTCCACAGGACTGGACAACAGTGGGTGACACTGGAGCACTGGAAACAAGTGAGGTTTTTTTTTGTTTGTTTGTTTTTTAATCTTCCCTGGTCTCCTTGCAGAAACCTGTAATTCATGGATAAGCCTCTCAGTATGTCTACTCTACTCAACATGTTTAGGGAACCATTGGTTCATGACATTGATGGAGGCTTCAGCTTCCGGTGTCCACCAACGTGAAGACTCATTTGGGTTTTTTGCAGAAAGAGATCCGACAATTTTTAAGATGTTGGTTAAGTTTGTGAACCCCGAGTCAAATTTTCTCTCTTCAAACATCAATATAATCCACATAGCAAAGCAGCTCCAGTATTGAAATACTTTTTGACACCTTAAGACTTGGTTTAACTGTCCTTATAAGAGACTCAATAATTCCATTCTCCATGGGTAGCAGAAAGTTACTTGCAAGTAAAGGAAACAAAAGTATGAAGCAGCGAAATCCGTGACCACATCCTCCCACTCGGGACTCGAGTATACATGTCCTCTACTATTGCTTGTGCTTTGCATCATTGTTTGTACTGTATAGGTGGTGTATACAGATGGCCATGGACCATCGTAAGGTGCCCAAAGAATCATCTAAAGCGTTGTGCACGAGATCCACCATGATCCTATAGAATTCACCCACCAATCTTGGACATTCCTCTTCAATATTTAGATGAATACAATAAGCTCAATAGGCCATTGTGGTCCAGCTTTTACACCATGGACCAATAGTCCTGGGTCTTTGCCCACCAATGACCCCATTATCTTCTACATCACTTATTGACTTGAAGATGTGTCCATTGCTCTCAGTTTTATCCTTTCCCTTTCTCATTGGTGGAGTTCTGATCACTGGGACCCCCAAAAGAGGGGCGTTTTCACGCTGACCATGTGCTCTGGTGCAATTGTGTCTTAAAAAGTTATAAATATGGTGCAAATGCATCATAAATATATCGCACAACCTCTGCTGGGTAAATACGGTGGATGTCCCAACCCCGGCAGTGCTGAAGGTTGCTGATCCCTGCTATATGTGGTAGTCAGGATCTCTATCCTAGTTATTGGTGGGGTCCCGTCTGTTGCACCCCCACTGATCAGACAGGTGTCTCCCATGCCAATAACTTATATTTACTGGAATACCCCGTTAATGGAGGGGCTCAAAGTCTAATGGGACAGTCTAAATCTAAAAACTCTCCTTGGACTTTGTGCAAGGAAATTTCAGCTCCCGTCCCCAGTGTAGATGCTATAGCAAATCCTAAATATAAAACAAAAAATGGACTCCAAAAATAATCAGGACCCAAACAGGTTTATAAAACCACAGGGGACTACAGACCCGCTGAGCACTGGGCAGCTGACATAGGCTTGTCTATTTAAAGGGAGTCTATCAACAGGAAAATTGGTATCAAACTAATGACAGTTTCTTATAGGGCTGCTTGTACACTTTCCAAAGATGCCTTTCTTGTTCTGCATTGCAGCTCCATTTTCATGAAAAGCATCTTACTCTTCAAGGGCGTCTCGGGACACATTTATGGGATTGTCCGGGATAGCTGGTTTTTTGCAGACCTTCCTGTCCTTCGTGCTCCGGTGTCTCCCACTGTGGTCCAGTCCTGGTGCACCAAGGTCATGTTTTGGCAGAAGTCCCCACCGCATGTGACTGTTGAAGGAACCTGTGACGTGCCATGTCCTTTCCTAAGCAGTCACGTGTGGCAGGGGCTTCTGTCATAACAAGACCCCGAAACAGAAGGACCGGACCCCAGTGGCTGACACTGGAGTCCGGGGAACAGGAGTATGTTTTGGGGGTTTTTCACCTTCCCTGCCTCAAGGAAATCTGCATAAAAAGTTATGTTCAAATGCATGACACAGGACTATAATGACTTTATGGGGGTACAATATGCAAATACATTTTATGATATACCCCCTATGGTGCACTTGGGGTGAAGTCAGAAAGTGTCTTGTAAGAGTCCACAAATAAGACAACTACAAGGACTTGGTGCTGTACAAGTTCTCAGTCTTAGCACATTTCCTTCCTTATTCCACTCAAGCTACAGCTGTGTGGTTTGTGTCATCATCAGAATCACAGTTACGGAAAGTTGTGTGGACAACGAAACCCATAGACTGGTCAGTGAGGCAGCGCTACGGTGTACGCACCGCTCTCACATGGAAAATTGTAGATCCGACCAAATCTGGTAAATACATCTTGGTTTCTGGAAATTCAGAAAGGTATAGACAACTCTAGGCAGACCGATGTGAGGAACGTTCCATATCAATGGTGGTACTAATCTTTATTTGTATGGTGCCAACATAGTCCACAGAACTTTACAATTTACGGGGTTCCCTGCACCGTAACAAAGAAGGAATGAGGGATAGGGCAGATTCTAGAGATGTTTTTGAGGTTCAGGTGGCATTAACGTGAGTGGATGTAAGGGGCAAAGATGCAGATATAAACAGGACCTTTCACCATCTCCACCAACTCTGGTTTGTTGCATTTTCTAATAGGCGCCACTCCATTGAGTCCGATAAGGTTGGAATTGCTACTCTAGTCCTTGCCATAACCTCACAACTGCAGAGGCTAGAATAGAGATCCCAAACTCAATGGAGCAGCACCTATTAAAGAAAGCAAAAGTAGCAACAATTTAGAGGTGGTATAAGGTCCTCTTTGAGTCAAACCCAACCCCAAGATGTGTGCTACATTGAAGTTATGGTAAGATCACACAGTTAAATAGAAACATCAGATCACTTAGTAGATGGTGGAGATGCAAAAACTTCGGAAGATTCCATTTCCTATAGACAGAAGACATGATATTAGAGACTGGACAGGGAGACATTGGTGTTTTGTAGTGTGCCATAGTGAAGTCACAGGAAGAGGTTTATAATCGAGTGTTGTCATCAAAGAGAGACCAAGAGACTAAGAGAGGACCAAGGACTGAGCCTTGACAAACCCCAATCGTAAGAAGGAAGGGGATAGAAGTAGAGTCAGCAAAGGATGAACTGAATGAACGGTCAGAGAGGAAGGAAGAGACCCGTAACCCAAGACCAAAATATGGTAGCACCTTCTCTAGAAATCTCCTGCGGCCATCAGTTCCAACATGTCCAACAAGAGTGGTTGGTTTTAAGGTTTGGTTTCATAAAATGTTGAGGAACAATCGAGTTACCGGATCTTCTGCCTTGTAATCATGTGAAAACAGGGGCGTAACTACTGTGGTAGCAGTGGTAGCAGCTGCCACAGGGCCCGGGACATTAGGGGCCCGGCGACAGCCGCTACCGCTGTTTTTTTTTTTTTTTAATAGGCCGTTATCGGCTGGCATTACTCCAGCCGGTAATGGGCCCTATATACTTACCGATCCTGGCAGGGGCCGGGATCGGTAAGTGACGGCGTGGGCCCCACAAGCACTATTATACTCGGGGGTCTTTTCTGACCCCCGAGTATAACGATCAGAGGCCCGGGAGAGGTAAGAAACATAAAAAACTGTGTTACTTACCTCTCCAGGCTCTGGGCCTACTTCGGCCTACTTGCGTGACTTCATATGATTCATGACGGAGGGCCCTGTCACATGACGTCCCGGAAGATGGCCGATAGCGACGGAGAATGCAGGGGAGTCGGGAGACAGGTAAGTAACAGTAGTTTGTTATGTTTGTATCCCTCTGGGTCTCCGATTATTATACTCGGGGGTCTGAAAAGACCTATATAATAATTGTTCATGTGTGTCCACAATGGGACATAATACTGTGTACTGGGGCCACTAAGGGACATAATACTGTGTACTGGGGCCACTAAGGGACATAATACTGTGTACTGGGGCCACTATGGGGCATAATACTGTGTACTGGGGCCACTATGGGACATAATACTGTGTACTGGGGCCACTATGCGACATAACACTGTGCGCAGGGCCACTATGGGGGATAATACTGTGTGCAGGGGCCACTATGGGACATAATACTGTGTGCAGGGGCCACTATGGGGGATTATACTGTGTGCAGGGGCCACTATGGGGCATAATACTGTGTGCAGGGGCCAGTATGGGGACATAATACTGTGTGCAGGGGCCACTATGGGGCATAATACTGTGTACTGGGGCCACTATGGGGCATAATACTGTGTGCTGGGGCCACTATGGGGCATAATACTGTGTGCTGGGCCACTATGGAGCATAATACTGTGTGCAGGGGCCACTATGGGGCATAATACTGTGTGCTGGGGCCAGTATGGGGACATAATACTGTGTGCAGGGGCCACTATGGGGCATAATACTGTGTACTGGGGCCACTATGGGGCATAATACTGTGTGCTGGGGCCACTATGGGGCATAATACTGTGTGCTGGGGCCACTATGGGGCATAATACTGTGTGCAGGGGCCACTATGGGGGATAATACTGTGTGCAGGGGCCACTATGGAGGATAATACTGTGTGAAGGAGCCACTATGGGGGATAATACTGTGTGCAGGGGCCACTATGGAGGATAATACTGTGTGAAGGAGCCACTATGGGGGATAATACTGTGTGCAGGGGCCACTATGGGGGATAATACTGTGTGCAGGGGCCACTATGGGGGATAATACTGTGTGCAGGGGCCATTATGGGGAATAATACTGTGTGCAATGGCCACTATGGGGCATAATACTGTGTGCAGGGGCCACTATGGGACATAATACTGTGTGCAGGGGCCACTATGGGGACATAATACTGTGTACTGGGGCCACGGTAGGGGTAGTTGGTCGAGGTCTTCAGCGTAGGTCGGGGGGGGGGATCCATGTCAAACGTTCGCCACGGCGCCCCGCCACTCCTAGTTACGCCGCTGTGTGAGAAGATCATTTTAGATCAGATGATATTACCTCATCATGATGTCACATCCTGCAGGATGATGATGTCATCACAAGGACAACTAAATCTATCTTAGAGTCGGAGAATACGGATATTATTGTATCTGAGTAACATCACAAGACTGCTGGGGGATTTCCATGGCATAAAACACAAAGGCGGTCTGTATCTTCCTCATTGTGAAAAATCATATGGACGCACTGCAATAAAAAATGTACAACTACAATACTAAACCACAAAACACACAAAGGAGTAGAATGCATGGAAATTACAAGCGATGATCATAAACCAAAATAAGGAAGAGGCCCAATAACAAAAATATCAGACTGTCAGAAATCGGGACTGCCCCTGGAAATTACAGCTCGACATGGTCCACCTCCACCACAGTGTAAACAACATGGCCGCCATCTTTAGACTTGCTCCTTACAGTCCATTCATGAGCACAATTTTAGTCTCTCAACAACCAGGTCAAGTTTACCCATTTGCATTTTGATGGTCTGGTTTTTTTTGTTCACTGTAACCATATGAGGGTTTGTTTTTTGCTGGAGGAGTTGTACTTTGCAGCCACAGTGGTATGTTGGAATCATTTATGTAGATACGATTGGTAAATGTACCAAGCACAATATCGATAAGGACTTTGTATGTTCTTCCCATGTTTGCCTGGATTTCCTCTGGGTACTTTGGCTTCCTCGCACACTTCAAAGACATCCTGATAGGGATTTAGATTGAGAGCCCTAGATGGGACAGTGATTGACAATGTCCAGGCGGAATATGTTGACGCTTTACGAGTAAATGAAATAATGTATATTCGGGTTTCATTTTTTACTCACTGTAGCTGTATGAGGGTTTGTTTTTTGCAGGAGGAGTTGTACATTGCAAGAAGAGTTATATTTTGGTGCTATTTATGTAAGTAGCATTGTTACATAGGTATTAGGGTTTCATTTTTTTGGTCACTGTGTCTGTATAAGGGTTTGTTTTATGCAGGAGGAGTTTTACATTGAAAGAAGAGTGATATGCAGGTGATATTTATGTAGGTATCATTGGCACATAGATATTAGGGTTTAAGTTTTTTGGTTATTGTAGCTGTATGAGGGTTTGTTTTTTGCAGAAGGAGTCATACTTTGCCTGTATGAGGGTTTGTTTTTTGCAGAAGGAGTCATACTTTGCCTGTATGAGGGTTTGTTTTTTGCAGAAGGAGTCATACTTTGCAGGAGGAGTTTTATGTTGGTACCGTTTACAAAGATACTTTTTATTTGTGTCTATTAGTGTTTCTATTATTTTTATTTTTATTTTCAGAAAAATACAGGGAAAAAGCTAGTTCGCCAAAGTTTTTAGATTTATTTACACCAATCATCAACTCATGTTATAAATGTATTACACTGTTTGTTGTTACATATGTCATCTATATTACATTGTGTCTTAGGACAATTGTCAGGTTGTTTCTAGGTGTGCCCCACCAAGTGACACTATGGTTTGGGGTCCTCTAGAGAGTGTCTGCCCATGAATATTACAGGTAATGTTGAATGGAGCGAAAAGGGTGGAGACTGACTTTAAACTTTTTGGTTTTCACCATTTCAACTTTACACTGGTGCAATGAATGCTGGACTAACTGAAATAATACACTAGTGCACTGACTACATTTCCGGGTCACTTGGTGTTATTGTGGAGACGCTTTTCGGGTCTGGTCTCGATATCAGCTGTCGGTAAGTTAGTAAATAGGTCAAATTGTGTAGGAAACAGGAAATGCTTCTTTCATGGTATCTCGTAAGACAATCTATTGAAAATGTCAGAATATTATAGATAGTTACTGGGGGAAGTTATTACCTATGCCAGAGTAAGGCCCCATGCAGATTCCACCTTGATTGTATTCAAGTGTCCTGATCCATTTAGTCGAGAATTCTGCATTTGCTTCAACCATGGACTCTGTAGATAGAGTCTACCCAATGATTAGGCCCATTCATCTGAGCTCTTTGATGGCAGAAAACTGTTGCCTCTTTCACCACTTTCCATGAAAATAGGCAAAGTGGGACAGACCAGTTTTTGGAGTGTGTTATACTGAAAATCCATGTACCAAAAAAAGGACAGCTACAACAGTATGTATAACACTACGCCTATGTTTCATTCTGCTTATAAGCTAACGTGGGTTGGGACCTCACCTTACCTGGACGTTGGTCCCTCACCATACATATTAATGTCCTAGAACTACTGTCTACGTTTTGCCCGGATAGCACATAAAATAAAATATCTGTGCCCATTTAGCGATATAAAGTTAGGTGATTGTCATCACTATGTCCTCAAGGTTTGGGGTTGGGTTTGGGGTTGGGGTTTAGTTCAGTATGAAAGAACTCAATCCCTTACACCGATAGGACTTTATTTTGGTTGGAAAGAGATCCTGTATAGCTTTAAGCTTCTATATATATTCACCAGTGTCCATATCTGAGATGGTTTGGAGGCTAGACCACATGACTAATAAAGTTGTGTGATATTTTTAGTGGCAAGGAATGATTTGATGTAAACAAGGAAGTGGTGGAAAGCTGTCACCGATAGTAAACAATGAGTCACGGTGGTGAGATAGACAGTAGGGTCCCACAAAGAGGGATGAACTGAGATGTCACCTTCAGGTTTGGTCCTTAGTTTTTGCTTATGATTAAAAAAGGAAAGAACCGGTTACGGTAGAGATCATACTGTAGCTGACCAAACCAGAAGATATACAAGTCCAATAGGAGCCAAGGTCAAGCCATGTTATAGAATCATTCAAGTCAAGTGTCAAAAGCAAGACACTATAGTGGAGCAAAGGACAACTGTAATAGGCCAAGGTGGCCAATTGCCAACACCAGGTCCATGGTGCACACCATCTTCTTTACAATGATGGCCCTTAAAAGGAGTCTGTCACCAAAACCGAGCATATTATCCCCGCCCGGCAAATAGGCAGGTTTTCTCTTTGCCGAGATATCCATATTTTGGTCAACGTACAAGTAAGCTCCTCGGAGCATACGTCCTTGGAGCAATATGTTGATATGTTGGGTTTTGAAAAGAGGATGCCGTACATGTACGGCGAGATCTCATTAGCTGCTTGAAGGATCTAACATTGACCAGTGACAGTGGTGGTCAACTGAGGAACGCTCCGAAGCTGGAGCAAGTTGCGGTGGAAGAAGCCCAGTGGGTCTTGAAAAATTGTGGAAGAGAACCAGTGGTTCATGGTCTCCAAAGTATGATCAGGGTGAAGTAGTCAGTGAGCTGGCTGAGAAAAATATCTCTAACCCACCGCGGGTTTTGTCTCTTTAAGGAGCCAAATCCGAGAAACAGTGTGGTCTATGTGAGACGTCAGCGCAGAGAGATACTGAGACTCTGTGGGCTGTCTGAGGCTTCGGGAGGACTGATAGAATTGTACTACTATGTTACTGCTGTTGCAATCAGAATGTAAGTGATTCTTAAAGGGAATGTGCCACCAAAAAAATGACCTATTCTTTAAATCACATTTTTACGCTAAACATATTGTTAAAGAATTGTTGGTGATGTTTTTAGTTTCCCATGTATCTATAGTTTAAGAAATTCGAGAAATCTCGCAAATCCAGCTCGAAGCACGAAGCCTAAAATAGACTGTCACTTCTCGTTTCCTGGAAAAGAACTGGGTCGTAGACACAATGGTCGGGAGTAGACTCTATTGACGTTTATGGGAGAGTATCCAAAGGATAGGCCATAAATCCTAAAACATAGACAACCGCTAAACTTATTGAGATGGATAAGACATCACTATTGGATTGGTGGAGGTCTGACTTTCGGCACCCTGCTATCTAAGGAGATCACAGAACTTGGCACAGGCATCTTCTCTAAGGACTGGTAGATCATGCCAAACTTCTTAAGTCCACCTATGGTTAGAGTGCAAAAAAAGTGGCTGCCAACTTTTGCTTATTCTGTGTAAGGCCACCACTGATCGAATATTGATGGTCTTGTCTAACCATAAGACATCAATATTTTGATCCAAGAAGACTCCAGAAAATAAAGTCGACTATTCAACCTTTATGTTCTTTGATGGTACTTATGACCTCAAGGACCAACCAAGTCTTTACTACATTGAGGGATGGGACAGGTGCCCATCCATTCTCTGGGTCAATGGGATCCCACAGACTGGATTTCCCCAAACAGGTAAGTTAATGTAATTTTTCTAAAGCATTGCCCAAAAACATTTTTGTTTTCATACCGGTTAACACTTCGTTGTGAAATTTTTGCAGTCACGATTGAAGAAACCCTGAGATATCCTGAATGAAGAATTGGTGGACACCCCTGTGTGACAAGGCTGGTGAAACCGTAGTGGCCACAGCGAAACCTCTCGGTGGTAAATCACTTGACAGGAATGTTAATGTTGGTCGGCAGGGATTTTCTCTGTTTTCTCGCACAGGCCATGTTTGTTTCCTGACAGCTTGCACTAAACTACTTCTCTGTTTCTTTTTCAAAGGGAAGTTTTTTTACTATAAACACAACCTGTCCATCTTGTGTTATGGCCAAGAAATAGCTCTATATAGCAAAGTAGTAATATCATCCTATGTGAGACCACCTGGGGAGATAAAAGGTCTTCAGATATAGGTCCACCAGAAGAGAGACCTCAGATGCTTCAGGGTTTTTGGACATTACCTAATGGTCTCTGTGTCCAGTCCACCTCTGCCCCATAGATCATCTAATTTGGACCTCCACACCGGGTCCTTGAGGCCTTCAGATACAATGGGAGAGATTTATTAGTAATGTTGTGAGGTCAAGTGTATCCTCAACATATAGACAAACCAGCCACTTTGGGGTCCTTGGACCGAGCAGCCTCAGGCCTAGTAGGTGCAACGTTATCTTCTCGTTAGGTGTAAAAAAAAAGTTGGCCTCATAGCAAATATTAAAGCTGTGAAAGTTCATTTATAGCTTGGTTGACATCACCATACCTTCAACCATCTAGGAATGGAGGACTTGGTGATTGTTGGTCTCCAATTATTTAACCCCTTAGATGCCACAGTCCATAGAAACCATGGCACTTAAAATGTTTGAAAGAGTGAAGGTGTCAGGAATTGCAAAAAGGTCTCAAGGATTGTTGTTGATATCTGCATCTTAGGCCAATCTGTCCTGCAAAAAACAAGTCCTTGTATGGCTACTTTGCCAGAAAAACAATGTATTGCACAAAAGTCTTAGAAAAAGGTTAAATAAAGCTAATCGCTAGAAAAAAGTATTGGCAAAATTGCGCCCCCTTTCTCCCATAATAAGTACATGTATCTAAAAGTGATGCTGTTGAAAAATGAAACTCATTCTATAAAAAAACAAGCCCTCAAACAGATGCATAGTCTTTATCTTGGACTGTTTCGGTCCTGTGGTACCTGACATCTGCCTGGTGACTGGCACTGGACTTGGATAATGGCCTACTTAAATCTGTTGATTGGGGATCTCTGCTCACACACATATATGGACACCTAGACTGGTTGAGATGCTTTATGTTGTGCAGAGATCAGGGCTTTGGAGGCCCTCTATGGCTCAGTGGTCTACCAGGAGTTGAAACCAATGTGTCCATCTACTTCTACTATGACGTAGGAGTCAAAAACACTCCTCAAACTCTCAAGCACATTGACGTAACACGAAGTTTTAAGTTACAGTCAATCTTGACCACATTGTGGGGAACCTCTTTAAACTCCCAGATCCCGGGACATGAGCGTTTCACTCGAACCATCAGGCTTCAGTGGTGAAACTCTCCCATTCCATCTTCATTCTGTTGTTGGATCTGAAGGACTTTAGACCATGGTTCGAATGTCAGTCCATCGAGTTGCTGACCACAAGTCTGGCCAGTGAGATACATACCTCAAGACCTCATAATGTGAGAAGGTATACAGTAAATGGGCAGACTATAGGAATCATTTCCCAATTTTGCTGTTCCTCTCGCCCTTGTTGACCTTTATTTTCGCTCCGCCATCTGCTCTTATTGCTTCTGCTTTCAGACTCCCACGCCGAGCGATGTCTTTTGTAAGCCATGAATAAAGCTTTGCTCTTCTTTGCAGGCTTTTGTCACAATCCAATAACAAGAGCTTTTCCTCTTTCGGTATTAGTGCTCTGTGACTTTCCAAAGGTTTTCGTTTTTGTGCATGTAAGGAATTTTGATAGAATGACCCTGTTTTGGGTTTTTGTAGGGGACCCATCTACTTCCAGAAGCTTGTAGTTTTTCAGGTGTTTCCAGAACATATCGAAATCTCCTCCCCCTTCCACTAAACAACTCATTACTGGACCCATAATGCCCATACACCAGTATAGTTCGCCACATATGTCCCTCCCTTCAATGTGTCTTCTCAACCATTCAGAAATATTGAGAGGATGTCACTCCAACCTGAATGCTAAGAAAGGGATCTTAATGGGAATCAATATTGTCTCAAATTAAAAAGTAATTTTTAGCAAAAAAAATCCCTACATTTTACATCCCTGACCAGTGGTTGTTACAACAAGGCCGCTCTCACCCCATTAATGCTGATCGGGTAGAACTTTCCTGAATAGCTGAACTTGATCATAGAGAGAACTCTGCTGCCATGTAGCTGCACAGTCCTCTCTATGTCCTCCTGCAGATATTTCTATGATTGGTGCAGGAAGTTATACCAAGAACGTCGAAGGAGACAGGAAAACAATCCCTGGACCCCAAGGACGCCGTATTAAACCTATTCCCACCAGGAATATTTCCATTAACCCTTTCACTGTCCTAGACCACCAGGACGCATTACATTACCCATTTAGAGCACCAGGAATACTGAAATAAACCCCCTTACCGCCTTAGTTTATCATGTCACTGGTACCCAACACATGACTGCAGAGGCCGTTGATAGACTACAATGCTCACCAAACTCCTTGCACTTTCGTTGACGGGTGGGATCGAGGGGTGCCAGGCAAACCTAGGACTGGGCATAGTTGCATATCCTGTTAGGTTTAAAATAGTCCTGGATGATCAATTTAACCCTTTCTTTCCCATAGACAACATAGTGTAATGATATTAACCCCTTCACTGCCCTAGACCACCAAGTATACTAAACTGAACCTCTTTGCTGCTCTAGACCATCAGGTGTACTAACAATAACTTCACTGCCCTAGGCCTCTAGGTATATACTATAATTAATCCCTTCACTGCCCTAGACCACCAAGTATACTAAACTTAACCTCTTTGCTGCCCTAGACCACCAGGTGTACTAACAATAACTTCACAGCCCTAGGCCTCTAGGTATATACTATAATTAACCTCTTCAATGCCCTAGACCACCAGAAATGCTTTTCTTTGTCTAAAACCCTCATGGATGTTCTAATTAACCCCTTCACCACCCTACAGCACCAGTGATGCAGACAATAACCATGAATACTGTTTTCTACCATCTGTCTGAATGCTACGTATGTGGTTCTGTATCCGGCCGCTGTATGGTTATCTATTAGGATGTTGTATCTGCTTCTGTGCTACCCACTAATGGTTCACAGATTTCTATCTGCCGTTCTAAAGGTGGTATGTGCCATGGCCAGCGGGCATTGCACTGAAGGACAACATTAACTACGAAGTACTTATACTCACATAAAAATACCACACCCAGATACAAATGTATTGCTGCAAAACTCGTCCTGCAGTTCTGTCTCTTATGTAAATGATTACAAGTATGGACTGATCAGATGCTGAGTCTTGCCACAAGAGGGCGTAAAAGTGCCTTTCCTGCTGTCCTCCAAAAAGAGGCAACTTTTGGGTAGTGTACCTTTTGGTGAGAGATCATTGACCGCTCTACAATGCATTCAAAGACATTTTGCCCAATTGACAGACTTAGAGAGGGGGCGCCTAATTGTTCTGAGAGAAGCAGGAGGGTTGTTTCACTGAATTGCTGACATCCAGGCTGTTCTAACCTAACTGTTATGGTGAATCGGCTATGGATGGCTCAGACAGACCACCTGATATAGGATTGTTTGATTCACCAACAAGCACGAGGAGCTCCCACAGTCTCCTTGTGCACCACCCAGAAATAGGGGGCGCCTTCATTATACACCTCTGTCTTTGCCCAAAACATTTCTAGATACTTATCAGAAGGAAATTTGGTGTCATGGCGCCCATTAGATGTCCTGCCATTGACCTGGTCTGTACAAACTGGAACTGGATCATCTATAGCAATGAATCCAAGTTCTGTTGGGATCCAACAATGGTTGGGTTGGAATATGGAGGCCTTATGGGAAGCCCCCTGATGATGTGGTGATGTGGGAAGCCATCACATAGGACATTCGGTCACCCCTGGTAGTGATACGAGGACACTAAGGGCTCAGTGATATATAAAGGACATCCTTCGACCACATGTGTTGTCTCTCACGGTAGGTCGGACAACTGGCATTTTTCAGTAGGATAATGCTCGCCCCCACAAAGGTTCGACAGGGATGTCTCCACCAGATTACCACCCTTCTTGGTGAGTGATAGCAGTCACATCAATGACCATAGTGCCTGGCGGGGTCCGAAGGGTTCCTGCGCATCACCAGAAGTCACCAATATTATTATAGATACATGACATCAGGGAGATTCTGACTAGGGATATATAAAGCAATGCAGAAAAACACTGTGTGGTTCTTCTGTTATTACATATTGCCTATTTGCAGGGCGCAGGATCATTCCGTGTCATGTGTCACTATGAGCCGGCACTTTCATGCAGCGGTTTCTCTGTTTCTCCACGTCGCATGGACAAGTTTGGTGTCAGGAGGAAGCAGATAAAGCCGATGGATTTTTCTCTTGTCACATGGTGATGTGATGAAACACAATAAACATCTTGAAAGAGCTTCACCAGGGAAAGACCATGACACATATGAATGCTGAAACCGGAGGCGTGGGCGTCAGGAATCACAATGCAACGAGGGTTAATAACTTACAGCGACACCGCCAGCGACAGGAAAAGGGGAAGTAGACGCTGCATTAAAAATGGCCTTATGTTATCAAGAAAATAATAAAATTCAGTTCAAAATTCTCAGTGCAACTTTTTACCTGCTTCTGCCCGTCTATGACATCAACTGCAGCTATATACAGTATAGTGCTATGCCAATGTTCACCAGTAGGGGGGATTTCTTTAAACAAGAGACTAAAATTTTGTGCAGGGCCTATCATGAGGATGCTAAACAGGGACGGACATCAGGAATGGGTGGACCTCTAGAGATTTGTTTTGTTTTGGTGGCGAACGATTCGACGCTCGATAGATCAGAAAGTGAAACCATTATAATTTGGACGGAGACCTCTTAAGACCCCGGATCTGTTCAGGTACCTGTCCTCTTCTGGCCTCTTTCGGCCTCCTAGGTGATGTTATGACTAGGGTTGAGCCAATCTTGAAATTTCAGGATCGTTTTTAAAATCAGATTTTCGATCATTTTCCAGCCGATCCTGATCGTGAAATTTGCTCGATCGCCGATCCGATCTTTCTGATCCCGATCCCTCAACAACCCTATTAATGATATATACAGGAATAGGGTTGAGCCGATCTTGAGATAACCTCCGACCTCGATCCCACCGAAAAAGATCGGGACCAAAATTCCGATCGCGATCGTGAAATTTACTTGATCGGAATCCGATCCCGATCGCTCAACCCTACCAATCACAGGTCTTAGTGATGACTCTGAGGTGCATGATGTAATGCAGGAGGCCAGAAGAGGACTGAATGAAAGCTCCGGACACCATGAGGAGGCCCAGAATAGGTGAGGGAAGGTGAGTAGAACTTTTTGATATTTTTACACCTCCCCTGGACCTCCACCTATCATACTCTTGGAATATAATAATTTAATTTCTTGACGAAACCCCAAAGTTTCATATTCAGACGAACCCGAAACGTCTGGAAAATTTAGGTGGAGTCATGTTTAATCCGTACAAGATCGCTCATCTCTAGCGGACACCAGAAATGGGTGAACCTCACAAGTTTCGTTTTGTAAATATTCACGAGGTTCAGCCATAGGTTTTGTTTCGAACTCCTTGTTCAGGAAGGGCTATTATTATTATTATTATACTGTGGGGTCTCTTCAGCGTGTAAGCAGAGGCCCAGGGGAGGTGCAGAGACATATTAGACACTGGTACTCACCTCTCCTAAGCTCCCTCGTGGCATCCGATGGTCATTGTGGGCATCTTCTGGCCTTCGAGGTGATGTCAGGGCCCTGAGTCACCACTCAGACCTATGACTAGGCCTCAGTGGTCACATGGGTGTGTTGACATCACAATGCAACTGTCATGACTTGGATGCACCTTTAGGCCTCAGCTCTCCCTGGAGGACAATGACATCACCCAGGAGGCCAGAAGATGTCTGTGACAGAGCAGTGCACCTCTTCAGATCTTCCATTTATTATATTCAGGGGTCTATCGAGGAATGGAGAAGCGCAATAAATAACTCCAAGAAACTCACTGTGTACCAATCCCTACAAAGGGAGTACACCATGGCCACCTACCTGGAGAGAATACGCCACCCCAAACACAGACAGACCCTGAGCTGGTACAGACTGAGCGCCCACAACCTAGAGATAGAGACGGGGCGATACAGGCAGACGTACAAGCCACGGGAGAACAGACTGTGCCAGCACTGTGACCAGGGGGCCCTAGAAGACGAGACCCACTTCCTGCTACACTGCACCAAATACTCAGCTGTGAGGGCCGTCTACTACCAAAGACTCTCTGCCCACATCCCAGACTTCATATCTGCAGACGAGAAGAGGAAACTCTACATCCTACTGGGAGAAGAAGAGGCCACTGTGGAGATCGCTGCCCAATACGTGTCCAGCTGTCACCAAACAAGAGGAAGATGAGACTCCACGGACTGTTATACCCCAAACCACCCGCCCCACCCCCACCTCCCCATATAGCGGTCACCAACGAAGAGGAATATGAGACTCCACGGACTGTTATATTTATCCCAATACAAAAAACCCCGCCCCACCTCCCCATATAGCGGTCACCAACGAAGAGGAAGATGAGACTCCACGGACTGTTATACCTCAAATCAACCCCCCATACCCACCACTCCCCCACCCCCCCGACTCCAACTCCTCCCCCCCACCCCCACTTTACTAGCTTTGGCAATGCCAAATATCTATTCGGAGGTGCCAATAAAGCCTATTTGATTTGATTATTCAGGGGTCTGAAGAGATACAAAGGGAAATTTGGGGGAGGAGGGTTCACCACCCAGGAATTATTAGGTCACTCTGGGGTGATATTCATTTGTCCTCACCTCACCTGGGCTCCCTTGGCACCTTCCAACATCCTGGGTGACGTCAGCGACCCAACGTGGGGCACATCAACATCATGACACTTTGAGGCTAGAAGATACCCAAAATGGACACCCGAGACTCTAAACTCTTCTGTACTATGATGCTGGCCATGTCAGTATTTACTGTAATTGTATCATTCTATTCATGCACCTGGAATCTCAGCCAGGATGAATGTTGTTTCTCAATAGCACTCCTTGTGGTCAAGAGGGGTATCACAAGTACATATTATAAATGGTTATAATGTGCAAAATTATCATTACAGTATTATGAAGAGACAAAATATATCGGTTACACTGAATCCCTAAATGTTGGTGTGAGATAACCCGGTATACTCAATCTTGAGTAGACATCCCAATACTAGACTCAATCTAATGTACAATAAAGGGCTCTAATAGGTTCTGGGCGCCGCCGTAATTTCTGCTCCCTGTAATAGCGTCTCACTTTATATAACCATTGCAAAGGGTGACATCTATGGGTGATAATTAGGTACTACAGGCTTATTCCATTGAGATTGGAAGTCTATGAAGTTGCACCGAGCTCCCGGAGGTGCCCCCAATATAAGTAATGAAGTCAGATATCCTCAAACAACCTAACCATCCCACCTACCACTTTAAAGGAACACTCCATTATATATCTGCGCATTTCCCATCCAGGAGTCCGCAGGAGGACCCCCACCTGAATGGAATATCAGCGCAACTGCAAGCACTGGACAGTTAAGCACACGGACCCCATGCGCTGCAAGCACACAGAGCCCATTATATTCTATGGGGTCTGTGTGCTTAACTGTCCAGCACTTGCAGTTGCGCTGATATTCCGTTCGGAGGGGGTGGGGTCCTTCTCCGGACTCCTTCCGGACGGGAAGCAAGCACTAATGTGAACCGGCCTTTACTCGTCTTGCAGAACCAGCATTGATTGGATGCTATACAAAGTATATATCAAGCTATACAGTGTATAATCAACGCTTATTCTGCAGCAGGCTCTTCTTTGCTAGTCGGGAGAGCTGGCAGTTTGCGGTTACACGGGAGCTGACTTTTTCTCATAGAAATGCACTGACCAGCGTTGATTGGCCAAATGCTATACAGTGTACAGTATTCAGCCAATCAACGCTGGTTCTGCCAGAGGCTTGTCTGTGAGGAGGCGGAGTCTGAGATCAAGCCACAGCAGTCTCCATTGTGGTCCGATCTTAGAGTCCGCCTCCTCACAGACAAGCCTCCAGCAGAATCAGCGTTGATTAGCCGAATGCTGTACTCTGTATGGAATTCAGCCAATCAACGCTGGTTCTGAATCGAATCTTTACTGCGAATAGGAGTAGTATACGAACGAGTACGAGTATTTCGAATAATTACTAGATCAAATCAGGGGTGAACCTGTCCCTTTCCCCGCCCGAGGCGAACTACAGAAAGCCGCCCCCCCCCCCCCCGCCGGGGGAGGGGGTGGAGCGGGGGCGTGGCTGAGTGGAGGGGGCAGGGCTTAGTGCCGTTCGCCCGGAGACCGCCTGCTCTCTGCCTGAGCGTGAGGGGAGGCTGCTGGAGTAGTGCTGCTGCAGTGGCCTCCCCAATCCACCGCTCGGTGCTAAGCCAGTCCAGGACAGCTTGTCCTGGACTGGCTTAGGTTAGCAAAAATGCCGCCCTCCCTGAGGCCCTGGCATAGCGCCGCTTCAGGTCGCCTCATGGGAGGTGCGGCGCTGGATCGAATACTACTCGCTCATCTCTAATCTGCTGTTCGGAGTTGTGTCTAGTGCAGTGTATAGTGGCCCAACGCCATTACTACAACTCAACTCCCATTGACTTCAACAGGATAGGCCATAAAAACCCTTAATCATGAACAGAGAATTTAACCCTAACATTGGTGTACGGTGTGCGAAGTTTTCATGTTACACTTCTGCTAACCAGAGACTGCATAACTGCTTGGTAAGCATTACTTGTGTTTATTTATATGGCACAATTACTTTATTGAGCCTCTAGTGATCATTGTATATACTGTGTGGGGACTCTGAGGAGCATTATACTGTATGTGGGGCCACTGGGGAGTATTATACTGTGTATACTGTTCATACTGTGTATGTATTGTGGATACTGGGGAGCATTATACTGTGCGGGGGGAATACTGGGGAGTATTATACTGTGCGGGCATCACAGGAGAGCATTATACTGTGGGGGGGGACACTGAAGCATTATCCTGAGTGATAGGAACACTGGGGAGCATTATACTGTATGTAGGTACACTTGGGAACATTATACTGCGTATATATTGTGGATACTGAGTAGCATTACACTGTGTGGGGGTCACTGGTGAGTGTTATACTGTGTGCGGGTCAGTAGGGAACATTATACTGTACGTAGGTACACTTGGGAACATTATACTATGTGTGTGAAACAATATGGAACTTTATACTGTGTATATATATTGGATACTGTGTGTGGGAAATTGGGGAATATTATACTGTGTATGTGTTGGTGATACTGGGTAGCATTAAGCTGTATTCACACTGAGTAACGCTGGCGTTTTTTGTGCTTATTTTTGCACATAGCGCGGCGTTAACGCCGGGCAACGCCACCGCAAAATAGTGCGGCGTTAACGGCGCTATGTGCAAAAATAAGCACAAAAAACGCCAGCGTTACTCAATGTGAATACAGCCTTAGACTTTGTATGGAGGACACTGGGGAGCATTATACTGTGTGTGGGTCATTGGGAAACATTATACTGTGTGTTGGACCACTAAGGAGGATTATACTGTGTGTGGGGACACTGGGGAGCATTATACTGTGTGTGGGGACACTGGGGAGTATTATACTGTGTGTGGGGACACTGGCGAGCATTATAATGTGTGTGGGGACACTGGGGAGTATTATACTGTGTGTGGAGACACTGGGGAGCATTATACTGTGTGTGGGGACACTGGGGAGCATTATACTGTGTGTGGGGACACTGGGGAGCATTATACTGTGTGTGGGGACACTGGGGAGCATTATACTGTGTGTGGGGACACTGGGGAGCATTATACTGTGTGTGGGGACACTGGGGAGCATTATACTGTGTAGGGGGATACTGGGGAGCATTATACTGTGTAGGGGGATACTGGGGAGCATTATACTGTGTGTGGGGACACTGGGGAGCATTATACTGTGTGTGGGGACACTGAGGAGCATTATACTGTGTGTGGGGACACTGGGGAGCATTATACTCTGTGTGGAGGACACTGCGGAGTGTTATATTGTGTGTGGAAGACACTGGGGAGCATTATACTGTGTGTGGGGACACTGGGGATCATTATACTGTGTGTGGGGACACTGGGGAGCATTATACTGTGTGTGGGGACACTGGGGAGCATTATACTGTGTGTGGGGACACTGGGGAGCATTATACTGTGTGGGGACACTGGGGAGCATTATACTGTGTGTGGGGACACTGGGGAGCATTATACTGTGTGTGGGGACACTGGGGAGCATTATACTGTGTGTGGGGACACTGGGGAGCATTATACTGTGTGTGGGGACACTGGGGAGCATTATACTGTGTAGGGGGACACTGGGGAGCATTATACTGTGTGTGGGGACACTGGGGAGCATTATACTGTGTGGGGACACTGGGGAGTATTATACTGTGTGTGGGGACACTGAGGAGCATTATACTGTGTATGGGGACACTGGGGAGCATTATAATCTGTGTGGAGGACACTGGGGAGCATTATACTGTGTGTGGAAGACACTGGGGAGCATTATACTGTGTGTGGGGACACTGGAGATCATTATACTGTGTTTGGGGACACTGGGGAGCATTATACTGTGTGTGGGGACACTGGGGAGCATTATACTGTGTGTGGGGACACTGGGGAGCATTATAATGTGTGTGGGGACACTGGGGAGCATTATACTGTGTGTGGGACATTGGGGAACATTTTACTGTGTGTGGAGGACACTGGGGAGCATTATACTGTGTGCGGGGACACTGGGGAGCATTATACTGTGTGTGGGGACACGGGGGAGCATTATACTGTGTGTGGGGACACTGGGGAGCATTATACTGTGTTTGGGGACACTGGGGAGCATTATACTGTGTGTGGAGACACTGGGGAGCATTATACTGTGTGTGGGGACACTGGTGAGCATTATACTGTGTGTGGAGACACTGGGGAGCATTATACTGTGTGTGGGGACACTGGGGAGCATTATACTGTGTGTTGGGCCACTAGGGAGCATTATACTGTGTGTGGGGACACTGGGGAGCATTATACTGTGTTTGGGGGAAGCACTGGGGAGCATTATACTGTGTGTGGGGACACTGGGGAGCATTATACTGTGTGTGGGGACACTGGGGAGCATTATACTGTGTGTGGGGACACTGGGGAGCATTATACTTTGTTTGGGGGAAGCACTGGGGAGCATTATACTGTGTGTGGGGACACTGGGGAGCATTATACTCTGTGTGGGTCACTGGGTGCATTAAAGTGTTTGGGGGAAGCCCTGCGGAGCACGGTACTGGTGAATGTACTGTTGGAATATATTCACATAGCGCAGTTAAACTTTATCACACCCTCATCTAAAACAAAAAATTGATTTATTTACCAGCTCGGCTGTAAATTCAAAAATTGTTCTAAAATCCACAACCAAATTGCCATTTTTTTTAATCTATTTTGCTCCAAGGAATTTACTTTTTTTCTCCCAAGATGCTGTGAGTGTGAAAAGAATATAATACATAGAATATTGTAAAGGATCCTTAATATCTCCGGAGCGTTTCCTTCCTCCTCACACATTTAGAGGGCACCTAGGACTCAAGCACATTACTTCCCGCTCACTGAACTAATGGGGAACCTGTCACCACTAATTAGCATATTGGATACAGATGCTAATATTTGTTCAGGAACGATAGAAACTACAGAAAAAAAATCCAACTGTGCTGTACTTATGAAATGACGCAAAGAGTCGGAGTTGGTGGAGGTGGTGAAAGGCCCCCTTTAAGTATCAAAAATAAAAAAAACATGTTT
Organism: Leptodactylus fuscus; assembly: GCF_031893055.1. Taxonomy (NCBI): domain Eukaryota; kingdom Metazoa; phylum Chordata; class Amphibia; order Anura; family Leptodactylidae; genus Leptodactylus; species Leptodactylus fuscus. Next base: position 16,160,589 of record NC_134269.1, on the reverse strand, counting down.
GCTTTCCTCCAACAGCGCCACTCCTGTCCACAGGTTGTGTGTGGTATTACACCCAGTTCAAAGGAGCTGCGTGGTAATACCAGACATAACCCATGGACAGGTGTGGCACTGTTTCTGGCAGAACAGGCCCCATCTCTCTGCTTCAATGGCATGTTATACATGCAAACATCTTGTCTTTCATGAGCCACTTACTTTAAGCCTCTTCCTGTTTGTGCTTTTACTTCTGCATTGTGCATTGTTTAGTAGAGCGCGGGAGGAAGCGCTGTCTGTTCTGGCTTCTATATAGTTCAAAAAACTTTCTGTGGTTAGTTCAGTTCTATAGATAACTTTTACTTTGCTCTGCGGTAAAGAGGGATGAGGAGGAGGATGGGGGTGACTGATCGATAAATGACTCACTCGGCTCAAAAGGCAACCAAAAAGACAGCCGGGGTTCAGTTATCACTCATCTCTGCCTGAGACCTCTGAGTCAGCCCAATTATCATATGTCTGTGGCAGATTACAAGAACTATTTAAGACTCAAGATGTAAGTCATTAGAAAAGGATCACTATTTTTTTTCTAAAACAGCACCACCTATTTTAGCAGGCTGTGTATGGTATTGCAGGTCAACCCTATTCACATATAAGGGATCACAATATATAGAGCACTGCTATACTTACTGATAAAAGGTAAGGACACCAGATCCCACAGAAAATATAGGATTTTATATGGTAGCACTTACATAGGTGCAAAATACTGAGCAACATACACTGAGATAGGAGTAGATGCTTAGTATTCCAAATGCAAACAGATGAGGAAATATAATGTAATACTGTCCAAAATATACTGTACCAAAAAATAACTACTTAAATACTACTCCTATGTACAAGAATATAACTACTATAATACTGCTCCTATGTACAAGAATATAACTACTATAATACTACATCTATGTACAAGAATATAACTACTATAATACTACCTCCTATGTACAAGAATATAAATAATATAATACTACCTCCTATATACAAGAATATAACTACTATAATACTGCCCCCTATGTACAAGAATATAACTACTATAATACTATTCCTATGTACAAGAATATAACTACTATAATACTGCTCCTATGTACAAGAATATAAATACTATAATACTACCACCTATGTACAAGAATATAACTACTATAATACTACTCCTATGTACAAGAATATAACTACTATAATACTACCTCCTATGTACAAGAATATAACTACTATACTACCTCCTATGTACAAGAATATAACTAATATAATACTGCTCCTATGTACAAGAATATAACTACTATAATACTACCTCCTATGTACAAGAATATAACTACTATAATACTACCTCCTATGTACAAGAATATAAATAATATAATACTACCTCCTATGTACAAGAATATAACTACTATAATACTGCTCCTATATACAAGAATATAACTACTATAATACTGCTCCTATGTACAAGAATATAACTACTATAATACTACCTCCTATGTACAAGAATATAACTACTATACTACCTCCTATGTACAAGAATATAACTAATATAATACTGCTCCTATGTACAAGAATATAACTACTATAATACTACCTCCTATGTACAAGAATATAAATAATATAATACTACCTCCTATGTACAAGAATATAACTACTATAATACTGCTCCTATATACAAGAATATAACTACTATAATACTGCTCCTATGTACAAGAATATAACTACTATAATACTGCTCCTATGTACAAGAATATAACTACTATAATACTACTCCTATGTACAAGAATATAACTACTGTGGTAAAGTGTACGGTAAGGTGGTGGTGGAGTGTATATCTCGCCTGGTTTCCTCAGCCAGGTGAGATAAAGGAAAGCCAGGGTAATCATGTTCTAGCAGAGCATAGTCTGCTGGAACTCTTGTTCCACATTATGGGCTGGCTTTTCTGGACTGGAGGGCAGGTTGGTAATGGGAGCCTTCCAGTCCACACCCTTACTCCACCACGGGTTTTGCCCTGAGTCCGGGGCAGTCACAAGAGAGGCTTCCTTAGGGCTATTTTACTGGGGAAGGAAGCTCAGTTAGGAGCCGGATACTCACATGGAGTGTGTGAGCAAAAACACTCCTGAGACAAACAGGTATTGTGTGGATTTGGACCTGCTTATATGGTGACTCAACCTGCTCTAGGTCAGAGAGGTAACCTACTGTATAGGTAGAGCCGGACAAGGCTTAGGTTTTGTTGTTTTTTGTTTCTTGGCTGGCACAGTGTTTTATGCCGAAAACCCAAATAAAACACTCGGAACTTGTTTTTCATAATACCTGTCTGCATGGTGTCATTGCCGTTCCCAACCGTGTGAGCTGAACCCCTTACAATTGGTGGAGGACGCGGGGCACAACGGCATAACAGAAGTCTGGACAGTTGTGTGTGGCAGACATTAAAGGAGCCAGAGGTATATGTCCTGGGTGAAAGCTGCTGCAACTTTGCAAGGACAGTCCAATACCATGGAAGAGGTATTAAAGCAGCTGGTACAAGTCCAGATGCAGCAACAACAGGTCCAGGCGCAACTACAACAGGTCCAGGCGCAACTACAACAGACCCAGGCGCAACAACAACAGGCCCAGGCGCAACAACTACAGGCCCTGGCGCAGCAACAGGAAACAAACCGCCTGTTAATGGAGCAGTTGGCTGCGCTCCGAGAGTCAGGCACAACTCAAGCCCGACGAATGGAGGTAAGCCCGCCTGAGTCTGCCAAGGTAAAGAGGGCTGTACAGCAGGTGTTGCAGAAAATGACATCTGATGATGATGCCGAGGCCTACCTCACGGTGTTTGAGAGAGTGGCAGAGAGAGAGGGTCTGCCGAGTGCAGAGTGGGCAGATGTGATTGCGCCCTTCCTCTCCGGTGAACCCCAAAAGGCCTACTATGACCTCAGGGAGCAGGATGTCCGGGACTATACCAAACTAAAGTTGGAGATCCTTGCTCGCCTGGGTGTCACACCAGCAGTTCGCGCTAGGAGAGTTCACAGTTGGACCTACTCCATTGGCAAACCCACCAGGTCCCAGATGTACGACCTAATCCATCTGGTACGCAAATGGCTGGAACCAGAGACCTGCACACCCGCACAGATCGTGGAAAAGGTGGTCGTCGATCGCTTCTTCAGGGCGCTGCCGGCAGAGCTACAACGCTGGGTTGGACACGGGGACCCCAAGACTGCTGATCAACTGGTCAACCTGGTCGAAAGGTACATAGCGACCGAGGACTTCCTCCATGATGTTCCCACAGCACCAACTCCTCTCAGGACTGCCCGTCCCGTGACATCGGTGGGTAAGAAGGGTACAGTGGGAGGAGTGTGGAAAAGTGCGAGAGGGAACAGGGCTCTGGACCTCGGGCGAGGGCAAAAGACTGAACTTGAACCTAAGGGGCCCACAGGTCCTAGAAAGGACTCCCCGTTGAAAAGGCCTGGGTCCCTCCAGTGCTGGAGGTGTCATGAGTGGGGACATGTGGCCGCCCGTTGCCCTCTTACTTCAGAGCTCATGGAGTGTGACGCTAATAGGCGGCAGTCACGATTTGCTGTACCGGTGTGTGCAGCCATGCCAGGGACTAAGCCACATGCGTGCATGTTAAGGGTTAATGACCGCTCGGCAACAGCCCTGCTGGACTCTGGTAGCTCAGTGACTTTGGTTAAAGCCAGCCTGGTGACTGGGGACTATATACCAGGCAAACAGGTGAAAGTATTGTGCATCCATGGGGATATTATAGCTTACCCTGTGGCCTCAGTTACACTGGTAACTCCCTCCGGGACTGTGACCTATGAGGTCGGTGTGGTAAAACGGCTCATGTATGAGGTGATTTTGGGCCGTGATTTCCCGTTGTTTTGGGAATTATGGAAGAAAGGTAACGCTCCTGCTGCCAGTGAAGTAACTCCAGCAGAATCTGTTCCTTTCTCTGACAATAATGGTTCATGTGAAGGGACCCCTGGAAATAGTAAAACTAATTTGGGGAAAAATGTGAATGAACCTGAGGTGTGCAATGATGAATGGTTCCCCCTGCAAGTGTTAGCCGGGGAAGAAGAAGAAACTTCCCCACCAGGGCAGGAGGTGCTAGATTTAGAAGTGTCTCGGGGTAACTTTGGGACTGAGCAAGCGAGAGACCCCACTTTGAGTACTGCATGCGCCAATGTTACGGTAATAAATGGTGTACCACAGGATCCTGAAGCTGACCACAAATTTCCTCACTTTGCTATGAATAGGGACCTGGTTTATCGAGTCACCAAGTGTAACAATGAAATTGTGGAACAGCTTTTGGTGCCAAAACTGTACCGTCGCATGGTGCTAGATATGGCACATAATCATGTGTTGGGTGGTCATTTGGGGGCTAGTAAAACACAAGAGAGAGTCCTCCAACGTTTTTTTTGGCCTGGGGTATATGAAGAAGTGAGGAGGTACTGTGAGTCTTGCCCCACGTGCCAATTAAGTGCCCCAACACCCCACTACCGTAGCCCTTTGGTGCCACTTCCTATTATTGAGGTACCATTTGAAAGAATTGCAATGGACCTGGTGGGGCCTCTAGTCAAATCCGCTAGGGGACATCAATACATTCTGGTTGTGTTAGACTATGCCACCAGGTACCCGAAGGCAGTTCCCTTAAGAAACATGGCCTCCAAGAATATAGCTCGGGAGTTGTTTTACATGTTTTCTCGCACAGGTATTCCCAAAGAAATACTTACGGACCAGGGTACCCCCTTTATGTCAAAAGTTATGAAAGAACTATGCAAATTGTTTAAAATTGCGCATATCCGTACCTCAGTGTACCACCCCCAAACTGATGGATTAGTGGAGAGGTTCAATAAAACCCTCAAACACATGTTGAAAAAGGTAGTGGAAAGGGATGGCCGGGACTGGGACTGTCTGTTACCGTATCTTATGTTCTCCATCAGGGAGGTACCCCAAGCATCTACAGGGTTCTCCCCCTTTGAATTAGTTTATGGGCGGCATCCAAGGGGTCTGCTAGATATTGCTAAAGAGACCTGGGAGACTGAGGCCACCCCATATAAAAGTGTTGTGGAACATGTGGCCCAGATGCAGGACCGAATAGAGACGGTGATGCCCATTGTCAGAGAGCACATGCAAAAAGCTCAGGAGGCCCAGAGCAGAATTTACAACAGGTCTGCCCGGGTGAGGACCTTTAATCCAGGGGACCGGGTTCTAGTTCTAGTTCCCACCATTGAGAGTAAGTTTCTGGCAAAGTGGCAGGGTCCCTATGAGATTGTAGAAAAGGTGAGTGAGGTGAATTACAAGGTGCATCAGCCAGGCAGGAGAAAACCCTTCCAGATTTACCACATAAACCTCATCAAGCCGTGGAAGGATCGAGAGGCTTTGGTAGCCGCCCCGACTGTGGTTAAAGAAGGGTTACAGCCAATTCCCCCAGTAAGAATAGGAGAGGCCCTGTCAGGACACCAGAAACAGGAGGTAAAGGAGTTCTTACAGCAGAACAGATGCAAGTTTTCTGACCTACCCAGCCGAACGCACCTGATAAAACATCATATTAAAACTGAGCCCCACACTAAAGTGAGCCTGAAGCCGTACAGGATACCAGAAGCCCGCAGAGTGGCCGTATCCTCTGAGGTCAAGCGCATGCTTGAACTGGGAGTCATTGAGGAGTCAAACAGCGAATGGTCAAGCCCCATTGTACTAATCCCAAAGCCCAATGGGACATGGAGGTTCTGCAATGACTTCAGGAAATTAAATGAGGTATCCAAATTTGATGCGTACCCCATGCCCCGAGTGGATGAACTGATTGAGAGGCTGGGGAGTGCCAGGTACATCACAACACTTGACCTTACAAAGGGTTACTGGCAGATACCGTTATCTGATGAGGCAAAAGAAAAGACGGCATTCTCCACTCCTGAAGGCCTGTTCCAGTATGTAGTGATGCCATTTGGGTTACATGGGGCCCCTGCGACATTTCAGAGGCTGATGGATCTGATCTTGAGACCACACCGTGATTATGCCGCTGCCTACCTGGACGATGTGGTCATCTTTTCGCCTGATTGGAAAAGTCACCTCTGTAAGGTACAGGCCGTCCTAGATGCCATCAGTGATGTAGGCCTGACCATAAACCCTGAGAAGTGTGCAGTGGGTCTGGAGGAAGCAAAATATCTGGGCTACATTATTGGTAAGGGATTGGTTAAGCCCCAGATAAATAAAATTGAGGCGATACAGAATTGGCCTAGACCACTAACGAAAAAACAGGTCAAGGCCTTCCTGGGCATTACCGGATACTACCGCCAATTTGTGCCCAATTTTGCCTCCATTGCAGCACCATTGACAGACTTAACAAAGGGCGGTAAGTCAGTCATGGTAAAATGGACCCCAGAGGCAGAGAAGGCTTTTCAGAGTCTAAAGTCGGCTCTGTGTGAACAGCCAGTGCTAATCTCCCCAGATTTCAGAAAACAGTTTCTGGTTCAGACTGATGCATCTGATACAGGGTTGGGAGCCGTCCTGTCACAGGTAGTAAATGGGGAAGAACACCCAGTGATGTACCTGAGTAGGAAACTGACCCCAGCAGAGAGAAATTATGCCATAGTCGAGAGAGAGTGTCTGGCCATCAAGTGGGCCCTAGAGTCCCTAAAATATTATCTGCTGGGTAGAAAGTTTGTGTTGGTGACAGATCACGCTCCACTGGCCTGGATGAAGCAAAATAAGGAGAGAAATGCCAGGGTGACCAGATGGTTTCTCTCCTTACAAAACTTCTGTTTCAAACTGGAACATAGACCAGGGAAATTACAAGGAAATGCGGATGCATTGTCCAGGGTCTGCTGTCTGTTCAGTAGAAATGCCCAGACCTCTGGTCTGGAGAAGAGGGGGGGGATATGTGGTAAAGTGTACGGTAAGGTGGTGGATGGAGTGTATATCTCGCCTGGTTTCCTCAGCCAGGTGAGATAAAGGAAAGCCAGGGTAATCATGTTCTAGCAGAGCATAGTCTGCTGGAACTCTTGTTCCACATTATGGGCTGGCTTTTCTGGACTGGAGGGCAGGTTGGTAGTGGGAGCCTTCCAGTCCACACCCTTACTCCACCACGGGTTTTGCCCTGAGTCCGGGGCAGTCACAAGTGAGGCTTTCTTAGGGCTATTTTACTGGGGAAGGAAGCTCAGGAGCCGGATACTCACATGAAGTGTGTGAGCAAAAACACTCCTGAGACAAACAGGTATTGTGTGGATTTGGACCTGCTTATATGGTGACTCAACCTGCTCTAGGTCAGAGAGGTAACCTACTGTATAGGTAGAGCCGGACAAGGCTTAGGTTTTGTTGTTTTTTGTTTCTTGGCTGGCACAGTGTTTTATGCCGAAAACCCAAATAAAACACTCGGAACTTGTTTTTCATAATACCTGTCTGCATGGTGTCATTGCCGTTCCTAACCGTGTGAGCTGAACCCCTTACACTACTATAATACTACTCCTATGTACAAGAATATAACTACTATAATACTGCTCCTATGTACAAGAATATAACTACTATAATACTGCTCCTATGTACAAGAATATAACTACTATAATACTGCTCCTATGTACAAGAATATAATTACTATAATACTGCTCCTATGTACAAGAATATAACTACTATAATACTACTCCTATGTACAAGAATATAACTACTATAATACTGCTCCTATGTACAAGAATATAACTACTATAATACTGCTCCTATGTACAAGAATATAACTACTATAATACTGCTCCTATGTACAAGAATATAATTACTATAATACTGTTCCTATGTACAAGAATATAACTACTATAATACTACGCCTATGTACAAGACTATAACTAGTATAATACTGCTCCTATGTACAAGAATATAATTACTATAATACTGTTCCTATGTACAAGAATATAACTACTATAATACTACGCCTATGTACAAGAATATAACTACTATAATACTGCTCCTATGTACAAGAATATAATTACTATAATACTGTTCCTATGTACAAGAATATAACTACTATAATACTACGCCTATGTACAAGAATATAACTACTATAATACTACCTCCTATGTACAAGAATATAACTAGTATAATACTGCTCCTATGTACAAGAATATAACTACTATAATACTACTCCTATGTACAAGAATATAACTACTATAATACTACCTCCTATGTACAAGAATATAAATAATATAATACTGCTCCTATGTACAAGAATATAACTACTACAATACTACCTCCTATGTACAAGAATATAACTACTATAATACTACCTCCTATGTACAAGAATATAACTACTATAATACTGCTCCTATGTACAAGAATATAACTACTATAATACTACCTCCTATGTACAAGAATATAACTACTATAATACTACCTCCTATGTACAAGAATATAACTACTATAATACTGCTCCTATGTACAAGAATATAACTACTACAATACTACCTCCTATGTACAAGAATATAACTACTATACTACTGCTCCTATGTACAATAATATAACTACTATAATACTACTCCTATGTACAAGAATATAACTACTATAATACTACCCAGGGCCGCCGATAGGCCAGTACTACTGCTACTGGCGTCAGGGGCCCGGCCAAATTTAAAAATGGTTGGGGCCCGGTTTTGGCCCGCCACCGTGTGCCGGCCCCCTGGCGCCCGCAGCAGTCATTCTATATCTGCTGTTTCAACTCAGATCTGCGTCCAGAGGACGCAGATCTGAGTTGCAGACATACGCGGCTGAAGCAAGGAGCTGACCTGTGTCAGCTCCTCTCTTCGCTGCTGCCGCCTCTCTCGCTGACACATATGCGGCTGAAGCGAGCCGCATATGTGTCAGCGAGACCGGCGGCAGCAGCGAAGAGAGGAGCTGACACAGGTCAGCTCCTCGCTTCAGCGCTGCCGCCGGCTACCCGGCAGTGTAGACGCGATGTGATGACATCACATCGCGTCTACAACTGTGCGCCAGTAAGAGAGAGAGGCGCCAAGAGAGCAGCGGGGGAACGAAGGAGAAGGTAAGTCTAATGTGGAACGTGAAACTGGGGGCAGATGAAGGAGAGGACGGCATGACACTGGGGGCAGAGATGGAGGGACATGAATCTGGGGGCAGAGCTGTGGAGACATGAATCTGGGGGCAGAGATGGGGGGCATGAATCTGGGGGCAGAGATGGAGGGGACATGAATCTGGGGCAGAGATGGAGGGGACATGAATCTGGGGGCAGAGATGGGGGGACATGAATCTGGGGGCAGAGATGGGGGGGCACATGAATCTGGGGGCAGAGATGTGGGGACATGAATCTGGGGGCAGAGATGGGGGACATGAATCTGGGGGCAGAGCTGTGGAGACATGAATCTGGGGGCAGAGATGGAGGGGACATGAATCTGGGGGCAGAGTTGGGGGGACATGAATCTGGGGCAGAGATGGGGGACATGAATCTGGGGGCAGAGATGGGGGGACATGAATCTGGGGGCAGAGATGGGGGGACATGAATCTGGGGGCAGAGATGGGGGGACATGAATCTGGGGGCAGAGATGGGGGGACATGAATCTGGGGGCAGAGATGGGGGGACATGAATCTGGGGGCAGAGATGGGGGGACATGAATCTGGGGGCAGAGTTGGGGGGACATGAATCTGGGGGCAGAGATGGAGGGACATGAATCTGGGGGCAGAGATGGAGGGACATGAATCTGGAGGCAGAGATGGAGGGGGGACATGAATCTGGGGGCAGAGATGGAGGGGGGACATGAATCTGGGGGCAGAGATGGAGGGGGGGCATGAATCTGGGGGCAGAGATGGAGGGGACATGAATCTGGAGGCAGATGAAGGGTGTATATGAAGCTGGGGGAGAGACGGAGGGGGGACATATAGTTTACAGGTGACTGTAGGAGGATTATACAGTGTGCGGGCACATGAAAAATTAATGAGTTGTTGGAGTCAACATAACAGTGGGTGGGGCTAAATTTCCCGCGGCGCGCAAAGCGCGCCGCACATTTTGTCCCTCTTTTGGTTCTTCAAAAGTTGGGAGATATGGGTACTGGGGGCAATGGAAAGATGTTAGAGGGTGGGGGGGGGGAGGGGGATTGTTGGAACATCGGGTGTGCGGCACTGCGGAGAGGAAGCTGGGGCAATAATATATAAGTTTTTAGCTGGAGAACTACAAAGCACACAATCCCTCCAAAGGTATGTGTGCTTTGTATTAATAATGATGTAGGCTGCTATGCTACTAGCATAGCAGCCTGTTTGGGGTGGGACTTTCACTTTAAAGGAGTGTTCACATTGCGTTTTTGGCCTCCCTTGCCGGGATACGTTAGTAACCAGTCACAATCAGCTACCCACTTATCCCTGCACGGAGAACTGCAGGCCCCCCCCCCCTTTTTTTAATGGCCAGTTCTTTGTGCAGGGATAAGTTGACAGCTGATTCTGACTGGTTACCAACGTATCCCAGCAAGGGAGGCCAAAAACGCAATGTGAAAAAGCCCTGAGGATTTATTAGGAGGGCTCTTATAGATGGTGTTGGCTCTCTACTCATAGTAGATTTTACCTGCAAATAGAATCTGATTAAGCCTTGTAATGCTGCTAAATAAAGGGAAATGTGATACAGAATTGGTATGTCGCAAAATAAGGTCGTTTTAAAATGGCGGGGGGGGGGGGCAGACACTTAGGCTGTATGGGGCTCCAAAATTCCTGATGGCGGCCCTGATACTACCTCCTAAGTGCAAGAATATAACTACTATAATACTGCTCCTATTTACAAGAATATAACTACTATAATACTACTCCTATGTACAAGAATATAACTACTATAATACTGCTCCTATTTACAAGAATATAACTACTATAATACTACTCCTATGTACAAGAATATAACTACTATAATTCTGCTCCTATGTACAAGAATATAACTACTATAATACTACTCCTATGTACAAGAATATAACTACTATAATACTGCCCCTATGTACAAGAATATAACTACTGTAATACTGCTCCTATTTACAAGAATATAACTACTATAATACTACTCCTATGTACAAGAATATAACTACTATAATACTACTCCTGCGTACAATAATATAACTACTATAATACTACATCTATGTACAAGAATATAACTACTATAATACTGCTCCTATGTACAAGAATATAACTACTATAATACTACTCCTATGTACAAGAATATAACTACTATACTACTGCTCCTATGTACAATAATATAACTACTATAATACTACATCTATGTACAAGAATATAACTACTATAATACTACTCCTATGTGAAAGAATATAACTACTATAATACTGCTTCTAAATGTCCACTAATCAATATTTTTTGCTGTGTGATAAATACATTTTGTGGATTGTGACTATCATCCATTCTTCAGTCTCCAGTTGTTACTTTACAGATTAACCAATTCCTCTTATTTTACGTCTTTATTTATTGTAGCTTTATAGAATACAATGTACTGCTATCTGTTGCTATTCACCATTGTCACCCTTCAGACTTAGTCCATACCTTACGTTGCGGTTACCTTACGGTTTTTCTTATGTCCACATTCATAATGTAACATAAAAAAGGACAAAAACATTTGTGATTAAATTAGGGGTTAAATACACAGTATCTGACAAAATCACAAGGACCTGGGTTTTGTTCTTCAAACACCACAGAGAGTACTAGGAGTTCTACTACAGAGTAACATCTTTTGGTTGGTTTTGAGGTGGTGCAGGTGGTTCTTCTCATGTTTATCTTCCCCTCATGGTGGAACCTTCTCTTGAGATGGTCATGGAACATCATGAGAACCAGTAGATCCTTCAAAAGTTTCCTTGATATGGTTTCATTCATCAAGCTTTGAGTAGTGGTAAGTATTTGAGTTTGTTGAAGTTGGTTTGTTGGTCATAATACCAGTCATATTTTTGGGTTGAGTTATCTGTAGACATCTGTCCACCAAGATGTCCCGTTGAGGGATTTGTACTCATGGAGAATTTTTTTGCACCTCTCCATAATTTATTGTACCACATTGAAGGACGTCTTCTGATCACTTTTGTCTTCATCTCATTCCTTTTTCGCGTTCCCAACCATGAACATTCCAAAGAACGTGGCGGTGTCCCCTTGGACACGTATGAGATGTTTTTCCGACATGCTCACATAGACTTCATCACCCTTCGCTAACATGAAGCTCCCAGCTACAAAGCTGTTTCCCCTCCATACCACGGATCCTTGTGTGTCACAAAATCTTCCAACGTCCTCTGTCATGGGTATGTTGAAGTTGGAGCTTCTCTTGAATATTCGATGGGTAAAAAATACATTTTTAGCGTTTGGGGGACATTTAGCTAACCCCATCTGTAGCTTAGAGTATATGAAATATAATCCAGTCTTTGGGCACACAAGTGACCCATTTCTATATTCAACCTCATGAAGGAAGGCGAGGCCTCTGCTATGCTCCCACTGAAGAGGAGAATTTGAAGAACTGTCTACAACGAGACCTGGAAAACAAAAAACAGGATTGGGTCGATATTTCGGCTCCATGTGGTACACAATAGTAGTGTGGTCGTAATGTCATCTCAGGGGTTATTTTACACACCGTTCTATGATATAACCTATGAAATAACCTCTTGCCATGCTCCATTGGATGATGTATGGACACCACCAGAAGAGCGTTGGATCCTACAGACCCATAAGAGATTGGAAATGAGCCAACCAGTCAGTAACGAGTTGGGTTCTTTACGAATTTTCCAAAAATCTGTGTTTCGCGTAATCCTGAAAATTTCGGGGTTTACCACTCATGAATCACCATTATACTCTGGGGTCTCTTCAGACTCATTGATTCAATCATGTGAAAAATATGGAGCCTGAGGATGATTTTAAGAGGTAGTAAACTGGACAACTTCTCAGGACCTCCATTTACTAGGAAGCCTTTGAGAATGAGAATCCAAAAAAAGCAAACCAAAAATATCCCCTATTATATAGCATTGTTTATTGTTATTTTTAGGGATATGGATTGCAGATCGAGATCGGTGACCTCGTGACATTCATCTGATCTTGTTTTCTCTGAAAGTACTGATATTTTGGGTCCTTTGAGGTCCAAGGTGGAGGCCTAGGTGAGGTGCAGTAAGATTATAAACAATGATAATCAACTCTCACCTTTCCTAGGCTCCCTGTCAGCATCTGGTGAGCATTTCCCAATCCTAAATAATATGGGGTGTTTTTGTTTCGCTCTTGGGTTTCTCATTGTCGGAACCATCTCCAAGTGAATGGAGGTCAAGAAAGAAAAATTGCCCAGTTTACTAACTCTTAAAATCATCCCTTGGCTCCATCTTGGAGGTGTCTGGTTGATATTCTTTGAGAGCCATAGCTAGACTTTCCTACGTCTACTGTAATATTGCCAATGCAACTTTGATGAAGGCAAAAGAACTTGATCAAGGCCACCAAAGGCATATACCTGGATGGATCCTATCACCACCATTATGGGACAAAGTGAGAAGATCTGACCAATGAAGAATCCTTGTGAGGAGCTTGGACCTGACCACCCACAATCATAACTAGAGATGAGCGAACAGTGTTCTATCGAACACATGTTCGATCGGATATCAGGGTGTTCGCCATGTTCAAATCGAATCGAACACCACGTGGTAAAGTGCGCCAAAATTCGATTCCCCTCCCACCTTCCCTGGCGCCTTTTTTGCACCAATAACAGCGCAGGGGAGGTGGGACAGGAACTACGACACCGGGGGCATTGAAAAAAATTGGAAAAAGTCATTGGCTGCCGAAATCAGGTGACCTCCATTTTAGACGAATAGTGGATTTCAAATCCGGGTCATATGAGAATGTGAACTTTGTGACTATGAGACAGGGATAGCTGTACAGGCAGGGATAGCTAGGGATAACCTTTATCTAGGGGGGAATGTTATTAAAAATAACTTTTTGGGGCTCTATCGGGTGTGTAATTGTGATTTTTGTGAGATAAACTTTTTCCCATAGGGATGCATTGGCCAGCGCTGATTGGCCGAATTCCGTACTCTGGCCAATCAGTGCTGGCCAATGCATTCTATTAGCTTGATGAAGCAGAGTGTGCACAAGGGTTCAAGCGCACCCTCGGCTCTGATGTAGCAGAGCCGAGGCTGCACAAGGGTTCAAGCGCACCCTCGGCTCTGATGTAGGAGAGCCGAGGGTGCACTTGAACCCTTGTGCACCCTCAGCTCTGCTACATCAGAGCCGAGGGTGCGCTTGAACCCTTGTGCACACTCTGCTTCATCAAGCTAATAGAATGCATTGGCCAGCGCTGATTGGCCAATGTATTCTATTAGCCTGATGAAGTAGAGCTGAATGTGTGTGCTAAGCACACACATTCAGCTCTACTTCATCGGGCTAATAGAATGCATTGACCAGCGCTGATTGGCCAGAGTACGGAACTCGACCAATCAGCGCTGGAGACTGGTGTGGAGCGATCTTAGACTCCGCCTCCTCCAGCAGAGCCAGCGCTGATTGGTCGAGTTCCGTACTCTGGCCAATCAGCGCTGGCCAATGCATTCTATTAGCCCGATGAAGTAGAGCTGAATGTGTGTGCTTAGCACACACATTCAGCTCTACTTCATCAGGCTAATAGAATACATTGGCCAATCAGCGCTGGCCAATGCATTCTATTAGCTTGATGAAGCAGAGTGTGCACAAGGGTTCAAGCGCACCCTCGGCTCTGATGTAGCAGAGCTGAGGGTGCACAAGGGTTCAAGTGCACCCTCGGCTCTCCTACATCAGAGCCGAGGGTGCGCTTGAACCCTTGTGCAGCCTCGGCTCTGCTACATCAGAGCCGAGGGTGCGCTTGAACCCTTGTACACACTCTGCTTCATCAAGCTAATAGAATGCATTGGCCAGCACTGATTGGCCAGAGTACGGAATTCGGCCAATCAGCGCTGGCCAATGCATTCTATTAGCCCGATGAAGTAGAGCTGAATGTGTGTGCTAAGCACACACATTCAGCACTGCTTCATCACGCCAATACAATGCATTAGCCAGTGCTGATTGGCCAGAGTACGGAATTCGGCTAATCAGCGCTGGCTCTGCTGGAGGAGGCGGAGTCTAAGATCGCTCCACACCAGTCTCCATTCAGGTCCGACCTTAGACTCCGCCTCCTCCAGCAGAGCCAGCGCTGATTGGCCGAATTCCGTACTCTGGCCAATCAGCACTGGCTAATGCATTGTATTGGCGTGATGAAGCAGTGCTGTATGTGTGTGCTTAGCACACACATTCAGCTCTACTTCATCGGGCTAATAGAATGCGCTGGCCAATGCATTCTATTAGCGTGAACTGAGTTTGCACAGGGGTTCTAGTGCACCCTCGGCTCTGCTACATCAGATTGCTACATCTGATGTAGCAGTGCCGAGTGTGCATCAGATGTGTAGTTGAGCAAAACTGACTCAGCACTGCTAAGTCTGCATTCGCATAGGAATGCATTGGCCAGCCTTCGGCCAATCAGCGCTGGCTCTGCCGGAGGAGGCGGAGTCTAAGGTCGGACCTGAATGGAGACTGGTGTGGAGCGATCTTAGACTCCGCCTCCTCCAGCAGAGCCAGCGCTGATTGGTCGAGTTCCGTACTCTGGCCAATCAGCACTGGCCAATGCATTTCTATGGGGAAAAGTTAGCTTGCGAAAATCGCAAACTGACAGGGATTTCCATGAAATAAAGTGACTTTTATGCCCCCAGACATGCTTCCCCTGCTGTCCCAGTGTCATTCCAGGGTGTTGGTATCATTTCCTGGGGTGTCATAGTGGACTTGGTGACCCTCCAGACACGAATTTGGGTTTCCCCCTTAACGAGTTTATGTTCCCCATAGACTATAATGGGGTTCGAAACCCATTCGAACACTCGAACATTGAGCGGCTGTTCGAATCGAATTTCGAACCTCGAACATTTTAGTGTTCGCTCATCTCTAATCATAACCTATCTTCATATTTGATCTACCCACCATACATACCTGTAACATGAGCAGATGGCATAGGAGGTCCATCTCTTAAACCTGATAAAAGGGGAAAAAAAGAAGAATCAAAAAAGGAAGAAAATCCTCGTAAAATCTACCCAATACCAATCTCTGCCTTGGCCAGTTCAACTATGTCCTAAGTCACAGAGATATTTCCACTAACAGTCGATTTTGTTCGTGAAATTTGCTCGATCCGATCTTTCCCGATCCTGATCGCTCAACCCTATCCAGTTCTCTTAAAGATCAGAGCTGTACAGTATCCGGCGTGAATGGTAGCCAAGCTGCAGTAGGATGGCTAACCTTCTGCACTATGGACGGAGCTGTCCACTTCCGGAGCTGTCTGTTACGATCAGTTAGTCGTAGATGTTCCCCAACAATCTGATAACCTATTCTGTGGTTTGATCATCAACTTGGACAACCTGTTCAAGGTCTACACTAGGTGCCAAATTATTTTAGTGGTCTGGATCACATAGCCATGAGGTTGGAGTTATGTGCCCAGCATTTTCCAGTTAGGATTCTGAGGGGTTCCAACTAGGGTTGGTCTTGTTCCCCTTCTTTATACACTGCAGTCTTGGATTCCATAAGCAAACTCAACTGAAGATCATGAGGTCCTTGTCACTGACCAGTGAGGTCCCTGAGGTTGGACAGATGTTATGGTGACCTTAACCAGTGCTATCTCCTCTGTGTAGCACTGTGGGCTGATTCATACAACGTCTAAGCCCTCTTGCAGACCCTGGGGCCCACATTCAGCTCTCATGACTCTTACCTTTTCTGGAGATGATCTTCTGTGCAGTAACATTGTCTCTCATCTAGAAGAGATTAAATTCAGAATGTTAGATACAGAACGGGTAACTTATATATAGACCTCTCATTCTGAGAATTCCTATGTGAATATAAGTAATGGGGGGCTTGTGATGTCCTCAGACATGTTTTTAGGCAACTATAGTAGACTATATAACTCACGGCAGGGCTTAATAGGCTGCCCGTTGGTGCGGCACTGACTAGCATTATACATTGCAATGCAGAAGTTTTACAAAGTCTTATAAAGGTGATCCGAGAAAAAAATTGAGCACACAAGGACCATAGACACCATTTGAGGACCAGGCAGAGAGTGTAGTGTATACATGCGGCCAACAAGGACGGGAGGAAACCTCAGATGTTCTTGAGCCCTTGACAGGAAATCACTGTACACAATATACCCCATCTACTGCATTGTCATCTCTTTGAATCTCGCATGGGATAGGTGATATTTGTGGACGTATCCAAAAAGTAATAGACCCCAGTGATAAGTGATGTCTTCATTAATCATCTTCAGACAGGTTCTTCTGCCTCACCATGTGGACTGTGTCAGGGTCAGATGCCCAATTTTGTCCAGATCAAACAAGTGTTTCAAAAATTGATTGCCAAAATGGGTTGGGGTTGAAGATATCATGGCGGTTATCGGCTAGCCATACACTGTAATAGATCATGCTGGCCGAACGGTGGTGCCTCTATGATCACACCACCATAATGTACGGCGGTGGGGCCCAATTACCAGCTCCCATTGCCACAAGTTTATGCATCCAAGAGGGGTTGAAAGACTTTATCGAAAATTTAGGTCAGGTACAAAATGGTGGTGGGTTTAATGGTCAGTCCAGACATATCGTCAAGATGTGTCCTCAAGGACTACAAAGACCAGGGGAGGATTCAGGGTACCAAAGTGGTGGAGCAGGGAGGAACTAATGGGGTAAGCATATTGCAATATTTATATTTATTTTTCGCTCTACATCTTTTGGCAAATTCCAAGAAAATCTTTTTGATGCACATAAAATAAATCTAGGTGGATCTGCTCTTCTGGCAACGTCAAATGGAGTCTGGAAGACCTGATCTTCACAATGGTTTCCATGTTTGGCTGACCTTTAAGGTCTGAGGAGCATTTCCACCTTTACACAGTAAGCCACTGGACTCAGGGGTCAACACATACTGCTGTCTAATACTATTTAACCAACCATGGGTCATGTATGACCTCCTCATGCTCGGGTTCAGGCTCTTGTGTTTCCTCCTACGTTCCAAAAACATCCCAATAGATCTTTGACCCTAATGTGAACTTTGACTGAATGTATAAGTAGAAGCTGCACCTAGGCCAAAGTGTTCAAGGGTGGTCAATGTCATCTCTGCCCCATAAACCACGAGGCACATGGAAGTTAGGAATTATTACTTATATTAGGAACAGAAGAAGTTGTTAGTGCGTGACAACCTTGGAATAGAATGAGGTCCTGTATACCATACAGAGAAGATGGCGGCCTAGACTCGTTGCTGGATTTCCTGGTAAGCATATCTCTTGTAATGGTTCAGCACTGGAGTGGGCCGAGGGTGGGAGAGACTCACTAAGTACTAGAGGTTCCCCTGAACACGTCTTAGTTTGTGACTAGTAGTGTTCTCCATGTTCTCTGTAGGCTTCTGCTTTCTATGGAGATGCCACGTGGCCTCATTTTTAGAAGA
The DNA here is from genome assembly GCF_031893055.1 of Leptodactylus fuscus. Classification (NCBI taxonomy): domain Eukaryota; kingdom Metazoa; phylum Chordata; class Amphibia; order Anura; family Leptodactylidae; genus Leptodactylus; species Leptodactylus fuscus. The sequence goes on along the minus strand of NC_134269.1, from coordinate 16,142,151 downwards.
TGGCCCATACATCACACATGTACTATGAGGCACCAGAAACCACCTTCACATTGTGAACCTCCACACTTTTAAGGGACCCCATGACGTGTCACAGTACTGATGTTCTCTAACGTGGCAATGGGATCATGGGGCCCCCTAAACAGCCAGGCCTGGTACCCCAGTCAGTGGTGCACCCCCCTATAGTTACACCTCTGGGTTACACAGGAAATATGGCAAAAAGTCAAAAAGACTCAGAGACACGAGACGTAAAGTCTCACAAGAGAAGTGCAAGAAATAGAACAGTACAACACGCGAGAGCCAATGTATCCAATCCTGTCATGTGTGATACTGTCTGCTGAGCTGTGTATCTAATCCTATCATGTGTGATACTGTATACTGAGCTGTGTATCTAATCCTATCCTGTGTGATACTGTATACTGAGCTGTGTATCTAATCCTATCCTGTGTGATACTGTATACTGAGCTGTGTATCTAATCCTATCCTGCGTGATACTGTATACTGAGCTGTGTATCTAATCCTATCCTGCGTGATACTGTATACTGAGCTGTGTATCTAATCCTATCCTGTGTGATACTGTATACTGAGCTGTGTATCTAATCCTATCCTGCGTGATACTGTATACTGAGCTGTGTATCTAATCCTATCCTGCGTGATACTGTATACTGAGCTGTGTATCTAATCCTATCCTGTGTAATACTGTCTCCTGATCCAGGGTACCTAAGTCTACTATTGGTGATGCCCCGTGTACTGGTGTATCCAAGCGTATCATGGGTAACACTTTCTGCTGAGTGGCTGTATCTAAGCCCATCAGGTGAGTATCTAAGCCCACCTTGTGTGATACAGCCTAAACCTAGAGGAGTCTCTGGACACCAGGTCCATTGCACATTGCAGCCCATTCGGCCACGTTCCTCCCATTGACCCCCTTTGTAGACGGAGAACTCACCATATCCTGGGTCGCCCTTAATTTGGCCTCCACCTGCTTTAAGATGTAGATTTCGGAGGCTGCTCCACACAAGGCCAGCAGAGAGAAGGCGACCAGCACCATCTGGATCAGAACCAGGCTCTTGTCACTCTTCTTCTTTACCTTGGGGGGCCAAGGGGCCGCAGACTGGCCATGGTCTTCCACCGAGAAGACGGACATTGGAGGTTGGCCATACCTGTCCATCACTACTGGAGCACTAGGGGCTTGTGTAGTGAGGCGGCAGCAGTGACACAGATCTCCGACACCAGGGGGAGGCGACAGCGGGGGAGTTACAGATTGTGACCACAAAGAGGGAAATTCATCCGACACAAGAAGTGCACAGTCACCCGAGACACATGTAGCAGAGCCGTACCTGTCCTAGATCCTGCAGTACAATGGAAAACTGCACCGCGGAAACTTCAACGCATCACACTGGATGAACGCAGCCGAATTATCAGATAGACCTGCACTGTATGGCCAAAAGTATGTGAACCCCCCCTGCTGAGCACTTAAAGGGAATGTGACACCCCTTTATTTTATTATCTATTTATTAAAACCAGATTCTGTACGCTTTGCAGCAATAGTCATGGCTACAGGCAGCAATAGTCTGGACATGTATCACTATAGTCCCTATATTGTCAGTAATGCTGGTGTTATCTATAGAAATCTTCTATCTTCTATTGGGATCCTGTCTGTAATGTAAACGAGCTGACTTCTGCATAGAAAACGGAATTTGGCAAGTGGCTGCCTATTATTAGGCTTAGTGGCCAGAGTGAAAATTGCAGGATATAGTTCTTATTTCTCAATATAGATGGTGACATGGAAAACTAAAACAAATCTATATTAAAAAATGAAAAATTGGTTTAAAAATGTTCTGGAAACAGCCACAAATACATGTAACCCCTATAGATATGGATGTCGTAGTGTAGGTTTGGTGACTTATGGCACTGTATAGGATGTCACCTTGGCTAGATCGACCACCATGCTCCTATTGACATCAGTGAGAGCTGAGCTGCAGTAACACCGCCCGGCCACTAGAAAGGGCATGGCGCTATCTGATTCCAGCTCAGTGCAGTGTATAGTACGGGGATCAGAATCAATCCCAAATTCCTGATCCGTGTGGGCGCCGGCTGTCAGCTCCCCAACCAATCAGATATTCATAGATTCACTCTACCTAAATCTAAAGTACCCAATATGGATGGAGTTACCCTTTAAAAGGTTTGATCAGTGGAGTGAAGAGGTCACGGCTCTTTCATTGTTGTTTTCAAAAACAGCGCTATCCTTACAAGTGTGGCTGTGTCTGGTACTGCAGCTCAGCCTGATGAAGTGAATGGTGGAGGTCCAAGGGATAGGCCATTATTTACTATCTCGCTGCCCTCCAGAAACGCTGGTTCTGATCATATGATTCAGGGGTCAAAATCACAACGGATCCCCCGGGTCCATCATCAAAAGTCCTCCAGATCAGATAAAATTCCTTGGATAACCCCTTTAAGTTCTAGACAGCCCCTTTAAGGAATTGTAAATTTGTTTCAGTGGCAGCAAGCAGTGACTGTACGGTTTATTTACATAAAATGGACAATCCCTTTAAGAAGCTACTATACCATGACTCAGTATATAATTCTACATAACGTCCTCGGTTTTTCCTTCCTCGTTGTCTGTTTCTCAGAAAGCTGGGTGACGGCTAATACACCTGCTATAATAGTTCCCACGCTCTCTTTCCTGAGATAATATGGTTTGATAGCAGGTAATATAAATATCACCTCTGCTACATCAGGAAGTGGTGCAGAGAGGAGAGTGTTTGTGGTTATCTGTATAGCTGTATATGGGCTTCTATATGTGACATCTCACCGCATATGAACCATTGTGTCAGCAGTTATATGGAAACCTTAATACCCCACAATCCAGGCCAGCGAGTGCACAGGCAATCCTGTAAGAGATACGGCCATCCATGGAGGTATATACAGGTTCTGTATGGTATCCTGCAGTACCTTTACCCCTGTATGGTAACTTGCAGTACCTTTACCCCTGTGTGGTAACCTGCAGTACCTTTACCCCTGTATGGTAACCTGCAGTACCTTTACCCCCGTATGGTAACCTGCAGTACCTTTACCCCTGTGTGGTAACCTACAGTACCTTTACCACTGTATGGTATCCTGCAGTACGTTTACCCGTGTATGGTAACCTGCAGTACCTTTAACCCTGTATGGTAACCTGCAGTACCTTTACCCCTGTGTGGTAACCTGCAGTACCTTTACCCCTGTATGGTAACCTGCAGTACCTTTACCCCTGTATGGTAACCTGCAGTACCTTTACTCCTGTATGGTAACCTGTAGCACCTTTACTACTGTATGGTAACCTGCAGTACCTTTACCCCTGTATGGTAACCTACAGTACCTTTACCACTGTATGGTATCCTGCAGTACGTTTACCCGTGTATGGTAACCTGCAGTACCTTTAACCCTGTATGGTAACCTGCAGTACCGTTACCCCTGTGTGGTAACCTGCAGTACCTTTACCCCTGTATGGTAACCTGCAGTACCTTTACCCCTGTATGGTAACCTGCAGTACCTTTAACCCTGTATGGTAACCTGCAGTACCTTTAACCCTGTATGGTAACCTGCAGTACCTTTACCCCTGTATGGTAACCTGGGGTACCTTTTCCACCGTATGGTAACCTGGGGTACCTTTACCCCTGTATGGTAACCTGCAGTACCTCTACCCCTGTATGGTAACCTGCAGTACCTTTACTCCTGTATGGTAACCTGCAGTACCTTTACCCCTGTATGGTAACCTGCAGTACCTTTACTCCTGTATGGTAACCTGCAGTACCTTTACCCCTGTATGGTAACCTGCAGTACCTTTACTCTGTATGGTAACCTGTAGCACCTTTACTACTGTATGGTAACCTGCAGTACCTTTACCCCTGTATGGTATCCTGCAGTACCTTTACTCCTGTATGGTAACCTGTAGTACCTTTACCCCTGTATGGTATCCTGCAGTACCTTTACCCCTGTATGGTATCGTGCAGTACCTTTACCCCTGTATGGTATCCTGCAGTATGTTTACCGCTGTATGGTATCCTGCAGTACCTTTACCCCTGTATGGTATCCTGCAGTACCTTTACCCCTGTATGGTAACCTGTAGTACCTTTACCCCTGTATGGTATCCTGCAGTATGTTTACCGCTGTATGGTATCCTGCAGTACCTTTACCCCTGTATGGTATCGTGCAGTACCTTTACCGCTGTATGGGAACCTGTAGTACCTTTACCCCTGTATGGTAACCTGCAGTACCTTTACCCCTGTATGGTAACCTGCAGTACCTTTACCCCTGTATGGTAACCTGTAGTACCTTTACCCCTGTATGGTATACCTGCAGTACCTTTACCCCTGTATGGTAACCTGCAGTACCTTTACCCCTGTATGGTAACCTGCAGACCCCTCACACTCTTATCTCCCTCTATCAATTCATTAATTCATTAAATCCAAGCCCTTTCTCCAGTCCTACATCCACAACCTTTCCATCTGTGTATTATTACCTATCTTTCTCAGTCTGACCATCTAAGACCTGATCTGTCTAATCTCTCCCCACAAAATGAGCACCTTCTCCATCAGCCTGGGCTTTCTATACTGTCTGATTTACCAATGACCTTAGACCTGTTAGTTCTTTGTGATTTGCTCTCCGCTGTCTTAAGGACTTCCATATTCTTCCTCATTTATGACTGGTTTTAGTACCTATGGCAGCCCACAAGGGTGCCAAGGGGTAGTACCGAATCCATGAGGAGGTGTAGCTGATTCGCTCAGCTCTACTCAACCTTATCTGGATTATCAAATGTTGGATGGTGCAATACCATCAAGTAGATATTGGATGAATTAGGTGGTAAAGGAGCTGACCTATATCCGTCCACCATGTCCTCCAGGCCGTCATTAGATCCCCGTGACATGTGCTGGTGTAAGCAGTCAGCGCTCGTATTGTGCAGCTTGTGGCCTCCGCTCTGCTCTTGACCTCGTTTTATCATCTGTTTCTTCTCTGACCCATCTTTCTTCCTGTTTCCTTTCTCTATGCGTCATACATCATCTTGTGTTTGGCCTTATTGGCCTTGACTTCCTGCCCACCGGGGTCTTACGCCGATACTTCATTATAAATGATCTTTCGTGTCTGGTTCAGGTCTCGGCAAAACCAAAAAGCAAAATATTGTCACTTGTAGATGACTGAGGGTAATGCTGAGTATTAGGAAAGCTCTACGGTAGAGATGGGTGAGTAATATTCGATCTAATACCTCCCCTGCATAGTTATTGGTGTAAAAAAGCGCCAGGGAAGGTGAGAGGGGCATCGAATTTTTACTGCGTTGACCGCGTGGTATTTGACCAAGTACACCAATAACTATGCAGGAGAGGTATTAGATCGAATACTGCTCGCTCATCTCTACTCTACGGTATTATCTCAGTATGCACACTGTATGGACATGCAGTGGCGCAACTAGGAATGGTGGGGCCCCGTGGCGAACCTTTGACATGCCCCCCCCCCCCCCCCGACCGACACCGAAGACCCTGACCAACCCCCCCCCCCCTCGCCACATTGCTGCGCACACTATCATGCCCCATAGTTGCCCCTGCACACAGCATTATACCTCATAGTGGCCCCTTCACCCAGTATTATGCCCCATAGTGGCCCCATCACCCAGTATTATGCCCCATAGTGGCCCCATCACCCAGTATTATGCCCCATAGTTGCCCCTGCACACAGCATTATACCCCATAGTGGCCCCATCACCCAGTATTATGCTCCATTGTGGACACCCATTAACAGTTATTCAGACCCCAGAGTATAATAACCGGAGACTGAGAGGGGGATACAAACATAAACACTGTTACTTACCTCTCCCTGCGTTCCCCGCTGTCGGCCATCTTCAATGATGTCAGGGACATCATGTGACCGGGGGCCTGCGTCGCAATGCATAAGGATGCAGGCCCTGGTCATGTGACGTCTGAGACGTCACACAAGTAGGCCCCGAAGCCTTCATGGAGCGTGGAGAGGTAAGTAACACTGTATGTTATGTTCCGTTACCTCTCCTGGGCCTCCGATCATTATACTAGGGGGTCTGAAAAGACCCCTGAGTATAATAATGATGTTTGCATGGCCCGCGGTGTCACTTACCGATCCCGGCCCCTGCCAGGATAGGTAAGTAAGCAGGGCCCGTTACCGGCTGGAGTAACTCCAGCCGGTAACGGCCTATTAAAAAAAAAAAAAAAAAAACACAGCGGTACCGGCTGTCACCGGTCCCTAATGTCCCGGGCCCTGTGGCAGCTGCCTCCGCTGCTTCCCCAGTAGTTATGCCACTGATTGTATGAGAACAACTTACCTACTGTATAGGTATTAGAGGTTCACTGACTGTATGCTGTATTGGCAATGTGTGTATATGGAATAGGAATATTCTGCCACCGGTCTATATTGTTCAGAGACACAATGACTGCTCAAAACTAAGTATGTGGCCAACAAGGAAACCATCGTCTACTGCCTGCACTATGTAATCCTTCTGTCTGAGCGGCTTTGGTAACAACTTGTTCGGTGACTGATGATCCTTGGCAGTCTAGTGGCTGACTATCCTTAGTAGTCTAGTATCTGATGATCCTGGTAGTTTGGTGAATCATGATTTCTAGTAATCTAGTGGGTAATGATCCCTGGTGGTCTAGCAGTTGATGATGCACAGTCTAGTGGCTGATGATGCCCAGTAGTCTGGCTGATGACCTCATTACCTAGTAGTCTAGTGGCTGATGATCCGTAGTAGTCTAGTGGCTGAATATCCCAAGTAATCTAGTAAATGATGAATCCTGGAAGTCTAGTAGCTGACTATCCATAGTAGTCTACTGGTTGATGATACTCGGTACTCTAGTGGCTGAATGTCCCAAGTAGTCTAGTAACTGATGAATTCTGGTAGTTTAGTGGCTGATGATCCCTAGGAATCTAGTGGGTGATTATTCTTGGTGGTCTAGCAGTTGATGATCCCTAGTAGTCTAGTGGCTGATAATCCCTGTTGGCCTAGTAGCTAATGATCCTTGGTAGTCTTGTGGCTAAATATCCCAAGTAGTCTAGTGGCTGATGATCCCCGGTAGTCTAGTGGCTGATGATCTCCAGTAGTCTAGTGGCTGATCATCCACAGGAGTCTAGTGGCTGATGATCCCCGGTAGTCTAGTGGCTGATGATCCCCGGTAGTCTAGTGGCTGATGATCCCCAGTAGTCTAGTGGCTAATGATCCCCGGTAGTCTAGTGGCTGATGATCTCCAGTAGTCTAGTGGCTGATGATCCACAGGAGTCTAGTGGCTGATGATCCCCGGTAGTCTAGTGGCTGATGATCCCCGGTAGTCTAGTGGCTGATGATCCCCGGTAGTCTAGTGGCTGATGATCCCCGGTAGTCTAGTGGCTAATGATCCCCGGTAGTCTAGTGGCTGATGATCCCCGGTAGTCTAGTGGCTGATGATCCCCGGTAGTCTAGTGGCTGATGATCCCAAGTAGTCTAGTGGCTGATAATCCCTGGTAATGTAGTGGCTAATGATCCCCAGTAGTCTAGAGGCTGACTATCCCAAGTAGTCTAATGGCTGATAATCCCCAGTAGTCTAGTGGCTGATGATCCCCAGTAGCCTAGTGGCTGATGATCCCAAATAGTCTAGTGGCTGATGATCCCCAGTAGTGTAGTGGCTGATGATCCCAAATAGTCTAGTGGCTGATGATCCCAAATAGTCTAGTGGCTGATGATCCCTGGTAGCCTAGTGGCTGATGATCCCTGGTAGCCTAGTGGTTGATGATCCCTGGTAGTCTAGTGGCTGATGATCCCTGGTAGCCTAGTGGCTGATGATCCCCGGTAGCCTAGTGGCTGATGATCCCTGGTGTTCTATTAATCCATGGTGACTAAGTAGTTTATATCTTATTTGGAGACTACTTTACTAGATTCCTACAGGGGATTGTATACTTTCAGATACCTCCACTCCAGCTTGATACAGTTAACTTCCCTGTCCATCAGGATGCATGTCCCCACCAGTCAGACACTTCTCGCCTGACTAAATATCCTCATATTGCGCACTACAACATCATATTTTGCTCCAGATTTTGGGTAATTTACATTAGTTGGCTCAGAACAGGACAGGAAACACAATATACAGAATAAATGCTCTTCTTCAGAGTGTTTTTGGTTTTTACACCCCCTCATTTTCCGTAAACAAGATGAAACAAACCGGCCAGATCTTAAGACGACTCGTGGCTTCTTCTAATACCTTGGGTTTCCGAATAAATTTCCCAAATGAGTTTCTCTTTTGGTCCTCCTACACCTCTCTCCTTTCCCCTCTCTTAATGGCGGTGATATTCTCCAGCCCTATAATATAACGTTCCCTTCCATTATGAGCCTTGTATGCATTGTTTTACAGTGCGGAAACAACACGCGGTGTCATGACATGTAGAGGTGCTAACCACATGTTCCTCTGGTCAGTAAGAAGCGCCGAAGCACAGCGTTGATAAACAACAGTAAGATACAACTCTTCAGACAAGCGAAGAACCCACATGGGCAAAAATATTTTGTAATTACTGTATTTTTAATTAACCATTGCCAGTGTGGCCGTAACGCCCACCATTGGGTTCCAACGGCTCAATCTAAATGGAAGGAGGGGGGTGTCATGTATTTGTAGCTTATTTTAGACTGATAAGTCTATGTTCACATCTTTCTTGGAGGTTCTATCAGGAGGCTCCATCCCAGATTCTATCTAAAAGTCCTATACGCAAGAAAAATGGGAAACGATATAATGGATACCCAACGGCCTTGGCTAAACTAAGATACCTAGTCAATGGAAGCTTCTCTTTCTTCATCCGTAACCCAACAAGAAGGTATTGAATTTCCTGGTCAGATTCCCAGTTTGCATCCTCCAAAATAGTCACCAATTGGTGGCAGTATGTTACAAGCCAAGGATGAGAATAAGTCATTCTCAGAAGATATTTCAGGGGTCTAAACCTGATGGTCAAACTATAAGTACAAGGCAACAGTGAGCAAGATAGAAGAAGAATCAAGAAGCAAGGCTAGGGTCAAGGTCAACGTCAAGATCAAAACACAAGTTACCTAGCTCAGATACAATGTACCGTATTCAGAGACAAAGGTTAAAGATATTCAATATTAAACCTTCTACCATGTGTTATCATCAGACTAGGCTGGTTGTCACAGCTGTCCCACGACTATGCCCGTAGGAATGGACCAAGCAACGGAACGGACAAAGCCCTTGTAAAATAAAAAAGAATAATATGTTTCTACATCATCCACTGGTCTAACATCTAACAACCTCCAACCCACTTGAAGGAACCAAGATGTTACTGTAGCAAATCAAACTGGTTTCCCTGCCACAAAACTTAATTCAACTCCTAACTCTTAGGGCTCCTAGGAACCTATCTATAAAACATAGTGTAGAACACTGTCAGGGCTCCTAGGAACCTATCTATAAAACATAGTGTAGAACACTGTCAGGGCCCCTAGGAACCTATCTATAAAACATAGTGTAGAATACTCTTAGGACTCCTAGGAACCTATCTATAAAACATAGTGTAGAATACTGTCAGGGCTCCTAGGAACCTATCAATAAAACATAGTGTAGAACACTGTCAGGGCTCCTAGGAACCTATCTATAAAACATAGTGTAGAACACTGTCAGGGCTCCTAGGAACCTATCTATAAAACATAGTGTAGAACACTGTCTGGGCCCCTAGGAACCTATCTATAAAACATAGTGCAGAATACTGTCAGGGCTCCTAGGAACCTATCTATAAAACATAGTGTAGAACACTGTCTGGGCCCCTAGGAACCTATCTATAAAACATTGTGTAGAATACTGTCAGGACTCCTAGGAACCTATCTATAAAACATAGTGTAGAATACTGTCTGGGCCCCTAGGAACCTATCTATAAAACATAGTGTACAATACTCTTAGGACTCCATTGAACCTATCAAATAAAACATAGTGTAGAACACTGTCTGGGCCCCTAGGAACCTATCTATAAAACATAGTGTAGAACACTCTTAGGGCTCCTAGGAACCGATCTATAAAACATAGTGTAGAATACTCTTAGGGCTCCTAGGAACCTATCTATAAAACATAGTGTAGAATACTGTCAGGACTCCTAGGAACCTATCTATAAAACATAGTGTAGAATACTCTTAGGGCTCCTAGGAACCTATCTATAAAACATAGTGTAGAATACTGTCAGGGCTCCTAGGAACCTATCTATAAAACATAGTGTAGAATACTCTTAGGGCTCCTAGGAACCTATCTATAAAACATAGTGTAGAATACTGTCAGGGCTCCTAGGAACCTATCTATAAAACATAGTGTAGAATACTGTCAGGGCTCCTAGGAACCTATCTATAAAACATAGTGTAGAACACTGTCAGGGCTCCTAGGAACCTATCTATAAAACATAGTGTAGAACACTCTTAGGGCTCCTAGGAACCTATCTATAAAACATAGCGTAGAATACTCTTAAGTCTCCTAGATACCTATCTATAAAACATAGTGTATAACACTGTCAGGGCTCCTAGATACCTATCTATAAAACATAGTGTATAACACTGTCAGGGCTCCTAGACACCTATCTATAAAACATAGTGGTTTTTGAGGTGGAGATGACACAGGTGCATGAGTGACTGAATATGGGGGATGAAGGAAGGTCTGAGTCAAACAACCCATGCTGCCTGGGAGTTATAGTAAGGCCTGAGACTACAATGGATATATCAGGGACAGATCTGTTAGATGGTGGAAACAGTAGTAGTTCAGTCTTAGAGAGATTTAGTATCAGATAGAGTGAGGACATGATATTAGAGACAGCAGAGAGACAGTCGCTGGTGTTCTGTATGAGTGCAGGGGTGATGTCATGGGAAGATGTGTATAATTGGGTGTCATCAGCATAGAGATGGTACCTGAAGCCAAATCTGGCAATGGTTTGTCCAATGGGGGCTGTGTAGAGAGAAAATAGCAGGGGGCCTAGGACCGAGCCCTGAGGAACCCCAACAGCAAGGGAAAGCGGGGAGGAAACAGAGCCCGCAAATGATACACTGAAAGTGGGGTCTGAGAGATAAGAGGAGAACCAGGAGAGCGCAGTGTCATTGAGGCCGACTGAGCGGAGCATAGTGAGGAGGAGATGATGGTCAACAGTGTCAAAAGCTGCAGAGAGGTCCAGTAGAATAAGAAGAGAGAAGTCACCATTGGATTTAGCCGTCAGGAGATCATTGGAGACTTTAGTAAGGGCCGTTTCAGTAGAGTGCATTGACCAGTCCCCAGTGGCCCCTCACTGCAGTTGTGCTATAGGAATATGATTGCTCCATTCACAATGGGGGACAACAGTATGTCATTGTCCTGGTCGGTGGGGATCTCAGAGATGAGCGAACCTCACAAAATTAATTTAGAAAATGGATAGAACTTGCTATTACTATACTGTTCTGTGTGACATAAGTGACGCCACCAAGCAATCCCCTCCTAATATACCCTAGTAAGGACTGAATTCTGCTCTTAAAGGGGTTTTCTCATCACAGACTATCCCTGAGAACTGTCATGGTGATTCAGCAGGCAGCAGTGGCCACTACAGGAGAGATAAGGTATTGCATAACGGCCATTCAGATGAAACAGAGTCCATGAAATATATAAACAGCTTGAGTATGACGGGGCGGGGACTGCTGTCTGTCATCGGCTCATGGAGGGGGGTCCGGGGCAAAGAAACTCTTCTCTATGACACCCACATGTGTATTTTATAAAGGTTATTCTGAGGGCAAATAAAGGATCTGACGTAGTTGTCAAAGTTTATTGAGGTGGGGCTTGTTATGGGTTGGGATCTGTCCCTAATATCCAGACCCCTTATTCGGACCCCAAACTGAAGCCTATAATAATAAAAACCCCTTATCCAGACCCCAATATTCAGCCTGTAGACCCACCAACATTAGTTAGATCAGGGGTCAGGTTTTATATACGGAACATCAGGTTATTGGCACCAGTACAGAACCAGCACTATACAATGATGCAGGGTTCCTATACACCTACAGATGTAGCAGAGCTGACCTTGTCAGATAGAACATGTCATAAGTATCTGTGGTTTGCCATATGGCTTCCAGTAAACCTACCGCCTATAGCTCTGCTACATCTGAATACAGAGAAAATCTTTGTGAGGTTACGATTTTAGAATTGGGGCATTACCTGGAATAGAACAGACACAGACTCATCCTGCAAGATGTGCGGAGTGTCCTCTAGTGGTGACAAAGGAAACTACATGAGGAGAAGCATCTGGTGGACTCTCTTATATACACTTATATAATAATAATATAATAAATTTTATTTCTATAGCGCCAACATATTCCGCAGCGCTGTACAATTTGTAGGGTTCAAATCCAGACAGAAAGATACATTACAAAGAAAATCATTTCACACAATGGGACTGAGGGCCCTGCTCGCAAGAGCTTACAATCTATAAGGTAGAGGGGGTGACACAAGAGGTAAATTGCTTATACAGAGGTCAGACACTTTTGTAATAGAGGTGACTGTCATTGCATAAACATAAGACTTTATGAGCAGTTGAAAGTCATGTCCTGTAACATGTGGATGGAGCTTGGACAGATAAAGTTATCCTTAGATGGCCTCATATCATGTAGGGAAATGTGGGAGCGGAGACAGAGGAGGGTTAAGGGTTTATGTTAGACATTGTGATCGGCCTGTCTGATAAGATGTGTCTTTAGTTTGCGTTTGAAACTGTAGAAATTGGGAGTTACTCTGATTGTCCGGGGTAGAGCATTCCAGAGAAGTGGTGCAGCTCGGGAGAAGTCTTGTATACGAGCGTGGGAGGTTCTGATAATAGAGGATGTAAGTGTTAGATCATTGAGTGAGCGGAGAGCACGGGTTGGGCAGTAGACAGAGATGAGGGAGGAAATGTAGGGAGGTGCGGCATTATGGAGAGCCTTGTGGATGAGGGTGATAACGTTATATTTTATTCTATATTGAATAGGCAGCCAATGTAGTGACTGGCAGAGACCAGAGGCATCGCTGTAGCGTCTAGCCTGGTAGATGAGCCTGGCCGCTGCATTCAGAATAGATTGTAGAGGGGAGAGTTTAGTGAGGGGAAGACCGATTAGTAAGGAGTTACTGTAGTCAAGGCGAGAATGAATCAGAGAGACAATAAGTGTCTTTAGTGTATCTCTGGTAAGGAAAGGGCGTATTCTGGAGATGTTTTTGAGGTGGAGGTGACATGAACGTGCAAGTGATTCAATATGAGGGGTGAAGGAAAGGTCTGCGTCAAACATGACCCCGAGGCAGCGGGCCTGCTGCCTAGGAGTTATAGTAAGGCCTGAGACTGCAATGGATATATCAGGGACAGATCTGTTAGATGGTGGAAACAGTAGTAGTTCAGTGTTGGAGAGATTTAGTTTCAGATAGAGAGAGGACATGATATTTGAGACAGCAGAGAGACAGTTGCTGGTGTTCTGTATGAGTGCAGGGGTGATGTCACGGGAAGATGTGTATAATTGGGTGTCATCAGCATAAAGATGGTACCTGAAGCCAAATCTGGCAATGGTTTGTCCAATGGGGGCTGTGTAGAGAGAAAAGAGGAGGGGGCCTAGGACCGAGCCCTGAGGAACCCCAACAGCAAGGGAAAGCGGGGAGGAAACAGAGCCTGCGAATGATACACTGAAAGTGGGGTCTGAGAGATAAGAGGAGAACCAGGAGAGCGCAGTGTCATTGAGGCCAACTGAGTGGAGCATAGTGAGGAGGAGATGATGGTCAACAGTGTCAAAGGCTGCAGAGAGGTCCAGTAGAATAAGAAGAGAGAAGTCACCATTGGATTTAGCCATTAGGAGATCATTGGAGACTTTTGTGAGAGCCGTTTCAGTAGAGTGCAGAGCACGGAAACCAGATTGTAAGGGGTCAAGCAGAGAGTTAGCAGAGAGATAGCGGATTAGACGAGAATAGACCAGGCGTTCCAAGAGTTTAGAGATGAAGGGGAGGTTAGAGACGGGTCGATAGTTAGCAGCACAGGATGGATCCAGGGAGGGTTTTTTCAACAGCGGAGTTATAACAGCATGCTTGAAGGAGGATGGGAAGATTCCAGAAGAGAGAGAGAGGTTAAATATTTTAGTAAGGTAAGTTGTGACAGCAGGGGACAGAGATTGGAGAAGGTGTAAGGGGAAGGGATCACTACTGCAGGTTGTAGGGCGAGATGAAGAAAGTAGTTGGGAGACTTCCTCTTCTGTAACAGGTTCAAAAGATGAGAATGGACAGTCTGAAGTGCGATTGATGAGGTTATCAATGCCACCTGGGGCTTGGGCAGTAATTTCCTGACGGATCGTATCAATTTTATCATGGAAATAAGTGGCAAGGTCATCGGCACTAAGGTCTGTGAATGGCGTCTGCACCTTTGGTGTGAGTAAGGAGTGAAAAGTTTCAAAAAGCTTTTTAGGGTTGTTGGAGAGAGAAGAGATGAGGGCGGTGAAGTAGTCTTGTTTGGCGAGGTAAAGGGCAGAACTATATGTTTTAAGCATAAATTTGAAGTGGAGGAAATCTGCAGGTGAACGTGATTTTCTCCAGAGACGTTCGGCACACCTAGAGCACCGCTGAAGAAATCGTGTCTGTGGCGTGTGCCAGGGCTGCTGCCTCCTATGTGGGACTTTACAAGTGGAGGGGGGAGCCACCTCATCCAATGCATTTTTAAGGGTTTCATTATAGTGACTGGTGGCCAGATTGGGACAGGAGATTGAGAAGATGGGGGACAGAGAGGACTGTAGAGTATCTGAGAGGTGCTGGGTGTCGATAGCACGTAAGTTCCTATATGTGTAATATGAAGGTCATCTCCTTATATAAGGGCATCACCTGAATAGGAGCGGGGTGGTGGTTGTGGCCCTCCACAGTGTCCTGATGTAGACCCAGATGAAGTAATCTACAAAAAAAATACCGCCCCCAGATGGAAGTGTTGGATTGCTGCAAAACGTGTCCTGCAGTGAAGCTTTGGACAGATATGTAAATGATTACAGGAGGGGTCTGGTTAGACACTGGGTCTTGCCACAAGAGGCCATAAAATACTCTTGCAGGCTACTTTTGGGTAGTGTACCTCTTGGTGAGAGATCACTGACTACAAGACATTCCTCTACAACACACTCAAAGACGCTGTTTCCCATTTGAGTAGCCGGACTGTGATTTCGACGACCAGCCTGCCATCTGAGATGTTCTGACCTAGCTGTTAGAAGGTGTTGGGGCGGCGGTTACGTGAGGGCGCACATCCGCTAAAAACGCTGCAGACCTGATGGATCACCTTAAGGGAGGATCTTTTGATCCCACAGTTTCCTTGTGCCCCACCCAGACACAAGGGGCGCTTTCATCACACCCCTGTCACTGCCTGAACAATTTCCAGGCACTTAGCAGAAGGAAATTTGGTCATGGTGCCCATTGTCCTGCCAGTGACAGCAGCCACCATCACCTTTGTTCTTCACCTTGTACCCAGGCCGGAGATGGCCCAACAGGGTCCTAGAGCCTTGTCTACAACATTGTGGCCTTTTTTTCCAAGCCTCCCTTTGCCCACATTTGTGATTTTGGGAACCCAAGCAAAATTGTGTCTGAGGACCCAAAACGTTTAGGCCATGTCCAAATTGCCCCCTCCCGATTGTAGGTTAAAAAGATTATTGCCACCTGTAATGGCCTCCATATACTGTATTGCCCCCTTTATTGACTCATACGGTATATACACCCCTTGACTGGCCCTCTCACAGTACATTGTCCCTTCCTTGACCCCCCCCACACACACACACACATAACATTGTCTCCTCCCCCCACACACAGTGACACATTAGGCTGAAAACTATTGGATTATTATTGGATATTCCAATGGGTAACAGTCCATATCTGGCTGCCCCATCCCTAATTCTGTCTAGTCCCACTTCCACCTTGACCTCCAGGGGTGCTACATGTTACTTCCCAAAGCTTGAGAACAAGAGATCACCCAGCCAAGAGTGTCAGCCTAGGATATAGAGCAGCTAACATATCCTGCCCTTTCCAAAAGCCAGCGCCATTATTGTACGGGCAGTGGCTAGACAAGTCCCTACAGTGGTTAGTAGCAGTTTAGCCCCAACGGTTCTGGCGTCGTCCCTGCACACAGTATTATTCCCCGTAGTGGCCCCTGCACACAGTGTTATACCCCATAGTGGCTCCTGCACACAGTATTATCCCCCATAGTGCCCCCTGCACACAGTATTATCCCCCATAGTGCCCCCTGCACACAGTATTATGCCCCATAGTGGCTCCTGCACACAGTATTATGTCCCATAGTGGCCCCTGCACACAGTATTATCCCCATAGTGGCCCCTGCACACAGTATTATGTCCCATAGTGGCCCCTGCACACAGTATTATCCTCATAGTGGCCCCTGCACACAGTATTATACCCCATAGTGGCCCCTGCACACAGTATTATGCCCCATAGTGGCCCCTGCACACAGTATTATGCCCCATAGTGGTCCCTGCACACAGTATTATCCCCCATAGTGGCCCCTGCACACAGTATAATCCCCCATAGTGGCCCCTGCACACAGTATTATGCCCCATAGTGACCCCTGCACACAGTATTATGCCCCATAGTGGCCCCTGCACACAGTATTATGTCCCATAGTGGCCCCTGCGCACAGTATTATGCCCCATAGTGACCCCTGCACACAGTATTATGCCCCATAGTGGCCCCTGCACACAGTATTATGTCCCATAGTGGCCCCTGCACACAGTATTATGCCCCATAGTGGTCCCTACACACAGTATTATCCCCCATAGTGGCCCCTGCACACAGTATAATCCCCCATAGTGGCCCCTGCGCACAGTATTATGCCCCATAGTGGCCCCTGCACACAGTATTATGCCCCATAGTGGCCCCTGCACAGAGTATTATGTCCCATAGTGGCCCCTGCACACAGTATTATACCCCATAGTGGCCCCTGCACACAGTATTATGTCCCATAGTGGCCCCAGCACACAGTATTATGCCCCATAGTGGCCCCTGCACACAGTATTATCCCCCATAGTGGCCCCTGCACACAGTATTATGTCCCATAGTGGCTCCTCCACACAATATAATGTCTCATAGTGGTCCCTGCACACAGTATTTGTTGGAGTTCACCCAACCAATACTCTAGCCATGGGCCCGCAGCCTTGCTTACTGAACCTTGCTCCTGTTGATGGACACCTCCACTTTTCTTTCTTGCCCCCAGGGGGCCCCAGCGACGTACTTTAGGACTCAAGGAGAGCAGAAGGAGAAGTGGAGGGGGCAGTGAGTAGGAACGGAGATTGGTAAGTAAATAGGGTCCATTACTCAGCAGGTAACGGCCTATTTAAAAGGAAAGAAAAAAAGCAGCAATGGCCCCCCGAGCCCCCTAAGATTGCAGACCCTGTGGCAGCCACTACAGCTGTACTTCTGCTTCTGGGTACAGTGGTGAAGCAGGAAGCCATCGGCTCCTGCTTCACCACCATATTCAATTCATCTGTGATCTTTGGTGTGTTGAAGCCGGGACATACGTCCTGCCAACCGTGACAGTGGGACAGGACCCGGAATCCAGGACTGTTCCGCTGAATCCAGGACAGTTGGGAGTTCAATTTGAAGGCGGACTTGTCTGCGGCCGGCATACCGCGTCATACCCACTGTGCAGAGGTTGTAAGTTTATTTGGAGAAAAGTTCTTAAAGCTGTGGCTGACCCCGCCCATTTCAGGGTGTAACAGGGTGCCCTGTGGTAACTTAGCCCACAGTGCTTAAAGTCCCCGGCCTTGAATAGACCTCCCCAGTAGTGTTTGTGTCCCGGAGGGTCATGGCTCTGTACACCAGGTAGCAGGATCATCGGGGCGCTGTACCTGGCCGGCTGTTTGGATTGCACAAGCTTGGACTTTCCTGCTGGTTTTGGCTCCTCTCCCAGTTACTGATTAATGGGACTGTTTGCTAAAAATCTTAATCCTACATAAAGCCCCTGTCTAAGAAGGTCTGCACACAGTCCTGCCGGCATGATGGGGAGAGTAGTCCTGTACATCACGCTCCTCACCTGCCTGACTGCGGTCTATGGAGAGCCACCGTGAGTAACATGGGTAGTATGGGCAGTGCCAGGGGCATGCTGGGCACTTTAGTGTTCTGTTGTATTATAATTATATCTAGTGATGCTGGGGATTGTAGTGATCCATGTATATTAGGGTTGAGCCGATCTTGAGATTTCAGGATCGTTTTAAAAATTCAATCATTTTCCAGCCAATCGCGATCATGAAACTTGCTCGATCGCCGATCGGGATCCGATCTTTCCTGATCGCTCAACCCTAATGTATACAGTATAATAGAATTGTATTAGGGTCATGTCTAGTGGTCTGGCTATGTTGGGGGTTGTAGTCTTTTGTGCATACAGTATGATAATGTATTCTGGTCATGTCCAGTTGTAGGTCCTGCTGGTATAAAGTATTATAGATTTGTAATAGGGTCCTGTACATTGTCCATTGTATTATAATCATGTTCAGTAGTCGGCCATATTGAGGGTTGTAGTGTTCGAAGTATAGTGTATAATGGGATTATATCATGTCACGTGGTCGCTTATGTTGGGAGTTGTAGTGCTCTATGTATACAGTATCATAGAATTGTATTAGACCCCATGTACACAGCCGAGTGTCCTTCCAAGTTGGGGCTGATTTGGCAGTGGATTGCAGTGAATAACATTTGGGGTGACTTCTCAGTGTCCTCCGAGTACATTCCGTTGAGCATTCACCTCTGTGGGGGGGTTTACGATCCGTTCCAAAGATATAAGCCCTTTTATTGTTGATGCACACTAGAATATACTAGCCAAATGGGCGGTAACTGTGGTTCCTCTGGGGCGGGGGTCTCTGTGTGCTGTGGGCGGGGGTCTCTGTGTGCTGTGGGCGGGGTCTCTGTGTGCTATATGTCACTAGCCCACTTGCCTAGTAGACCCTAATGTACATCAATAATAAAAGGGCTTATATCTTTGGAATAACTGAACGGATTTGGATAAACAAGACACCAAAATGCTCAGGTTGAAAGTGCAGATCAGATGATGAATATCATTGGGCCTTTCACACATGGTGACAGGTGCTCATTAAAGTGCCCTTAAAGGGATTATCAAGTAATAAAAAACACTTCTAGTGTAAATGTTCCCACTGACTAATATATACAGTATATATGCTGTTCCCCATCACACCACTCCTGGGGATCTTTTCATTGGGAGCGGAAGTCTTCTAGTTTGGTCTTATCTGGTGGTGCACCAACCCTGGATAACATGGCTGACCTGCTCTACTCCGCCTGCTTGGCTCTGGAGTAGTAGTATAATATCCTGCTAGGGGGTATTGCTAAAAAATATCCTTATTCTGTCTGACTAGTCACACCTGCACTGTTGTGATCATGTCCATAGTGGCGTGATTGACGTTCTGGAGGGGTCAGACATCATACAGATGGGTCATTACACCCCTATGAACGTGATGGTTAATGCAGTGTGCCCAAACTCACATCTTCTGAATGTGTGTACATACATGCCCACCCAGGTGACTCGGACAGCTGAATAAAAGTGACTTTCAGCAGGATTTCTATACATAACTCACTGCACTCCACTCCACTGCACTGCACTCCACTGGACAGATTCCCTTTAACTCCTTTAACTTTGCTACATCTCTATATTTACACATTTGTTTCATAGACCTAATAGACATCTAGTATAATAAGCTCCCGCCGTACCAGATAGTATCACACACAGTCTTTGGTCTTCACTCATGTTTATTTTCCCTTGAAAGGGAACAGATCCAACAAAAACTAAGCAAAGTAAATAAACCATTTCCATGGAAAAGAATCAAACAAATCCTGAGCAAATTGTAATCTGAAAATAGAGAGAACAATCAAAGCACCCAGACGCCGTTCACTGTGAGGAAGAGATAGGCCAGCAGGAGTGATCTCTGCCAAACAAAGAACTTATGAATACACCAGACTCATAACCTATGAATACACCAGACTCATAACCTATGAATACACCAGACTCATAACCTATGAATACACCAGACTCTAAATCTATGAATACACCAGACTCATAACCTATGAATACACCAGACTCTAAATCTATGAATACACCAGACTCATAACCTATGAATGCACCAGACTCATAACCTATGAATACACCAGACTCATAACCTATGAATGCACCAGACTCATAACCTATGAATACACCAGACTCATAACCTATGAATATACCAGACTCTAAACCTATGAATACACCAGACTCATAATCTATGAATACACCAGACTCTAAACCTATGGAATACACCAGACTCTAAACCTATGAGTACACCAGACTCATAACCTATGAATGCACCAGACTCATAACCTATGAATACACCAGACTCATAACCTATGAATACACCAGACTCTAAACCTATGAATACACCAGACTCTAAACCTATGAATACACCAGACTCATAACCTATGAATACACCAGACTCATAACCTATGAATATACCAGACTCTAAACTTATGACTACACCAGACTCTAAACCTATGAATACACCAGACTCTAAACCTATGAATACATCAGACTCATAACCTATGAATACACCAGACTCTAAACCTATGACTACACCAGACTCTAAACCTATCAATACATCAGACTCATAACCTATGAATACACCAGACTCTAAACTTATGACTACACCAGACTCTAAACCTATGAATACACTAGACTCATAACCTACGAATACACCAGACTCAGAACCTACGAATACACCAGACTCAGAACCTATGAATACACCAGACTCATAACCTATGAATACACCAGACCCATAACCTATGACTACACCAGACTCTAAACCTATGAATGCACCAGACTCATAACCTATGAATACATCAGACTCATAACCTATGAATACACCAGACTCTAAACCTATGACTACACCAGACTCTAAACCTATGAATACACCAGACTCTAAACCTATGAATACACTAGACTCATAACCTACGAATACACCAGACTCAGAACCTACGAATACACCAGACTCAGAACTTATGAATACACCAGACTCAGAACCTATGAATACACCAGACTCATAACCTATGAATACACCAGACCCATAACCTATGACTACACCAGACTCTAAACCTATGAATGCACCAGACTCATAACCTATGAATACATTAGACTCTAAACCTATGAATACATCAGACTCTAAACCTATTAATACACCAAACTCAGAACCTATGAATTCACCTGACTCATAAGCATTGAATACACCAGACTCTAAACCTACGACTACCCCAGACTCAAAACCTATGAATACATCAGACTCATAACCTACGAATACACCAGACTCAGAACCTACGAATACACCAGACTCAGAACCTATGAATACACCAGACTCATAACCTATGAATACACCAGACCCATAACCTATGACTACACCAGACTCTAAACCTATGAATGCACCAGACTCATAACCTATGAATACATCAGACTCATAACCTATGAATACACCAGACTCTAAACCTATGACTACACCAGACTCTAAACCTATGAATACACCAGACTCTAAACCTATGAATACACTAGACTCATAACCTACGAATACACCAGACTCAGAACCTACGAATACACCAGACTCAGAACCTATGAATACACCAGACTCAGAACCTATGAATACACCAGACTCATAACCTATGAATACACCAGACCCATAACCTATGACTACACCAGACTCTAAACCTATGAATGCACCAGACTCATAACCTATGAATACATTAGACTCTAAACCTATGAATACATCAGACTCTAAACCTATTAATACACCAAACTCAGAACCTATGAATTCACCTGACTCATAAGCATTGAATACACCAGACTCTAAACCTACGACTACCCCAGACTCAAAACCTATGAATACATCAGACTCATAAACTATGAATACACCAGACTCAGAACCTATGAATACATCAGACTCTAGACATACAACTACACCAGAATAATAACCTGTGAATTCATCAGATTCTAAGCATACGACTACACCAGACTCATAACTTATGAATACATCAGACTCTCACAGACCTATAAGGGTGCATTCACACTGAGTAAACGCTAGCTTATTCTGAACGTAAAACACGTTCAGAATAAGCGGCGTCTAAAGCAGCTCCATTCATTTCTATGGGAGCGGGGATACGAGCGCTCCCCATAGAAATGAATGAGCTGCTTCTTTCACTCCGTGCAGTCCCATTGAAGTGAATGGGGAGTGCCGGCGTATACGGCAAGCTCTGCTCATGCCGGAGCGTACACGCCGGCACTCCCCATTCACTTCAATGGGACTGCACGGAGTGAAAGAAGCAGCCCATTCATTTCTATGGGGAGCGCTCGTATCCCCGCTCCCATAGAAATGAATGGAGCTGCTTTAGACGCCGCTTATTCTGAACGTGTTTTACGTTCAGAATAAGCTAGCGTTTACTCAGTGTGAATTCACCCTAACTTCTTCTTTAAGAGTCTCCTTTTTCCTCCACTCATTACCTGTAGTAATGGCACCTGTTTAAACTTGTTATCAGTATAAAAAGACACCTGTGCACACCCTCAAACAGTCAGACTCCAAACTCCACTATGGTGAAGACCAAAGAGCTGTCAAAGGACACCAGAAACAAAATTGTAGCCCTGCACCAGGCTGGGAAGACTGAATCTGCAATAGGCAACCAGCTTGGATTGAAGAAATCAACTGTGGGAGCAATAATTAGAAAATGGAAGACATACAAGACCACTGATAATCTCCCTCGATCTGGGGCTCCACGCAAAATCTCACCCCATGGGGTCAAAATGATCACAAGAACTGTGAGCAAAAACCCCAGAACCACGTGGGGGGACCTAGTGAATGAACTGCAGAGAGCTGGGACCAATGTAACAAAGCCTACCATCAGTAACACACTACGCCGCCAGGGACTCAGATCCTGCAGTGCCAGACGTGTCCCACTGCTTAAGCCAGTACATGTCCGGGCCCGTCTGAAGTTTGCTAGAGAGCATTTGGATGATCCAGAAGAGTATTGGGAGAATCTCCTATGGTCTGATGAAACCAAACTGGAACTGTTTGGTAGAAACACAACTTTTCGTGTTTGGAGGAAAAAGAATACTGAGTTGCATCCATCAAACACCATACCTACTGTAAAGCATGGGGGTGGAAACATCATGCTTTGGGGCTGTTTCTCTGCAAAGGGGCCAGGACGACTGATCCGGGTACATGAAAGAATGAATGGGGCCATGTATCAGGAGATTTTGAGTGCAAACCTCCTTCCATCAGCAAGGGCATTGAAGATGAAACGTGGCTGGGTCTTTCAACATGACAATGATCCAAAGCACACCGCCAGGGCAACGAAGGAGTGGCTTTGTAAGAAGCATTTCAAGGTCCTGGTGTGGCCTAGCCAGTCTCCAGATCTCAACCCTATAGAAAACCTTTGGAGGGAGTTGAAAGTCCGTGTTGCCAAGCGACAGCCCCAAAACATCACTGCTCTAGAGGAGATCTGCATGGAGGAATGGGCCAACATACCAACAACAGTGTGTGCCAACCTTGTGAAGACTTACAGAAAACGTTTGACCTCTGTCATTGCCAACAAAGGATATATAACAAAGTATTGAGATGAAATTTTGTTACTGACCAAATACTTATTTTCCACCATAATTTGCAAATAAATTCTTACAAAATCAGACAATGTGATTTTCTGGATTTGTTTTCTCATTTTGTCTCTCATAGTTGAGGTCTACCTATGATGTAAATTACAGACGCCTCTCATCTTTTTAAGTGGTGGAACTTGCACTATTGGTGACTGACTAAATACTTTTTTGCCCCACTGTACATACATAATATAAACCAATTTATGAATCTATATATATGTGAGTGCTGTATATGGAGTGTTATGTCAGGGTTCTTTAGACCAGGGCTGGAGCAGGAACTTGGGTCCAGCCTGAGGACTCTTATACTGTTAGGATTTTCATGAATATTGAATTTCTCCCTGTTAGCAACATACAGAGTTCTGTGTATAGCGAATAATAGAACAGTGTGATGGTCATGTCCAATGGTTGGGTCATGTTTGGGGATATGTATAACATAGCGCCATTTAGGAAGCTCACTGTGATGAACTATCTCTGCCAACAGATGTGCCCTCATCATGCCCAATGTCCTCCATGTGGAGGTGGAGGAGACCATTGTGGTGGACGCTCATTTACAAAAAGAAGATTTCAAGGCTGAAATTATTATCCAAGACTTTCCTTTGAAGGAACTTGAGGTGGCCAAGACCATGGTCAACTTAAACAGTGCTAATGGCTTCTTGGAGAAAGTGACTATGAAGGTGAGCAAATGTAGACGACAATATGTCCCATTGTAGAGCTGTACATTATAGTTGTAGGAGAAGAGATTAGAACTACATGGTAAAGAATGTAGAAGAGACATACAAGAAGGAGAAAAGAAGAGTTATTCTTCTGATAATGTTCTAATTGTCCTTATCATGCCCAAAATAGAGAACCAACACCATATTCCCTAAATCTAAGAAAGTACATACTGTAATCCTGCCCCTATATACGGAAATATAATTACTGTAATACTGCCCCTATCTACAAGAATATAACTACTATAATACTATTCCTATGTACAAGAATATAACTACTATAATACTATTCCTATGTACAAGAATATAACTACTAGGGGCCACACGGTGGCTCAGTGGTTAGCACTGCAGCCTTGCAACACTGGAGTCCTGGTGTTCAAATCCCACCAAGGGCAAAAAAACCACCTGCAAGGAGTTTGTATGTTCTCCCCGTGTTTGCATGGATTTCCATCCCATATTCCAAAAAAGACATACTGATAGGGAAAAAATGTACATTGTGGGTTCCATGTGGGGATCACAATCTACATATAAAAAAAAAAAGAATATAACTACTATAATACTACCTCCTAGTAGAATATAACTACTATAATACTACCTCCTATGTACAAGAATATAACTACTATAATACTGTTCCTATGTACAAGAATATAACTCCTATAATACTACCTCCTATGTACAAGAATATAACTGCTATAATACTGCTCCTATGTACAAGAATATAACTACTATAATACTGCCTCCTATGTACAAGAATATAACTACTATAATACTACTCCTATGTACAAGAATATAACTACTATAATACTACTCATATGTACAAGAATATAACTACTATAATACTGCCCCTTATGTACAAGAATATAACTACTATAATACTACTCATATGTACAAGAATATAACTACTATAATACTGCCCCTTATGTACAAGAATATAACTACTATAATACTGCTCCTATGTACAAGAATATAACTACTATAATACTACTCCTATGTACAAGAATATAACTACTATAATACTGCTCCTATGTACAAGAATATAACTACTATAATACTGCTCCTATGTACAAGAATATAACTACTGTAATACTACTCCTATGTACAAGAATATAACTACTATAATACTGCTCCTATGTACAATAATATAACTACTATAATACTACCTCCTATGTACAAGAATATAACTACTATAATACTACCTCCTATGTACAAGAATATAACTACTATAATACTGCTCCTATGTACAATAATATAACTACTATAATACTACCTCCTATGTACAAGAATATAACTACTATAATACTACCTCCTATGTACAAGAATATAACTACTATAATACTGCTCCTATGTACAAGAATATAACTACTATAATACTGCTCCTATGTACAAGAATATAACTACTGTAATACTACTCCTATGTACAAGAATATAACTACTATAATACTGCTCCTATGTACAATAATATAACTACTATAATACTACCTCCTATGTACAAGAATATAACTACTATAATACTGCTCCTATGTACAAGAATATAACTACTATAATACTGCTCCTATGTACAAGAGTATAACTACTATAATACTGCTCCTATATACAAGAATATAACTACTATAATACTTCTCCTATGTACAAGAATATAACTGCTATAATACTACCTCCTATGTACAAGAATATAACTACTATAATACTGTTCCTATGTACAAGAATATAACTACTATAATACTGCTCCTATGTACAAGAATATAACTACTATAATACTACCTCCTATGTACAAGAATATAACTACTATAATACTGTTCCTATGTACAAGAATATAACTACTATAATACTGTTCCTATGTACAAGAATATAACTACTATAATACTACTCCTATGTACAAGAATATAACTACTATAATACTACTCCTATGTACAAGAATATAACTACTATAATACTGCTCCTATGTACAAGAATATAACTACTATAATACTACCTCCTATGTACAAGAATATAACTACTATAATACTGCTCCTATGTACAAGAATATAACTACTATAATACTGCTCCTATGTACAAGAATATAACTACTATAATACTACTCCTATGTACAAGAATATAACTACTATAATACTACCTCCTATGTACAAGAATATAACTACTATAATACTGCTCCTATGTACAAGAATATAACTACTATAATACTGCTCCTATGTACAAGAATATAACTACTATAATACTACCTCCTATGTATAAGAATATAACTACTATAATACTGCTCCTATGTATAAGAATATAACTACTATAATACTGCTCCTATGTACAAGAATATAACTACTTTAATACTGCCTGCCATATTGGATCTCTACCATATACATTGTACTCTTGTTTTGTCTTAGATTTCTGCCACAAAATTCAAGCAAGAGCCTCTGAGGAAGAAGTACGTCTCGGTGTCGGTCAGGTCGGATAAGTGCAATCTCATTAAAGTTGTGCTGCTTTCATTCCACACCGGATACATCTTCATACAGACCGACAAGCCCATCTACAACCCCGGGACCGCAGGTGACGTGCAGGGAACCATCTTGTTCAAATTAAAGGGGTCTTGTGATACTGATCCCCCTCCATAGCCAGATATAGTCACTAGTGAGCAGTGTTTGCCAAACTTGACAGATTGGGCCAACTTGGCTGTTATATGTATGGCCAACTCCACTCTCCTGGCGCTGTTTTCTCCTGACAGTAGTATCTACTGAGGGCTCTATTCATTGGGCTCATTGTCAGACCATCATCGGGGCTCATACTGTAATGTTCTTAGGATACTAAGAAAGTTCCCTGATCAGCTTTGGATGTGACTGGAGTATAATCCTGAGTTCCTTGTCTTCTTTAGTTCTCTACCGAGCGTACGTCACCAGCCTCTCCCTTCAGCCCGATTCACGGACGGTGGACATGGAGGTTACGGTAAGATTGTGTAATCCTCTTTGTTTGTTTGTTACATTGTATCAGTGCAGTAACATGTGACAGTCTGGAGTGCGGCCTGTTCATCTCGCAGAGGATTTTCCAGACTGGAATCCATTGTAACAAACCCTCTGCTAAAGCAGAAATTTGGAAAATAGTAAAGAAATGAAACACTGGGTCTGTTCGGGTTTGTTCACATTTGTGTCCATTCTTCAGTTCCATCATAAACCAAATATTAAAGGGATTTGTTGATGGATATGGATGAATCCCGGGGGACCCCTTTAATTATAGTGGGGTCAATCAGGTATCCGATGTTTTCACTGTCCCATCGCAGGACATGCTTACTCAATGTTACACAGATTCTCCAAGGCAGGTGTGAACGTAGTCTTAGTATAAGTAAGTGCACCCCCCTCCCCCTCCCTTGTTACCCCCTCCCCCTCCCTTGTTACCCCCTCCCAGCTTTTCCTCCATCCATTGTATTGGAACCTGACACCTTGTCCGTGTTCACATTAGTCTTTGTGCTGCAGAATACAATACCTAATACAACCAGTACAGCGGGTGCAGTCGTGCCCTCCATTGACTGAGTGTAAACTTGGCAGGTTCCTCTACTTCACCTATTTACTTCTGGGAGGGGCCGCCCAATCTAAGGTATGAGAATACAATACCACCCCCCACCCCCCCATATGGTGTATCCTGAGGTCAAGCAAGGTCCCTTAGTATCAGTGTGCATGTGTGTGTGAACGGTAGAGAGGAATAGCTGTCAGCTGAGTAGACATCGCATGTGTATCTCCAGTATTAGACCTCATACAGCATGCAAAATTCCAGGGGACGGGTTACAGGACATTGCTCGTGAGATCTGTCACCTCCGCTATTGGTACAAGGTCCACCGGAGTCCACAGAGGGGATGTATTTATTCCAACATCTAAGATAAAACTGCACAAATGTGGTAAATGCCTGGATACAGTCAGTACTACTCACAGCTGGGGGGTTGGTACAATTGCATCCTGTCTAGACAATGCTCTGTAAGCTCCACAGCCTGAACTCTAGACTGATACATTGTACAAAGCCAATCCTGCTCAGAGCTGGGGGGTAGATACAATTATATCCAGTCTAGACAATGTTCTGTGAACTCAAAAGCCTGGACTGTAGACTGATACATTATACAAAGCCAATCCTGCTCAGAGATGGGGGTAGTTATAATTATATCCAGCCTAGACAATGCTCTGTGAGCTCTACAGCTTGGACTATAGACTGATACATTGTACACAGCCAATTATGCTCAGAGTTGAAGAGTAGATACAATTGTATTCAGTATAGACAATGCTCTGTGAGCTCTACAGCCTGGACTCTAGGTTGATACATTGTACACAACCAGCCCTAATTATAGCTTACAAATAGATACAATTGTATCCTGTCTAGACAATGCTCTGTGAGCTCAACAGCCTGGACTCTAGACTGATACCTTGTACACAGCCAATCCTGCTCAGAGATGGGGGGTAGATACAATTGTATCCAGCCTAGACAATGCTCTGTAAGCTCCACAGCCTGGACTCTAGACTGATACATTGTATACAGCCAGTCCTACTTACTGTATAGCTTACGAGTAGATACAATTGTATCCAGTCTAGACAATGCTCTGTGAGCTCTGCATCCTGGCTAACCAGCCAGTGTTGGAATGTCCCACCAGAATACCAGCCAATCATCTGACAGCTCAGGCTCTAACACAATAATGGTCCAGCAGAAGATATTCACTTTTGAATGGTGCTATGATGTATAAATTAGAGGGTTTTTTTTTTTTGTTTTTTTTTTGGGGGGGGGGGAGGCGTAGGACAATTTTATCAGTCCTCACCGAAACTAGCCAAGAGATTTGTGCAGCTTCTGCTGATGTGTTTTGCTCACAGAGCATTGTCTAGTTTGGATACAATTGTAACCACTTCTAGCTGTGTAGCAGGACTGGCTGCTCACAGAGCACTCTCTAGACAGTTAGGGTGCATTCACACGGAGTAAAATGGAGTGTATTTTGGAGTGTTTTTTTTAAACGTGGCGTTTACGGAGCGTTTACGCGTGTAAAAAACGCTTCCGTAAACGCTCCAAATTACACTCCATTTTACTCCGTGTGAATACACCCTTAAGACCAGGGCTAGCTGCTGCTGTTGTCAGCACACAGAGCATTGCCTACATTGGATACAATTGCAATCACTTCTCAGTTAAGAGCAGGGCTAGCTATTACTGATACATTCCGCTTATAGAGCATTGTTTAGACTACCTATAATTGTAACCATTTGCAGCTGAGATCAGGACTAGGTGATACCTCAGCTCACAGAGCGTTGCCTACATACAATTGTAACCACTTAGCTGAGAGCAGGACTAACAGTTACTGATTAGAGATGAGTGAACACTAAAATGTTCGAGGTTCGAAATTCGATTCGAACAGCCGCTCACTGTTCGAGTGTTCGAATGGGTTTCGAACCCCATTATAGTCTATGGGGAACATAAACTCGTTAAGGGGGAAACCCAAATTCGTGTCTGGAGGGTCACCAAGTCCACTATGACCAACACCCTGGAATGACACTGGGACAGCAGGGGAAGCATGTCTGGGGGCATAAAAGTCACTTTATTTCATGGAAATCCCTGTCAGTTTGCGATTTTCGCAAGCTAACTTTTCCCCATAGAAATGCATTGGCCAGTGCTGATTGGCCAGAGTACGGAACTCAACCAATCAGCGCTGGCTCTGCTGGAGGAGGCGGAGTCTAAGATCGCTCCACACCAGTCTCCATTCAGGTCCGACCTTAGACTCCGCCTCCTCCGGCAGAGCCAGCGCTGATTGGCCGAAGGCTGGCCAATGCATTCCTATGTGAATGCAGAGACTTAGCAGTGCTGAGTCAGTTTTGCTCAACTACACATCTGATGCACACTCGGCACTGCTACATCAGATGTAGCAATCTGATGTAGCAGAGCCGAGGGTGCACTAGAACCCCTGTGCAAACTCAGTTCACGCTAATAGAATGCATTGGCCAGCGCTGATTGGCCAATGCATTCTATTAGCCCGATGAAGTAGAGCTGAATGTGTGTGCTAAGCACACACATTCAGCTCTACTTCATCGGGCTAATAGAATGCATTGGCCAGCGCTGATTGGCCAGAGTACGGAACTCGACCAATCAGCGCTGGCTCTGCTGGAGGAGGCGGAGTCTAAGGTCGGACCTGAATGGAGACTGGTGTGGAGCGATCTTAGACTCCGCCTCCTCCAGCAGAGCCAGCGCTGATTGGCCGAATTCCGTACTCTGGCCAATCAGCACTGGCTAATGCATTGTATTGGCGTGATGAAGCAGTGCTGAATGTGTGTGCTTAGCACACACATTCAGCTCTACTTCATCGGGCTAATAGAATGCATTGGCCAATCAGCGCTGGCCAATGCATTCTATTAGCTTGATGAAGCAGAGTGTGCACAAGGGTTCAAGCGCACCCTTGGCTCTGATGTAGCAGAGCCGAGGCTGCACAAGGGTTCAAGCGCACCCTCGGCTCTGATGTAGCAGAGCCGAGGGTGCACAAGGGTTCAAGTGCACCCTCGGCTCTGCTACATCAGAGCCGAGGGTGCGCTTGAACCCTTGTGCAGCCTCGACTCTGCTACATCAGAGCCGAGGGTGCGCTTGAACCCTTGTGCAGCCTCGGCTCTGCTACATCAGAGCCGAGGGTGCACTTGAACCCTTGTGCAGCCTCGGCTCTGCTACATCAGAGCCGAGGGTGCGCTTGAACCCTTGTGCAGCCTCGGCTCTGCTACATCAGAGCCGAGGGTGCGCTTGAACCCTTGTGCACACTCTGCTTCATCAAGCACACACATTCAGCTCTACTTCATCGGGCTAATAGAATGCATTGGCCAGCGCTGATTGGCCAGAGTACGGAATTCGGCCAATCAGCGCTGGCTCTGCTGGAGGAGGCGGAGTCTAAGGTCGGACCTGAATGGAGACTGGTGTGGAGCGATCTTAGTCTCCGCCTCCTCCAGAAGAGCCAGCGCTGATTGGCCGAATTCCGTACTCTGGCCAATCAGCACTGGCTAATGCATTGTATTGGCGTGATGAAGCAGTGCTGAATGTGTGTGCTTAGCACACACATTCAGCTCTACTTCATCGGGCTAATAGAATGCATTGGCCAATCAGCGCTGGCCAATGCATTCTATTAGCTTGATGAAGCAGAGTGTGCACAAGGGTTCAAGCGCACCCTCGGCTCTGATGTAGCAGAGCCGAGGCTGCACAAGGGTTCAAGCGCACCCTCGGCTCTGATGTAGCAGAGCCGAGGGTGCACAAGGGTTCAAGTGCACCCTCGGCTCTGCTACATCAGAGCCGAGGGTGCGCTTGAACCCTTGTGCAGCCTCGGCTCTGCTACATCAGAGCCGAGGGTGCGCTTGAACCCTTGTGCACACTCTGCTTCATCAAGCTAATAGAATGCATTGGCCAGCACTGATTGGCCAGAGTACGGAATTCGGCCAATCAGCGCTGGCCAATGCATCCCTATGGGAAAAAGTTTATCTCACAAAAATCACAATTACACACCCGATAGAGCCCCAAAAAGTTATTTTTAATAACATTCCCCCCTAAATAAAGGTTATCCCTAGCTATCCCTGCCTGTACAGCTATCCCTGTCTCTTAGTCACAAAGTTCACATTCTCATATGACCCGGATTTGAAATCCACTATTCGTCTAAAATGGAGGTCACCTGATTTCGGCAGCCAATGACTTTTTCCAATTTTTTTCAATGCCCCCGGTGTCGTAGTTCCTGTCCCACCTCCCCTGCGCTGTTATTGGTGCAAAAAAGGCGCCAGGGAAGGTGGGAGGGGAATCGAATTTTGGCGCACTTTACCACGCGGTGTTCGATTCGATTCGAACATGGCGAACACCCTGATATCCGATCGAACATGTGTTCGATAGAACACTGTTCGCTCATCTCTATTACTGATGTGTTCAGCTCACAGAGTATTGCCTACACTGGATACAACTGTAACCACTTCTCAGCTGAGATTAGGACCAGCTATGCGCCCGGTTGGCATGTGTAGGCATTACGTCTACACCTAGTGGAAGAAAATATTTAATCAGTGGGGGGAGGGGTGAAATAGACAGATCCACCCTTTGTTCTATTTGCTCCAGAACCCTTAGCAATCACCATAGTAATGTCCAATGGTTGACCTGAGCACACAGAACTAGAGGAAAGCCAAGTAACCCCCAGTATTGGGTAATGATTGATCCCTCCACCCAAGAGCAAACAGAGACTGATGGGAAATGACAGAGAGCGGGGCCCTTATGGGGAAGTGAATGAAGCAACGGCCAACACAGATAGGATCTATACACAAAGATTTATCATGTCAACGGGAGATAAGATCTGGATGAAGGACGGGATTTATAGTAAAACCAACGCACATTCCCGAAACTGACCGTGACCGTTCAATGAAGATGAGCCTGGAACGTGAGCCGGGGCGGACACAAGAGCGACGGCCGGGAAAGTTACTAAAGTCTTTCAATGTGGTAGAAGATATAAATAAACCGGAACAGTAGGCAGATGGTTCTAGAACAGGATCCCGGTTTTCTAGGCGCCTGACCTGTAGAAGGGAAGTCTCCCTCTCCCTCACACATAAAGCTTGGTGGTAGAGGACACAATTCTCTATGGAACTACTCACCAAGTGAGATGACCGGATGTCACCTCACCGCAGCTGGCTTCCATATACTGATGGGCGACCTCTCAAGATTTGTTTAATTTTGGGTTTTGGTGGCTCACATTCCAGATTTGGATGGAACTGGAAGTGAAGAAGTTCTACGTTCACGTCAAAAACATTTACACTCCCCTATCCTCACCTCTTTTGGCCCTGTTTGTGGCATCCATTACTCTCCTGGTGATATCACGATGCCCATGTCACCCCTGAGACCCAATCACAGGCCACCCTGGGTGCATGATGTCACCAAGAAGACTGACAAAGCAGTGGCGGATCCAGGGTTTGCGGGGCCCTGGGCAATTGACTTTGGCGGGGCCCTACGCGCAGTGCGCCGCAGCAAATTAGTCCCCACCCACTTTTATGTTGACTCCGCCCATTCTCATTCATTTTTCATGTGATTCCACACAGTATAATCCTCCTACAGTCACCCGTAAATTATATGTCCCCCCCCTCCATCTCTCCCCATTTTCATATACACCCTTCATCTACCCCTAGTTTCATGTCCCCCCCCATCTCTGTCCCCAGTTTCATGCCATTCTCCCCCTTTATCTGCCCACAGTTTCATGTCCCCCGACCCGTCTCTGCCCCAGTGTCATGCCGTTCTCCTCCTCCATCTGTCCCAGTGTCATGCTGTTCTCCCCCCTTCATCTGCCCCAGTGTCATGCCGTTCTCCCCCCCTCTATCTGCCCCAGTGTCATGCTGTTCTCCCCCCCTCCATCTGCCCCAGCGTCATACTGTTCTCACACACACTCACCTTCCCTCGCTCCCCCGCAGCTCTCTCCGCAGTCTCCCTCATACACATATTGTAGGCGCGATGTGACATCATCACATCGCGACTACAAATGCCGGAGCTCAGCGTTAAAACAGGAGCTGAGCTGTGACACCTCCTGCTTTAAACACCTATGTATTCAGCTCATCAGCGTCCGTAGGACGCCGATGAGTTGAAATCAGGATATGCTGACCCAGGGCCGGCTCCAGGTTTTTATGGGCCCTTGGGCGACAGAGCCTCAGTGGGCCCCCTTGTAAAGGAGGTGGGGAGTCGAGACACTGTGCGTCGCAGATGAAGCGAGTGACGTCTGGCAGGAGTGTGGCGTCACCAACGCCATACCTCCTAATTTTAATGAGTAGAAAGAGGGGTAAAATGTACGGCGTGCTCTGCGTGCCGCGGCAAATTTGGCTCCACCCACTTTTATGTTGATTCCACCCATTCTCATTCATTTATCATGTGCTCCCACACAGTATAATCCTCCTACAGTCACCCGTAAATTATATGCCCCCCTCCATCTCTCCCTGTTTCATACACATCCTTCCTCTGCCCCCAGTTTCATGTCCCCCCCTCCATCTCTGTCTCCAGTTTCATCACGTTCTCCCCCTTCATCTGCCCACAGTTTAATGTCCCCCGTCTCTGCCCCAGTGTCATGCCGTTCCCCCCTCACCTTCATTTGCCCCCCAGTTTCATTGGGCCCCCTCCATCTCTGTCCCCAGTTTCATGCCGTTCTCTCCCCACCCCCTTCATCTTCCCCAGTGTCATGCCGTCCCCCCCCTCCCCTTCATTTGCCCCCCAGTTTCATGGGCCCCCTTCATTATGTTCCACCTTAATATTTAATACAAAACAAACACTTACACTCACCTTCTATCACTCACCTTCCATCGTTCCCCCGATGCTCCTCTCTCACTCCAGTCACATACGCGATGCAGGAGCTGTGACCTCAGCTCCTGCTTAGCTACGGCCCGGCTTGCGTGTGTAGGCGCGATGTGATGACGTCATCGCGCCTATACACGCAAGCCGGGCCGGAGCTTTAAAGCAGGAGCTGAGGTCACAGCTCCTGCTTTAATCGCGTATGTATTCCAGCTCATCGGCGGACGGACGCGCCGATGAGCTGAAATCGTGACAGGCAAGTGCCGGGGGGGCCCCCAGCGGCTCTGAGGGTCCCGGCACTTGCCCGACTGCCGAGCTGACCGGGACCATTTTGTTAAGGCCAGGCCGCGGGGCCCCGCTAAGCGAGGGGCCCCAAGCGGTTGCCCGGCTCGCCCGGCCCTGGATCCGCCCCTGTGACAAAGAGCACTGGAAGCTTCGAGGAGCCCTAAAAGAGGTGAAGAAAGGTGAGAATAAATGTCCTTATGTCCTGACCACCATCTTCCAACCCCACCAGCTGGGACCATCAGTGGTGTTAGGGCCATGTGGTTGGGCTGGGAAAACAGCGCATATAAAATAGCTCTCCTTTGATAAGAAGACCGCCTCTCTGGTGCCCCCTGGAGGTGGCCACCTTTTCAGTCCTCCCACACTTCTCTTATATGAATACATGTGGTATCTTTAGATTTTTGGGGCACTGATAACTTATTGACCTCTGACTTTTCAGAATCCTGATGGCATCGTCGTGCTGAAGAGCCTGCTCTCTTCCAATAAGGAAAGCGTCATCATCCATAAGAGTTATACCCTTCCAGAGATTGCTACGTGAGTATATACCATCTGTATGAACCGGTATATAAGGGTCCATCACTGACCAAGCTGAAGGGTCCCCATTGGCAGATATAAGGGGATGAGGTAGGGCTGAGCACATGCAACTCTTTTCATCCACCTCAATGGGACTTCCCAAGAAGACAACCTCAACTTTTTTTTAGTAGTCCCATACAGATGAATGGAGAGATCTGTGTATGTGTGGTCATCTTCGTGTCATCATCGTGTAGGTAACCATAGGTGAGGTGGGAGCTATGGAGGGACAATCATAGTGGAGGGGAACATGGGTGAAAAAGCAGGTTTGGAGGCCTCAACTTTTTGAAGGTAGGATGTGTCTGAGGAGATAAGAAGTCCAGAGACTGGGGTCAACCTGGGACAAATACTGTAGAAGAAGGAGATGAGAGGTGCCCCTGGACATATTTTGTGGGTGGTAGGGTTGTAAGTGAAGGTGACACCAATGTGATCGAGCCTCATAACGTCCTACAAGAATACCAGTGGTCAGGGTGACAAGCCTTCTGCTGCCCCCTCCATTGTGCCCTGCTCACTATATACAGCCCAGTCTGGGGGTATTTCATGCCACGTGTTTACTTTACAGTGAGGGAATATGGAAGATTACTAGTCATTTCCAGGAGGCCCCTCAAGAAATTTTCCAGACGGAGTTTGAAGTCAAAGAATATGGTGAGTAGAATATACTGTAGAATAAGATTATAGATAGATATAAGACAGATAAGACATTGGATGTATACATGGGTGGTATGGATAGATAGATAGATAGATAGATAGATAGATAGATAGATAGATAGATAGATAGATAGATAGATAGATAGATAGGAGATAGATAGATAGATAGATAGATAGATAGATAGATAGAAAAAAATGCAGAAGCAGTACAGCATACAAACCGGGTGCAAAGCCAAACTGGAAGGTGGCTAATCTTCAACTTTATATAGGAAATTGAAAAAATGGCAGCACTCCAATATTTAGAAAAAGTGTGGGTTTATTCCAAGCAGCGACGTTTCGGTTCTTATCTGAACCTTTTTCAAGCCTGAAAAAGGTTCAGATAAGAACCGAAACGTCGCTGCTTGGAATAAACCCACACTTTTTCTAAATATTGGAGTGCTGCCATTTTTTCCATTTCCTAGATAGATAGATAGATAGATAGATAGATAGATAGATAGATAGATAGATAGGAGATAGATAGATAGATAGATAGATAGATAGATAGGAGATAGATAGATAGATAGATAGATAGATAGATAGATAGATAGGAGATAGATAGATAGGTAGATAGATAGGAGATAGATAGATAGATAGATAGATAGATAGATAGATAGATAGATAGGAGATAGATAGATAGATAGATAGATAGGAGATAGATAGATAGATAGATAGATAGATAGATAGATAGATAGGAGATAGATAGATAGATAGGTAGATAGATAGGAGATAGATAGATAGATAGATAGATAGATAGATAGGAGATAGATAGATAGATAGATAGATAGATAGATAGATAGATAGGAGATAGATAGATAGGTAGATAGATGATAGATAGATAGATAGATAGATAGATAGATAGGAGGTAGATAGATAGGAGATAGATAGATAGATAGATAGATAGATAGATAGATAGATAGGAGATAGATAGATAGATAGATAGATAGATAGATAGATAGATAGATAGATAGATACTCAGCTTAGAATCCCCAGCAGGTGGCCACACACCGGTTATCTCCATCGAAATGTGCTGGTCTCTGTACATATCCACACCAGTACCCGGAGCAGATATCTGAGGTTCAGGGTTTGGTTTCCACAGCAAAAATACACATGAGATAGAAGAAACTTTAAGGTAACACAAATATTGTCAGACCTTCTTTGTTCCTGTGAGTGGAGTTGTGTGATGGCGAAGAAGCCGCAGACTTTGCCGTGTGGTTATAAGTGACTTGTTCTCTTCTTAGTTTTGCCAAGTTTTGAAGTCTTGCTGGAGACCCCACAGAGTTATTACTTTGTGGACGACGATCACTTCACTGTGGATATTACTGCCAGGTAAGACATGTCTTAAAGGGACGTGGGAAATAACAAGGATCTGGCTTCAGCATAATATGTGTAATATCTCCTCCTGTCCTGTAGATGTCACTATTGCTTTCTAAAGAACTTTTTGAACAATTTTAAAAAAGAAATGTCTAGAATTTATTGATTTGGTTTTTTTGTTTGTTTTTTTTCAATTTTCAAAAAGTCATAAACTTCTATGGATGGGACTTAGGACACGGGGAAATATTAACCTCCATAGATGGGATAACCGTCATCATTTTGTTTTTAGGTTTTTGCACGGGAAGGCGGTGGAGGGGTCTGGAAATGTAATGTTTGGTGTCAGTGTTAACAAAGAGAAAAGGAGTCTCCCAGATTCAATAAAGAACATCACGGTAAGAAGATTTATCACAAGGAGAGATGAGCCAGGAGGGCCGACAAGGGTCCCATGTGCCCCTGTGTCTAGGCATGGCCCAAACATACCTTAGGGAGCATGTGGAACCAAAAATGGCCTTTAAAAAAAAACAACATATGTTTAATATTTTCATTTTCTTGTTTTTACGTGATCCTGCAATTTTCACTCTGACAAGTAAGCCTAATAACATGGTAGAGTAGTGCTAAGAAATTAGCACCTCCTTGAAGAGAATGTGTTACCAAAAATTAAAACTTTGTAAAACAGATTTTTTTTGTTAAATAAATTTACAATTTATTATTTTTTTTTTTTAAGATGTTTTCCATGTCATTATGAACAAAATTTCCACTATGGTCTCTAAGCCTAATAGACTGACACTTGCCAATGGGTTAGGAGTTTTCTTTGCAGCAGTTACCTCATTGATATCAGAGACAGGATTACAATAGAAGATAACACCTCCATAGATAACACCACTGATGATGTCACAGCGTATCGCCACCTCCTCCCTGCACAGGGGATGTCTAGAAAACTCTCCCATAGAACTCAATGAGTTGGCTCCTGACTATTACTGCCTATGGACTACTTGACTATGCTGTAAACCATATCACTAGATCCTCGTGGGCCTATCCAGCAGCTCAGGGGTGGGGCTTAAATGCCAAATAAGATTTCCCATATTATGAATTTGGATATGAAAGGAGAATCAAAAAATCACATAAACGGTAGAAGGACATGTGGAGATAAAATACAAAATGTTGGTAAAAAATTTGCAGTATGGTTGTGTATGTTCCCAAAAAAGCAATGTGTAATTGTCCTTACAGGTGATTGATGGCAAAGCAAAGGCAACGCTGCATCGTCACATGATCAGCAGCATATTCTGGGATGTGGAGTCCCTCGTTGGAAGCTCGCTTTATGTCACTGTCACGGTCTTAACCAACGCAGGTATGGAGGGGACATGGGCAACTCGTGTATTTTTAAGAAAAAAAAAACATTTTTTTGAACCTTATTCAAGTCAGAGAGGCTTTTTAGCTCCCTCCCCCAAGGAGCATGCCTACTCAACCCCGCCCACAGCCCCACCCTTGCTTAAATTTTGTAAGAATTAGATTGTTAATAGGGATTTCCAGTACTTGATGACTATATCATGACGTAATCTCTTCCAGGCAGTGACTTGGTGACCGCCGAGAGGATCGACATTCCTATAGTGAAGACCGCATTCAAAATGCTCTTCCCCAAGACCTCCAAGTATTTCAAGCCTGGCCTTCCCTATATAGCAAACGTAAGTATAGGGAGTGGGGTGGAGCCGATCTTGAGATTTAAGGATCGATTTTTTTCCAGCTGATCCCGATCGTGAGCGTGAAATTTGCTCGATCACCGATCGGGATCCGATCTTTCCCGATCGCTCAACCCTATTAATGATATATACAGGAATAGGGTTGAGCCGATCTTGAGATAACCTTTGACCTCGATGCCACTGGAAGAGATCGGGATCGGAATTTACTCGATCGCCAATTGGAATCCGATCTTTTCCGATCCTGATCGCTCTCCCCTAATAGGGAGACCATAGACTTCATAGACTTCAAGTCATCTTTTACATCTGCAGGACTCCAAGAAGAGGAACGTTTCAGGTTCCCAATAGACGTAGTCCAGAAGACTCCCTACGGGGAATTTCAGGCAGAATGGACTTTGAGTAACTTTTTGTTCCACGTTTTTCGTGGGGTTTTTTGGAGATCAAGCGAGGGTTTATTGTAGTGATCTGAAAGCACCTCCAAGATATTTGTGTCCTGCTCCTTGGAGGTAGATGATGGTTTCTTTCCAACAGTGTAGGCAGTCAAGATTCTGTGTATGGCAGGATGGTGGAGGCCCGCCAGGGTACACATTCTCCCTACTAGGGATATTGAGTAAAAGGGCCGTCCAACCAGGAAAACCCAATTCTATGGTCACCACGTGTCCTGATCTTTGTTGAATGTAAGTGCCAAATGTCCTGCTCTACTTTGTGGTCCTCGGTGTTTGGACCTTAAAGGGACCTTTCACCATGCAAATGCATGTTATACAGTAGGAGGAGCTGAGCAGATTGATACACCAATTGGGACCGCCCACTGAAATAAGCTAAAATCCTAAAATTCATGGTGGACATGTATGTTTCCCACTCTACCCCGCAAATATTTTTCTTTACAGCTTCACAAGACACGTAGAAAAGAACAATAAATAGGAGAATTAGAAAATACAGCTCATCCTGCAAACAACAAGACCCCCTATGGCTATACTGACTGAAAGGTTCTCAAGATATTCTGATTTAGCCAAAATGAAGCAAAAGCGGAAAAAAAAAATGACCTGATCAATATTACCGAGCACAATGACATGTTCCCTCTTCTATCCATATGTAAGGACGGTCACTGTCGCCTCCTATAAGGCTCTCATTCCATATATAATTTTTATCCAGATCTTACTGCAGAGCCCAGACGGGTCCATAGCACCAAATGTAGAGATCTGCACCGTGGACAACAAATGTATCACAACTGATAAACGAGGAGAAGCTCAACTTGTCCTGAACACTCAGTCTGATATCCAGGAAATGGAAATTCATGTAAGTGACTGAATCACCATAATAACCAATAATATTCACCTCTAGTATCAGTATTATAGTAGTTATATTCTTGTACATAGGAGCAGTATTATAGTAGTTATATTCTTGTACATAGTAGTAGTATTATAGTAGTTATATTCTTGTATATAGGAGTAGTATTATAGTAGTTATATTCTTGTACATAGTAGTAGTATTATAGTAGTTATATTCTTGTACATAGGAGTAGTATTATAGTAGTTATATTCTTGTACATAGGAGCAGTATTATAGTAGTTATATTCTTGTACATAGGAGCAGTATTATAGTAGTTATATTCTTGTACATAGGGGGCAGTATTATAGTAGTTATATTCTTGTACATAGGAGTAGTATTATAGTAGTTATATTCTTGTACATAGGAGCAGTATTATAGTAGTTATATTCTTGTACATAAGAGTACTATTATAGTAGTTATATTCTTGTACATAGGAGCAGTATTATAGTAGTTATATTCTTGTACATAGGAGCAGTATTATAGTAGTTATATTCTTGTATATAGGAGTAGTATTATAGTAGTTATATTCTTGTACATAGTAGTAGTATTATAGTAGTTATATTCTTGTACATAGGAGCAGTATTATAGTAGTTATATTCTTGTACATAGTAGTAGTATTATAGTAGTTATATTCTTGTATATAGGAGTAGTATTATAGTAGTTATATTCTTGTACATAGTAGTAGTATTATAGTAGTTATATTCTTGTACATAGGAGTAGTATTATAGTAGTTATATTCTTGTACATAGGAGCAGTATTATAGTAGTTATATTCTTGTACATAGGAGGCAGTATTATAGTAGTTATATTCGTGTACATAGGAGGTAGTATTATAGTAGTTATATTCTTGTACATAGGAGCAGTATTATAGTAGTTATATTCTTGTACATAGGAGCAGTATTATAGTAGTTATATTCTTGTACATAGAAGTAGTATTATAGTAGTTATATTCTTGTACATAGGAGCAGTATTATAGTAGTTATATTCTTGTACATAGGAGCAGTATTATAGTAGTTATATTCTTGTACATAGTAGTAGTATTATAGTAGTTATATTCTTGTACATAGGAGGCAGTATTATAGTAGTTATATTCTTGTACATAGGAGGTAGTATTATAGTAGTTATATTCTTGTACATAGGAGCAGTATTATAGTAGTTATATTCTTGTACATAGGAGAAGTATTATAGTAGTTATATTCTTGTACATAGGAGGAGTATTATAGTAGTTATATTCTTGTACATAAGAGCAGTATTATAGTAGTTATATTCTTGTACATAGTAGTAGTATTATAGTAGTTATATTCTTGTACATAGGAGGCAGTATTATAGTAGTTATATTCTTGTACATAGGAGTAGTATTATAGTAGTTATATTCTTGTACATAGGAGCAGTATTATAGTAGTTATATTCTAGTACATAGGAGCAGTATTATAGTAGTTATATTCTTGTACATAGGAGGAGTATTATAGTAGTTATATTCTTGTACATAGGGGGCAGTATTATAGTAGTTATATTCTAGTACATAGGAGTAGTATTATAGTAGTTATATTCTTGTACATAAGAGCAGTATTATAGTAGTTATATTCTTGTACATAGGAGGTAGTATTATAGTAGTTATATTCTTGTACATAGGGGGCAGTATTATAGTAGTTATATTCTAGTACATAGGAGCAGTATTATAGTAGTTATATTCTTGTACATAGGAGCAGTATTATAGTAGTTATATTCTTGTACA
Source organism: Leptodactylus fuscus (assembly GCF_031893055.1). Taxonomy (NCBI): domain Eukaryota; kingdom Metazoa; phylum Chordata; class Amphibia; order Anura; family Leptodactylidae; genus Leptodactylus; species Leptodactylus fuscus. The sequence continues at coordinate 16,099,914 of NC_134269.1, read as the reverse complement.
TAGGAGTAGTATTATAGTAGTTATATTCTTGTACATAGGGGCAGTATTATAGTAGTTATATTCTTGTACATAGGGGGCAGTATTGTTGTAGTTATATTCTTGTACATAGGAGCAGTATTATAGTAGTTATATTCTTGTACATAGGAGGTAGTATTATAGAAGTTATATTATTGTACATAGGAATAGTATTATAGAAATTATACTTGTCTCATGGGGCAGTAATATGAAAGTTTTGTTTCCACTACAGCAGCCATATTATTTATCCTGCAATTTTTCCTATTTTATCTAGTTGGGAACAAAGGCTTTAGATGTTTCTGCAACCAGACAGACCTTCGCCAAGTTGAAAGTGAAGGCTTACAAACCCAGGCATGGACCAGGGAATTATCTGCATATTGGCGTTCTATCAACCAAAGTCAATCCTGGGGATACTCTACATATTCACTTTGTGGTGAAGACCAAAAACATGAACATCCAAAGAAGCTTCAGCTTCATCACCTATATGGTAAAACACAGTATTAATGCCTATAACATCAATCCATTTGGTCTCATTGTTTGTTTCTAGCCCTGAGCTGATATTCTGGTCTCTCCTCAGATCCTGAGTAAGGGTCAGATCATAAAAATAGGTCAACAACCACGAGATCCCGAACAGACCCTTACTGTGATGTCACTGGTGATCTCCGATAAATACATGCCTTCTTTCCGTATTGTGGCTTATTACACCGTGCCAGGCAATGAGATAGAGATTGTGTCGGATTCGGTGTGGGTGGATGTGGTGAACTCTTGCATACAGAAGGTGAGGCTTAGTGTTGGAGGACTTATCTTCATATGGTTTATGGTTGGTTTGAAAAGTTTAGGTGGTCACCAGATAATATCAGGAAAACCTTCAAATGGAGAATCAGTCCTAGAACTATGTACACAGATGGTGGCCATCCTAACAGAACATCTAGAGGATGCAGAGTACATAGAATTAAGAGATCCTGCGACATACACTGAGGTTGGGCTTCAAGAAGAATATTATGGTTAATAAAATTTTGCTTTAATTGATAACCAAGTCAATTTTGACTCTGAGTAACCATATGACTCATCAACCTCGAGCTTCTTCTGTCTACGTTTGGGAGCCTCCAGGCTTTTAAGCAGAATGTTCATGATCCCTTAGATACCTTCACCCAGTCCATTTTTTGTTGTCCTTGTCCCCTATTAATTTCAACTCTTGTGACCATAATTGACTTGGCCTTCTCAATGACCACATTGTAGCATTTCTTCTTCCAGTGGAAGGCTCAGCTTTGTTCCACCAAGTGTCCACTTGATTATTTTCCTTGCCAACCTTTTAGGTCCTGCTTTTGGTAGGCGCCATCATTGGTGGTACTGTTACATACCATAGATGTAGATTCACTAAGCCTTAATCCATTTTATGCATGTGAGATCTAGGTTCAAAAATTAAGGGATCTCCTGGTCTTCACCCTTGACCCACACAATGAAGAATAAACTGCAGGAAGATTCACAGGTTCATGAATAGACTTGAGCCAAGAGTCATCCCCAGGAAAGCAATCGGGATGCGACAAACAAGAGGGAACCAATGTCAGAAACTGAGACAAAGGTCAAATCTAGGAATACAACAGAAGGTGTGGTTCCAAGGAGAATAATTCCACCAAAACAAACCAGGCATGGCAAAGGCAAATCTCAATCAACAGGTGAAGTATGGTTGGACAATTCCACCTTCAAATAGGCCACCAGGCTTGGTGTCATCTTCAGGTCACCTTAGCAGAAGAGATGTCTTTGACTATAAGCATAAAATGGAGGCCAGGGCAGAAGAAATGCCTCTGGCTTCTTGGCAACCAGACATGACTCTTGGATGGGCTGTGGCCACTCAACTGACCGGAGCCAGCACTGGAGCCAGGCAAGGTGGAAAACAATTGGTAACTGCCCATGAAAACCTAAACAAAGTCATGAGATCCTCCATTATAGATAGCCTATAGAAAGAAAGTAAGCATGGCAGTATATAGAAGATCAAACTGGGCTTTCTATTATGGTGACAGGTGTACAACCCAAGCCTCTTGGTATTTACCATATTCATACCATTTTCTTGACCCTTGCATCAATTTCAGTAACAATATAGATCTTCTGGAGAGGAGCATCAAACTCATGTTCTCCACCCAACCTAATAGAACCAACCAATTTTTAAGATTCCAACCAATCTCCCTTCCGGCATCATTGTACTAGAATGGGGTATCTATTGGCTTTGTGGTATGTACGCCATAGCCCATTGCTCTGGATTAACACACAAAGTGTTGTCTATGATTATGTTAATCTTGGTCTATGATGTTCCCTCAAAGAAGAAGCCAGTAGATGACCTTGTCAACATGTATGATCATTTCAAGGTATGTGATGGACTTATTGTAAGATAATCAATGTTCTTTCTTGCAGCTTGACTTTTCTCCAGACAGAGCTGTCATGGATCCACAACCAGGATCAGTTGTGCGAATGAGAATAACCGGAGAACCTGGGGCCAGTGTAGGGCTGGTGGCCGTGGACAAAGCTGTCTTTGTTTTGAACAAGAAGAACATATTATCTCAAGACAAGGTGAGACATCTAACACTGGTGATGGGGACCCCAGTTCACGTTAGCTTTAAGACCTTGAGAAGAACCATCATCAACAAGTCTAGAGAAATGCTCATGTGGGATGTCATGGCTGCCATATTGGTTGTTGTATGGCTTTCAACTGAACCAAAGTCAATATTGAAGAAGACTTAACACTATTTTTTTTTCTTTCTTCTTAAGATTTGGCAGGAGGTGGAAAAAAGTGACCTTGGATGTACCCCAGGAGGCGGCATAGATAATGCAGGGGTCTTTACAGACGCCGGTCTCTCTGTAGAAACCAATATTGGCCTTACAAACTCAATACGATTAGGTAAAAGTAACAATGAAGCGCCCTGGAGGGAGATATGCTTTGTATACATTTTTGTGACTGATTTTTTATTTTCATTCTATAGAGTTGACCTGTGAAGAACCTAGTAGAAGAAAAAGATCTGTGTCCTCTGAGGCAAAAGCTAAGAAAGGTATTTGTCTAAAATGGGGACCATTGGTTAAGTCAATGTAGTTTAGGTCTTGGCCGTAACACTTTAGTAGAGCTTTGACTTTGACATGAGATCTTTGACTTGTCTTTCGTGTTCTGGCATGGGAATGGAACATGTTACGGGCATTGGTGTATATATGTAAGCCGTGTACCGAGGTGGGCTCCCCAGGATACAGCGAAGTCACGAACAAAGGAAGTGAGTCCAATTCAATTTAACCAAGATAGGACTTTACTTAGTTTAGATAACCTCTTTTGTCCAAAAGAACACTCCCAGGTATTACATTTACGCAGCCTAGAGGCTGGGACCCTGGTGTTATACAGCACGGTGCCCACTAGTGTGGCCTTCAATATACTCCAAGCTTTTACCTACCTGCAGACTGCGCCTATGCAGCTGCCTGTTACCTGTTATTACCCTATTACACAGGAACAATTCAGTGTGTGTGACACAGGCATCCGGCAGTGTAACACCAGGGTTTACAATCTTATCACAATACTACTAAATTCCCCCCAAACCAAGTACAACTAAGCAAGTATAATGGTTAGTTAGCTTGCAAGCCAAACAGTGTAAAGTTAAACTAAATGTTGCTCCCAGACTTCCTTACAAGTCCCTCTCTGGGAGATATAACTCTGTAGAAATCCTCTGTGACTTAGTCCTTTTACCAGACAGGTAGATAGTTCACCAGTATTGCAGCCTGGGGTGATGATTATACCTAACTAACTAACTACAGGCTTTTTACTCAGTCCCAGCAATATGGTGCAAAACTTGCAGTGTGGTGCGTGCACGCTTACTTCTGTTGGGTACCTTTTAGTCTCTGTTAGCATCAGGGTGAAGAGGAGCTCCTCGGACAGCATGCGGTCTCACTGGCAGTCTCACTTCTCAGCCAAGTCTCTGACAGTAATCTTCTCCTTAGGATGGTGTCTGGACAGACTCTGAAAGTCTCAAATCCTCAGCTATTCTTGCTGTGGCTTCTCCCTCCAAGGACCCTCTCTGCACAGTGATGTCTCCACAGCTCTCTCTTCTCCTCTAGAGTCCAGCACACTCTGACTCAAAATGGCTCCTAGAACCTTCCTACAACGATCAGGGTCTCCACATCAATCTTCCAGGGGCATGCAGCCTTTTTCCTTTTACTTGTTATCTCGCAACAGCGACCTCTTGTGGTCAAACAACAAAATGTCAGGTTATGAAAACATCAACTCAATTACACATTGCACATTCACTACACAGGGGCTGTTTCACCCTCTTACATGCCACCCCACTAGAGGTTGACGTCCCTGGCAACCTTTCCCATATAAACTCATCTTGTGCATAGCGCTGTGGGGGTACCCCAGCATTGGACCTGGCTGTCCTACGCAGAGTTACAGAATCAGGGGCACCCGGCACACCCAATGATGGCTGTTCTGCAGATTGTACAACTCCCTCCCTGGGCGGCAAACTAGACTCGACTTGGTTCCCTGGATCGGCTGGGGCAGGGACAACCCACCACTCATCGTCTAAGGGGGTTTCCCTGGTAGCAATGCTAGGAGCCTGTACCACCTGGTCGGCCACCGAGTGTTCAAAATTGCAGCGTCTTAACATGTTACGGTGAAGGTTCCTTGAGGGTCCTCCAGTCCCTACTGGCTGTACCTCATACACTGGAATATCAGGGTCTACCTTTCGCTTCACAACATATGGTACCGCCTCCCACCGCCCATCCAATTTTCCCTTTGGCCTCTTGGCCCTGACAATCACACGATCACCTGGGGCGTACTCATCCCTCTGCACCGACCCTGGGTTGGGGTGTACTATTTGTCTCATGCGTTCACCCACAACCTTATGTACTGCTCTCAGTCGGCGACGGTGTTCTTGCGCCCATGCGGTAGTGCTCCTTGGAGGAGGCTGCATTGGATCTGGCATGTGGAGATCCTCAATCTCTTGACCTGCCCTCCCAAACATCAACATGTGTGGAGAGTAACCAGTGGTGTTGTGTACTCTATTGTTATAGGCCCACATCAGTTCAGGTAGATACTCTGGCCACCGAGCTTTTTGACTATCCTCTAGCGTCCGCAACATCTGTATCAAGGTGCGGTTGAACCGCTCGCATGCCCCGTTCCCCTGTGGATGATATGGGGTCATGCGAGAACGTTCGATCCCATAGAGTTGATACAATTCACTCATCAAAGCCCCCTGAAAGCACGCCCCCTGATCTGAATGGATTTTCTGTGGACACCCAAACACTTGTATAAAGTGTTTGCAGACCGCTTCGGCAGCGGATTCAGCCGTCTGATCTCTGGTGGGTACAGCTACTGCATACTTTGTAAAATGGTCCGTCATAACCAAACAGTAAGAATGTCCTGAGGTAGAGTACCCAATCTGTACATAATCAATCATTAGAATTTGCAGGGGGGCAGATGTTTGAATAGTTTGTACAGGGGCACGTTGTTCGGGACTTTTACTCAGCCCGCAGGACCGACATTGAAGACATGCCTTGGACACCATCTTTCCCAAATCTGGACAATACACAAATCGTTGGAGCCATTGGTACGTTTTGGCACTCCCAAAATGGGCCCCACTCTCATGGGCTTCCTGAGCGGCTACTGGTCCCAATGACATCGGGATGACAATCTGTTGCCGGTGCTGCAGCTCTGACTGTATGTATATGGTCCGACATAGGAGTCCTTGGATGACAACCAGCTTATCCCACTGTCTCAGTAACTTCTGACCCTCTTGGGTTAAGCTAGCCCGCTCATTCGGCCGTGGCCAGATCTTAGTCCGGATCCACTCTTTCACTTTACATAGGTCCGGACAGCTATTTTGAACCCTTTCCCAATCTTCCAATGTCTTCCCCAGCACCATCAGCATCCCTGAAGCCACCCCACTTGAATGGGTTATGTTCTGGAATGGCGGTATTCTGCCGAGGTGTGGGATTTCACTGTCTTCTAGCCCTTCCTCTCCACTCTTGGTTGGCAACCCCACAGGGACTCGGGAGAGGGCATCAGCATTGCCATTCTCTCTCCCTGATCGGAACTGGATACGGTATTGATACTTGGAAAGGCGGGACATCCACCTCTGCTCAAGGGCACCTAACTTAGTGTTCTCTAAGTGTGCTAAAGGGTTATTGTCCGTCATCACAATCACTTCTGCACCCGTCAGATACTCTGTGAATCTTTCAGTCATGGCCCATACAAGTGCCAAAAGCTCCAACTTAAAGGAGCTGTAGTTGTCGGGGTTACGCTCTGACTCCCTTAAGGACCGGCTGCCATAGGCAATCACCCTCTCACGTCCATCTTGAACTTGAGATAGCACAGCTCCCAGACCATGTAGACTTCCATCGGTGTACAACAGGAATGGCTTATCAAACTGTGCATAGGCCAGGATCGGGGTACTGGTCAGAGCTTTCTTTAACCCCTCAAAGGCTTCTTGCTGTCGTGGCCCCCACTCAATGGGGCGATTCTTGGGTCCACCAGCTGTGCCTCTCAGTAGTTCATTTAGGGGGCCAGCCCGATGAGAGAACTTGGGTATGAATCTCCTGTAATAACCGGCCAACCCTAGAAAGGCTTGTACTTCACGCAGGGTTCTTGGTTGGGGCCACTTCTGGACGGCCTCCACCTTGCTGGGCGCAGGTTGTACCCCTTCCGGAGTGACTACATGTCCCAAGTACTCTATTCGCTGCTGGAATAGTTGACACTTCTTGGGCTTGATTTTTAGCCCATGATCACGCAATCGCCCTAGGACCTGCCACAGCTTTTCGAGATGATCTTCAAATGAGGACCCAAACACTGCAACGTCATCCAAATATATCAATACCGACTCAAAGTTTAGGTCACCCAAACAGAGCTCCATCAACCGCTGAAATGTCCCTGGGGCATTGGACAGACCGAAAGGCATTCTGTTAAACTCATAGAGTCCCATGGGTAAGATAAACGCTGTCTTGGCCTTGTCCTTCTCGGCCACTGGCACTTGCCAATATCCACTGGCCAAGTCAAGCGTTGAGAAATACTTGGCATGACCGAGGGAGGATAGTGACTCTTCAATCCGTGGAAGGGGGTATGCATCACGGACGGTCTTAGCATTTAGTTTCCGGTAATCTACGCAGAAACGGAGACTTCCGTCTTTCTTCCGCACCAAGACCACCGGAGCAGCCCATGGGCTCTTACTCTCCTGGATCACTTGATTCTCAAGCATGCTAGCCACCATTTCTTTCACCTCCTGATACATCTTGGGGGGAATCTGCCTATACCGCTCCCGAATAGGCGCAGCGTCGCCAGTGGGGATTTCGTGTTCAATGGCGGTAGCACACCCGAAGTCTTCATCGTGTCTTGAAAACGCCTCCTGGAATTCCCACAGAGTGTCCTCCAGAAGCTTCTGTTGTCCCGGGGTCAGAGACCGGCGATCTACTCCCATCAGAGACATGATCACTTGGCCATTCCACTCTGCCGTTGGAGGCTGCCTTTGCTGGACCTTCACAGCATAGGTCCAAGACGACCTCCCATCAGGCTGCAACGTGAAGCTCTTCCGGCGAAGGATGTCACCCCCGGGCACGTGAACTTCAGCCAGCAGGGTATTCCCAGGCACGAACAACTCACTGTCCAGAACGTTGAGACAGCGTATAGGCACACACCCATCCTTCACAGTGGCAAGTGCTCGGGCTACCAGAGGGCGGGTCTGCGTTTCTCCCTGCAGGGCAGGCTCTATCAAGACCTCTAGTCCATTTAATGGTCGTCCAGCCCCCACCGGAAGCATCACAATATTTTCCTGTCGCGGTGGAATCTTCATTGGGGCACTCAGCGGCACCTTCACGTATCCAATGGAGCGCCCTGCCATGGTGCTCTTCTGCAAACTACAGCTCCTCACCATTTGCTGTAGGACCTTCTGAGTCGGCCGGTGTGTGGTGGCCCGCTGCCAGTATTTAGGTCCTTCCTTTGCATAAAGGTGATGATCTAGGTCTCTCAGCACGTTCATGCCCAGCGTCACATCGAGTCCTCTCCTGGACGGATGGTCTATCAGCACGATCCCCTTTTTGCCAATGTCTTGCCCAAACAGCCGGACCCGCATCCAGACGATCCCTTGTACGTCCATCGCACCATTGTTGGCAGCTATCAACCGGATGACACTTCCATCCTCTGGCTCCATCATATGTCCGAAGTGTCTCTCGAAGAACTCCAGGGGCATCAGGGTGCACTCCGATCCAGTATCAACTAAGCAGCGTACCTTCTGGCCCTCCAGCTCAGCTTCCATAACGGGGCTGCTAGCATATAGGTCGCATTCATCACATATGGGGCTTGATTGTTGGTGAACCGCCACAGGACGCCCCGTTACTGCGGCGGTCGGGAGTTTAAAGCCGGCTCGGGTTCCACCTCCACTTACACTCTCTGGCGATATGGCCATACTGTCTGCAACTCCAGCAGAGGGGTCCCCTTGATCCCTGCCCAGCTGATGAGCCTCGGTTGGTGGGTCCTCGGCCACGGTGTACTCTCAGCGGGGGAGAGTAGGACGATGCGGTCATTTCTGGAACCATGGATTGACCTGCTCGCATCTGGGACACCTCCAGTCGGAGTTCTCTCATTTCTGCCCGTAGAGCCTGGACTACATCCTTTAAGGACCCTGGGTCTTCAGGACCTCCTCGGGTCCCTGTCACTTGGGTGCTACTCACGGACTTCACATTCACAGCCACGGGCGCTTCTTCCCTCTCTACAGCAGCCAGGTAAACATTATAGAATGTCAGGTTGGCATCTGCCCGGATCATCTCTTGCAGTTTATCCTGTAACAACTTATTGGATAACCCTAGGATGAATTGATCTCGTAGTAGCCGGTCCACTTCTTTGAAGGCTCCCATAGCCTCTGAGTCCCGTCGCTGCACTTCATTCAGCATCTCTTGTAAGGCGTTAGAGTATTGCGTTAAAGTCTCACCCTCCCTCTGTGACCGATTGAAGAAGTTGCTCCGCAACTGCGCTACCTTGGCACGCCCTCCCTGAGCTCCCTCTAGCAGAGCAAATATTTTTTCTAAAGTGTCTCTTTCTGATTCGGGCCGTACCATCACTGTCCGTCTAGCGTCACCTTCTAGGGCCCCTAATGCTATCTCTGCACGCAGTTCCGGTATCAGGTTGCTCAGTCTAACTATACTTCGTACCCTTTCAGTCCAGTCCTGCAACGTCATATTATTACCATCAAACTTTGGCAGATGCTGCATTAGTGCCCCGGCCGTTAAGTACCCCACTTGGGCCGGCATTACCAGCGCTGGGGCTTGCTGTGCAGGGGCACCCTGGACCACCACAGCTGGTGCCAGGGGATTCTCTCCCACCACATTCCCGTCCATGAGGGTCGCTGTATCCTGCCGACTACGCCAAGTTGTAAGCCGTGTACCGAGGTGGGCTCCCCAGGATACAGCGAAGTCACGAACAAAGGAAGTGAGTCCAATTCAATTTAACCAAGATAGGACTTTACTTAGTTTAGATAACCTCTTTTGTCCAAAAGAACACTCCCAGGTATTACATTTACACAGCCTAGAGGCTGGGACCCTGGTGTTATACAGCACGGTGCCCACTAGTGTGGCCTTCAATATACTCCAAGCTTTTACCTACCTGCAGGCTGCGCCTATGCAGCTGCCTGTTACCTGTTATTACCCTATTACACAGGAACAATTCAGTGTGTGTGACACAGGCATCCGGCGGTGTAACACCAGTGTTTACAATCTTATCACAATACTACTAAATTCCCCCCAAACCAAGTACAACTAAGCAAGTATAATGGTTAGTTAGCTTGCAAGCCAAACAGTGTAAAGTTAAACTAAATGTTGCTCCCAGACTTCCTTACAAGTCCCTCTCTGGGAGATATAACTCTGTAGAAATCCTCTGTGACTTAGTCCTTTTACCAGACAGGTAGATAGTTCACCAGTATTGTAGCCTGGGGTGATGATTATACCTAACTAACTAACTACAGGCTTTTTACTCAGTCCCAGCAATATGGCGCCAAACTTGCAGTGTGGTGCGTGCACGCTTACTTCTGTTGGGCACCTTTTAGTCTCTGTTAGCATCCGGGTGAAGAGGAGCTCCTCGGACAGCATGCGGTCTCACTGGCAGTCTCACTTCTCAGCCAAGTCTCTGACAGTAATCTTCTCCTTAGGATGGTGTCTGGACAGACTCTGAAAGTCTCAAATCCTCAGCTATTCTTGCTGTGGCTTCTCCCTCCAAGGACCCTCTCTGCACAGTGATGTCTCCACAGCTCTCTCTTCTCCTCTAGAGTCCAGCACACTCTGACTCAAAATGGCTCCTAGAACCTTCCTACAACGATCAGGGTTTCCACATCAATCTTCCAGGGGCATGCAGCCTTTTTCCTTTTACTTGTTATCTCGCAACAGCGACCTCTTGTGGTCAAACAACAAAATGTCAGGTTATGAAAACATCAACTCAATTACACATTGCACATTCACTACACAGGGGCTGTTTCACCCTCTTACATATAGAGGATTTCAGCTGCTTCTTGACACCTCCACGCTCCTGACTATTCGGAATACAAGCTCCTAGAACCCTTACCCAATTTGGGTACATCGCAACATCTGTGTTGACCACTTCCATGTTCAGGTCCTCTCCACCCATACAAATTGGTGTCTTTCTATGTGGCAGAAAGAAAACTGGAGGTTCCTGTTACACCTACACATTGTATAGTTACATCAATGCTTATGGTATTGGAACACAACAGAATCTCCCCTTGGCCGATAGGGGAACTGGTCTTCTAGTTTCAGAAATTTCTGAAGTGAAAGGGTCAGATCTGCAGAACTTCCCAAGAATCAGGCATGGCTCAGAGAGCGGGCCATCATGGCCATGGTACTACAATTGGGGTGCCTGCAAACTTCACCGAACAGATAGACATAACTGTGATTAGTTGGGATGGATTCAGCACAGAGCCCACAGTAAGACGCAAAGAACATCACCTTGCCCCTGTCCGAGGGGGAGGTTAGAACACTGGGAAACTATGTGGAAGGAGAGGGAGACTCCCTGCTCATAGGAGTGCCGCCAAAGATGGGGTTCTTCTGAACTGTTACACTTGCTGCCTATAAAAGCATACTTTTGTTCTTTAAAAGTCTTTTCAGTAAAAACTTATAAACTGCAGCTGGATGTCTCCAATGTCCGTCGCTCTTACCCCCGCACTACAATAGATACACCCCTGAGGACAGGCCATTGTATAAAATGCAAATAAAATCTAAATATCCCCTCTTTTGGGTCCCTAGCACAAGAGTATATAGATCTGCGCCTGCGGAGATGTTGTGAAGACGGAATGAGGGAAAACCCCATGGGCTACTCCTGCCAGAAGCGGTCCGAGTTTGTCTTAGAGGACGGGGAATGTGCCACGGTCTTCTTGGCTTGCTGCAAGTTCGTCTTTGAGCCCGAAACAGCTATAAGAAGGAAACCAGGAAGACGTCCAACCATGAATTATAGTGAGTATGACTAGCTTGATGCTGATAAACGCCATAGTGTCGTATACAGGATTTATTCGGCTACATATGTTTCAATACACATGATGAGAACATCTAGTTAGGTCACATATAGAGGAGGGTGCAGTTTTTGGCACCAGTGTATAGAAGTTCTTTCATACTCTTAGTAGTCACTGTTTAAGTTTTTGACCAAATCTGGATGTAGTTGTAACACATAATCATTGTAGGATTATAATATAACAAGGAGCAACTAGCCCTAGGCCTACACCACGTGAAGATGTCTATGACCCCATTCAGCATCTGAAGGAGTCTACTTTTACAGGTCTTCTTGTGTTTCCATCTCTGTAATGGTAGTTCTATTGTTCAGGAACTATTATTTGGGGACTATAGGGCACTACTATGAAGGTTATAATCATGTAATATATGAAAAACATGGTTATCCGTAAAAAGCTGAATGCTAGATAGAGTTGCTTATGCTTGAAACTGGTATAACGTTATATGATAAGATGGCGCCTGCATCCAGGATGGGTGCAAGAAAAACAAATGCTTGGCTTGCTGCCAGAAGACATCTCCCCAAGGTTACCATGCAGGACCGGGAGTAGCCGGCTATCTATGGAACTGCTTAAACTTTTTCTGTTTGACTGAGATGTATCATACCAATCAGGAATGAATATGAAAACTTACATTGTTGTTATCTCTCTTCCTTTCTCTGCTACTAGTTATCCCCACGGTGTTTTAATAAAAGTGCGTCAGTATTTCCTTCTTGGTTGAGAGAGGGACTAATACCAGCATAGTGTGTCTGGTGTCATGTCCTTACTGTTGGCACTCCGCCTAATTAATTAGGACGATGACAGTTACCCGGGATTATTGGTCAATTAGTCAAAAACACAACTCTGACCTTATCACTACTATTTTACTTACACTTACAGCATTATATCTAAGGGGTCCCCGATTATCAAATTTGGACACTATTCTACTCTGAGGCCTCTGCCCCTCTTGAGACACATCTACTCTTTCCTGGGAATTTATTCTGATATTCGAAGTTACACCTCTTTGTAGGACTGTTTTGCCTTCTTCTGGATGAACACTTTAGTACAATAGCTTGCACTCCATGGTCTACGGTAGGCAGGCAGGAGGTTAGGGCAGTCGGCGGACAGCTAGGAAACAGTACTAGTCAAGTTGGTAAAGGACTAGTCAAACAGCAAGACAACGCCTTAGTACAGTATGGCACACCACAGTCCTTTAAAGAGGACCTTTCACCACCTCCACCAACTTCTATAAAATACACTGATCCACTGATTCCGGCACTTTGGACTTTTTTCTCTAGCCCACACCCTTCCTGAGCCGTTAGTTTCAGACATGCTAATTGTATCTAAAGTCAGGTGGGTGGTCCTGGACTGGAGCTGCCCACCTGACTACTTTGCATAGGGGGTGTTAAAACTTTGATTGTTCAAGGATGGTCAGAAAAAATTCCAACTGGGCCAGAATTATTGGAATGGCCCCGATTGAAGGATGGAAAGAGTTGGAGGTATTGACAGGTCCTCTTTAGATAGACAGAAGAAACAGGACTGAAGCCCAGATAGCTGAAATGTCCTAAACCAGTAAAGAGGAGGCAAAGATGGGGACACTGAGAGACAGCACCAACCAAGTATTGTTGCCTTGGTTTGTCTTCCACTTCGAATACTGTACCCAATTAATTTCTTCTTCAACACCAGGTAAATAGCATAACATGGTCCCCCATTACAAGAATTCCTTGTTGGGAACTAAGTGAAGTAGGTAAAGTAGCACTTCCACAAAAAAAATTTTTGGCAACAGTAGGCCAAGGACACTCAACTGACTCCTCCAGCCCACCTCCCAAGTTAGGGCAAGGTTGTGGGGGCCCGATGGTTGTGGCAGTCCTCATGGGGTGCTTCCAGTTGAGAGGAGTCATCTCCACTCTTAGCTTGGTGTTGGCGCTGATGAAAAGTGCAAGAACATCTCAGAAGTGCAGATGATCAAAATACTGAAACCTTACTGAAGCAACCTGAACCAATGCAGCTTCCCATATTGGGGTGGAAGACTCCACAGAACGGATTCTCCCTCTTGTCTCCTTACTCTAGCCAATGGTTGGCCAGGCCAAACCCAGGTCCCTTGCAAAGTAGGTGTATACGAAATAAAACATTTTAGCAGTGTCCACTGGGATTCTGCATTTGTTATGAACCAGTTTGCTTACTTGTAGTCCTCAGCATGGTCAAGTGGCCAGTAATAAGCCTTTCCAGATGACCGTGTCCCATGTGTGGACAGGAAGTCAGGTTCTCTATTCTTTTCCTCAATGGGACAGGAATGAAGAGAAGACTTCTTGATGTCCTCATTGATCTGAGATGTCTCTCCTTTCCACCTTTGATCCTTTTTAGTGCATCATGCCTCTGTTGTTAAGGAGTCCATACAGTCGGGTACAAGCGCTGATGACGATTCCTATGAAATGATGGAAAATATTAACGTACGTAGTATTTTCTACGAGAGTTGGCTGTGGAAGGTGGAGGTCCTCCCCACGAGAGCAGACTCCAATGGGTAAGTACCCTGCTAGTAGTGTCTGTCTGTACTGCTCTGTCACTCTAGGACCTCCATAACCCTAACTGATACTGTATATTTTGTGGCTGGGGTCCATACGCTTTAGTTCCTATGTACTTGGAGCCTTTTTAATCCATTATGTCAATGGCCCTTTAGAGTGGTTTATAGTCACTTATAGGTATTAGATTGTCGGAAGATCCAAGTAAAATTTGCTCGTGTTGCCATCAAATATCTCATGGCCAAATAAAGTTGTTATGATACAGTCCAATCGTTCTTCCTGGGCTCACCAGTTTTTTGGTTTTATCTCACCCAGGCTTTCCTCAAAGGTTATTAACGCCAATTTGCCAGAATCAATCACTACCTGGGAATTCTTGGCCATCAGTCTGTCTCCAAAATCAGGTAATTTCCTATAAACAGTGGAGTTTCTAGCGCCGGAGTATTTTGCCGGTTATCCCTTGGCAACGGTGAGCACCAAATTCATTTGTAGAAGCCTCCGCCATTGACCAATGGTGGCCCTAGTATCTTGAAGAACATAACAACACCTTGATCTGCAACATGGACCAAGTCTATACAAAGAAGAACCTGTTCTGTCTCTGGTCCTGAAATTGGGGGGTGCCTAAATCACTAGAATTTTGTCAGTAGGAGCACCCCATCTTTATATATCATCTAATAGAGATGCTGATGTGACTATATATCAGTATTGAGGTGCCACATAAGTTATATGGCGAGAAGTTGGATGGTTTATTGAACCCAATGAGGACAATCTCTTATCATTGAAAGGTTCAGCTTATCATGAGATGTTCTGTCTAATGAAAAAATGGACAACCCCTAGAGAGAGTAGACACACACAACATTACATTAAATTACACACACAACATTACAAAATCCAGCAGAGAGGTCCATTAGTCTCAGTATATTTGATAAAAACAGGGGCACTTTTACATAGGAGGTGTCCTCATACCATGCAATATCCAGTAGGTGTCCATACCATTAGATACTGGATAGTAGAGATTACTAAGAAGTGTTGAGATCTGCAAAGTCCATTAACAGACATAGCCCTGTAACTAATCATCACCTAAGAGGTGTCCACCATATTGGATATCCACCCAGTAGATGTGTCCACCTCTATTGCAGTGGTACCACCATGCTCCCATGTCTCCTCAATGCTATGGTAGTCGATCTCTATTAAAAACCAAAGGGGGATGTTAAATTGGGTTAATTATAGAATTTAAGGATCCATGGAAGCATGGCTGTATGTATGCAGAAAGTTGAATACCTTCACTCCCACATTGTGGATATAAGTAGAGCAATTGTTTGCTGGCCCGCAGGAATTTGCGTTGCTAAACCCTATGAAATGCTGGTCAAGAAGAGTTTCTTCATCGATCTTCGGCTTCCATATTCTGTGGTCCGAAATGAGCAAGTGGAGATCCAAGCCGTCCTGTACAGTTATGTGGAAGAAGAAATTGAGGTAAGGCCTAGTGGGTGGGATGTGACTGACTGAGGCCGGATGTAAGACCATGGATGTCTACTGGATCTACTCAACAGATGTAAGAAATGATTGCCCCTAATAAAATTATATCTGTCTAGGTACGAGTAGAGCTGACGCACAATGCGAAAATGTGCAGCTCAGCCACAGCTGAAGCCAACTTCCGCCAAGTGGTCACTTTGGCTAAAATGGCATCCTGGGTCATCCCATTTGTTATTGTTCCTCTAGAGATTGGTAACATTCGCATAGAAGTAAAAGCATCAGTCAAGGATTGGTATTTGACAGATGGCGTGGTCAAACATCTAAAAGTTGTGGTAAGTTTCATAGAAAAATTCAACTCTACTTGCGCAAGACAGATTATAACTACTATAATACTGCTCCTATGTACAAGAATATAACTACTATAATACTACTCCTATGTACAAGAATATAACTACTATAATACTACTCCTATGTACAAGAATATAACTACTATAATACTGCTCCTATGTACAAGAATATAACTACTATAATACTACTCCTATGTACAAGAATATAACTACTATAATACTACTCCTATGTACAAGAATATAACTACCATAATACTGCTCCTATGTACAAGAATATAACTACTATAATACTGCTCCTATGTACAAGAATATAACTACTATAATACCACCTCCTATGTACAAGAATATAACTACTATAATACTGCTCCTATGTACAAGAATATAACTACTATAATACTACTCCTATGTACAGGAATATAACTACTATAATACTACTCCTATGTACAAGAATATAACTACTATAATACTGCTCCTATGTACAAGAATATAACTACTATAATACTACTCCTATGTACAGGAATATAACTACTATAATACTACTCCTATGTACAAGAATATAACTACTATAATACTACTCCTATGTACAAGAATATAACTACTATAATACTACCTCATATGTACAAGAATATAACTACTATAATACTACCTCCTATGTACAAGAATATAACTACTATAATAATACCACCTATGTACAAGACTATATAACTACTATAATACTGCCCCTATGTACATGTATACAATTACTTTTATGTTGTTCATTTCATGAATATAAATTAATTTTCTCACAGCCAGAAGGAATGAAGATCCTTAAAACTATCCAGAGTGTCATCCTTGAGCCTCTTCGTTCCGGGGCAGGTGAGATCTTAATATCGGAATATCCGGAGTACAAGTTCTTTATTTCTACAACTTTACGTGGTTCATTTCGATCTTGTGTTTGTCTCTCGTTATTTCCCGTTTCTCTGTTGTATATGTTAGTACCCTTGACCTAAACATCTTCATTTCTCCCAATAACTTTGCAGATAACGGAATCCAGGAAATAATTCTTAACACTTTTCCACCAAACGATATTGTACCCAACACCGACCCTGAGACTTATGTCAGTGTCAAAGGTGAGAAGTTCAGGGATCACAATATTGGTAAAGTAAGGGAGGGTCACAAAGGATATCTTGGTATCTAAGACAGAGCCATTGTGTAAGTTCTAAGCCACCACTCATGAGACATGCACCTTCTAGGTCCAGTTTAGGGTCCTTTCAATAAACCCCTACGCTTGACGTTATGACCAGGTCTTTTTGATAGTTATGGCTTTGGACTGTATATCACGCTTGTTGGGCTTCATGAGTAGCATAGGTCAGAAGTTGGGCTTGAAGACCCTCTCAAGTTATTGTCCTTGAGTGCTGAATCCATCCTTTCTCTCTACTCAAGACTTTATAGTACACCTTTTTGGGACAGCACAGGAGCAGTGTTGTCCATGTCCAATGGCCCTCTAACCCAATTATTATGATTCCAGGTGGTCTAATCAGAGAGGGGCTTGATGACTCTCTCAAGTTATTGTCCTTGACTCTTGAATCCACCCTTTCTTTCCACTGAAGACCATATTGTACCCCTTTTTGGGACAGTTCGGGAGCAGTGTTGTCCATGTTCCAATGACTCTCTAACCCAATTATTATGATTCCAGGTGGTCTTCTCGGAGAAACACTAGACAATTCCATTGATGGTGCCAAACTAAAGCATTTGATCGTGGTTCCATCCGGTTGTGGAGAGCAGATCATGATGAGCATGACGCCAACTGTGATTGCTTGCCGGTACCTGGATGTCACCAACCAGTGGGAAAAAATTGGAATGGAACGTAGAGAGGAAGCGGTGAAGAACATTAACCAGGGTGAGTGAGAAACCTGCTGAGGCAGGTAAGTAGGATGGTAAATGGTGAATAATAATGGTCTTTCACGATATACTTTGGTTTTTTTTAGGCTATATACAACAATTGGTCTTCCGAAAACCTGACAACTCTTACTCTGCCTTTACCAACCGACCAGCAAGCACCTGGTGAGTTAGATGTAGTCCACCATTTTATGTTCTCCACCAAATATGATTACTAGAGCACTAAGAGATAGGGATTCACCAGGGCTGAGGACTGCCAAGACTCCTTCCCTGCCACCCTCATAGGGCCCAATCAACCTTGACTTGAGCACTTCAGTAATCCAAGACAGACTGGTCGCTGTGGATGTAGGAAATGTTTCAGTCTGTCTGCCATGACTCAGATGGTCAACTAAATTTTAGATTGGCAACACCAAGATAGTCAGTATTGGTATTTGTGTAATATCCCAAATGGTCTACAGTGGTTTTCCAATGATCCAGTGGGTTAATATTGGTATGTTATCCATGATGGTCTAATGCATAAACACTTATTATTTGGGTTGAGCAATCGGGATCGGAAAAGATCGGATCCCGATCAGCCATCGAGCAAATTTCATGATCGGGATCAGCTGGAAAATGATCGGAAATCAGATTTTGAAATCTCAAGATCGGCTCAACCCTAAAAGTGACTTTTCCCAAAGAGAAGCATTAACTAGGGTTGAGCGATCGGGATCGGGAAAGATCGGAGCAAATTTCACGATCGCGATCGGATTGGCTGGAAATGATCAGAAATCGCATTTTAAAATCGATCCTGAAATCTCAAGATCGGCTCAACCCCAATTATTATATATTTTACTCAATGTATATACTGGGCTTTTCTGGGGGGCTGGTTACTAGGAGCACCCCCTATTAGCCCATTAGATTTTTGTGAATATGATGTGGGTGGATGGCCCCTTTTAAGTGTGATTGAATTAACCATTTCCCTCCATGTTGTTTTTTATCCTGACAGGCTCACTGCATATGTGGTGAAGGTCTTCTCCTTGGCTTATAAATTCATTCCCATAGATAAAAACATCCTGTGTGGCGCCATCACCTGGCTACTTAAAGAGAAACAAGAAGCGAATGGGGTATTCAGAGAGGATGCCCCTGTGATTCATGGAGAGATGGTGGTACGTTGAAGACTAGCCCATGAGTTCCGTTATCTGTTGAAGCCCATGAGTGGACTTACTTTTAAGCCAAGTTTTTGTGATGACTATGACTATGCTGTAAAGCGTATCACTAAATGCTGTTAACAGAGCAGAGGAGAACCTCAGGCAAGATGGCCGCCCCCATAATCATGGAAATCTATACCCTTTCTCTGTAGGGAGGAACTGGAAACACCGAAACCGATGCCAGCCTGACAGCGTTCGTCTTGATCGCCCTAGTGGAGGCAAAGAGCTACTGCCAGGACAAAGTCCCGGTAAGTCGGATATTACTTGTACTTCCAGGTAACCACTCCAAGAAATTTTTCAGTACGGCTTCTCTTTGTTCTGTATGCCAAATCACTTCTAAAGGCATTCAGCAGTATTGTGAATGCAGCTCTGGAGGTGACTAGACTATTAGCACTGATCTGATCCAAGAAGGAATAAACCATAAAGTCACTTTTCAGGAACTGGAATCCGGTGTGAGTAAGAGCGCTGCGTACTTGGAAGGTCGGATGAAGACCTTGAAGAAACGGTACTCCACCTGCATCACATCCTACGCTCTCTCCTTGGTGGACCGACTCCCCAATGCTGATGTACTGTTGAGAACCTCCACTGGTTAGTATAACATTGGATCCTTTGGTAACGTTATCTATCCAGGTTGGTTCCCTCTTGGCCTAATGAAGGTCTCCCATGTACAATGAGACCTCTCCAAAAACAATTACCTCTTTGAAGAGACCATCAATGTTGTAGACCAGATATTATGTAGACCTCCTGACTAGAAGACCACTGGTCATCTCAAGGACGTCTCACTGTCATCATAGATAAGTCTTTAGTCTCTCTGACTGTTGGTTCTTCCAAAGTCTCATGAGGTTCTTAAAGGTTGACCACCCCCAAATCAAGTTCATCTATTGAGGACCTATTGTTGACTAAGGATCTATTAAAATTGTTGAAACGCCAACACTAACTATACCATATGGTGACTACGAAGGACAACTAGAAAATTCTGAGTGGTAGGATCTGAAGAACTAGCTTGGTAGAGGACCCCCAGGTCTTCATAACGGTAACAGCACTGTATATCTTCTTCCATGTTTAGATGGTACCCACTGGGATGATTACTCCTCCGAGCTCTACATGATTGAAGCGACCTCCTATGGCTTGCTTGCTCTCCTCAAGCTTGGCAACTACGCCTCGGCAAGGCCTGTGGCCCAATGGTTGATCGAGCAGCGATTCTACGGTGGAGGCTATGGCTCCACACAGGTAGGCTGGCTCTCGATGAATGTTAAATTCAAGGACCTGAATATGAATGTCCACCATGTTCTTCATTGTTGTCTTTTTTCCAGGCCACCATCATGGTTTTCCAGGCCATGTCAGAGTACCAGATTCATGCACCTGAAATAAATGAAGTTGACATGGACGTGAGGCTTTCTCTTCCCGGTAGAAGTGGAGGTCTTACTTGGAAGATCAATACACAGAATATTATGCTCCAGCGCAGCGAGAAAGTAAGTGTACCTATAGTATATAGTTCCACCGAAAGGATATGAATACTGAACCATTGTCGTCTTTGTAGAAAATTTCTGTAAAGGGGTTTAAGAATGGAAAAAGTCATTATTATTTGATCGGTGGAGGTACGGCTTGCCACCCATCAGCCGAATGAAGAAGCTCTAGTGTTGAAGAGTGTGTGACAGTTATGGCTCATCTCGGTACTGCAGCTTAGTCCTGCACTGACCAATTATTAATGACTGATTCTAAGGATAGTAGATCAAGTCCCAGAAAATGAGTAAGTCATTATTGGTGGGGATGAGGTGAACATTTCATTATCTGTTATCTCATATACAGATGGCAATGAAAGGCGGCGAGCTTAAAGTCACGGCAACAGGAAAAGGAACGGGCACCCTAACGGTGAGTGGCCATATGGTGGATTCCCTGCCATGTCCTCCTCATGTAAGGTATACAGTGTTGGGTTGTATTAAACTTGCAGGAGATGAACACAGTACCAGCAACTAAGTCGGTTTTGGAAGTCTTCTTTACTGAAACTTTTTGGACATTCGATCGAGTTGCAAACTGATATAGTAACTTACTCTCGACACCGGTCTTCAGCCACTTGACTAATGCAAAGGAAGTCTCTCTCTATCTCGGTAAAATGTGGGCCAATATTATTGGAGATGCTTCGACTAATCGAACCCCACTCTCATCAAGTTCCAGCACACCATTGTACACTGTTCCCATCTTGGATTCCAGTTCGAGGTCCTCGGGGCTCTGTTGTTCAGTTTCTCCTCAATTGGTTTCCTCACTCACATGGGTGCTCTGTGAGTCTTGATATTCTTTGTTCCAATTGTACAGTCTATGCCAGGAACTGGGGTTGTACCAACCCAGTACTTTGCCCACCATGGGCTTCCATGATTGACAGGATGGCCTCGTCGGTAAGATCAGTACTCTCTATAACTCTGGGTTTAGTTACTGAACATGTTAGAATATTGATAGGCCAGTCATAAATTTTTACAAAATTTATTAAAAATCTCCCATTTTCTAATTGTACGTCTTGTCTCTCTGTATCACCACTGTCTTATGTCTGACCCGTATCATTCCAGGTGATGTCTGTCTACTATACACCATTAGCTGAAGGAACTGTCCCATGCAAAAAATTTGAGTTCTCGGTTAAACTTGAAGATCTTCCTAAAGGTGAACACTTACTTAATAAAATAAGATTGTATTTAGGGTCATAGAATTTAGAGAAAAAAATGTGAAAAACCCGGTCGATAGTTGGGAAGTCTTGGGGCAATGATCTTAAACCACCAAGGCCAGCCCAGTACATGTCCATGGTGTTAACGAGGACCCAGCTATAGAAGGTGCATTAGTTGTACTCAAGCCTTAGTATCGGAGGAGGACCAAAGGTGCCTATGAGGCCTAAAAGCATTATCCATGGCACGACATGGTAGTTTTATTCCATTTTCTTGTATCTTTAGGTGCCAAGAAACCCATTGGGGTCATGAAATCCATGTTCGTAAACATCTATATGAAGTAAGAACATTGTGACTTTTTTGGGACTCACATGTTGTCATGTACATTGTGATCCTTGTAAACTTATGATTGTGTTTCTAATGCAGATATCTTGGGCCCAGTGACTCTACAATGACCATCGTGGATTTGTCTCTTCTCACAGGTTTCACACCTGACACGGATGATCTCAATAGGGTTTGTTACCAAGTCCAAAAATTTATGATCCTTTGCTCATGAAGTTTTATAGTTTGTGAACCTTAACCCCGTAGGCTGTGTATGTTAAGAATCTGACGGGATATTTCAAGACACACCTAGTTGCTATAACCATTTCAGCGATAGCCATCTACTAACTTTTGAGGTCATCAAAGCAGCCTTCTACTTTGGACAACCTTTTCCCATATGCATTAAGAAACTACCTATAAAACATTCCTATAACATTCCCTCAAGTGTATCCGTGAATCCCTAGGCAAGGTTTTATTTTCTGCAGGAAGATTGAGCATAGACTGGGTGATCTCCAAAGCCATGTCAACATAACTTGGACCTATGTTGACCATACCAGGCCTTTTTGGCCAACAGCTTTCCATCTCAAATCCCAACATGCATGCTTGGCTTGCGTGGGCGTGCATGTTTTGTCTTTGAGAACATAAGGTTTTGATATATTGAAGTCCAAATGTCTCTTTCCTAATATCCACCATCAAAGGAAAATCAGGAGGACTCCATTCATGGTTGGCCAGTGCCAAGTTTAAGGTAAGTATCTGTTGAATGGTAATTTTGCCAAGACGAGGCCTAAGGATGAAGCAATCAGTGATGGTGCCCCCAGCTGACAGAACCCACTAATGCCATAGTATGTGGTATCCCAATGTCATGTTAGAAGGTAAGAAGAAATGGAGGAACTTCCTTTCGTCTTCCATGTCCAAAGGAGCCCATACTTCATCAGTTCATCAGGTCTCCTTAACCACTACTCTCTTCAACTTAAAGAGAATTTCCCACTTAGGGCCAAGGATCTGAATGTCTATCCTCCACAAGAGTATCACCATGGAAAAATCCATTATAATCTCACCAAAAAGTCTTCCGGCCAATGGCCACCTTAACATACGACACCATACAAGGTCCTCTAGATTCATAGCAGAATATTCTAGGATTACAAACAACACATGAGGTGTAACATCTACTAATTCTGTTCTCAAACTTTTGTTCTAGCTCACAAATCATGTGGACAAATACATTTCTAAATATGAGATGGACACGGAGCGTTCTGAACGAGGATCCTTGATTTTGTACTTGGACAAGGTAAGAAATCACTTAAGATTTGCAGAATTCCGTGAGGATCATTCATGTTCTCTCCTTCTTGACTATTTACCTTCTGTCCATCTTCACCTTATTTTATCTCACCCAATGTCTTCTCAAGGATAGTCTATATTTGGTCTAGCAATGTTGGACCTGATGTATGCCTACACTTCTCAAAATCTTCTACTAGGTTTGTGGCCCTCCATAACTTCTCCAAATCATCTTATCAAACAATAAACCAATTTGGGTAAAACCCAATAAAATATATAGAAAACTGCGCTGAACCTATATCGATAAAAAAACAGATTTTTTATTGAAGACACTTAGTAAAAACACACACACAGGTGTGTGTTTTTACTAAGTGTCTTCAATAAAAAATCTGTTTTTTTATCGATATAGGTTCAGCGCAGTTTTCTATATATTTTATTGGGTTTTACCCAAATTGGTTTATTGTTTGATTTTTGCCGCTCCCCTGTATAAGGGGACGTAAATAGAACTGCCGCTCATAGGAACCTTGTTGCACATCTAGTTGTGGTATATCCACTTTAATTGTCGATCTGCTCAGTGCACCTTATTTTTTGTACCAAATCATCTTATGACTGTTTCATATCATCTCAAGAACTTCTCTAAATCTTCTCATGAACTTCACAAAGATCCATACTGACTACTTTGGATCTTCTGATACATTTCTCCATGGACACCTTTTAACTTGGTTTTCCAGAATTTCGATCTGGATGATCTATCCTAAGGATAAGTCATCAGTAGGACTGCGTAGTAGCTGAGCTGCACCATTTGGGCCCATTTGACCCCAAAAAATGTGAAAAACTCTACATGCCAAATCCTTTGTCCATTATTTTTTATTTACTTTATGACATTTTTCTATTTGAATCACCTTTTTAGGTATCCAACACTGAGACTCAACATCTGAAATTTAGGATCCATCAGAATTTTGAGGTCGGAATTTTACAACCGGCTGCGATCACCATCTATGAATATTACGCTTTAGGTAACTTATGGTATACCATGTGCACTCTCTGAGACAGGACCATGTGACTGAACCTCCCTTATTTCTGACCTAGAGTCAGTGAATATTAGCGTGATCCAAAAATGTCTCTTTCACCCTCCAGAAAATCGATGTACCAAGTTTTATCACCCAACAGAAGAAGAGGGAGAGCTGAGGAAGATCTGCAAGGATGCCGAATGTCACTGTATTTCAGGTAATATGATAGGGTGGACAAATGAATTAACGTTACAGAGATGGAGTAGTATCTGAGGTGTACCAAGACCCCACTAATCTACAACAGGACCTTCCAACTATAATGGTAATTCTGGTGGTATCTCCTTACGTGTCACTTTGGGCCTCTTTAGACATCAAGGCCTAGGTGCAACCGGTACCTTTATAAGTTCTTGCATACCTTGAAACCTGGTCAACCAATGTACTTCACCCAAGGAAGGTATCTAAAAACCAGAATTAGTTCTTGATTAATAAGAACCTAGGTTACATTGAATGACAATACTTGCAGTTGTTGTCCTCAAATGCTAGTCCAGTTGCATTGATGGTCCATAAACAGTAGTCCTTTCATGTTAAAACATGGGTTGTCCAATGCCTATAGTAACAAAACTTTAGTTGTCCATTGTCTATGTTCCAAAAATATCTAGAGATCGAGATATTATTCCCACTCTAATTTTCATGGGCCAAAACATCTGAGCATAAAGTTAGTGGTCAAGGGACACCTATATTTTTACAATGGTGGCTCTGAAACAGGACTACTATGATGGTGCCCGTTATTTCCGACATTGTTTACTTTCGTTGGTGCCAGATCCTTAGCATCGCAAGGTTCTAGGTGCCAGATCTTGGTGACCTTAGAATACAATTTATTTCACTTGAGGTCCCCGGATTTCCATTCTAGATTAGTGTTCACTCTTGTGGGCCAAGAACCAGCAATGACCATGAAGAGTCATTCATGTGTATTCTTGAAGGACTCTTATGTCCACGCTCCTTGGATAGCTGTTGGTTGAGCATTCGTTTGGTGCAAGGTATTCAACACCAGAGATTACATTGATTTTCCTGTAACTCAGCTCTCTTCATTAACTTTTTGATAAGTTTGTGGTGGGCTTGTGCTTATACATAGCAGCTAATCAGAAAAAACAGAGCTTCAGTGTCAAACAAGGTTAAGCAACCTACTGGGGTCAAACATGATCTGATATGACTGAAATTGTCTCTTGAGCTACTAATGGATGGAGGAGCTGTGGGCTTAATGTATGTAAACATAAGGTGAATATAATGTTAAATGGAGATGTACCCATTTCTATTGCAGAAAGATGTACCCTCAAAAATGCCTACAAGGGAAAACTGGACCCAAATAAGCGAATTGAATTAGCTTGTGCTCCTGGAGTGGACTACGGTAAGGAGACACTCCAGCTTGTATCATCAGTTACCTCCATCAAGATGGTGGACAATAGGAATGGTGGTTCCTCATGAACTTCTTTTGTGCAGTTGGGACCTCGTTATCATTTCTGTGTCTTCATCCATTGTTCTCTACATAGCCTTGTAAGCTAGGGGCATGTGCCAGGAAGGTGCCAACAAGCCAGTCTGGATCTTTGCCCTGGCTGAAGAAAGTCTACCAAGACTTTGCTATAAATATGATGGAATCAAGACAATACTTGGAAGATTGTGTAGCTTTTGTGTCCATAAAAATCAAAATAGCTCCTATTTCTCATGGCTGGTTGTCCCAGGTGGACCATAGGGAATGTCCCATGTGGCCCAGTTGGTATCAACTTGAAGGCTCTTTCATGTTTCCTGGTTCCAAGTCAAGATGAGGGTACCAGTTCGTAACAATCCGGGTTTGTTACAAATTTTCCAACAATCTTGGGTTTGGACAAATTTGAGATTTTTGAGGTTCACCACCCACAAACCACTATTATACTCCTCGATCTCTTCAGATCCGGGAGTATAATAAGCAGAAGTCCAGGGGAGGTAAAATAATAAACTCAGATACTCACCTTCCCTCAACTCTCATGGCTCCCTTGTGGTGTCTAGTGCGTGTTCCCCATCGACTTGAGGCCTTTTATGTCCTCTTCTGTGATGTCATGGACCACAGGGGACCACTGAGCCCTGTGATTGGGCCTAAACGGTCACATGAAGAGTGCCAACATCACGGCCCTTGATGTTGGGGCACCCCATATGAATGCTGATGGCCAATCACAGGGCTCATTGGTCCTCCAGCCCATGATATCACAGAAGAGGACAAAAGAGGTCGGGGAATGCTCACAGGTCGCAGAGTTGAATATCAGCATGTATTATTTTCCTTTAAGATGAGGGCTCCATGGAGACATTTTGCCTCCTACGTGGTGTAATTCTTGCTATGGTCATGCGACTGTCCTTCATAGTCAAATATTGAGGGTATTGCAATTTGCAGGTAACATGTATGACCCCGGTCTGGAAAGTTCTATATATAGATCCCGATCTCCTGGCTATGACTTACATATTCTCTCTCTTCCTTACAGTCTACGAATGCAAACTGGAAAATATTGAAAAGACCGGGGCCTATGACATCTTCACCATGGTAGTCACACGCGTCGTCAAACTAGGTGGGTGAATGAAATAATAAGTGGAAACCCTAAATTTGTGTTTCTAGTTCAGGGTCCATGTGGGCTGTCACGTGGGCGTTTTATCTTCTTCTATCCTTGTCTATTAGAGTAAGATACAAGACTGTGTTAATGCCTGATTCTGCCATCACAATGGCCATAACCAGGGGTGTACCTGTGGGTGCAGTGGTAGAAGTTGCTATTGGGTCATGGACCTTCAGAGGGTGCTCTGCCACATAAAATATACCGCTAGTGGCACCAGGCAGGGTCCTCTTATAGATTTAGCATTGGGGCCCTGGAACCTCTGTCCTGTTTAGGGTTGAGCCGATCTTGAGATTTCAAGATCGATTTTAAAATCCGATTTCCGATCATTTTCCAGCCGATCACGATTGTGAAATTTGCTCAATCGCCGATCGGGATGCGATCTTTCCCAATCACTCAACCCCAATAGTATATTGTATATACAGTCGGGTTGAGCCGATCTTGAGATTTTTAAATCCGATTTCCGATCATTTTCCAGCCGATCCTGATCGCGATCGTAAAATTTGCTCGATCGCCGATCGGCATCCAATCTTTTCCGATCCCGATCTTCTCAACCCTATTCCTGTTTCTAATTAGTAAGAACAGCTCTGAAGCACAAACTTCTGCTCTGATAAGTGACCTACCAGGTGATCTGACCTTTCCCTCATTACAGGAACTGATGAGATAAAAGATGGCGACAAACGAAGGTTTTACATCCACAAAAGCTGCCGAGACTCGGTGAAGGTGAACGTGGGCCGAACCTACATCATGTGGGGGCGCAGCGAGGATGTCTGGGAAATGAAGAATGAGTGAGTATAGTGAGCGGGTCTACGGTCAGTGGTCGTATTCTACACACAAATCCATATCATGAATACACAAACACTCTAGTCACCTCCAGAGCTGCATTCACAATTCTAAAGATTAGCACATGCCTCTTATCATTTTGCGGCAGCCTGATTTACTACATTTCTGGAGATTTTTCCAAAAACTTTCCAAAATTTGGGGCACACTTCAAATTAGCTCCGATCCAGAGTAGATTTAAAGGGATCCATCATTAAAAAGCAATCTTTTGTGACTAACACGTAGGAATAGCCTTAAGAAAGGCCGCTTACTTACTGTGTAAGCGGCCATTTTTCTTGTGGCCACGGTCATCTCTGCCTGAGGCCTAGAAGTTTGACCCCCCAGCACCGGAAGAAGCACGCCCCTCAAAAAGCAGCGAACTTTTATCAGGCCACGCCCCGCAAAAAGGCCACTCCCACTTAGATATTTTGCTTCTTGCACCTGACTGTGTTTTGCTCTTCTTCAGGATGTCTTACGTTATCAATGGCGGTACGTGGCTTGAAACTGTCCCCACTAAGAGGGAGTGCGCCACCAGCGACCTGTGTGAGGATATCTATAATTTTATTGATCATCTAAGGCTGACCGGCTGCCCCCACTGAGGCCGGATTACAGCCCACCACCAGGGGGCGCTAGTGCCCTATGCTTCCAGCCAGTGAACGCAACTCTCCAAGACTTTGACTGCGCAATGCAACACTTTCTGGAAAATCTGGGTGACAACTTATATGGCAGCCATCATATGTCCTGCAAATGTATCACTTCAGCACTAGATCAATTTTACCATCTAGGAGGATTTGACGGCAATCCCTGCTGATGCGGCAGTGGCAGCCTTATTGGTTGTCGAAGAGCTTCCCCAACAACATATATAACAGCTGTAAAGAAATTCTATTGGTTTTCTATTTTTTTCATGTAAATAAAAGACGGGTTGTCACAGCCCCGCCCCTTGTGCTATCACCATGTATAGTCATGTGTTCTAATATACCCACATATCTATCTCAGATCTCAGCTCTATGTAAAAATTCACGAAATCTAGAAATCCTCATACTCTGGCGTTCGTTCCCAGCATTACCCTGCATGCACCACCTTCGTACTCCTCTGCACCCCTCCAGAAATCCAGAATATTCTATAATCCAGCTCACCTCCACTATTCCCAGACACTGACTCATGTTTCCTGCCTGGCTGTGACAAATATTATTCCTTCTCAGGGATTTTCCCACCTCTCAAGAAATTTCCCATGTCAGGGTTCATAAAGGCTGGACCTCTGTGTCTGCCACAGCAGGGGGCGCCATAACAAGTATGTACGGTAATATCCAGACACTGGGACTCTGTCCTGTGCAATTGAAATGTCCTTCTGTTTTGCCTGACCTAACCCTGCAGTAACTCATAACCACCACTAGGGTATATACCGTGAGTGAGTATACAATGTGGACAATGAGTTGAGTATACCATCACAGTTCAGTCCACCATTTTTTACCCTTAGGGTGCATTCAGACTGTGCAGTTGGGTACAATTTAAAAAATTGCAAGAATCCAATTTACTTATATGGCACCAAAATATTCGGTAGCACTTTACAAATTACCGCATGCAGATTTGTTATATTCTTCAGTTCAGTTTCTTATTTTTACAGGGAAAATACATTTACAGTACGTAATAAGCTTCATCTTTATAAATCAAAAAACGCAGCATTATAGTGTGGGAGCCACAGGTATGGGACATTATAGTGTGAGAGCCACAGGTAGTGGCCACTATAGTGTAGGAGCCACAGGTAGGGGACATTATAGTGTGGGAGCCACAGGTAGAGGGCATGATAGTGTGGGAGCCACAGGTAGTGGCCATTATAGTGTGGGAGCCAAAGGTAGGAGACATTATAGTGTGGGAGATTCAGGTAGTGGCCATTATAGTGTGGGAGTTGCAGGTAGGGGCCATTATAGTGTGGGAGCCACAGGTAGTGGCCATTATAGTGTGGGAGCCACAGGTAGAGGCCATTATAGTGTGGGAGCCACAGGTAGTGGCCATGATAGTGTGGGAGCCACAGGTAGTGGCCATTATAGTGTGGGAGCCACAGGTAGGGGACATTATAGTGTGGGAGCCACAGGTAGTGCCATTATAGTGTGGGAGCTTCAGGTGGGGGACATTATAGTGTGGGAGCCACAGGTAGTGGCCATTATAGTGTAGGAGCCACAGGTAGGGGACATTATAGTGTGGGAGCCACAAGTAGGGGACATTATAGTGTGGGAGCTTCAGGTAGTGGACATTATAGTGTGGGAGCCACAGGTAGTGTACATTATAGTGTGGGAGCCATAGGTAGTGGCCATGATAGTGTGAGGGCCACAGGTAGTAGCCATGATAGTGTGGGAGCCACAGGTAGTGGCCATTATAGTGTTGGAGCCACAGGTAGGAGACATTATAGTGTGGGAGCTTCAGGTAGTGGCCATTATAGTATGGGAGCCACAGGTAGTGGCCATGATAGTGTGGGAGCCACAGGTAGTGGCCATTATAGTGTGGGAGCCACAGGTAGATGGCATTATAGTGTGGGAGCCACAGGTAGTGGCCATTATAGTGTGGGAGCCACAGGTAGTGGCATTATAGTGTGGGAGCCATGGGTAGAGGGCATAATAGTGTGGGAGCAACAGGTAGTGGTCATTATAGTGCGTAAGCCATAGGTAGTGGCCATGATAGTGTGAGGGCCACAGGTAGTGGCTATTATAGTGTGGGAGCCACTGGTAGTGGCTATTATAGTGTGGGAGCCACAGGTAGTGGTCATTATAGTGTGAGGGCCACAGGTAGTGGCTATTATAGTGTGGGAGCCACAGGTAGTGGCTATTATAGTGTGGGAGACACAGGTAGTGGCTACTATAGTGTGGGAGCCACAGGTAGGGGCCATTATAGTGTGGGAGCCACCGGTAGTGGCCATGATAGGTTGGGAGCCACGGGTAGAGGGTATTATAGTGTGGGAGCCACAGGTAGTGGCCATGATAGTGTGGGAGCCACAGGTAGTTTCCATGATAGTGTAGGAGCCACAGGTAGTGGCCATTATAGTGTGGGAGCCACAGGTAGTGGCCATTATAGTGTGGGAGCCACAGGTAGATGGCATTATAATGTGGGAGCCACAGGTAGGGGACATTATAGTGTGGGAGCCACAGGTAGTGGCCATTACAGTGTGGGAGCCACAGGTAGGAAACATTATAGTGTGAGAGCCACAGGTAGGGGACATTACAGTGTGGAGACACAGGTAGGGGACATTATAGTGTGGGAGCCACAGGTAGTGGCCATTATAGTGTGGGAGCCATGGGTAGAGGGCATAATAGTTTGGGAGCCACAGGTAGGGGACATTATAGTGTGGGAGCACAGGAAGTGGCCATTATAGTGTGGGAGCCACAGGTAGGAAACATTATAGTGTGAGAGCCACAGGTAGGGGACATTACAGTGTAGGAGCCACAGGTACGGGCCATTATAGTGTGAGGGCCACAAGTAGGGGACATTATCATGTGGGAGCCACAGGTAGTGGTCATTATAGTGTGTAAGCCATAGGTAGTGGCCATTATAGTGTGGGAGCCACAGGTAGTGGCTATTATAGTGTGGGAGCCACAGGTATTGCCATTATAGTGTTAGGGCCACAGGTAGTGGCCATTATAGTGTGGGAGTCGCAGGTAGTGGCCATTATAATGTAGGAGCCACAGGTAGTGGCCATTATAGTATGGGAGCCACAGGTAGTGGCCATTATAGTGTGGGAGCCACAGGTAGAGGGTATTATAGTGTGGGAGCCACAGGTAGGGGTCATTATATTGTGCATAGGCCACAATAACGGGGGTTATATTTTGGGGATAAGAATGAGGAAGAATTATACCGTAGGGGCCATAAGAAGGGGGCATTATACTGTGGGTTTCGTCCTCTGAAAGTTGGGAAGTTTGTCTAAAGCGAAAATAAAAATACAACTAATGAAACAATGAACAATAAAATTCTTTCAGAAATCCCCTTGTGATGAGAGTGCCCGCTGTGGGACCTTTTATAACCTTTATTGTACTCCCCCAGATAACATTCCAGTATAGTATATACAGTAGTAACACTTCACACTATGGGGCGGCGTGAGGCCAAAATTGCGCAGATACGGGGGAGGTGTTACGTCGGCGCAAAATGTAAATTGAACTTTGGTTTAACTATTTATTATCTGCAAGGCAAGACCTAAAATATGGGCAGGACTGAAATACAAAAAGGGTGCATTCATTACCAGGGGGGTTTTAAGGGCATTTTTATTTTTTGGCCTTTCGGTAGTTGACTTCTTCACTTTCAATTTAGAAAATAGACGAAAAAGCAATAATGGGCGTGCCCCAATAAATCCACTTAAAGGGCACATCCACAATGTTATGTATAATTAACCTGTCCACAATAAGGACGTCATGGATGGGTTTCTGACAAGTCCCAGAGCATAGACCATGGTAACCATGGACAATAATCAGAACAAAAGATGTCACCACTGAGATGGTTGTGAAGAATCTTTTGAAGCTCTGCAAATTTTTTAAATTATTTAAAATGGCAAACATTTTAATTTTTAATTGTCTACAAATTTAAATATTCATAGGAAAATCCTTTTGAATCTTGATGGTGGTTTCATGAAGAACATCACCGGAAATGTCTTCCTCTTTCATCTTCATCCTCGTGGATATTATTTTATTGTCTGGATAATCTTGAGATGGTTTTAATTTTTTGGATCTCACAATTCTTACCGAACGGTCATAAAACTATTCATCCCATTCCTTCATCATATTTGACTCACTAAGTGATTTCTAGGTCACGAAACCTTTGGGAATTCTCTCAGACAAGAAGCTTGGATTATGATAATCTGTTTTCCCTTAGCCATAACAGCAGCACAAGTGGGATATTCTGCCCCTGTGCGCTGGTAGGACAGATGGAATTTTTAATTCATTAACCAGCCACAACCTGGCCCTATAAGAGGGCACAAGGACCTCCCACCTGCGTGTTTCTTTCTGTCCTGTGATGGTGGGACAGGTGGAGGAGGCCTGTGTGGTCTCCTGTATGGTTTGGAAGAAGGTGTTTGCAAACCTTCTCTTCTTTTCCTTTTTCTGTCTTTTGGAGATAGATTGAGGATGATATTGCAGTCATATTTTAAGTGCTGCAGTTTGATTCATTGCCAGCAGTAAGGTAAACTCAATCCTCTTTCAACTTTTCCTTTTGTTTTGGTGCAGGTTACACTAATATCTATTACTGTGGTATTGAAGGCTTCCCCCTCTCCCAGACCTGGTCACTCAAGGAGGTCTGTGAGAGGCCGTCTTGAGAACTATCTCCTGCACCAGAGCGGTGTCCACAAATAGGAACTACCGCAGAATCTGGAACATCTTCAAAACCTGGGGATCGGACCGCGGGATAGGAGAGGGTTGGGGAACTTCAAGCCCTGTCTTCTGAAGAGCCTTCTTTAGTGACAGGGTTCAGCTGCGTTTTCTGCCAGGGTATACGCCCAAGGTGCCTTCCCTGGCAAACTTAAATCAACTGATATCCTTACCAACCTTCGTGCCGGGGCCTTCCTCCCCCGAGGAGGTTAGGCTACATTCCTTGGATTTAGGCAGATGCCTCCGGATCTACCAAGACCGGATCCTGTCTTTTAGGAGGTCAGAGCACCTCCTGAGTACTTTAGCCGGGAGATTTAGAGGCCTCAAAGGCCTCTATATCCCGCTGGGTAAGAGAGGCCCTAAAGACAGCTTTTTTCGTCCCGGGGCCTTTCCCCTTCAGCTTGCCTAACTGCTTATTCAGAGCGGTTTCATCTTCCTGGGCGGAGAGGTCGGCGGTTCCACTAGAACACATCTGTGCGGCACCTCCTGGTCCTCGCCTCTCACCTTTGTAAGGCACTATCGCCTAAACTCCCGGGCTTCCGACGCTACGGCCTTCAGGCGGTCGGTCCTGACCTCTATGGGCCGAGAAAACCCTCCTCAAGGGGGAATTACTTGCTAACTCCCCATATTGTGCTGCTGTATGACGACAGGGAAGCTTTGATTATGAAAGATAATATGTTTTCCCTTAGGGAGCGTTCACACTACCGTCGGTGTCCGACATGTAGTGTCCGCTCAAAATCTGTCACGGACACTAGGAGCGGACACTAGCTGTGTCCGTGACACCTGTCATTCACTTGAATGGGCATCGGGTGCGTTCTTTTGCACTCCATGCCCGTCCTTTCCTGTCCGCAAGTGAAGATGTCCGACTTCTCAAGCAGACAAAAAAACCCTGCATGCAGGGTTCCTCTGTCCGCTTGAGAAGTCGGACAGCTTCACTTGCGGACAGGAAAGGACGGGCACGGAGTGCAAAAGAACGCACCCGATGCCCATTGAAATAAATGACAGGTGTCACGGACACAGCTAGTGTCCGCTCCTAGTGTCCGTGACAGATTTTGAGCGGACACTACATGTCGGACACCGACGGTAGTGTGAACGCTCCCTTAGTCATAACAGCAGCACAAGGCTCCCTCCCTATTATTATTGTGATATCATTGTTATGAGTTGTGTAGATTATGTACTCTTGTATTAACACGCAGGTGGGAGGTCCTTGTGCCCTCTTATAGGGCCAGGTTGTGCTGGTTAATGAATTAACAATTCCATCTGTCCTACCAGCACACAGGGGCAGAATATCCCACTTGTGCTGCTATATGATGACTGGTTTTTACAGAGAAGCTAAAACTCAAAAATCTCCAATCTCCAAAACAAAGAGTTTTTGTAAATGGTGCAAATTATTCTCAACAATCTGTAGATTCTTATTACCACTAGGTGTAACGATTGTGACCGCCATTGGGTCCAGGCGGGTAAGGGGCTCAAAACTGGCTTGGGATGGCAGATGCCCTGTCTGTTGACCCAACACACTGCCCTTTGATTCCTTTGTAAAGATATTACATCACTTGCAGCCGAGATCAGCACTCATCTCTGCTGCATGTACAGGTCAATATACTAAAGTCTTCAGGCAGCAGAGATGAGCACCAATCTCTACAGACAGCAGAGATGAGTACTGATCTCTCCAGGGAGAAGTGACGAGTGCTGATCTCTCCAGGCAACATGAATAGTAGCGATCTCACTAGGCTGTAGTGACAAGTGCCTATCTCTCCAGGCAGCAGTGACGAGCACCTATCTCTCCAGGCAGCAGTGATGAGCACCTATCTCTCCAGGCAGCAGTGATGAGCACCTATCTCTCCAGGCAGCAGTGATGAGCACCTATCTCTCCAGGCAGCAGTGATGAGCACCTATCTCTCCAGGCAGCAGTGATGAGCACCAATCTCTCCAGGCAGCAGTGATGAGCACCTGTCTCGCCAGGCAGCAGTGATGAGCACCTGTCTCGCCAGGCAGCAGTGATGAGCACCAATCTCTCCAGGCAGTAGTAATAAGTGCCAATCTTGCCAGGCAGCAGTGATGAGCACCAATCTCTCCAAGCAGTAGTAACAAGCACCGATCTCTCCTGGGGGCAGCAGTGAACGCCGATCTCCAGACAGCAGAGATGAGCACCAATCTGTCCAGGGGTAGCAATGAGTGCAGATCTCTCCAGGGGGGAAGATGAGCACTAATATCTCTCAAGGAACAGTGATAGGTGCCGATTTAATCAGGTGGGAGTGATGAATGCCGATCTTTCCAGGCAGCAGTAAAGAGTGCTGATCTTTCCAGGCAGCAATGATGAGCGCCAATCTCTCCAGGCAGTAGTGATGAGCACTGATCTCTCCAGACAACAGAGATGAGTACTGATTGCTCCAAGCAGCAGTGCTGAGACCAATTTCTCCAGGGGGCAACGATGACTTCCAATCTCTCCAGACAGCAGAGATGAGTACTGATCTCTCCAGGTAGCAGTGATGAGCAGCGATATCTCCAGGCGGAAGTGATGAACGCCAATCTCTCCAGCCAGCAGGGCAGAGTGTCAATCTCTGCTGCTGGTGATGTATTGTCAGCAGTTGGAATATCAGGCTGTACCCAACATTGTGATGAGATTGGAGTGGGGACCCTTAGGTGGATATCCCCCTTTAAACAGATATTCCAGTTCCTTGCTATTGATGACCTATCCCCAGTATAGAGATCAGTGGGACAAGGACCAGCGCTGATCAGCTGTCCAAAGGAGCCATAGCGTTTGTGCAGGCATTGTGACCTCTTCACTATTGAACATGAACTAATAGGGGTAATGGTCTACACTACTGGGGTATGTATTACTATACTCAGCAGAATGCAGGCGTTAGTGGTTACTGTTGGATTATTGGTGTAGCCTGCACTCTGCGCCTCGCTTCCTCCATGGTTGTTTATGATGTTTCTGATGTCCTGTCACTGGAAACCACTGGAACTGATGACTGGGGAAGTACAGACCAGCGACTTCCCCCGACCCTCCCCTACAACATGTCACCTTTGCATGGGTGTCAGGAGTGGGTGGCCTTGTGGCCAGGGTGGAGGAAGTGATGAGGACACAAACTGTAACAGTAAAGTGACAATTACTATGTGGACTAATACAACTGGTGATACAGGACTTGTCACCCAGCTTTCCTAGTACTGTAGTAAGGCATCCTCCACCCCTGCACTTCCATGTCACTGAATAATGCAGCAGTTTGGTCTTTCAGGACTGTAGGAAAGCTGGGTGACAGCTACTTGTGCTCGGAAACATCTCTCTTAGATGTCATACCCCTTGCCATTGAGTTCTTCTCACTTATACTGTTTGCCCTGAGGGTCCCTTTAATAGGAGGAAATGCCCGATGACCTGGAGACTTGTCATTCTGCTCCTCATCATTTCTGAAGGAAGTGAAGACAATGGAGGATCTCCCTGAAGTGAAGATAAGGACAGGTCATGTGATGAGAGTGCAAAAGGGGGGGAGGGCTCAGGGGTACCACAAAACACTTATAACTTCATGTGGCAGAGGAGAAGGGGAGAAAGTACAGCAAGATCTTCAGATTACCCCATTAAAGCGCCAGTGCAGTCTAAATAGCCTCCATAACATGTCACAGTGCCCCATAACAGTGACATCCACAGTGCCCCCATAACAGTGACATGTACAGTGCCCCATAACAGTGACATCCACAGTGCCCCATAACAGTGACATCCACAGTGCCCCCATAACAGTGACATGTACAGTGCCCCCATAACAGTGACATCTACAGTGCCCCCATAACAGTGACACCGACAGTGCCCC
The DNA here is from genome assembly GCF_031893055.1 of Leptodactylus fuscus. Classification (NCBI taxonomy): domain Eukaryota; kingdom Metazoa; phylum Chordata; class Amphibia; order Anura; family Leptodactylidae; genus Leptodactylus; species Leptodactylus fuscus. The sequence continues at coordinate 16,063,149 of NC_134269.1, read as the reverse complement.
ATAACAGTGACATCCACAGTGCCTCCATAACAGTGACATCCACAGTGCCTCCATAACAGTGACATCCACAGTGCCCCATAACAGTGACATCCACAGTTCCCCATAACAGTGACATCCACAGTGCCTCCATAACAGTGACATCCACAGTGCCCCATAACAGTGACATCCACAGTTCCCCATAACAGTGACATCCACAGAGCCTCCATAAGTGAAATCCACAGTGCCCCCATAACAGTGACAACCACAGTTCCCCATAACAGTGACATCCACAGTGCCCCCATAACAGTGACATCCACAGTGCCCCATAACAGTGACATCCACAGTGCCCCCATAACAGTGACATCCACAGTGCCCCCATAACAGTGACACCCACAGTGCCCCCATAACAGTGACACCCACAGTGCCCCATAACAGTGACATCCACAGTGCCCCCATAACAGTGACATCCAAAGTGCCTCCATAACAGTGACATCCACAGTGCCCCATAACAGTGACATCCACAATGCCCCCATAACAGTAACATCCACAGTGCCCCATAACAGTGACATCCACAGTGCCTCCATAACAGTGACATCCACAGTGCCTCCATAACAGTGACATCCACAGTTCCCCATAACAGTGACATCCACAGTGCCTCCATAACAGTGACAGCCACAGTGCCCCCATAACAGTGACAACCACAGTTCCCCATAACAGTGACATCCACAGTGTCCCCATAACAGTGACATCCACAGTGCCCCATAAAAGTGACACCCACAGTGCCCCATAACAGTGACATCCACAGTGCCCCATAACAGTGACATCCACAGTGCCCCATAACAGTGACATCCACAGTGCCCCATAACAGTGACATCCACAGTGCCTCCATAACAGTAACATCTACAGTGCTCCCATAACAGTGACATCCACAGTATCCCATAACAGTGACATCCATAGTGCTCCATAACAGTGACATCCACAGTGCCCCATAACAGTGACATCCACAGTGCCCCAAAACAGTGACATCCACAGTGCCCCACAACAGTGACATCCACAGTGCTCCATAACAGTGACATCCACAGTGCCCCCATAACAGTGACATCCACAGTGCTCCATACAGGACATTATACTGTATGGGACCGCTGCTACAGGACACTATACTGTATGGGGCCACTACTACAGGACATTATATTGTATGGGGCCACTACTACAGGGCACTATACTGTATGGGGCCACTACTACAGGACACTATACTGTATGGGGCCACTACTACAGGACGCTATACTGTATGGGGTCACTACTACAGGACACTATACTGTATGGGGTCACCACTACAGGACACTATACTGTATGGGGCCACTACTACAGGACACTATACTGTATGGGGCCACTACTACAGGACGCTATACTGTATGGGGCCACTACTACAGGACACTATACGATATGGGGCCACTACTACAGGACGCTATACTGTACGGGGCCACTACTACAGGACACTATACTGTATGGGGCCACTACTACAGTACATTATAGTGTATTGGGCCACTACTACAGAACATTATACTGTATGGGGCCACTACTACAGGACACTATACTGTATGGGGCCACTACTACAGGACATTATACTGTATTGGGCCACTACTACAGGACACTATACTGTATGGGACCACTACTACAGGACACTATACTGTATGGGGCCACTACTACAGGACACTATACTGTATGGGGCCACTACTACAGTACATTATAGTGTATTGGGCCACTACTACAGGACACTATACTGTATGGGGCCACTACTACAGGACACTATACTGTATGGGGCCACTACTACAGGACACTATACTGTATGGGGGCCACCACTACAGGACACTATACTCTATGGGGCCACTACTACAGGACACTATACTGTATGGGGCCACTACTACAGGACACTATACTGTATGGGGCCACTACTACAGGACACTATACTGTATGGGGGCCACCACTACAGGACACTATACTCTATGGGGCCACCACTACAGGACACTATACTGTACGGGGCCACCACTACAGGACAATATACTGTATGAGGCCACTACTGCAGGACACTATACTGTATGGGGCCACTACTACAGGACACTATACCTTATGAGAGCCACCACTACAGGACACTATACTGTACGGGGCCAACACTACAGGACACTATACTGTATGGGGCCACAACTACAGGACACTATGCTGTATGGGGCCACTACTACAGGACACTATACCTTATGAGAGCCACCACTACAGGACACTATACTGTACGGGGCCAACACTACAGGACACTATACTGTATGGGGCCACTACTACAGTACATTATAGTGTATTGGGCCACTACTACAGAACATTATACTGTATGGGGCCACTACTACAGGACACTATACTGTATGGGGCCACTACTACAGGACATTATACTGTATTGGGCCACTACTACAGGACACTATACTGTATGGGACCACTACTACAGGACACTATACTGTATGGGGCCACTACTACAGGACACTATACTGTATGGGGCCACTACTACAGGACACTATACTGTATGAGGCCACTACTACAGGACACTATACTGTATGGGGCCACTACTACAGGACACTATACTGTATGGGGCCACTACTACAGTACATTATAGTGTATTGGGCCACTACTACAGGACACTATACTGTATGGGGCCACTACTACAGGACACTATACTGTATGGGGCCACTACTACAGGACACTATACTGTATGGGGGCCACCACTACAGGACACTATACTCTATGGGGCCACTACTACAGGACACTATACTGTATGGGGCCACTACTACAGGACACTATACTGTATGGGGCCACTACTACAGGACACTATACTGTATGGGGGCCACCACTACAGGACACTATACTCTATGGGGCCACCACTACAGGACACTATACTGTACGGGGCCACCACTACAGGACAATATACTGTATGAGGCCACTACTGCAGGACACTATACTGTATGGGGCCACTACTACAGGACACTATACCTTATGAGAGCCACCACTACAGGACACTATACTGTACGGGGCCAACACTACAGGACACTATACTGTATGGGGCCACAACTACAGGACACTATGCTGTATGGGGCCACTACTACAGGACACTATACCTTATGAGAGCCACCACTACAGGACACTATACTGTACGGGGCCAACACTACAGGACACTATACTGTATGGGGCCACAACTACAGGACACTATGCTGTATGAGGCCACTATTACAGGACACTATACTGTATGGGGCCACTACTACAGGACACTATACTGTATGGGGCCACCACTACAGGACACTATACTGTATGGGACCACTACTACAGGACACTATACTGTATGGGGCCACTACTACAGGACACTATACTGTATGGGGGCCACCACTAGAGGACACTATACTGTACGGGGCCACCACTACAGGACACTATATTGTATGGGGCCACTACTACAGGACACTATACTGTATGGGGCCACTATTACAGGACACTATACTGTATGGGGCCACTACTACAGGACATTATACTGTATGGGGCCACTACTACAGGACACTATACTTTATGAGAGCCACTACTACAGTACACTATACTGTATGGAGCCACTACTACAGGACACTATACTGTATGGGGCCACTATTACAGGACACTATACTGTATGGGGCCACTACTACAAGATATTGTACTGTATGGGGCCACTACTACAGGACATTATACTGTATGGGGCCATCACTACAGGACACTAGACTGTATGGGGCCACCACTACAGGACACTATACTGTATGGGACCAGTACTACAGGACACTATACTGTATGGGGCCACTACTACAGGACACTATACTGTATGGGGGCCACCACTACAGGACACTATACTGTATGGGGCCACTACTACAGGACACTATACTGTATGGGGCCACTACTACAGGACACTATACTGTATGGGGCCACTATTACAGGACACTATACTGTATGGGGCCACTACTACAGGACATTATACTGTATGGGGCCACCACTACTGGACACTATACTGTACGGGGCCACTACTACAGGACACTATATTGTACGGGGCCACTACTACAGGACACTATACTGTATGGGGCCACTACTACAGGACACTATACTGTACAGGGCTACTACTACAGGACTATACTGTATGGGGCCACTACTACAGGACACTATATTGTACGGGGCCACTACTACAGGACACTATACTGTACGGGGCCACTACTACAGGACACTATATTGTACGGGGCCACTACTACAGGACACTATACTGTATAGGGCCACTACTACAGGACACTATACTGTACGGGGCCACTACTACAGGACACTATACTGTATGTGGTCACTACTACAGGACACTATACTGTATGAGACCACTACTACAGGACACTATACTGTATGGGGCCACTACTACAGGACACTATACTGTATGGGGCCACAACTACAGGACACTATACTGTATGGGGCACTACTACAGGACACTATACAGTATGGGGCCACTACTACAGGACAGTATACTGTATGAGGCCACTACTACAGGACACTATACTGTATGGGGCCACTACTACAGGACACTATACTGTATGGGGCACTACTACAGGATACTATACTGTATGGGGCCACTACTACAGGACACTATACTGTATGGGGCTACTACTACAGGACACTATACTGTACTGTATGGGACCACTACTACAGGACACTATACTGTATGGGGCCACTACTACAGGACACTATACTGTACAGGGCTACTACTACAGGACACTATACTGTATGGGACCACCACTACAGGACACTATACTGTATGGGGCCACTACTACAGGACGCTCTACAGTATGGTACCACTACTACAGGACGCTATACTGTATGGGACCACTACTACAGGACACTATACTGTATGGGACCACCACTACAGGACACTATACTGTATGGGACCACTACTACAGGACACTATACTGTACAGGGCCACTACTACAGGACACTATACTGTATGGGGCCACTATTACAGGACACTATACTGTATGGGGCCACTACTACAGGACATTATACTGTATGGGGCCACCACTACAGGACGCTATACTGTACGGGGCCACTATTACAGGATGCTATACTGTATGGGACCACTACTACAGGACACTATACTGTATGGGGCCACTACTACAGGACGCTATACTGTATGGGGCCACTACTACAGGACGCTTTACTGTATGGGACCACCACTACAGGACACTATACTGTATGGGGCCAATACTACAGGACACTATACTGTATGAGGCCACTACTACAGGACACTATACTGTATGGGGCCACTACTACAGGACACTATACTGTATGGGGCTACTACTACAGGACACTATACTGTATGGGGCACTACTACAGGACACTATACAGTATGGGGCCACTACTACAGGACACTATACTGTATGAGGCCACTACAACAGGACACTATACTGTATGGGGCCACTACTACAGGACACTATACTGTATGGGGCCACTACTACAGGACACTATACTGTATGGGGCACTACTACAGGACACTATACTGTACGGGGCCACTACTACAGGACACTATACTGTATGGGGCCACTACTGCAGGACACTATACTGTACTGTATGGGGCCACCACTACAGGACACTATACTGTATGGGACCACTACTACAGGACACTATACTGTATGGGGCCACTACTACAGGACACTATACTGTATGGGACCACTACTACAGGACACTATACTGTATGGGACCACTACTACAGGACACTATACTGTATGGGGTCACTACTACAGGACACTATACTGTACAGGGCCACTACTACAGGACACTATACTGTATGGGACCACTACTACAGGACGCTATACTGTATGGGGCCACTACTACAGGACGCTATACTGTATGGGACCACTACTACAGGACACTATACTGTATGGGACCACTACTACAGGACACTATACTGTATGGCACCACTACTACAGGACACTATACTGTATGGGACCACTACTACAGGACACTATACTGTATGGGACCACTACTACAGGACGCTATACTGTATGGGGCCACTACTACAGGACGCTATACTGTATGGGGCCACTACTACAGGACGCTTTACTGTATGGGACCACCACTACAGGACACTATACTGTATGGGGCCACTACTACAGGACACTATACTGTATGAGGCCACTACTACAGGACACTATACTGTATGGGGCCACTACTACAGGACACTATACTGTATGGGGCTACTACTACAGGACACTATACTGTATGGGGCACTACTACAGGACACTATACAGTATGGGGCCACTACTACAGGACACTATACTGTATGAGGCCACTACAACAGGACACTATACTGTATGGGGCCACTACTACAGGACACTATACTGTATGGGGCCACTACTACAGGACACTATACTGTATGGGGCACTACTACAGGACACTATACTGTACGGGGCCACTACTACAGGACACTATACTGTATGGGGCCACTACTGCAGGACACTATACTGTACTGTATGGGGCCACCACTACAGGACACTATACTGTATGGGACCACTACTACAGGACACTATACTGTATGGGGTCACTACTACAGGACACTATACTGTATGGGACCACTACTACAGGACACTATACTGTATGGGACCACTACTACAGGACACTATACTGTATGGGGTCACTACTACAGGACACTATACTGTACAGGGCCACTACTACAGGACACTATACTGTATGGGACCACTACTACAGGACGCTATACTGTATGGGGCCACTACTACAGGACGCTATACTGTATGGGACCACTACTACAGGACACTATACTGTATGGGACCACTACTACAGGACACTATACTGTATGGCACCACTACTACAGGACACTATACTGTATGGGACCACTACTACAGGACACTATACTGTATGGGACCACTACTACAGGACGCTATACTGTATGGGGCCACCACTACAGGACACTATACTGTATGGGACCACCACTACAGGACACTATACTGTATGGTACCACTACTACAGGACACTATACTGTACAGGGCCACTACTACAGGACACTATACTGTATGGGGCCACTACTACAGGACACTATACTGTACTGTATGGGGCCACCACTACAGGACACTATACTGTATGGGACCACTACTACAGGACACTATTGTGTACGGGGCCACTACTACAGGATACTATACTGTATGGGACCACCACTACAGGACACTATACTGTATGGGACCACTACTACAGGACACTATACTGTATGGGGTCACTACTACAGGACACTATACTGTATGGGACCACCACTACAGGACACTATACTGTATGGGACCACTGCTACAGGACACTATACTGTATGGGACCACTACTACAGGACACTATACTGTACAGGGTCACTACTACAGGACACTATACTGTATGGGGCCACTACTACAGGACACTATACTGTATGGGGCCACTACTACAGGACGCTATACTGTATGGGACCACTACTACAGGACACTATACTGTATGGGACCACCACCACTGGACACTATACTGTATGGGACCACTACTACAGGACACTATACTGTACAGGGCCACTACTACAGGACACTATACTGTATGGGGCCACTACTACAGGACATTATACTGTATGGGGCCACCACTACAGGACGCTATACTGTACGGGGCCACTACTACAGGATGCTATACTGTATGGGACCACTACTACAGGACACTATACTGTATGGGGCCACTACTACAGGACGCTATACTGTATGGGGCCACTACTACAGGACGCTATACTGTATGGGACCACCACTACAGGACACTATACTGTATGGGGCCACTACTACAGGACACTATACTGTATGAGGCCACTACTACAGGACACTATACTGTATGGGGCCACTACTACAGGACACTATACTGTACTGTATGGGGCCACCACTACAGGACACTATACTGTATGGGACCACTACTACAGGACACTATTCTGTACGGGGCCACTACTACAGGACACTATACTGTATGGGACCACCACTACAGGACACTATACTGTATGGGACCACTACTACAGGACACTATACTGTATGGGACCACCACTACAGGACACTATACTGTATGGGACCACTACTACAGGACACTATACTGTATGGGACCACTACTACAGGACACTATACTGTACAGGGCCACTACTACAGGACACTATACTGTATGGGGCCACTACTACAGGACACTATACTGTATGGGGCCACTACTACAGGACGCTATACTGTATGGGACCACTACCACAGGACGCTATGACGCTATACTGTATGGGACCACTACTACCGGACGCTATACTGTATGGGACCACTACTACAGGACACTATACTGTATGGGACCACCACCACAGGACACTATACTGTATGGGACCACTACTACAGGACACTATACTGTATGGGGCCACCACTACAGGACGCTATACTGTACGGGGCCACTACTACAGGATGCTATACTGTAATGGACCACTACTACAGGACACTATACTGTATGGGGCCACTACTACAGGACACTATACTGTATGGGGCACTACTACAGGACACTATACTGTATGGGGCCACTACTACAGGACACTATACTGTATGAGGCCACAACTACAGGACACTATACTGTATGGGGCCACTACTACAGGACACTATACTGTATGGGGCCACTACTACAGGACACTATACTGTATGGGGCACTACTACAGGACACTATACTGTAGGGGCCACTACTACAGGACACTATACTGTATGGGGCCACTACTACAGGACACTATACTGTACTGTATGGGGCCACCACTACAGGACACTATACTGTATGGGACCACTACTACAGGACACTATACTGTATGGGGCCACTACTACAGGACACTATACTGTATGGGACCACTACTACAGGACACTATACTGTATGGGACCACTACCACAGGACACTATACTGTATGGGGCCACTACTACAGGACGCTATACTGTATGGGACCACTACTACAGGACGCTATACTGTATGGGACCACAACTACAGGACACTATACTGTATGGGACCACCACCACAGGACACTATACTGTATGGGACCACTACTACAGGACACTATACTGTATGGGACCACTACTACAGGACACTATACTGTACAGGGCCACTACTACAGGACGCTATACCGTATGGGACCACTACTACAGGACACTATACTGTATGGGACCACCACTACAGGACACTATACTGTATGGGACCACTACTACAGGACACTATACTGTACAGGGCCACTACTACAGGACACTATACTGTATGGGGCCACTACTACAGGACACTATACTGTACTGTATGGGGCCACCACTACAGGACACTATACTGTATGGGACCACTACTACAGGACACTATACTGTATGGGGCCACTACTACAGGACACTATACTGTATGGGCCTACTACTACAGGACACTATACTGTATGGGGCACTACTACAGGACACTATACTGTATGGGGCCACTACTACAGGACACTATACTGTATGAGGCCACAACTACAGGACACTATACTGTATGGGGCCACTACTACAGGACACTATACTGTATGGGGCCACTACTACAGGACACTATACTGTATGGGGCACTACTACAGGACACTATACTGTAGGGGCCACTACTACAGGACACTATACTGTATGGGGCCACTACTACAGGACACTATACTGTACTGTATGGGGCCACCACTACAGGACACTATACTGTATGGGACCACTACTACAGGACACTATACTGTATGGGGCCACTACTACAGGACACTATACTGTATGGGACCACTACTACAGGACACTATACTGTATGGGACCACTACCACAGGACGCTATACTGTATGGGGCCACTACTACAGGACGCTATACTGTATGGGACCACTACTACAGGACGCTATACTGTATGGGACCACAACTACAGGACACTATACTGTATGGGACCACCACCACAGGACACTATACTGTATGGGACCACTACTACAGGACACTATACTGTATGGGACCACTACTACAGGACACTATACTGTATGGGGCCACTACTACAGGACACTATACTGTACAGGGCCACTACTACAGGACGCTATACCGTATGGGACCACTACTACAGGACACTATACTGTATGGGACCACCACTACAGGACACTATACTGTATGGGACCACTACTACAGGACACTATACTGTACAGGGCCACTACTACAGGACACTATACTGTATGGGGCCACTACTACAGGACACTATACTGTATGGGGCCACTACTACAGGACACTATACTGTATGGGGCCACTACTACAGGACGCTATACTGTATGGGGTCACTACTACAGGACACTATACTGTATGGGGCCACTACTACAGGACACTATACTGTATGGGGCCACCACTACAGGACTCTATACTGTATGGGGCCACTACTACAGGACACTATACTGTATGGGGCCACTACTACAGGATATTATACTGTATGGGGCCACTACTACAGGACACTATACTGTATGGGGCCACTACTACAGGACACTATACTGTACTGTATGGGGCCACCACTACAGGACACTATACTGTATGGGACCACTACTACAGGACACTATACTGTATGGGGCCACTACTACAGGACACTATACTGTATGGGACCACCACTACAGGACACTATACTGTATGGGACCACCACTACAGGACACTATACTGTATGGGACCACTACTATAGGACACTATACTGTATGGGGTCAATACTACAGGACACTATACTGTATAGGGCCACTACTACAGGACACTATACTGTATGGGACCACTACTACAGGACGCTATACTGTATGGGGCCACTACTACAGGACGCTGTACTGTATGGGACCACTACTACAGGATCCTATACTGTATGGGACCACTACTACAGGACACTATACTGTATGGGACCACCACTACAGGACACTATACTGTATGGGGCCACTACTACAGGACGCTATACTGTATGGGGTCACTACTACAGGACACTATACTGTATGGGACCACCACTACAGGACACTATACTGTATGGGGCCACTACTACAGGACACTATACTGTATGGGGCCACTACTACAGGATAATATATTGTATGGGGCCACTACTACAGGACACTATACTGTATGGGGCCACTACTACAGGACACTATACTGTATGGGGCCACTAGTACAGGACACTATACTGTATGGGACCACTACTACAGGACACTATACTGTATGGGGTCACTACTACAGGACACTATACTGTATGAGGCCACTACTACAGGACACTTTACTGTATGGGGCCAAAACTACAGGACGCTATACTGTATGGGACCACTACTACAGGACACTATACTGTATGGGACCACTACTACAGGACGCTATACTGTATGGGGCCACTACTACAGGACACTATACTGTATGGGGCCACCACTACAGGACACTATACTGCATGGGGCCATCACTACAGGACACTATACTGTATGGGGCCACCACTACAGGACAGTATACTGTATGGGACCACTACTACAGGACACTATACTGTATGGGACCACTACTACAGGACCCTATACTGTATGGGGCCACTACTACAGGACACTATACTGTATGGGGCCACTACTACAGGACAATATACTGTATGGGGCCACTACTACAGGACATTATACTGTATGGGGCCACTACAGGACGCTATACTGTATGGGGCCACTACTGGGGTTATTTACCATAAATCTGTAGGGGATTGTAGGGTTATAGGTTGGACTTGATGGACTGATGTCTTTATCCAACCTCATCTACTATGTAACTATATAACTCTATAGAGCTTGTAAGGAATGTGACCCTTCAACTTCAAATTTTCTCTATGTGCAGAACATTTTCCCAACTGTGACCCCTGATCTGAGCTGTACGTAGCCCTCAGTCCTCTGTGGTTCTGAGTAGGGGCCGCTCTGGTTTAGGGGGGTCCACCATGACTGCAGGGATAAAAGCTATAAAAGCCTTTTGTTTGGCCCACTGCCTGCCATTCAGGGGTTAACATCTGCTGGCTGGGTACAGAATGGGGGTTGGTGTATTTGGGGCCCTGACCCCTTCCCTGTTGGGATATAGATGGCCTCCTGGTTTTCATCCTCCGGTCTTTTCCCCCCACCCTTATGCCTGGTCTTGGGGTATTCTCCTCTCAGATAGTGAAGGTTTCTCCGACAACCTGATGCTTGGGGTGGGGGGTTCTGTGTTGTCAGGTGTTTTTTCATGAGTGTTGTGATGATTATTTTCGGGTCACTTACTAGTCCTGATGTACCCCTCCCCAAAATCTCTTATCTATGGGCACCATGTTAGTCTCATAGGAATGGATGGGACACTGTGTCTATTGTAGAGCCTTAGTGCTGGTCACATGACACAACTGAGGACCAGGAGGGGGCAAATTCTACTTTACAGGACTGTTGTATCTCCATGGACATCGCCACCTTTGGGCTGTGTGTGGTTTTGCAGCTTGACCTCATTCTCTTGACTAAGGTGTCACTGTTTCTGGAGTCTTGTGATGAGTGATACGTATGATGACATCTGCTGTAGTACACAATCAAACATGTCGCTGTCCGGGGGGTGAATACTTTCTCAAGGCACCGCAGGCAACACCGGAACAGTGTCACCTCTTCATGAACTGGTTCATCAGGATTCCTTTATATACAGTATATCTTGGTTCACACAGTATATGGCTTATACACCCCAATAGGATTCACGGCTGAACACCAAGGCAATAAGGAGGCTACAGTAGGTCATGCAATGTCTCTTAAGATCTAATCCAACGCTATCTCTGCTTGCTTTCATTGAATGGATGTTTTCTCGTTTCTAACCAATGGCTTATTTAATCTGCCCTAAACTGCTGAGTCTTCGTTACAATGTATCAGACCCTTTAATAGGCTCTGCCCCTCTGATAACAGCACAGTTGGAATTTTCTCTCTAGCCTTCACCGTTCTCAAGCAACTGGTACAGTTAGCTTTGGTGCCTGATATGATAACTAGACTCCCTAATACCAAGTGGGTGGTATCAGGAAGTGGGTGGAGTCAGGCAGTGGGTGGAGTCAGGCTGGGGCAGGCAAGGGGTGTGACTTAGAGTTCTTACACTGTCTTCCTCTGATTGGAGCTCTGAGTCACACCCCTTTCCTGCACCTGCCTGACACCACCCACTTGGCATTAGGGAGTCTAGTTATCATATCAGGCACCAAAACTAAAAGCACTGATTGCTCAGGAATGGTGAGGGCTAGAGAAAAAATTCCACCTGTACCAGAATCAGTGCAGGGGCAGCTATTAAAGGATGCACAGGGTGTGAGCTGGTGCAGGTAGTGAAAGGTTCTCTTTAAAGGCCAGGTCCAAAGTTCTTAGTAAGTCCTTCAACCTGGGGGTAGTCAGGTGCATGATAATGACTTCAGAGAACCCCCAAAATTTCAGATTTTTGTACAATTTGTGACAATCCTGGCTCCTCGGGAACCAGGTCACTCATCTTTATTAGAGTCGAGTATGGAGTCTTGGGGATCCTTTTAAGATCATAATGTATATATCATTCTGAAGCATAAACAGTGCATTAGGACATGTTCACACTGACACTAGCCAGGTCTCTGCAGATTAGGGGGATTATATTACATTTCAGGAACAAGATGGCCACCAGTCAGAGAGACCTGATCAAACCCATATGGACTCCCTGAACAAAATAACAAACGCAGATGTGAACCAGGCCTAAGCTGAACACACGAGCACAACACATTTGCTACAATGTATCAGCGCAGGTTACATGTATCAGCCTGGAGTCCTGAGGATTGTCCGGCTGTCCTGTCTTCTGTCCTGATAGTTTGTTACAATGTATCAATGCAGGTAACTTGTATCAGAGGATTGTCCGGACTGGATACAACTGTAACAAACCCTCAGCTGTCCTGTTAGTTTGTTACAATGTATCAATGCAGGTAACTTGTATCAGAGGATTGTCTGGACTGGATACAACTGTAACACACCTTCAGCTGTCCTGTCTTCTGTCCTGATAGTTTGTTACAATGTATCAATGCAGGTAACTTGTATCAGAGGATTGTCCGGACTGGATACAACTGTAACAAACCCTCAGCTGTGACAAGTGTTAGGTGACAGCAGGATCAGCAGATTGATCACATGACGTGGATGGGAAAGTCCAAAGCAAATGAAAGCGAAACTTGGAAGAAGAGAAGAAGGTCTGGAGAAGGCGAAGACGTGGGAGAGGGGCGGAGAGTGGGGAGAAGAGGGAAGAGACAGAGACAGAGAGAGAGACAGTCAGGAAGCTGGGGACATGTGAGAGACGTGCGAGGCACTCTCCAGGACACCAACATCTGAAGGGTTAATCTTAGTCGTACGAGAGACCTTGTCGTGACAAGATGTGGCGCCCGCGATTTACTACGATTTTCTTCTTCCTGATATTGGAGCTGACTCCGCAGCCAGGTACGTGCCGCACTATATACAGAAGTACAGATGTAGCAGAGCTGAGAAGGTCATATGTAATTTTATCTGCAGGTCTATGGAAAGCAAAGTATGGTGAGCTGTAATGGAAAAGTCAGCTCTGCTACATCTGACCCATTCATCTCTGCTGTATGTGACAATCTCAGCTCTGCTACATCTGACCCATTCATCTCTGCTGTATGTGACTAGCTGAGCACTGCTACATCTGACCCATTCATCTCTGCTGTATGTGACAATCTCAGCTCTGCTACATCTGACCCATTCATCTCTGCTGTATGTGACTAGCTGAGCACTGCTACATCTGACAAACTCATCTCTGCTACATCTGACCCATTCATCTCTGCTGTATGTGACAATCTCAGCTCTACTACATCTACTGTAACAATCTCAGCTCTGCTACATCTGACCAATTCATCTCTGCTGTATGTGACTATCTCAGCTCTTCTACATGTGACAGACTCATCTCTGCTGTGTTTTATGTGACAACCACTATGGCCACCATTACGGCTCCTATGGGGATTTTCCCAGAAGCCATTCGGACCAGTTGGGCAGTCACATGTACATGAGTCACGTTAAGGACAAGAACCCTTAAAGGAGCAGTAACAGTAGCTGTAGTGGCTGACACCCAGCTTTCCCAGGGGCAGATACTGTTTTCTTTGGATTTTAGGGATCAGTATGGTTCCTCAGTTTGCCTCGGTCAGGGATCCACATGGGTCATTTCCCAGCCTGTCCTCAGTAGATGTATACATACAGTAGATATATATAGATATATATACAGACATATCTGAGTATAACGTGATGGTTCATGAGTGTGACCAAATACCATGAAGCTCAGGTCTCACAAGCCCCTGCATGTCCTGACTGTGCCCGGCTGGGAGTTGTAGTCGGAGTGCTAGAGGATGGAAAGTGCTGCTGTATAGAAGATTGGGAGTTGTAGCTGGTGTGGTGTGATGTAGGATTGTATGGCACCATATAGCACTATTACCGTATGTGCAGACTTTATGGAAGTAGTATATGGCAGTGTTATGTAGACTCTGTATGGCAGTGTTATATAGGTACTGATGGCTGTGTTATATAGGTACTGTATGGCAGTATTTTGTAGACCCTGTATGGAAATGTTATATATGCACTGTATGGCAGTGCTTTGTAGACCCGGTATGGCAGTGTTATATAGGTACTGTATGGCAGAGTTATACAGGCACAGTATAGCAGTGTAATATAGGTGCAGTATGGCAGTGTTATGTCTGTTATACTGGCCATTATTACTGCCCCTTATACTGTCCGTTATATTCTCCCTTATACTGTCCATTATACTCTCCTTTATACTGTCCCTTATACCCTCCCTTATACTATCCTTTATACTGTCCCTTATACTATCCGTTATATTGTCCCTTATACTGTCTGTTATACTCTCCCTTATACTATCCTTTATACTCTCCCTTATACTGTCCCTTATATTGTACCTTATACTGTCCCTTATACTTTCCCTTATACTCTCCCTTATACTGTCCCTTATACTGCCCCTTATACTGTCCCTTATACTGTCCCTTATACTCTCCCTTATACTGTCCCTTATACTTTCCCTTATACTCTCCCTTATACTGTCCCTTATACTCTCCCTTATACTCTCCCTTATACTTTCCCTTATACTCTCCCTTATACTGTCCCTTATACTCTCCCTTATACTCTCCCTTATACTCTCCCTTATACTTTCCCTTATACTCTCCCTTATACTTTCCCTTATACTGTCCCTTATACTGTCCCTTATACTCTCCCTTATACTCTCCCTTATACTGTCCCTTATACTGTCCCTTATACTCTTCCTTATACTCTCCCCTATACTGTCCCTTATACTGTCCGTTATACTCTCCGTTATACTCTCCCTTATACTCTCCCTTATACTGTCCGTTATACTCTCCCTTATACTTTCCCTTATACTCTCCCTTATACTGTCCCTTATACTGTCCCTTATACTCTCCCTTATACTGTCCCTTATACTCTCCCTTATACTGTCCCTTATACTGTCCCTTATACTGTCCGTTATACTCTCCCTTATACTGTCCCTTATACTCTCCCTTATACTCTCCCTTATACTGTCCCTTATACTGTCCCTTATACTCTTCCTTATACTCTCCCCTATACTGTCCCTTATACTGTCCGTTATACTCTCCGTTATACTCTCCCTTATACTCTCCCTTATACTGTCCGTTATACTATCCCTTATACTGTCCCTTATACTCTCCCTTATACTGTCCCTTATACTGTCCCTTATACTATCCCTTATACTGTCCGTTATACTCTCCCTTATACTGTCCGTTATACTCTCCCTTATACTGTCCCTTATACTATCCGTTATACTCTCCCTTATACTGTCCCTTATACTCTCCCTTATACTGTCCCTTATACTCTCCCTTATACTCTCCCTTATACTGTCCCTTATACTCTCCCTTATACTCTCCCTTATACTGTCCCTTATACTGTCCCTTATACTATCCCTTATACTCTCCCTTATACTCTCCCTTATACTGTCCCTTATACTCTCCCTTATACTGTCCCTTATACTATCCCTTATACTGTCCGTTATACTCTCCCTTATACTCTCCCTTATACTCTCCCTTATACTCTCCCTTATACTGTCCCTTATACTCTCCCTTATACTGTCCCTTATACTGTCCCTTATACTTTCCCTTATACTCTCCCTTATACTCTCCCTTATACTCTCCCTTATACTGTCCCTTATACTCTCCCTTATACTGTCCCTTATACTCTCCCTTATACTGTCCCTTATACTATCCCTTATACTGTACGTTATACTCTCCCTTATACTCTCCCTTATACTCTCCCTTATACTGTCCCTTATACTCTCCCTTATACTGTCCCTTATACTCTCCCTTATACTCTCCCTTATACTGTCCCTTATACTCTCCCTTATACTGTCCCTTATACTGTCCCTTATACTTTCCCTTATACTCTCCCTTATACTGTCCCTTATACTCTCCCTTATACTGTCCCTTATACTATCCCTTATACTGTCCCTTATACTCTCCCTTATACTCTCCCTTATACTGTCCCTTATACTCTCCCTTATACTGTCCCTTATACTGTCCCTTATACTATCCCTTATACTGTCCGTTATACTCTCCCTTATACTCTCCCTTATACTCTCCCTTATACTGTCCCTTATACTTTCCCTTATACTCTCCCTTATACTGTCCCTTATACTCTCCCTTATACTGTCCCTTATACTCTCCCTTATACTGTCCCTTATACTCTCCCTTATACTCTCCCTTATACTGTCCCTTATACTGTCCCTTATACTCTTCCTTATACTCTCTCCTATACTGTCCCTTATACTCTCCCTTATACTCTCCCTTATACTGTCCCTTATACTTTCCCTTATACTCTCCCTTATACTGTCCCTTATACTCTCCCTTATACTGTCCCTTATACTCTCCCTTATACTGTCCCTTATACTGTCCCTTATACTCTCCCTTATACTATCCCTTACACTCTCCCTTATACTCTCCCTTATACTCTCCCTTATACTGTCCCTTATACTATCCCTTATACTGTCCGTTATACTCTCCCTTATACTCTCCCTTATACTGTCCCTTATACTCTCCCTTATACTGTCCCTTATACTCTCCCTTATACTCTCCCTTATACTGTCCCTTATACTCTCCCTTATACTGTCCCTTATACTGTCCCTTATACTTTCCCTTATACTCTCCCTTATACTGTCCCTTATACTCTCCCTTATACTGTCCCTTATACTGTCCCTTATACTATCCCTTACACTCTCCCTTATACTGTCCCTTATACTCTCCCTTATACTGTCCCTTATACTATCCCTTATACTGTCCGTTATACTCTCCCTTATACTGTCCCTTATACTCTCCCCTATACTGTCCCTTATACTGTCCGTTATACTGTCCCTTATACTCTTCCTTATACTCTCCCCTATACTATCCCTTATACTGTCCGTTATACTCTCCGTTATACTGTCCCTTATACTGTCCCTTATACTCTTCCTTATACTCTCCCCTATACTGTCCCTTATACTGTCCGTTATACTCTCCCTTATACTCTCCCTTATACTGTCCGTTATAATCTCCCTTATACTGTCCCTTATACTATCCCTTATACTGTCCCTTATACTCTCCCTTATACTGTCCCTTATACTGTCCCTTATACTGTCCCTTATACTATCCCTTATACTGTCCGTTATACTCTCCCTTATTCTGTCCGTTATACTGTCCCTTATACTGTCCCTTATACTCTCCCTTATACTGTCCCTTATACTATCCCTTATACTGTCCGTTATACTCTCCCTTATACTCTCCCTTATACTGTCCCTTATACTCTCCCTTATACTGTCCCTTATACTGTCCCTTATACTATCCCTTATACTGTCCGTTATACTCTCCCTTATACTGTCCCTTATACTCTCCCTTATACTGTCCCTTATACTGTCCCTTATACTCTTCCTTATACTCTCCCCTATACTGTCCCTTATACTGTCCGTTATACTCTCCGTTATACTCTCCCTTATACTCTCCCTTATACTGTCCGTTATACTATCCCTTATACTGTCCCTTATACTCTCCCTTATACTATCCCTTATACTGTCCGTTATACTCTCCCTTATACTGTCCCTTATACTCTCCCTTATACTGTCCCTTATACTATCCCTTATACTGTCCCTTATACTCTCCCTTATACTCTCCCTTATACTGTCCCTTATACTCTCCCTTATACTGTCCCTTATACTCTCCCTTATACTGTCCCTTATACTGTCCCTTATACTATCCCTTATACTCTCCCTTATACTGTCCCTTATACTGTCCCTTATACTCTTCCTTATACTCTCCCCTATACTGTCCCTTATACTGTCCGTTATACTCTCCGTTATACTCTCCCTTATACTGTCCGTTATACTCTCCCTTATACTGTCCCTTATACTATCCCTTATACTGTCCCTTATACTGTCCCTTATACTGTCCCTTATACTGTCCCTTATACTATCCCTTATACTGTCCGTTATACTGTCCCTTATACTGTCCCTTATACTCTCCCTTATACTGTCCCTTATACTATCCCTTATACTGTCCATTATACTCTCCCTTATACTCTCCCTTATACTGTCCCTTATACTCTCCCTTATACTGTCCCTTATACTGTCCCTTATACTATCCCTTATACTGTCCGTTATACTCTCCCTTATACTGTCCCTTATACTCTCCCTTATACTGTCCCTTATACTATCCCTTATACTCTCCCTTATACTGTCCCTTATACTGTCCCTTATACTGTCCCTTATACTCTCCCTTATACTGTCCCTTATACTCTCCCTTATACTGTCCCTTATACTCTCCCTTATACTGTCCCTTATACTGTCCCTTATACTGTCCCTTATACTATCCCTTATACTCTCCCTTATACTGTCCCTTATACTGTCCCTTATACTCTTCCTTATACTCTCCCCTATACTGTCCCTTATACTGTCAGTTATACTCTCCGTTATACTCTCCCTTATACTCTCCCTTATACTGTCCGTTATACTCTCCCTTATACTGTCCCTTATACTATCCCTTATACTGTCCCTTATACTGTCCCTTATACTGTCCCTTATACTATCCCTTATACTGTCCGTTATACTGTCCCTTATACTGTCCCTTATACTCTCCCTTATACTGTCCCTTATACTATCCCTTATACTGTCCGTTATACTCTCCCTTATACTCTCCCTTATACTGTCCCTTATACTCTCCCTTATACTGTCCCTTATACTCTTCCTTATACTCTCCCTTATACTATCCCTTATACTGTCCGTTATACTGTCCCTTATACTCTCCCTTATACTCTCCCTTATACTTTCCCTTATACTGTCCCTTATACTATCCCTTATACTGTCCGTTATACTCTCCCTTATACTCTCCCTTATACTGTCCCTTATACTATCCCTTATACTGTCCGTTATACTCTCCCTTATACTCTCCCTTATACTGTCCCTTATACTCTCCCTTATACTGTCCCTTATACTGTCCCTTATACTATCCCTTATACTGTCCGTTATACTCTCCCTTATACTGTCCCTTATACTCTCCCTTATACTGTCCCTTATACTGTCCCTTATACTCTTCCTTATACTGTCCCTTATACTGTCCGTTATACTCTCCGTTATACTCTCCCTTATACTCTCCCTTATACTGTCCGTTATACTATCCCTTATACTGTCCCTTATACTCTCCCTTATACTATCCCTTATACTGTCCGTTATACTCTCCCTTATACTGTCCCTTATACTCTCCCTTATACTGTCCCTTATACTATCCCTTATACTGTCCCTTATACTCTCCCTTATACTCTCCCTTATACTGTCCCTTATACTCTCCCTTATACTGTCCCTTATACTGTCCCTTATACTATCCCTTATACTCTCCCTTATACTGTCCCTTATACTGTCCCTTATACTCTTCCTTATACTCTCCCCTATACTGTCCCTTATACTGTCCGTTATACTCTCCGTTATACTCTCCCTTATACTCTCCCTTATACTGTCCGTTATACTCTCCCTTATACTGTCCCTTATACTATCCCTTATACTGTCCCTTATACTCTCCCTTATACTGTCCCTTATACTGTCCCTTATACTGTCCCTTATACTATCCCTTATACTGTCCGTTATACTGTCCCTTATACTGTCCCTTATACTCTCCCTTATACTGTCCCTTATACTATCCCTTATACTGTCCATTATACTCTCCCTTATACTCTCCCTTATACTGTCCCTTATACTCTCCCTTATACTGTCCCTTATACTGTCCCTTATACTATCCCTTATACTGTCCGTTATACTCTCCCTTATACTGTCCCTTATACTCTCCCTTATACTGTCCCTTATACTATCCCTTATACTCTCCCTTATACTGTCCCTTATACTGTCCCTTATACTGTCCCTTATACTCTCCCTTATACTCTCCCTTATACTGTCCCTTATACTCTCCCTTATACTGTCCCTTATACTGTCCCTTATACTATCCCTTATACTCTCCCTTATACTGTCCCTTATACTGTCCCTTATACTCTTCCTTATACTCTCCCCTATACTGTCCCTTATACTGTCAGTTATACTCTCCGTTATACTCTCCCTTATACTCTCCCTTATACTGTCCGTTATACTCTCCCTTATACTGTCCCTTATACTATCCCTTATACTGTCCCTTATACTCTCCCTTATACTGTCCCTTATACTGTCCCTTATACTATCCCTTATACTGTCCGTTATACTGTCCCTTATACTGTCCCTTATACTCTCCCTTATACTGTCCCTTATACTATCCCTTATACTGTCCGTTATACTCTCCCTTATACTCTCCCTTATACTGTCCCTTATACTCTCCCTTATACTGTCCCTTATACTCTTCCTTATACTCTCCCTTATACTATCCCTTATACTGTCCGTTATACTGTCCCTTATACTCTCCCTTATACTCTCCCTTATACTTTCCCTTATACTGTCCCTTATACTATCCCTTATACTGTCCGTTATACTCTCCCTTATACTCTCCCTTATACTGTCCCTTATACTATCCCTTATACTGTCCGTTATACTCTCCCTTATACTCTCCCTTATACTGTCCCTTATACTCTCCCTTATACTGTCCCTTATACTGTCCCTTATACTATCCCTTATACTGTCCGTTATACTCTCCCTTATACTGTCCCTTATACTCTCCCTTATACTGTCCCTTATACTGTCCCTTATACTCTTCCTTATACTGTCCCTTATACTGTCCGTTATACTCTCCGTTATACTCTCCCTTATACTCTCCCTTATACTGTCCGTTATACTATCCCTTATACTGTCCCTTATACTCTCCCTTATACTATCCCTTATACTGTCCGTTATACTCTCCCTTATACTGTCCCTTATACTCTCCCTTATACTGTCCCTTATACTATCCCTTATACTGTCCCTTATACTCTCCCTTATACTCTCCCTTATACTGTCCCTTATACTCTCCCTTATACTGTCCCTTATACTCTCCCTTATACTGTCCCTTATACTGTCCCTTATACTATCCCTTATACTCTCCCTTATACTGTCCCTTATACTGTCCCTTATACTCTTCCTTATACTCTCCCCTATACTGTCCCTTATACTGTCCGTTATACTCTCCGTTATACTCTCCCTTATACTCTCCCTTATACTGTCCGTTATACTCTCCCTTATACTGTCCCTTATACTATCCCTTATACTGTCCCTTATACTCTCCCTTATACTGTCCCTTATACTGTCCCTTATACTGTCCCTTATACTATCCCTTATACTGTCCGTTATACTGTCCCTTATACTGTCCCTTATACTCTCCCTTATACTGTCCCTTATACTATCCCTTATACTGTCCATTATACTCTCCCTTATACTCTCCCTTATACTGTCCCTTATACTCTCCCTTATACTGTCCCTTATACTGTCCCTTATACTATCCCTTATACTGTCCGTTATACTCTCCCTTATACTGTCCCTTATACTCTCCCTTATACTGTCCCTTATACTGTCCCTTATACTATCCCTTATACTCTCCCTTATACTGTCCCTTATACTGTCCCTTATACTGTCCCTTATACTCTCCCTTATACTGTCCCTTATACTGTCCCTTATACTCTCCCTTATACTCTCCCTTATACTGTCCCTTATACTCTCCCTTATACTGTCCCTTATACTGTCCCTTATACTATCCCTTATACTCTCCCTTATACTGTCCCTTATACTGTCCCTTATACTCTTCCTTATACTCTCCCCTATACTGTCCCTTATACTGTCAGTTATACTCTCCGTTATACTCTCCCTTATACTCTCCCTTATACTGTCCGTTATACTCTCCCTTATACTGTCCCTTATACTATCCCTTATACTGTCCCTTATACTCTCCCTTATACTGTCCCTTATACTGTCCCTTATACTATCCCTTATACTGTCCGTTATACTGTCCCTTATACTATCCCTTATACTGTCCGTTATACTGTCCCTTATACTGTCCCTTATACTCTCCCTTATACTGTCCCTTATACTATCCCTTATACTGTCCGTTATACTCTCCCTTATACTCTCCCTTATACTGTCCCTTATACTCTCCCTTATACTGTCCCTTATACTCTTCCTTATACTCTCCCTTATACTATCCCTTATACTGTCCGTTATACTGTCCCTTATACTCTCCCTTATACTCTCCCTTATACTTTCCCTTATACTGTCCCTTATACTATCCCTTATACTGTCCGTTATACTCTCCCTTATACTGTCCCTTATACTCTCCCTTATACTGTCCCTTATACTCTCCCTTATACTCTTCCTTATACTCTCCCTTATACTGTCCCTTATACTCTCCCTTATACTGTCCGTTATACTCTCCCTTATACTGTCCCTTATACTCTCCCTTATACTGTCCGTTATACTCTCCCTTATACTGTCCCTTATACTCTCCCTTATACTGTCCCTTATACTCTCCCTTATACTGTCCCTTATACTCTCCCTTATACTGTCCGTTATACTCTCCCTTATACTGTCCCTTATACTCTCCCTTATACTGTCCGTTATACTCTCCCTTATACTGTCCCTTATACTCTCCCTTATACTGTCCCTTATACTCTCCCTTATACTCTCCCTTATACTCTCCCTTATACTGTCCGTTATACTCTCCCTTATACTATCCCTTATACTGTCCGTTATACTCTCCCTTATACTGTCCCTTATACTGTAGGTTGTTTTTCTGCGCATGCTCAGAAAGCAGAAACAAAAAAAAGCAAAAAAAACTAGCAGATTAAATGGATCAGGTAAAAAAATGAAGCCATTGACATCAGATATAGTGTCCATTAATGTCCATATGATATAGGGGTCTGCGCACTATCACAATGGACATCCAGCATAGTGTGAACCCACCCTTATGTGAGCACTGTAAGGTGGTATTCTTAAGGCACTGAGCAGTTGCACTATGTGTATACTTTATGGCAGTATTATGTTGGCATTTTATAGCACATTGTATAATATATGTGAGTAGTGTATGGTTGTAATATGTGTACATTTATGTATGGGCACTGTATACATTTATTATTTGGGCACTGCATGCTAGTGTTATGTGGGCACTCTTAGGTAGAATTATTTGGGCACTGTTTGGTAATGTTATACGGGCACTGCATGCTAGTGTCATGTGAGCATGGTAGTATTATATAGGCATTATCTGATAGTATTATATGGACACTATAAGCTAGTATTATGTGGACACTCTCTGATAGTCTTATATGGGTACTGTCTGGTAGTATTATGTGGGCACTGTATGCTAGTATTATGTATGCATTATCTGGTAGTATTATATGGGCATTATCTGGTAGAATTATGTATGTATTATATGGTAGTATTATATGGATGCTATATGCTAGTATTATGCGGACACTCTCTGATAGTCTTATATGGGTACTGTATGCTAGTATTATGTATGCATTATCTGGTAGTATTATATGGGCATTATCTGGTAGTATTATATGGGCATTATCTGGTAGTATTATATGGGCATTATCTGGTAGTATTATATGGGCATTATCTGGTAGTATTATATGGGCATTATCTGGTAGTACTATGCATACACTGGCTGGTAGTATTATGTGGGCACTGTATGCTAGTATTATGTATGCATTATCTGGTAGTATTATATGGGCATTATCTGGTAGCATTATCTAAGCACTGTCTGGTAGTATTATGTGGACACTATATGGTAGTATTATATTGGCATTATCTGGTAGTATTATGTACACACTGGCTGGTAGTATTATGTTAGCACTATATGCTAGTATTATGTAGGCGTTATCTGTGAAGGACCCCAAGACCCCAACCATATCTAAGCAGTCCTGTAAGAACAGGTTTTGTCCCCGTTGTTGCTGTAGTCGGAGGGTGTGATGTACAAGCCCGCGCCTGCACCTTATGGGGTTGAGGAGAGTTGTACGACCTACTCACCAGGAAAACAACATGTCCAGAGGTGGCGCAGACTTATTGTTGGCACCCAGCGGGACGCTGACAACTGAACAGTATAAATGTTATTTTCTACCATCGGTGCACACCCAACCGCCAACACACACTCACAGAGGAGCAGCATGCCCAGCTCCTGAAATACTCTGTGCTGCTGGCAACCCAGCTCCACCATAATCTACTCATCTCTACATGACACTTCTCCTGACACTTACATCTCCGACCTCACTTACATTATAATATAGGTGGACTAATCTCACCACAGGACCAGCACAGTCCTCTCCTGAAATACTCTGTGCTGCTACAGAACCTGCTACTTTACACACAGTCATGTCTTTACCTTCCATATACTGACATGAGTCCCATCAGCGCTCACTGCCTCGCACAATATCAGTCTTATAAGACATTGTAACTGAGGTCACATTATTGAGAAGATGTTGATAAATAGTGGAGCGCCCCTTTAAATAAATCGAGTCTGGCTGGCAGTGCTGGCACCAGGAACCTCTCTGCTGTGCTCTCTCCTGGTAACTGATGATGCAGAGCAGCGAGCTCCTGTGATTGGCTGTGCTGTGAGCTGTATACACATCATATCATGTATCATATCATGTATCAGGGACAGGCGGCACTGCTAATATATAGGACATATCAAAGATGGAAGCCAAAAAACAGCTCAGGAAGACACCTACACCTTTATGTGATAAGCCGCACCTCTACCCCCTCCTATATCCCACTGACCCAGTATAATACACAGTATAACGCTCCATATAGCATCATTCCCCATTGTACCCCCACATAATATAATATGCAGCCTGTATAATTTCCCCCTTGTGGCCTCCACGCGGTATAATGTAGTGATGTCACACATGATGGGATTAGATACAGCTCAGTATACAGTATCACACAGGATAGGATTAGATACACAGCTCAGTATACTGTATCACACAGGATAGGATTAGATACAGCTCAGTATACAGTATCATACAGGATAGGATTAGATACACAGCTCAGTATACAGTATCACACAGGATAGGATTAGATACACAGCTCAGTATACAGTATCACACAGGATAGGATTAGATACACAGCTCAGTATACATTATCACACAGGATAGGATTAGATACACAGCTCAGTATACAGTATCACACAGGATGGGATTAGATACACAGCTCAGTATACAGTATCACACAGGATGGGATTAGATACACAGCTCAGTATACAGTATCACACAGGATAGGATTAGATACACAGCTCAGTATACAGTATCACACAGGATAGGATTAGATACACAGCTCAGTATACAGTATCACACAGGATAGGATTAGATACACAGCTCAGCAGACAGTATCACACAGGATAGGATTAGATACACCACTCAGCAGTCAGTATCACACAGGATAGGATTAGATACACAGCTCAGTATACAGTATCACACAGGATAGGATTAGATACACAGCTCAGTATACAGTATCACACAGGATAGGATTAGATACACAGCTCAGTATACAGTATCACACAGGATAGGATTAGATACACAGCTCAGTATACAGTATCACACAGGATAGAATTAGATACACAGCTCAGTATACAGTATCATACAGGATGGGATTAGATACACAGCTCAGTATACAGTATCACACAGGGTAGGATTAGATACACAGCTCAGTATACGGTATCACACATGATAGGATTAGATACACAGCTCAGTAGACAGTATCACACAGGATAGGATTAGATACACAGCTCAGTAGACAGTATCACACAGGATAGGATTAGATACACAGCTCAGTAGACAGTATCATACAGGATAGGATTAGATACACAGCTCAGTAGACAGTATCACACAGGATAGGATTAGATACACAGCTCAGTAGACAGTATCACACAGGATAGGATTAGATACACAGCTCAGTATCACACAGGATAGGATTAGATACACAGCTCAGCATACAGTATCACACAGGATAGGATTAGATACACAGCTCAGGATGTTGTGGTCCTGACATATGTAAATACTATTAACCTCTTATTCTTTGGTTATGACCCTTGTGTGACCGAGAACCTACAAAGATCTCTTTGTTATATGGCACAGTTATTGCCTGGCACAGCCCAGGGGGTGCTGGAGGGGCACACACAATGCCTGATATGAATACAAAGGGCTTCTCTGTTGGTGAGATGGGGTGACTGCTGAGGCGCCCCCTAGTGTTGGCTGAAATTGTCATGCAGTCCCGGCAGTTGTAACATAACAGGCACCAGTTGTTTCCTCCTCAGGTCATATGGTAGGTAACTTGTCACTGCAGTACCATTTTTCACCCTCTTTTGCCTGGCAAATAGTTCCTATTGACACTAATGCAACAGCGCCCCCATCTGGAATTTAGCTGGAATATAACTTTTTGCATCGGTGACTGACACTTTCTGGGGGCATCTGGTGCTGATAGACTATAGGTGGCATCTAGGGCGCCTATGGGAGCTCTAACTGCCAAACTCAAGGTAGGAGACTTGTGCCTGGTACACTAGTGAGGGGCATTAGTGACTGCGGCATGTGGGGCACTGGTGGCACTGTCATAGGGGCATTAGTGACTGCTGAACATCTGGGGTACTTATAGGGTATCTGTGACTTGCATGCTTCTAACTGTCAAACTCTGGGAGTATCTGAAGCTGAGACTCTCATTATACACCACTGGGGCTGGCACCTTGGCAGGGGTATTGATGATGGGGGCACCTGAGTCTCCTGGGGGGCAGGCGCTGGCAACTGCTGAACTCTAGGGTGTATCGGTACCTGATGGCACCATAATGGGGATACCCGGGCACCTATATGGCCTCTATTATTGGCACCGCTTATCTAAAGGACACCGAGATTACGGCAGGTAATAGTCTAACCTTCCTGAGAGCAGAGAATGCGGAGACCGTGCCAGGACCTGCGCCTTTCTGTTACAATGTGTCATAACAACATCACAATGCCTGGAATGAGTCTAGACCTGCCCCAGGGGCTTCACCTGCCAAGCCCGAACTGGAGGAATGCTGTGAAGATCTCCAAACCATGTCCTGAGCTGGTCATACATCAGCCGGGGTCTAGAACAGGAGGCAGCCATGCATGAGGGGCAATGCTATGTGCTTGTGGTCATGTGATCGGGGTAGATGAGGGCGCCTCGCCAGTATTTACATCCAATGCAACCACGAGCATGACAGCTGATAAGAAAAATGGATGGGGAAGTTAAACTGTGCCTCTAGCGCCACCTTGAAGAAGCCCTAGGAGATGAGCCAAACTACCCCACCTGCAGGCAACTGTTTTGAGGCCCTTGTCCTTCTTCAGTGCCAGTAGGGTACTAGTTGGCCAACATCATAATTAGCAATGCACACGACCAGTATACCAGTGGCGTCTCGCCTCTATTTTCGGGGCATAACAAGTACTGGGTCTACCTTGAAGCTCCATCATGGTTTGACTACCACATCATGGATGCATGGCACTAGCTAACCAGTAGGGTACCAGTAGGGTACACCCAACTTTCCTTTATGGCCCCCAGAAGCACCTATGAAGACTAGCCCCAATATAAGCCCTTAGCTATGGCTCCACCTAGTATGAGGAACCTATGTCTATGCCCTGGCCAAATGCCATACAGTTCCCCGTCAAGTGTGGGATCTGTGGTTGGACTTTCCCAGCCCCATATTGGTTGGGCATGGCTCCTGTGACCCAGTTATGGGGAGCAGATTGCTGCACCCATCCTGCCTTAAAGGAACTGCACCAAGTTATCCCTTTATCCATAGCCATGGTACACCACTGCCTATAACCAGAGGAGACCATAAGAAGAGCGGCTTAGCCATATTCAACCTCATAGCCAACCATCTGTACCACCTTATGTACTAAGGCAACGTCTACGTCCTGACTGTCCGGGAGGTTGGCCATGGAGCGTGCATGATGAGAGAGAGAATGGTGCTAGCTCAGACTGATGGCTGTATCTAAGCTCGCCAACACCTCCGGACACAAGTGATAAGTAGCCCAAAGCCTTTTAGGTGCTCCGAGCAGGTCTGGTTGGTTCTTTACTGGTGGGCACCTTCTTGGTTGGATCACCAAGTTCTTGCTTCCAGATATGCCATTAAGGCAAGGCTGTGATAGTACAGGACAAGAAGTGTTGTCATGGGAGCAACACAGTAAAAATAAGGCTGTACTTGGCCATGCATCACAATGGTAGTGGAGACTTGGCAGAGTCTAAGTGTAGACAGGCCAGATGTCTATCGGATGCTTTGCAGAACGTCTATGGCAGTATTAATAAGCTCCGCTGAGAGTTGCTCCTGCCTGGAGCGCAGACATGAGGTTCTGTAACCGGAGACTTTAACTTTGTCAAAACTTCTGATTCTCATGAGAGGAATGACAGGAATGAGACAGATCACATAGGACATAATACAGGGGGCACCAAATACTGTCAGAACCTCAGATGGCGCTATTGGGGTACTCTGAGGGCGGTAGAGAGGACTGTGATGGTACTATAGGGGTACTCTGAGGGCAGTAGAGAGGGCTCTGATGGTACTATTGGGGCACTCTGAGGGCAATAGAGAGGTCTCTGATGGTACTATTGGGGTACTCTGAGGGCAGTAGAGAGGTCTCTGATGGTACTATTGGGGTACTCTGAGGGCAGTAGAGAGGACTCTGATGGTACTATTGGGATACTCTGAGGGCAGTAGAGAGGGCTCTGATGGTACTATGGAGGGTACTCTGAGGGCAGTAGAGAGGGCTCTGATGGTACTATGGAGGGTACTCTGAGGGCAGTAGAGAGGGCTCTGATGGTACTATTGGGGTACTCTGAGAGCAATACAGAGGACTCTGACGTCAATATGGAGGGCACTCTGAGGGCGGTAGAGAAGATTCTGATGGTACTATGGCGGGCATTCTGATGACACTGTCGAAAACACAACGGAGGGCACTCTTACAACACTGTGGAGGACACTCTAATGGGAGTAGGGAGGATTCTGATGACACCATTGAAGGCACTCTGAGGAAATTGTTGTAGATACTCCAATGACACTATTAAGAACACTATGATGACCTCATTGAGCACACTGTGATGACACCGTTGAGCACACTCTGATGTTGATGGGTCCACTCACCAGCTTCTAAGGCTTGGACGTCCCTTTGAGGCTTACCATAAATGATAGGTCTGTAGCCCCACCAATTCCATGTGTAAACGGGGCGCCACTTGATGTACATTGTCATTTCTTACATCTTAAAGACATCTGTTTCTGACTCTTTGACCACGATCATTGTAAGACATGTTAACCAGCAGTGGTGTAGGCCTTATGGAGCACCATCACAGGTTGAGCAGGATCTCCGTATATTAGTGGCCACATGCTGCTGTTGGGGACCAAAATAAGCGAGCCCAGTATGGTCATCCATTACTCATTGTCCACAACCAAACCCCTGATACTTACCCTGTGACACTCTTTACGCCTCGGAAGCTATTACGGTACCTTCTAACAACTCTTTAGACTCGGGTGACATGATGATGGTGACCCATGTCTGGACATGCTCATGTTGATTTCTTCTCCATAACATCTGGTGTAACGTCTCCTTTGACTTGGTCATGACCCAAGCGTGCTCCACGTGAAACAACCCAGCTGCAATGGACGGGTCACCACTCATATGTGGGATGGGACTATTAATAATCTGAGAGCTTGTTCTGTTTGGGATCTTGGTTGGACTTCGCTTGTTACAAGGAACATCTGTTCTAGATTTCAGGAAACCGTTCAGCTGTATTGACCTGGGATTGCTTGTTCTCCGAACCATCTGTAACAGGATGTGGGAAAGGCGTAGGGGTCTCCACTTTGGACAATCTCTGTCAGCTAGATGGGTCCCTTGACAAAAATCTGACACCCGCTGTGTTCTATTGTGAAACCTGACATTTTTTTCTGCAGCACCCCCACAGGGAAAATCAAGCATTACATAACAGCGTTTGAAACATTGGGTTGTCCATGTAATATAGGACAGGACAGTTTCTCCAGAGAGACCAATTGACTTCATAGCCTCTCCTTAGGACAAGGATCCTAGACATGGGGTACACACATTTAAAGGCGGACCCCTGGACAGTAGCTGTATACCCATAGTGTTCTCTCTACTACATACATTATCAGGATTCAGGGGGGTTTTGCCACTTTTCAGCTTCCCCCTTTTTTGCAGACCTCATTGGTCCCACCAACCAGCTGACTTCCTACCTGGGTGACCACCATTTGGGTACATGTACTGTGGTGGTTTCCCATTGAAACCAGTAAGATTAAGTACACAGAACTGGACCGGTTTGGTAAGCTTCTTAAGGGAATGAGGAAGAGGGGGCGAAATTACAAACAGTCTCGCCCCCTAGATGTTTGTTTGGTTCTTTTTGCCGTTCCTTATCTAGGTACTTTCCGCTGCTCATAGAACATTCCACAAACACAGAGTAATGCGAGATTAGACTAGTGCACTATGGGGTTAATCATTAACTGTGTGAGGGTGAGGAGGAGATCACACATCTGCTGGGCTTGTCATGCTTAAAGGAATGTGTCTTTCCACACCTCATCTCCATCTTCTTTAAGGGACAGTTGAAAAATACGAGGCACCATCGCAGTCCTACAAGTGCACACCATCACAATCCTACAAGTACATACTATCACAGTCCTACTAATGCACACCATCACAATCCTACAAGTGCATACTATCACAGTCCTACTAATGCATGCTATCATAGTCCTACTAGTGCACATTATCACAGTCCTACTAAAGCATACTATCACAGTCCTACTAATGCACACCCTCACAGTCCTACTAATGCACACCATCACAGTCCTACAAGTGCATACCATCACAGTCCTACTAATGCACACCCTCACAGTCCTACTAATACACACCATCACAGTCCTACAAGTGCATACTATCACAGTGCTACTAATGCACACCCTCACAGTCCTACTAGTGCACACTTAACCTGCCCTACCAGGGCACCATACAATTTCTCCCAAAGTGTACAGAATCATAGTTACATTGGAGCATACATTTACAGCCCTACTTGTGCACACTTTTCTAGTCTTACCAATACATAGAGAACCATCACAGTCCTACTAGTGCACATTTGCAGGGCTACTAATGAACCACTTCACAGTCCCGCTGGTGAAAATTTTCCAGTCCCACCAGGGTAAAGAGTTCCTTACAGATTCAACAAGTGCACTCTATCATAGTCAGAGTAGAGTGTACACACAGCCTACTGCTGCAAACACTGGCAGACCTTTTAGTGGTGCACATTATCACCGCCCCATTGGTAAATACCTTTACAATCCTACTTGTGCCCTTACATACACACCTGCAGCTGGTGCACATTATCACCGTCCTGCTGGAGCGTGCCTATCCTTGTGCACACATACTCACACATACACCTTACACTGATGTACACTGTCATAGACATACTGTGCTATACTTCCACAATCCTACTTGTGCACACACACTTTATGCTGGTGTTCATCGTACCATTGCTATTGCCACAAAATTAGTGCACACAACCGATTCTGCAGTGCTCACTACTATCCCATTCTCCCCGGTGCGCACCTTCATACACCGGGTGTATCTTTCTTCATGTTACTGTATTTTTGCAGTCACCTCTCTCTTTGCCTTCGCACTTGTTCACTATATATGATAATGTAGGGACTGTCTTCACTCTCCTGATCCATTGTCTCTTGTCTCTTCTCAGGTGTCTCACAAATCTCCAATGTCCTAAATTCCTGTCCAGAATGTAAAGGAAGATTACTTAAGGATGGACACCTGACGGAAAAATTTTACAAAACTTTGGTTCAAAATGCCAATTATTCGCACTGCCCGCACCATGTCAAGTAAGAGAGCGCGTTTCTGCTCGTCGTATGGATGCTAGTTATACATATAACTATACATAGAAGCTCCCTCTAGTGGTGGGCGGTCCCAGGGTGTCATCTGCAGCCCAAGGACCGCCCACCTGACAGGACAGAGCCTAAACTTGTGCTGAAACTATCAGAAATGGTTTCTCAGGAACCGTGCAGGCTAGCGAAAAAATTCCAATTTCCCTGAAATCAGAGGATCGGCCCCTATTGAGGGATGTAAAGAGCTGGAGTTGGTGCAGGTGGTGAAAGGTCGCCTTTAATAGGTAGCACTAGAGATTCAGTTACCGTTCGTATGACTCTGACCACACCCGGAGGGATATGGAACCTGCAACCAGCTGGAGTTGGCCTGGGCCCTGGACAACCATGATAGCGGTCAGGGAAACTGCTATACATATTGATAATGGAAAGGGGCCATTATTATTAAAAATAATAAATACTTCTACTCACCTCTCCTGGTCTTCTGATGTTTCCTGGCATCCTCTTCTGGGCACTTCTGGCCTGTGACCGAGGTCGCACGCCCCAGATGTCACTATTGGGGCTTGTGACTGGGCCCCTGCGGTCATGTGGTGGTGCACGACGGCATAATAACGTCATTGCGCACCACGTGACTGCTGAGGCCCAATTACAGGCCCCAGTGACATCTGAGGCGAGTGACAAGCAGAAAAGGACTGAAGAAAACAGGATGAAGCAAGGATACCCAGGAGAGGTGAGGTGAGTATAAGTGTTTATTTTTAATCACCTCCTCTGGGCCTCTGCGCATCATACTCAGAGGAGACCCTAGAGAATAATAATAGCAGCAAAGTGGAGGGATGAATCTTAAAAATATTCAGGGAATTTCATGGGGTTTACCTGAAGCGGCTCTCGGGGACTCTTGGGAGCATTTTATACTGTGTGGGGCCACTGTGAAGCATATTATACTGTGTGGGAGCCACTGTGCAGCATGTTATACTGTGTGGGGGTCACTGTGCAGCATATTATACTGTGTGGGGGCCACTGTAAAGCACATTATACTGTGTGGGGGCCACTGTGCAGCATATTATACTGTGTGGGGCCACTGTGGAGCATATAATACTGTGTGGGGGGTCACTGTGCAGCATATTATACTGTGTGGGGCCACTGTGAAGCATATTATACTGTGTGGGGCCACTGTGAAGCATATTATACTGTATGGGGCCACTGTGAAGCATATTATACTGTGTGGGGGGCCACTGTGCAGCATATAATACTGTGTGGGGGTCACTGTGAAGCATATTATACTGTGTGGGGGTCACTGTGAAGCATATTATACTATGTGGGAGTCACTGTGAAGCATATTATACTATGTGGGGGCCACTGTGCAGCATATTATACTGTGTGGGGACCACTGTGCAGCATATTATACTGTATGTGGACCACTGTACAGCATATTATACTGTGTGTGGACCACTGTGCAGCATATTATACTGTGTGGGGGCCACTGTGCAGCATATTATACTGTGTGGGGGCCACTGTGAAGCATATTATACTGTGTGGGGCCACTGTGAAGCATATTATACTGTGTGGGGCCACTGTGAAGAATATTATACTGTGTGGGGCCACTGTGAAGAATATTATACTGTGTGG
This sequence comes from Leptodactylus fuscus, assembly GCF_031893055.1. Taxonomy (NCBI): domain Eukaryota; kingdom Metazoa; phylum Chordata; class Amphibia; order Anura; family Leptodactylidae; genus Leptodactylus; species Leptodactylus fuscus. Next base: position 16,028,184 of record NC_134269.1, on the reverse strand, counting down.
GGGCCACTGTGAAGCATATTATACTGTGTGTGGCCACTGTGAAGCATATTATACTGTGTGGGGCCACTGTGAAGCATATTATACTGTGTGGGGACCACTGTGAAGCATATTATACGGTGTGGGGCCACTGTGAAGCATATTATACTGTGGGGGGGCCACTGTGCAGCATATTATACTGTGTGGGGGCCACTGTGAAGCATATTATACTGTGTGGGAGCCACTGTGCAGTATATTATACTGTGTGGGGCCACTGTGCAGCATTTTATACTGTGTCGGGCCACTGTGAAGCATATTATACTGTGTGGGGGCCACTATGAAGCATATTATACTGTGTCGGGGCCACTGTGAAACATATTATACTGTGTGGGGGCCACTGTGAAGCATAATATACTGTGTGGGGGCCACTGTGAAGCATATTATACTGTGTGGGGGCCACTGTGAAGCATATTATACTGTGTGGGGGCCACTGTGAAGCATATTATACTGTGTGGGGGCCACTGTGAAGCATAATATACTGTGTGGGGGCCACTGTGAAGCATATTATACTGTGTGCGGGCCACTGTGAATCATATTATACTGCGTGGGGGCCACTGTGAAGCATATTATACTGTGTGGGGGCCACTGTGAAGCATATTATACTGTGTGGGGGCCACTGTGCAGCATATTATACTGTGTGGGGCCACTGTGGAGCATATTATACTGTGTGGGGCCACTGTGAAGCATATTATACTGTGTGGGGCCACTGTGAAGCATATTATACTGTGTGGGGCCACTGTGGTTTATATTATACTGTGTGGGGCCACTGTGAAGCATATTATACTGTGTGGGGCCACTGTGAAGCATATTATACTGTGTGGGGCCACTGTGAAGCATAGTCTGCATGGGGGCTACTATGGAGCATGTTATACTGTGTGGGAGCCACTGTTGATCATATTATACTGTGTGGTGTCGCTATGGAACATATTATACTGTGTGGGGCTTCTTCACTATTCACATCACATGCCATCTATTTTATAGCAGCTGTGCACTATTATTACAGGCTGTAATTATATTGTATGGTGATTATATGACAGATCTGTGCAAAGTAAATAGCGAAGGAGTCACAATGCTTGCAAAAGCACCACAGTATCTTCAAAGAGCTGATCAGCAGTGGCCCTGGGTGTTGGACAGATCAGATAGATCCCCTTCAAGTATTTGAGATACCGCTGCAGCACCCATAACACCAGTATCTATCAAGAATACGCTGTAGTGATGGGGTAGGGGGCCCCAGACAAAATTTGCATTGGGTCCACCAAGACTTTAGTTACGCCACTGCCAGCAGGCCCATACTGTATATATCTATTTGACACATCATACCTGTGCCCCATCCTTATTTATTGTCCAGTCTTCTCACTTTGGTGCATTTGCCTTTCATTTTCAGATTTACTCTACCAAAAGGAATTGCCTGTGCTGAAAATTCTATGCCATGGGTGCGCAACATCACCAAATGCATTGACCAAGGTGAGATCGTCCCCTCTACTATAAGCAGTAAGACATAGACTATAGATGGTGACATTGTTACTGCTAGTCTCCAAACTCCGCAACTCCAAAGGAGGATAGAATTGTCTACAATCAGACCAGAGCTTCATATATACAAGGAAAATTTTATATAGATAATGAGATATGAGATAGATAGAGAGAGAGAGAGAGAGAGAGAGAGAGAGAGAGAGAGAGAGAGAGAGAGAGAGAGAGAGAGAGAGAGATAGGAGATAGGAGATAGATAGATAGATAGATAGATAGATAGATAGATAGATAGGAGATAGATAGATACATAGATAGATAGATAGATAGATAGATAGATAGATAGATAGGGGATAGATAGATAGATAGATAGATAGATAGATAGATAGATAGATAGATAGATAATGAAATGGTTGCAGCACTTTATTATTGGCACCTGTCATCTCTTATACTGAGTTCTGAGTTGCCTTCTATGTCATTGTCATGTCTAATAATCTTGGTCTCCTCTTTGCAGGTAGGACTCCTTGTCTATCGGCATCTGAAAATAAGCAAGATTTTTCCAAAGGCTCCAAGGACAAACCACCCACAATCACGGAAGAATCCACAACATCTACAGCCAAAACAGTCCCCTTCCTAAAACTGTCCACACAGACCTGGAAAGGAGGAACATCAAAGCCTTCAGAGCCTCCTACAGCCAGACCTGCTACCACACAGAACCTCCTAGAGACCATCGGCCTCACCACCACTGGACCAGACTCACAGCTGAATAACGACCTACTGCATGGTGGGTCGCGGGGTGGGACTGGGGATATCATGACATATTGATAAAAATGGATGAGTGGCGTTTGAAGTGATGGCTGGTGACTTCTTCATGGCCATGGAAAGTGGTCTGTGGACTTAGTCAACATTGATTATTTGGCCTTGAGTATCTCAATCTTGCCGTGTCTAAAACTCCACCTTCTCTTCTTTCCTCGCAGGTAATGCCCCTCCAACCGAAAAAGATGAGACGAGGGGCAAAATGAAACACATGACCATAGCCATTATCTCATTGATATTAATCGTCCTGATGATGATGTCTATTGGAATGTACATTTGGTGCAGGAGGACAAGGCTTACTAATTGTAAGAATCATTGCAACGAAGAATCTGTGAGCTACAAACGAACAGCTTTAGAAGACGAGCCAACAGAGTGAAGACCATGAAGTCCAAGGGGTGAAATGTCTCAGAAGCCATGTTTTCTAATCTAGAAGATAAGACTTAGCAGTGGAACCAAATTGCTGGTCGGTTCCAGAACTTCCTCTTAATCATAGTTGCTTACGATTGTACTTTGTGCAACTATTTTCATAGGAAATTTAGGACTGGGTCTGTTGGGAGGGGTTGTAAATACAAAATCTTGGCCACCATTTTGCACCATGGGGTTTCTACAGCTCTCTCTACCTCTACAACAGCAGGAAGTCTTAGCACAGTCTTAAGGAAACCAAACCTATGGAAACCAACATGTGCTCAACACCCTTGATGGGTCGTCTCCTGGTTTGTAGACCCTTCACAACACAAACCTAGTCCTTTCCCTGGCTGAGCCTGACTAAATCAAAACCATATTGAGGAACTTGATGGCCACCATGGGCTGAAATATGGAACAGTCCAACCTACTCTCTCGTGAGGATACTAGTGGTTTCCACCAACCTTATCTTCTCAGTATGGAGATGATGGAGTTAAACCTTGGTCTCATCCTACAGTATCTCTACCAGCTGTCCTCATTGGCCAACAAAAGGGGAATTTTTGGTCTGCTAGGACCGGTCTTGTGTCTCGGTGATGTCATGACTGCCACTTGTCATAGCGAAACAGTTACTTCTCCAAAAAATTATTCACTCTCTGAAAAGTCATGATTTTCTGCTGATAAATGTCACTTTGTTTGCATGGACAACCGCAAAATTATAGGATCTGCAACAATCTGAACCCCCGGACTCAAAACCATTATCTGCACGAACACCCAGTGCAACACGTTACAATTACCCCAAGTCTTTGGAACGGGTTGTTACCCAACAAATTGTACAATAGAGCTATAGGCTTCACCTCACCTACTCCTGATGAAGGATTGGTGGCCAAAGGATTGGAAAAGGGGGGTTGACTCCGCCCTTTATTATGAAATTAACCCTTAAGGTTTTTTAATTTTACTAATCTTCTGTTATAAGAAGGAACGCATTGCCATAGGAGATCCTGCAGATGTAATGTTTTTGTTTTTATTGTTCATCGAATGCCGTAACGTTGCAATGCTGGGAATTGTAAGAAGTTCTAAAAGCAGGGACCTAAAGGAAACAGGAAGTGTACCCTAAAAAGGACCAAAAGGGGGGGGGGGGGGCTGCAACGTGCAATATAAGATACTACAAGGGCTTTTTCTCTTAATAGGAAGATATTTGGGGTCCTTTTTCTCTGGATCAATGCTTCAGGATAAAGGGGTGAACTTTATGTAGTCAATGGTAGGTGTCCATGACCCAAAGATTGGGGCACCACTTCAGTAGAAAAGTACAAAATCTACTGAGCTGCCCTGGTCGGGGCACATTGACAAAGACAGAGTGTGAGTTTTGGGGATCTTTAAGCCCTCAAAACGGTTACAGTACACAGTTATGTAGGATTCTGTCTTGCCATCTAGGGTAAGGTCTTCATCGGTGATGTCATATAGACCCATTGTCCCCTGACGTAGAAGATATTTATAAGGTCCTTACTATCTCCTGTAGATCAGGAGGGCCTGCTGTATCCAATGCCTGGTGGTCAAGAGGGCAGTAGCGTGGACAGGTATAAGTTGTCCTTGTTGATCGAGTTACCGTCCGGTCCCTGAGGATCAATGATCAGTCAACATCTAGTCCTTGGTTATCGATGGTACAAAAGGTGATTTTGTTAGCCAATCACTACTTTATTCAATGTCTAGCCCTTGCTGGTTAGTGGTCCAGTTTGTGTTGATCGGCGAAGTCACCATTTTTAGCTGGTGGTCAGTCAGGGCCAGTGAATTCATGTAGCTAGTGGTACAGTTCAGTTCTGTAGTTAGTGATAGGTTCTAGAGCCACCTGATCCCTGGTGGTCTAGTGTCCTGCATGGTTATATGTGGGTTGTATCCAGATGGTCCTTTGGTTTTTGAGCATCCTGGTAATATGTGATCCGGTCCCTGGTGGTCCATTGGTCTGAAAATTTCCCTGATTCTTGGTCATCTGCGAATTTTTCAGGTAATGTTCTCTGACCTCTGGTGGTCTGAGAATTGTTTCTGGTGATGTTTTCTGGTCCCTGGTGGTCTAACAATTCTTCCTGGTGGTATTTTCTAATCCCTGGTGGTCTGAGAATTCTTTGGAGATGTTTTCTGATCCTTCGTGGTCTGAGAGGTCTCCAGGTGATGTTGTCTGATCTCTTGTGGTTGGAGAATATTTTCTGATCCCTGGTGGGCTGAGAACTTTTCTGGTGAACTTGCATGATCCCTGGTGGTTCATTGTCTTGAATTCCTTGAGATAGGACCTCATTACTCCTGGGAATACTTGGCCTGATCCTAGAGTCAACTGACTATACCTAGTAATATGTAGTATGAGTCCTGGTGGTCCAGCGAGGGTGAGATCTATCTGCTGCGGCAGCTTTCTAAGGAGTTTCTGAATCTTACTCTTCAACTGTGTGCATAAGAAATTGCTTAAAGCATCAGGTAAGAACGTCTGCCAGAACTGGGACGTCGTACCAAGAAGAGACGCTCCCACTCCAGCTATGGTACATCCTCCTCTGTGGCCCGACCAAGCACCCCATTGCCGCCTATTGCCTCGATTTAACGTTCTTTGAATATATTTTACGGTCTGATTTGTGTATATATATATTGTTTTGTATTATGTTGTGTGCTATAATTTATCTGTATACGGCTTTGTTAACAGAATAACAGTTTATTAAAAAGAACGTATATTGTTACCACTTATGTCTCGTGACGATCACTCTGTATTGGGTGGGCGACCTTTGCCGTGTCATAACTGAAAGTTTCTCGACCAGGAGGAAGCAGGCAGAGGTAACACTAGCATGGGTTAACCGTGCTGAGAACGTCCTAATGCTAAAACTGCTGTCAGGTCAAGGAATGAGCGAATCAATCAATAGCACTGTCATTGGGACGTTCTCAGCGCAATTAACCCTTGCTAGTGTTAGCTCTGCTTGCTTCCTCCCAGCCCAATCTCTGGCTCAGATGCCAGCCTTGGCGTGCGTGTCAAGGGTTGCCAACCCCTTCTCTGTATTATATATTCAGCTATAGTGAATGCAGGCAATGAGTATACGTAATGGACAGCAGGTTGTGGACCTAACCAGTTGTCTAAGTAGCCTCCCCAGTATTCACCCTTCAACCCCATACGGGGATTGAGACTTCGCTGCAGGGAGAATACAAGGTTGCCATCTCTTAAAGAGGACCTTTCACCATATCTGGGCACAGGCAGTGTTATATACTGCCAGAAAGCTGACAGTGCGCTGAATTCAGCGCACTGTCGGCTTTCCCGATCTGTGCCCGGTGTAAAGCGCTATCGGTCCCGGTACCGTAGCGCTTTACAGTCAGAAGGGCGTTTCTGACCATTAGCCAGAGACGTCCTTCTGCCTCGCGGCGCCAATCGCGCTGTGCTGTGGAGCGGGGAGGAACTCCCCCCTCCCGCTCCTGATAATGCTCGTCTATGGACGAGCTGTGTGAGCAGAGGGAGGGGGCGTTCCTCCCCGCTCCACAGCACAGCGCGATTGGCGCCGCGAGGCAGAAGGACGTCTCTGGCTAATGGTCAGAAACGCCCTTCTGACCATAGAAGAGCTACGGTACCGGGCCGTAAGCTCTTCACACCGGGCACAGATCGGGAAAGCCGACAGTGCGCTGAATTCAGCGCACTGTCAGCTTTCCAGCAGTATATAACACTGCATGTGCCCGGATATGGTGAAAGGTCCTCTTTAAAGTGGCCCTGTTAACATTGTAGGTGGCCAAAAGCTATGGAGACATTGCCTATGGAGATCAGGCACGAGAGGTGTCTAATGTGGGCTGAGTTCATGGGCAGGTGGATACAGTTCAGAGTCAGAGACAGGCCCAAGGTCAGGGCAGTCAGCACAGGGTTAGTAGTCAAAGGCAAGCTAAGGTCAGTAACCAGGCAGATAGAGATGAGCAGACAAGTAGAATCAGGAAACAGGCCAAGGTCAATACACAAAAAACGTCAGTATAGGAATCTGGGCTTCGCTGTGGGGAAATTACAAGGCCTCTGCCTGTCTGAGTGGTCCCAGTATGGGTGGCGGCAGAGAGATTTTGGGTATGTAGTAGTAAAGGGAAGGCAGAGACCATTCACAGTCATAGGCAAAAGGTCAGGGCTGTCATCACATGTTCAGGACTAAAAGACAAGCCAAGGTTGGTAACAGGAAACAGGCAGATTGGGATATGTAGTCAGGAAACGGCAAAAGGTCGACAAACTGGAAAACAACCTCTCAGAGCGGTATCGGTGGCAGCTGGACAACGGACAGAGAAATGCCAGTGCATAGTACCCATGGATGGAGCAAGAGAATCCCCGAATACCGGGTAAGTTGGTGGGCAACTACTGTTCAGAGTGTCATAGACAAGCCAAAGGTCAGGGCAGGCGGCACAGGTTCAGTAGGCAAAGGCATCGGTAACAAGAAGCAGGCAGATTGGAATGGACAGTCTAAGAGGCCAAAGGACAATATACAGGAAAACCTTCAGAATGCAAGACACCTTCACAGGAACAAGCTATACTGTGAACCTATATTACTCAGGTGTCAGGGGCAGAGGTAGAGAGAGGGTCTACATGGCAGGGATGGATGAGCTTTGCATGTACTTCCTACAGAAACTGGAAGGAAAGGAGGGAGGTGGAGCAAGCAGGAGAGGAGCTTGCCAGCAGGGAATGGAGGAGCATTGGGACAATATGTCAGCTAGCACGGCCAGCCATGGTGTGGAGGAATAACCTGGTGGCAGGGACAGCTTGGAGGAGTATTGCAGAAATAACGTGGCCTTTACACAATGGTCATGTTTCTAAAAACATCTAGTAATAAATTGTCCTGGAAATTGTAAACTAAGAACACCCAAGGCAGCACTCCATATAGCCGTATCATAACACCTGTAAGAAAATGTCGTCAATGTGGCGCCTCTCTCTAAAAACAACACAGGAACAAATCCAATCCTGCCATTAGTTTCTATCATTGCGTAACCCCACAGATCCTGGGCGACGGTCTGCAGGCCTGCCGTGCTTCAATGGATTTATTTCCCAGCAATAATAATCCTCCATCTAAAGCCAAAGCTACACAGGAAGGGCTGGTGAGGCCAAGGACAGAGGCCAAGACTCAAAGCAGTGAAGAATTTGTGAATGAGAAGCTGCTGCTCGCTGGCCGTAGGCCTCCTGCTAGTCGGGGCGTGAACACTTCTGCAAACAGGAATGAGGATAAACTGGCCTGCCCACGTGTGTACAAAGAGGAAAGTAACGTGTGGCATACAGCCATCTGCAGGTGACCGCATGGCGGCTATACGGAGACTGAACACAGCAACCGGCCATTTCTATGGGGCCCGCTGGACCTCTGTATACCTCAGATCTCATATGGAGTATATACATTGAATGTGATATAACATATAAGCAGTGATAATATATTAGGGTGACAGGAGGCGCTAAAGAGGGCACGGCCTGAAGATCTTTGTGGCACGCTTCTCACCTATGGAACCACTTGTCAAAAGATTTTACCCCTGACGTCCATGGCCGCTGAGGTGCAGTGATGGCGTCCAGCCCCTATATATAAGGGGTGGAGCTTTCTATTTCTGACCCTGTATAGGGTATAGTCAATTATTCTGGGGCCAATTGTTGGGCCCCCACTGATCCTGATAATAACCCATAAAAGGCTTAAACCGGGGGACACATTTAACAAAATTCTTCCAAAATTTCTCACTTTCCCGTTGACGTAGCCATATAAGGGCTTATTTTTTGCGTGACAAGTTGTAATTTGTCACCACAAGTTTTGAGTACATATAATGTGTGGATTAGCTTTTGTTAACGTTTTGGGGGTCGACGTGAAAAATGACTATTCTGTCTTTACTTGTGTTTTACTTTAATGGCATCCACGCTGCGCGAACGACGATATGACAAATTTCACTGGTGGGTCATGATGATTACGGCAATACCGTATGGATAGTCGGTTTTACTGCTATTGGTGATAAAACACCAGTTCACAAGAGTAAACGATTGAGTAGGTGACGCCATATTCTGACAGCCTTAACTTTTTGAGGATGGGGGCTCATTTTTTGCAGGGCAGGCTGTAGTTTTTATTGGTATGTAGAGAATTTTTTATTGCGGGTAGGCGAGGTGACCAAATCTCATTCATTTGCACATCGCAGTATTTATTTAGTCATGGTGTTGACTGCAAGTGATAACATTATTTTTGGATAGTGCGGACTTATACACACACGGCGATATCAAATATGTTTATTTTTATTTAAGTAATAATTTATTTTTGAAACTGGATTTTATTTTTTTTTACTGTTCCACAACAGGACTTGAACCTGGGATTGCTTGATCACTTGTACAGTATACTGCAATACTTCTGTATTACAGTACATAGTACATTACCTGACCTCTGCGTTTTAGGGCAAAGCAGCTACAAGTTGATTGATTGGCTTCCTGGTCCCAAGATGACCGAGGAGGTGAAAGAAGAAACACCTGCACCCCCACCGGTATTGATCACAGCATCTTATGGGGTTAATCTGCTGGAGTCAGAGCATCTTCCAACTCCTGTGGCTGACCCCTATATCTATTAATTAGGATATATCTAAGATTAATTGCTTTGACCTCTGCTACTCAACAAGCACAGCGCCGCACATTGTATAGTGGCGGTGCTTGGTATTGCAGCTCAGCACCTTTCATTTGTATGGGACTGAGCTGCAGCATGGTCATGTGACCAACGGACGTGATGGAAGAGGAATACAGAAGGTACATAGGGAATACAGCGTGACTCCATCTTCAACTTGCACCATCTAGTAAAAACTAAGGCAGTCACGTGTAAACAGCTGCACAATATTGTTGGGTGAACGCAACTTTTCGTAATAAAACCATGTTGTTTTAGATTTATGTTTGCTTGCCTTGTATTGTATGAACGGGGATCAGATACATTTTGGATAGCCGTGTTTCTGACATGATGTCACATGTCTCCAGAGTCAGATTATAAGAGCAATGACCTGAAGTCTGGGGACCAAATAAAATCCGCAGACACTTATTTGTGAAGGAAGTGAAAATTTGCAAAATCTTGTGGTGAAATCCTTTCTTCCTCTTCCCATATTACTATCTAATATTTCTTAAAGGAATAAAGTCCCCGATAGTCTCATCAGTTCCACAGTCAGCAAATCCAGTCCCTTTATATCTACTGTCCTATGGCAAAACGGAAACCATCAATAAGCTGCTACTGACGGATTGTTTTTTCTTACTGAAGGTCTGATCAGTATTTACAATGAAATTATTTGGAACAATCCAGATTCTAGCTGAATTATATAAAAATGTTGGTTTCTAATGAGCTAGCAAAATGGTTGCCGTTACTTGTAACATGTTTTATAGATAAGTTCCTAGGAGCCCTAAGAGTGTTCTACACTATGTTTTATAGATACAGTGTTGGCCAAAAGTATTGGCACCCTGCAATTCTGTCAGATAATACTCGCTGTCTCCCAGAAAATGATTACAAGCACAAACTCTTTGGTAATTTCTTTTATTTTGCTTGCAATGAAAAAACAAAAAAGAGAATGAAAAAAAAAGTCAAAAGTATTGGCCCCCTCAGCCTAATACTTGGTAGCACAACCTTTAGACACAATAACTGCGCACAACCGCTTCCGCTAACCAGCAATGAGTTTCTTACAAGGCTCTGCTGGAATCTTAGACCATTCTTCTTTGGCAAACTGCTCGCGGTCCCCCCTGAGATGTGAAGGGGGCCTTCTCCAAACTGCCATCAAGAGATCTCTCCCCCTCCCCCACAGGTGTTCTATGGGATTCAGGTCTGGACTCATTGTTGCCACTTTACAAGTCTCCAGGGCTTTCTCTCACCACCATTTTCTAGTGCTGACCTGAAGTGTGTTTTGGGTCCTTGTCCTGCTGGAAGAGCCCTGACCTCTGAGGGAGACCCAGCTTTCTCACACTGGGCCCTACATGATGCTGCACAATGTGTTGGTCATCTTCAGACTTCATAATGCCATGCACACGGTCAAGCAGTCCAGTGCCAGAGGCAGCAAAGCAACCCCAAACCATCAGGGACCTCCGCCATGTCTGACTGTAGGGGGCGTCTTCTTTTCTTTGAAGGCCTCTTTTTCCCTGTAATCTCTATGTTGAGGCCTTTTCCTACTTTTGTCTCATCTGACCAGAGAACATTCTTCCAGAAAGGTTTTGGCTTTCTCCGGTAAGTTTTGGCAAACTCCAGCCTGGCTTTTTTATGTCTCTGGGTAAGAAGTGGGGTCTTCCTGGGTCTCCTACCATACAGTCCCTTCTCATTCAGACGCTGACACTGGATAGTACGGGGTGACACTGTTGTACCCTGGGACTGCAGGGCAGCTTTAACTTGTTTGGATATTAGTCGAGGTTCTTTATCCGCCATCCGCACAATCTTGCGGTGAAATCTCTCGGCAATGTTTCTTTTGCGTCCACATCTAGGGAGGTTAGCCACAGGGCCATGGGCTTTACACTTCTTGATGACACTGCGCACGGTAGACACAGGAACATTCAGGTCTTTGGAGATGGACTTGTAGCCTTGAGATTGCTCATGCTTCCTCACAATTTTGCTTCTCAAGTCCTCAGACAGTTCTTTGGTCTTCTTTCTTTTCTCCATGCTCAATGTGGTCACGCAAGGACACAGGACAGAGGTGGAGTCAAGTTTAATCCATTTCAACTTGATGCAAGTGTGATTTAGTTATTGCCACCACCTGTTAGGTGCCTCAGGTAAGTAACAGGTGCTGTTAATTACACAAATTAGAGAAGCATCACATACCTCAGCATCAGTGCCAAAACTTTTGTCCACCCCCTTTTTTATGTTTGGTGTGGAATTATATCCAATTTGGCTTTTTGACAATTCTTCTTGTGGTTTTCCATTGAAGACAAATTAAATGAAGAGAATACCAAAGAATTTGTGATCATTTTCTGGAAGAAACTGAGTATTATCTGACAGAACTGCAGGGGTGCCAATACTTTTGGCCAACACTGTAGGTTCCTAGGAGCCCTAAGAGTATTCTACACTATAGTTTAAGCCAATTTAAACTCTGGTTCATGAAAAATGTATTTTACCTGAAACAAGTCTTCGGTCTGAACCACCTAAACTCAAATTAAATCTTCATTGTGTAAAATATCCCACTGATATACTTTATTCTGATAGATCATGGCTCGCCTGTGATAATTTTTTGCAGCACTGATGGAGTCTGATAAAAATAAAATAAAATCAGGGGCCACACGGTGGCTCAGTGGTTAGCACTGCAGCCTTGCAGCACTGGGTCCTGGTGTTCAAATCCCATCAAGGGCAAAAAACCATCTGCAAGGAGTTTGTATGTTCTCCCCGTGTTTGCGTGGATTTCCATCCCATATTCCAAAAAAAGACATACTGATAGGGAAAAATGTACATTGTGAGCTCTATGTGGGGCTCACAATCTACATTTAAAAAAATAAATAAATAAATAAGAAAAATAAAAAACTATGTCAGAGCCTTATACATAGACGTATTGCAGAGACAAGTGCCACCTGGTGGCCAAGGCCATGATCGACAACATTAGACAACACGGTCTATGCCTGTCTCCCTGCAACGCACAGACAACATAAACAAAAGGTCGCAACGGATGACATTATCTGTGCATGCTGTTCTTGAAAAATAAAAGTTGTGCTGTGATTGGTTGCCGAGGTGTAACACAGTTTTTGGGTCCCAATGCAAAATAAGATCATAATGTGACGTGTGTGTGTGTTATGTCCTCTCAGCCGCTTAGTCACTCAAAATCGGCTCCACTCCTATCTAAAGATTTTCGGTGGTACTGCAGCTTAACGCCATAAGCCAAGTTGCAATACCAGGCACAACCTGTGGAACAGGTGTGGCACTGTCCATGAAAGTGGAAGAGTCTGTGTTGAGTAATCTGATCGGCTCTCTGTCCGGGTCAGTCTTCCACGTATCGTGCAGCACGGCCGTACAATAACCAGACGCAGGCGACGCCGTCATTCACCATGGTTTTATTGCTCCTCACCAAATATTTGTAGCAAAAACAAAAAAAAAAAAACGAGAGATAAAAAATAAAGCTTTTTTTTTTTTTTCCTTTTGAAACCTGTGGAGCTTTATCGACAACACAGAAAATATCATTTTACATCTGAAGACAAAATATATTACGAATAAAAGCCGGGGGGAAAAAACAAAACAAAAAATGTTAAAAACAGGAGGGGCCAGGGAAAGGGGCGTATGGCACCGGCCATTTGTGCGAAGTTCATTCCAGAAGAGGCTCCCAAAAATTTTTTTTTCCTGTTCACATATCAGAATCGCCGTGCGTGTATTTGTGTCCTCCCTTCCCCCCCACCCTCCTCCAGTTACCCCCCCAGGGGAGTAACTTAGGGCAGATCCAGACTTGTCCTGCTATGAGGCCGAACAAGAAGAGGACGACTGCGGTTCTGAAACTCCCTGAGACCACGTAATCCCCTCCCCCGTGCCCCTCCGGTATCAGCAGGACTCCAAATGCGACAAAACCTCATCTCTCCAGTAAAAGATTTCATGACAGTGACATAAAACTGGCCCTTAAGGTCGGGCGCTATCAAATCCTGCGCCCCCGCACCGCAGGTTAGAAATGGCGCCCCAGATCCTATTGATTCACAGCTGTTCGAAGAGAAAAAAAAAATAAAAAAAATAAAAAAAATTCCCTGCGGAGGCAACGACAGGAAGGTGCGAGAAGGCAGTGCAGTATTATTACCTGTGCTGTGTGTGCGTACCGGGCTGCCCGGGATCTGGGGTGGGGGAGGGAGGGGATGTGATTCTTTACCAAAAAAAAAAAAAAACTAAAACAAAAAATAAATCAAAAATTTATTTGAAAAAAAAAAAAATTGTAAAAAGACCCAAACACAAAAACAAACGGTGTGTGTACGGATGAAAGCGTGTACAAATGTTTGATCGGTCGGGTATAAATGAGACTACGGGATAACGCGACGTTCGCCGTCTATATACAACGTACAGTGTGTGATTGGCAGCACGTTCCCCTCCCCCCCCCGTCCTATGTACAACCATGTTACATGGCGCCTATGCACGCTCATTGTTCCCAATATACACACGACACGGTGACGTGTATACAGATGGACGTACGGCGCCACCTGTCTGTGTATAGGAACTATACAGCCCGCCACCGCCTGACCTGACTATATACATACACCTGTACGCTGCCTGCCCGCTGCTACACATTGAGTGCGCGAGTGTAAAATCTGTGAGAGATCTCCATTCCGGGGGATAGGGTGCAGGTTCCGCTCGTGGCAGTGGGCGGAGCCTCCAGTGACAAGGGGGTGGAGCCACCACAGGTTAGGCTAGCAGTAGGCTTCGTCGTCTTCCTTGTCGTCTTTCAATCCCTTGAGCCTCAGTCGGGCGAAGTCTTCAAATACGATGTCGTCGTCCTGAGGGAAACTAAACAGAGGAGCGAGGGTGGAGTCAGTGCGCGGACAACGCTCCTGTCACAACCAAAGCTGCATTTACAATAACCCGTGACTATTAAAGGGGATGTCAGTATTTACGATACGGATGGCATGGCTGATGTAGTGGCTATGTTGGGGATTGCAGCTCAGCCCCATTCATTTCAATGGGACCAGGCTGCAGCATGGTCATGTGACTTCACTCCCCTGAGGAGGCGGAGCTCAATACAGTCCTGAACAACCCCTTTAAGCCGCAACAACAGAGTGCAGTGATACACTGCATTATGGGAAAAGTTGCCACACTGACTCCACCCACCTTTCATAGAAGGCAGATGTGGTGGCATAAACCACAGTGGAACAGTGAATGCAGCTTTAGATGTGACTGGAGTCACAAATCATGACAGTCATTGGGGCCCTTTACTCATGCCACAGGCAAAGGGTTAAACAGTCTTGCCCGCTTCCCTCTACACCTCGCTGCTATGGATGACCCCGAGATACACGGAAGGGTTCACTTACTTTGTCTCAAATTCTATGAGATTCGTGTCCACCGGGACGTCTGTCTGAGGGAACTCTGAAAAGCAGAAAACAGGAAGCTTGAGCTTGTGGAGTGACCAGAGAACTAGCATGTGACCCGTGACATCAACCCCAGCCCATTTATTAGTATGGCCAATCGGCTGAGACAAACCAGAACAATATATAACATTGTGGCGCCCCCTACAGGGCAGGAACAGTAACAGCATAGAGGGAAGCCGAATCTAGATTCCAACGTCAACTGCAGTCCGAGTGTAAGGAGGTGACACAGATGTAGCACTGTGTCCTCACCACAAGGTGGCAGCAGATAGGCCTGCTCGTATCCACACCAGAGGAGAGTATACAACCAAGGACGCCGTAACGAAATGCTCAGGGGCCCTGGTGTAAAGTCTTAGCTTGGCCCCCTTGCACATCGTCTCTACGTACCCATAACTGGCTTCCTACCTGCACATTTCAGCAGTATTTACATTGCCTTTTCCTTCTCCATCTGGCCCAGACCACCATAAAGACTACTTCAAAACATGTCTGTACACACAAGCCTCCCATCGTGCCGATGCCCCCCCCTCCTCCCTTTTATGCCACAGTCTCCCCCACAGAATCCCTCCTTAATAATATGCTGCTGACAAGCAGAGATTTGTCCCATTACAGGGTTAATTTTCTCCTTTCTGACAGTGGAAGGCTGTGCATCATAAACCATCTCCCTCTCTGCACCAGTGGGTAGGGGGGGAAACAGATTTATGAAGCACACCCAATAGGAAACCAGAAAGGAGGTCAAAAAAGTTTAACCAGCCCTGGCTTGGCAGGGGTTACCTGAGGGTCCTCCTAGATTCGGGGCTCGGTAGCCAGTGTACATAAGACTCACCTGACAGCGTACGTGTCACCGGCTCTGGGGGCTTTGGATGCATTAGGACAAAAGGCAGCTCCACGGCGACATCACTGGGAGGGCAGAAGAGAGATATCAGGACAGCGGTCACCAGATAGAGCACAGGTCACCGACCATAGGGAGCGGGCACTCACCCTCCACGGGACACCACCAGCTTCACTTTCACCTTGTAGGAGACCAGTATCCCCAGCACCTCTTTACTGGAGCCCTCCTTCACTCTGGAACCGAAACAAGCAGAGGTTACAAGACGGCCCCACTCCGTAAGACCGGGCGCCGGCCAGGACGCCGCAGCACTCACATGGTACTTGACGCCAGGTTGGTGTCCTCGTGCTTCAGCTTCCCGTCTAGGGCCAGGCCCCTCTTCTCCCGGTTATTGGACAGCAGGGGGGTGAGCGTGTAAACTTTGCAGAACGTGGAACTGGGGGTGACCTGGTCACTGCAAAGAAGAGGGCGGTGGTCAGATGGGGGAGGTAATTGGGGTGACGGGAGGCGATACTGGGGGAATGTACTCACTCCTGTTCAATCTGGGCGACCGGGCACTTGTACTGGGCGGTGCTGAACAGACAGATGTCGGCGTATTGTCGGACTGAAAGGAAGAAGCGCGAGAGTTATTAGGGTGGACCAAATACTAAAAACCTAAAACATCTGTAATGCCAGTACTGACAACTAGAGGGCGCTCCTGTACCAAAAATGACGGCCCTTGATAGGTCTACCCTTATTTTTGTCCCAGGACACCTCGAAAAACGAAAGCATCTTTGTTAATTTTCTACAGTTATGCAGCGGATCACAGCCGAGACAAAGCAGGAGGCCATTTTTAATAATCGCCCATTGTAAAGTTGGTTCATTTATACATCATGTACATTTACGTGTTTGGGTGCAGCACCTACCTGGAAGTAATATTATACAGAGGACGGGGTGCTACACCTCCCTGGAAGTAATACTATACAGAGGACGGGGTGCTGCACCTCCCTGGAAGTAATAGTATACAGAGGACAGGGTGCTGCACCTCCCTGGAAGTAATACTATACAGAGGACGGGGTGCTGCACCTCCCTGGAAGTAATACTATACAGAGGACAGGGTGCTACACCTCCCTGGAAGTAATACTATACAGAGGACGGGGTGCTGCACCTCCCTGGAAGTAATAGTATACAGAGGACAGGGTGCTGCACCTCCCTGGAAGTAATACTATACAGAGGACGGGGTGCTGCACCTCCCTGGAAGTAATACTATACAGAGGACAGGGTGCTACACCTCCCTGGAAGTAATACTATACAGAGGACGGGGTGCTGCACCTCCCTGGAAGTAATAGTATACAGAGGACAGGGTGCTGCACCTCCCTGGAAGTAATACTATACAGAGGACGGGGTGCTGCACCTCCCTGGAAGTAATACTATACAGAGGACGGGGTGCTGCACCTCCCTGGAAGTAATACTATACAGAGGACGGGGTGCTGCACCTCCTTGGAAGTAATACTATACAGAGGACGGGGTGCTACACCTCCCTGGAAGTAATACTATACAGAGGACGGGGTGCTGCACCTCCCTGGAAGTAATACTATACAGAGGACGGGGTGCTGCACCTCCCTGGAAGTAATACTATACAGAGGACGGGGTGCTGCACCTCCCTGGAAGTAATAGTATACAGAGGACAGGGTGCTGCACCTCCCTGGAAGTAATACTATACAGAGGACGGGGTGCTGCACCTCCCTGGAAGTAATACTATACAGAGGACAGGATGCTGCACCTCCCTGGAAGTAATGCTATACAGAGGACGGGGTGCTGCACCTCCCTGGAAGTAATACTATACAGAGGACGGGGTGCTGCACCTCCCTGGAAGTAATACTATACAGAGGACGAGGTGCTGCACCTCCCTGGAAGTAATAGTATACAGAGGACAGGGTGCTGCACCTCCCTGGAAGTAATAGTATACAGAGGACAGGGTGCTGCACCTCCCTGGAAGTAATACTATACAGAGGACGGGGTGCTGCACCTCCCTGGAAGTAATACTATACAGAGGACAGGATGCTGCACCTCCCTGGAAGTAATGCTATACAGAGGACGGGGTGCTGCACCTCCCTGGAAGTAATACTATACAGAGGACGGGGTGCTGCACCTCCCTGGAAGTAATACTATACAGAGGACAGGGTGCTGCACCTCCCTGGAAGTAATACTATACAGAGGACGGGGTGCTGCACCTCCCTGGAAGTAATACTATACAGAGGACAGGGTGCTGCACCTCCCTGGAAGTAATACTATACAGAGGACGGGGTGCTGCACCTCCCTGGAAGTAATACTATACAGAGGACGGGGTGCTGCACCTCCCTGGAAGTAATACTATACAGAGGACGGGGTGCTGCACCTCCCTGGAAGTAATGCTATACAGAGGACGGGGTGCTGCACCTCCCTGGAAGTAATGCTATACAGAGGACGGGGTGCTGCACCTCCTTGGAAGTAATACTATACAGAGGACGGGGTGCTACACCTCCCTGGAAGTAATACTATACAGAGGACGGGGTGCTGCACCTCCCTGGAAGTAATAGTATACAGAGGACGGGGTGCTGCACCTCCCTGGAAGTAATACTATACAGAGGACGGGGTGCTGCACCTCCCTGGAAGTAATACTATACAGAGGACGAGGTGCTGCACCTCCCTGGAAGTAATACTATACAGAGGACGGGGTGCTGCACCTCCCTGGAAGTAATAGTATACAGAGGACAGGGTGCTGCACCTCCCTGGAAGTAATACTATACAGAGGACAGGGTGCTGCACCTCCCCTAAATGAATATCAATTAGGGGCTGGAAAACCCCTTTAAGGGTTTTTTCAGCACCAGATCTATCATCAGGACAGGTCACCAATATCAGATCAGTAGGTGTTTGTCACCCAGCACTGTGTAAAGAGGCCACATGATATAGTGCTTGTGTTCAATATTATAGCTCAGACCCATTCACTAAAGTGGGACTGAGCAGTACACAGGCCAAATGACTAATGAATGTAGTAACATCAGTGGCCTGTGATGTTACAGCTGATCAGGAGATGTTCCGGGGTTCTCTCACCGATCAGATATCAATGTTCTAACCTTAGGACAGGTCGCTGAAAATCAAAAAATTGGCTGCAGCCAGACGGGGTTAATACTATGGAGATTATGATCGGCCATCAAAGGAGCACGTCCGCACTCACCAGACACTTTCACCCTCTTGACGGTCTTGCTGGAGTTGTTGGTTACGTGCACGTTCACATTGATAGGTTCTCCGTGGTAGTAGAGCTGGAAAGGGATAGAAGTTGAGATTAAAGGGGGCGTTGAGGGGTTACCCATAATGCACTGGTGCTTAAAGGGTTCGTTTAAAAAAAAACAACCCTCCCCCGTACCTCCTTGTCGAGTGAAGCCTCCAGATGCAGCGAGCGGTCGGACATCAGGAAGTGCCGGGTTGTCTCGGCGACGGGTTGCGGTCCCGCTTTCTCTGGGGCGAACTGCACCTTCCTGATGACCAGACGCACGGAGTTCCTACCGCCAGAGAACACACACAGGATTAGGAGGACGATTTTGCATTGCAAGGGCCTCAATTTAGGGACCACAGGCCTTGTACCGCTAGCAACCAATCACAGCTCAGCTTTCGTGCCTTACAAGGCCCTGGAGAAATGAAAGCTGAGCTGTGATTGGCTGCACAGGACTGAGGCCTAACCATCTTACAGGTACAAAAGGGATTTTTCGGGATGTATCTAAAGGACCATGAGGGGGATCTACAGATCAGCCTGTTTGTAGCTCAGCCCCATTCAAGTAAATGGGCTGAGCTGCGATACCAAGTGCAACCACTATACACTGTATGGCGCTGTGCTCGGCCAGTAGTGATCAGGCTGCGGCACGTAGATAGGGGGAAGCCATGAGGGCGGTGCGAGGCTCAGCCTAGGACCCCCGACCTGCCTATGGCTACAGCCGCAGCACAGGCCCTGCATATATAGGGAGTTAGTGGCGTGGAGCAAACAAGACCGGGACACAAGCCCCGCCCACATGCCTATTTTTACCTAAACAAACAGGGAGAGTAAACAGGCACGGCCCGGACCTTCCCGATGTCCTTCATGGCAGCTGCCAAGGAGGAAAATCAATACAATCCAGAGGACTTTCTGTGACCTGGAAAAGCTGGGTGAACTCTCCTAGGACAGCAGCCATATTTGTAGCCACACAGCTTTCCCAGAAACAGATAAACAACTAACCATTGACGTCATGTATTTCCGTACGCCGCCGCGGCGCTCTGGGTTATTAGTTAACTCCGTGCGCTCTATAATTAAACGCTTGTTGTTCTCAGTCTGGATACCAGTTATAAATACCCCGCTGCGTCGCATCTCTGTCCCTCCGATCCCTCCCCTCGGGGGCCCCTTGTGCCGGCACCGGGTTATTTTTGCATGAGGGACTGTAAGGCAAAAAAAGATGTGACCGGGGGAATATTAAAGGGATGTGCTGGCTACTGCTCTCTGTTATCAGGCGGAGGCCAAACCATATCAGCGACAAGGGCCCTTTAAGAGAGTTCATTGACCTTCCCCCTTCATGTCAATGGTGAGAAGCTGCGAGTGAGACTCTCGGTGGTGGCGGAAACAGCGTCTACACCTCTTCCTGTGTCCTGAGCGACAGCGAGACCGCGGCTAACCACCGGAGGGGGCTCTATGATACAGGTCTGTACACTACAGCGTGAATGACGCCGCTTGGGGACTTTATACGGAACACAGTTTATTTGGGTTTGGCGGGGCGCACAGTGTGGTCAAGTTTTGTTATTTTACTATATAGTACAGGTGCATATCTATATACTGAGAGTATACAGGTAGGGTAAGCATGCTGTAACATTAGGGTAGGCCACCAGGACCCCCAGGGATCAGCTGTTTGATGCAGCAGCTTGTTTTACAGTTTGTTTCAGTCCCATCCAAGGAAGCTGCAATACCAAGTACATCCACTATACAATATATGGCTCTGTGCTTCATAAGCAGTGAAGAGGTCGGAGTGCTCACCCGCAGGCTGCAGACTCTTTAGACAGCTGATCCGTGGGGGTCCAGGGTGTTGGACCCCTATCGATCTTCAATTGATAACCAATCAATTGCTAACCCCTTTATAACGCGTCATGTCTGCCCCATCCCCAGGACGCAACGTTCTATACGTGTCGGAGGCTGCCGTGTAGTTGCTCGGAGATCTGAGTAAACATCACAGAAGCTTCCTGGCCCCTGGCGCCGGGTCCCATAGGGGAAATAACAAATGAGCTTCTCTCGAGACACCGGGCCGCTCACTCAGCCCATGGGGACCCGGCCCACACCATTTCCGTGCCTGCAATAGTATGGAACGCAATAGAAAATAACCCGGCAATTACACCGCAGAAGTAAGTTATGGAAATGACGCAAGGACGCAAATAGGCTGACACCAGATTTTCCGAAAGCCCTAAATAAAGCGAGGGCCGTCTGCGGCGACAGGCTGAATTTAAAGGAGACTTGAGAAAGGATGAAATGTTCACTAGAGAAACTTGGAAAACGGGAATTTCATATCTTACTTCTAGGCTGAGATAGGAGGTCGCGAAATCAGAGGCCTGAAACCTGAGGCTGCACTACTGAGACAGTCTGATGGCATCAAGTCCAGGGCATTTAGGAGGATCTTGTGCCCCTTCATATCTGTATCTATGACACAGCTCTTATCAGACATTGATGTGGGGTCTCAGTAGTGCAGCCTCAGGCTCAGGGCTTGTACCTTTAAGTCATTTTATCTCCACATAAAAAAGATATTGAAAAGCAGTTTTAATGTTATATTAGTTTTGTCCAGTCCTACCTTTTGTGCATCTTTTCCTCCATGGATTTGGCGCAGAAGGCACGGATTTCATAATCGACACCGCAGGCCTAAAGACAAGACAAGGATAGTCAGGAAGTATAGCAGCAGCAACTCGGATCACAAATCCCCTGTACCGACCAATACCAGTCATCCTAAACCACACAGCCAGCGTGCGGCTATAGTGTAGTGCGCCACATAACGCTATAGGAGGAAAACTCCACAATACATCCCCCAACCTGTGTCACAGCCCCCCGCATGTACAGAGGACAACACCACTGCCGGCACATACCGCTCACTCACCTTCCCAGTATCCTCCGGTCCTGGCTGCAGCGTCACTGAACATGGCAAATTCTGTGGAATCTGGAGAAAAAGGGGGGAAAAAAAAAGAAAAAGAAAGTGACTAAAAGGAAGAGGAACTGGGGAGGGGAAGGAGAGGGGAGGGGGAAGGATCTGAGGAGGAGGAGGAGGAGGATGCAGCGATGTAAGAAGAGGAACTGGGGATGGAGGAGTGTGAGGGATCTGAGGATGGAGGAGGATGTGACGATGTAAGGAGGAAGAGGAACTGGGGAGGGGAAGGAGAGGGGAGGGGGAAGGATCTGAGGAGGAGGAGGAGGAGGATGCAGCGATGTAAGAAGAGGAACTGGGGATGGAGGAGTGTGAGGGATCTGAGGATGGAGGAGGATGTGACGATGTAAGGAGGAAGAGGAACTGGGGATGGAAGAAGGACAGGGGAGGAGGATGTGACGATGTAAGAAGAAGGAGAGGAACTGGGGATGGAAGGACAGGGGAGGGGAAGAATCTGAGGAGGAGCAGGATGCAGCAATGTAAGAAGAAGAACTGGGGATGGAGGAGTGTGAGGGATCTGAGGATGGAGGAGGATGTGACGATGTAAGGAGGAAGAGGAACTGGGGATGGAAGAAGGAGAGGGGAGGGGAAGGATCTGAGGAGGAGGATGTGACGATGTCAGAAGGAGGAAGAGGAACTGGGGATGGACGAAGGAGAGGGGAGGGGAAGGATCTGAGGAGGAGGATGTGACGATGTAAGAAGAAGAAGGAGGAAGAGGAACTGGGGATGGAAGAAAGAGGGGAGGGGAAGGATCTGAGGAGGAGGAGGATGTGACTATGTAAGAAGAAGGAGGAAGAGGAACTGGGGATGGGAGGGTGTGAAGGATCTGAGGATTAACGAGGAGGAGGAGGATGTGACGATGTAAGAAGGAGGAAGAGGAACTGGGGATGGAAGGAGAGGGGAGGGGAAGGATCTGAGGAGGAGGATGTGACGATGTCAGAAGGAGGAAGAGGAACTGGGGATGGAAGAAGGAGAGGGGAGGGGAAGGATCTGAGGAGGAGGAGGAGGAGGAGGAGGATGTGACGATGTAAGAAGAAGAAGGAGGAAGAGGAACTGGGGATGGAAGAAAGAGGGGAGGGGAAGGATCTGAGGAGGAGGAGGATGTGACTATGTAAGAAGAAGGAGGAAGAGGAACTGGGGATGGGAGGGTGTGAAGGATCTGAGGATTAACGAGGAGGAGGAGGATGTGACGATGTAAGAAGGAGGAAGAGGAAATGGGGATGGAAGGAGAGGGGAGGGGAAGGATGTAGCAATATAAGAAGAAGGAGAAAAAAAGAGAAGGAAAAGAGGGAAGATGAAGAGGAAAAGAAGGATATGAAGAAAATAAGAAGGCTTGAGACTAACGGTGAAGTAGAAGGGGTGGGCTGACTGCCCCAACTTCTTAATCAGCCGCTCCTGCAGGCGGGTTATAGGCTTCTTCTCCTCAGGTAATGGGGGGTAAGCCTGGAATGTGGACATAAAGAGGTCCTTCCGGAACGACAGGCCCAAGACGTCGAGGTCCTCCCGGCCATAGCGGAAAGCACAAGTCAAGGTGACGAAGACTGAAGGGGAAAGAAAATAAAAAAAATAAAGAGAACAAGTAAGACATGGAGAGCAAGGGAAAGGAGAACAACAAGGAGAATACACTGAGGAGGAGGGGGGCGCAAGTACACAAAACAGCCCCATATACTGCTGAGACAGGGGGATGACATGGCTGCAGGGGGAAAGGGTTAAAATTAAAGGGGTGCTCCCCAACTATAATAGGGGTAATGGTTACCACAGCTAATCTTGTGGAATTCTGTGTGTGCAAGGGATCTGGCCAAATTTATAAGAAGATCTCCCTCAATAGACAGGCATATAAATAATACCACCATAGTGCTCAGGAGAAGGATTCCCCTAACTACACGCTACAGGTAAAGAAGTAATACATAGGGGTGTAATAGTCATTACCTTTACGGTCCTTCAGATAATCTGTATCCACCAGAACTACTCCATCTACAAAACAAGACATAGGCGGGTGAGGAAGAGACGCTATACCAGCAGAATAGTGAGCGCAGCTCTGGAGTATAATACAGGATAAGTAATGTAATGTATGTACACAGTGACTGCACCAGCAGAATAGTGAGCGCAGCTCTGGAGTATAATACAGGATAAGTAATGTAACGTATGTGCACAGTGACTGCACCAGCAGAATAGTGAGCGCAGCTCTGGAGTATAATACAGGATAAGTAATGTTATGTATGTGCACAGTGACTGTACCAGCAGAATAGTGAGCGCAGCTCAGGAGTATAATACAGGATAAGTAATGTAATGTATGTACACAGTGACTGCACCAGCAGAATAGTGAGCGCAGCTCAGGAGTATAATACAGGATAAGTAATGTTATGTATGTACACAGTGACTGTACCAGCAGAATAGTGAGCGCAGCTCTGGAGTATAATACAGGATAAGTAATGTAATGTATGTACACAGTGACTGTACCAGCAGAATAGTGAGCACAGCTCTGGAGTATAATACAGGATAAGTAATGTAATGTATGTACACAGTGACTGTACCAGCAGAATAGTGAGCGCAGCTCTGGAGTATAATACAGGATAAGTAATGTAATGTATGTACACAGTGACTGCACAAGCAGAATAGTGAGTGCAGCTCTGGAGTATAATACAGGATAAGTAATGTAATGTATGTACACAGTGACTGCACCAGCAGAATAGTGAGCGCAGCTCTGGAGTATAATACAGGATAAGTAATGTAATGTATGTACACAGTGACTGTACCAGCAGAATAGTGAGCGCAGCTCTGGAGTATAATACAGGATAAGTAATGTATGTACACAGTGACTGCACCAGCAGAATAGTGAGCGCAGCTCTGGAATATAATAGGGAAGACATCAAAAATATAAAACCCTGGACATACAAATAGATGGAATAAAGTGATCCTTACCAACAGGATCTACTCGATCAAGGTGATCCACAAAGTCCCTCTTCCCCAGGTACACCGTCAACTGCAAGAAATGGGGTAATGTTAGGTATAGAAGTTGCATGTATTTTTGCCCCTTAGTAACACCAGATTTTTGTATAGAGTGCCCCCTGCTGGGCCCCTGTTGTCATTACCACGTCCCGCAGATGTTTCTTATAGACTGTGAGGCCTCGGGGTATAACGCAGCGGATCCTCTCTAAATCTGACAGGTCCATTCTGCCCGGCTCCTTATCTGCCGCCTGCACAGCTCTATTGCTGCCTCCTCTTGTTGTGTTTACATCGCCCTGCAGCCTTCCCACCCCGGGGACCCGCCGCAACCCTCTGGAGATAAGGCTCCACCTACTACTGAGCGAGCACAGGGGCCCGGGGAAGCTATGGTGACAGTGACATTAGGAGCTAACCCCTTCCTTACCAGAGGGTGACAAGGATCCTGCAGGGACTACTCACCTTACAATTTGGGCTGGACTTCTTAAAAACCCTGCAAAGAAAAAATAAAACTCACATTAATGTTCCAGATTTGGGGCGTCTACGTATAGGCCATAAGGGTCCGAACCCGCACCCCATCTGTAGAACGGAGGGGTCCTCCATCTCATCCAGACTGGCGAGGCCGCCCCCGTATCCAGGGGAGAGGGGGAAATACAATATAGGGCAGCGAGCGTGTGTTCAGGAGAATTTGTGACGCAGCTTTGGTAGTGACTGGAGTATGATACATGTCCCGGGCGAGCACTGCCATGTACATGGTCTGGCACACACGTCCTGGCAGTGACAGACGGTATCAGACTCGTGACCTGCCGCCGCACTAGTCAGATGAGCAGCGCTTCCTTCCTGAGTGGCCGCTGACGCAGAGGGTACTCCAGCTGTCTGCACACATTGCATCCACCACCCAGCTTTCCCAGAATCCTGAACGACAAACAAGCAGTACAAGGCACGTGCTGCTAGATCTGCCATGGACAAAAAAAAAAACTGCCCACAGGATCGGGTTACCCAGCTTTCCAAGAGCTCTGAAAAGCAGCACCTGTTACAGAGGATTTAGGATGGCTGACATGTCAGTCAGGAGCCTGGAAAAGCTGGATAACAACCATGGTGACTGATTGGCGTTGAAATGACCCAGCTGTCCTCCATTCCTGCACCTCTAGCTCCTTACTGCAGTACAGTTAGGAAGATCTGCCCATCAGGAATATGAGAAAGCCGAGTGACCACCCATATGACCGCCACGTCGCAGCTGAACTTACTACCCAGCTTTCCCACTTTCCCGTCACATAGCAGTATGAAATTGATTTATGACTAGGCAGTGAAGATGTAAGGCGTCACCCAACTCTCCCAGGGACAGATAGGGCTGAAATGTACTAACAAAGTTCTCTACAACATGGCACCTTAAAGGGGAACTCCTATGACAGGGGATGCCATAAATGTCTAATGAGGGAGGGTCCCGGAGGTGGGACAGGCACCCATCTGCAGAGATTGAATATAAAGGGGGCTGCAAATGCCCCTGGTGTCACGGGAGAAGTGGAAAACCAGCTTCTATAGAAGTCTATGGAAAAAAAACTTACATGGACGAGGTTATTGGTCAGTGAGGGCCCCAACCATCATGAAAATGGGGGCCCCACATTAAAGGAGCTGTCCAGCGTCTAACATAGATGACCTATCCTTAGGATAAGCTATCAATATTAGATCTGATGGGGTCTCACATCAGAGACCCCCGCTGATCAGCTGTACCAGGACCGTGCTGCTCACTTGCCGTACAAAGTGTAGCTGCGGGTTTAGATGGCGCAGCCCTGTTCCGTAGACTTCAGTGAGGCAGCACTGGTACATGAAGCCATGCTGCCCTCATACAGCTGATCTGTGGGGGTCCCGGTTGTCAGAAAGCAGATCTAATATGGAGGACGAACTCAGTAGTAGAGACTAGATAATCCCTTTGAGGGAGCTTTGGTGCGCAGAAGTGACCACCTCTCCATTGACTTCTATGGGATTTGTGGCATGGCGATCAGTCCCATAGAAGTCAATGGAGACATAAGGCGAGATGGTCAGCTTCGGGGTGGGACAGGGGATTGGGGGACTCTGCAATACTGCTATATCAGAAAAACAGGCACAGGGACCCACAAGTGTCCCATGTGAATAGAGTGATGGTGCACATAGGGGCCGCCTTTCCACTGACTTCTATGGGATTTGTGGGATGGCGATCATTCCCATAGAAGTCAATGGAGACATAAGTAACTGTGCCAACTTATCTGGACGAGATGGTCTGCTTCGGGGTGGGACATGGGATTGGGGGACCCACAAGTGCCCCATGTGAATAGAGTGATGGTGCACACAAGTGACCGCCTCTCCATTGACTTCTATAGGATCACAATGCACCTCCGCTCCATTGACAAGGGGCACTAGCAGCAGTGGAGCTGACACTTCTCCCCCATCCTGTGTATCTGGGACACCTCTCATGAAGGGCTCATTCACACCCCAAATTTTACATATCCCTTTACAGACTCAGAGTACAGGGATTACCCGCAGGTGAACACTCGGCACTCTAGTGTGAACGAGGCGCCATTGCACTAAATCCGCTACAGATCTTGTTGCAACATTGTTGCACATTTCACTCCGAGTGTTGAAACCTGCACAGAGAAGTTTTATTTCCGCCGAGGATTCCTTCTCCTGCTCCGTAACAATCTCACCTGATTTTTTTTTAGCTGCTGTACTTGGCAAATTTTTCGAGTAGGAAATTTGGCAGCATTTTAGCGGAGTGTGAACAGGCCTATAAACTAGTGTGGACTGTAACGGAGCGTGTCACGATATCTGATCGCACCAGGACCGTTATAGGAGGGGCGGAGGAGATCAGTCACACGCTGCAGATATGTGATAGGAGATTATGGGGAGCCCTGTCATTCATCTGACTCCAAAGCTGGCTGATAATAGAGAGCAATAGAGGACATGACACTGCGCAGGATACCATGATGAATAAGGATAGGTAGGAGTGCAAGGTGGAAAAAAGAATACATGCAAGAATAGAATGCGAGAACAGCAGTGGAGACTGACACACAAAAGGATTCAGAAAGGGGTTATGAAGATTGGGTCATGTCATAGCTCCATACTGCTGGACTTCCTGTTTATAGAGGGGTAGGGGGGCACCTGAGGGGTCTGCACATTGCAGGCGTCCCTGTGCAAATCAGTCTCTATTTGTAGGTAAATATGGCCAATGCACTTACCTAATTTCCCTTGTAAATGAGCGTGTGCGTAACCGCAGTGTGGACTGACATTTACACAGGGCGAGGGCAACAACATGTTAAAGGGGAACGCCACCAAGGAACCGCATACACATATAAAGCACTAGGCTAAGAATAGAATGCAAAAGCAGCAGTGGAGACCGACACAGAAGAGGGAAGGAGGGGGCCATGAGACAGAACAGGATACTAAAAGGGAAGGTAATAAAGGGAAGACGCAAAGGGTTGCTCAATGTTACCCAAGAAGCAGCTGTGCCAGGACGGACCACATACCGGACACTGAGAAAACCACGTCAGGTCCCAAACTATGACACTATGGGGGGAGGGCACAGGAGGAAGGGGTCTGACATGACGCACTACAGACCACAGGGTGTCAGGATTCTGGAGGATTCCTTTAATCCCACATCCGATAATACACAATCTCTCCGAATACTGAGATTATGGCAGAATCAGGGTCACATGACCAATCCAGGACCAATCAATACATTCCTTTCAGTGAGCGTCCAATAATCCAGAAGGCTGAACAACCAGGCAACTATCCGGCAAACACCAGGGGGAGCAACACCGAGGACTGTACCACCTCCTGGCGGATGATAGGGGGGACGGTCAGAATAGACAGCGCAGGGGGGGGGGGGGGGGGGGAAGATTAATATCAGCAGTGCAGGAGCCGTCCCTTTAAGGCTCAGTATATAGAAGGTGCTCGGCTGAGTTACTGCAGATTGTCCCAGAAAATATCTACATATAAGGAATAAGAGGCCGAGGAGACACAAGACAGACCCTGCACCAGCAACAGGAGGCTCAGGATGAGCACAAGAGAGAAACTGTATTTACCCCCCACTCAAGACAATAGATACCAGTATACAGCATATACACACCCGGGGCTGTAGATACCAGTATACAGCATATACGTACCCAGGGCAGTAGATACCAGTATACAGCATATACACACCCGGGGCTGTAGATACCAGTATACAGCATATACGTACCCAGGGCAGTAGATACCAGTATACAGCATATACATACCCGGGGCTGTAGATACCAGTATACAGCATATACGTACCCGGGGCTGTAGATACCAGTATACAGCATATACACACCGGGGGCTGTAGATACCAGTATACAGCATATACACACCGGGGCTGTAGATCCCAGTATACAGCATATACGTACCCGGGGCTGTAGATACCAGTATACAGCATATACATACCCGGGGCTGTAGATACCAGTATACAGCATATACATACCCGGGGCTGTAGATACCAGTATACAGCATATACGTACCCAGGGGAATAGATACCAGTATACAGCATATACGTACCCGGGGCTGTAGATACCAGTATACAGCATATACACACCCGGGGCTGTAGATCCCAGTATACAGCATATACGTACCCAGGGCAGTAGATCCCAGTATACAGCATATACGTACCCGGGGCTGTAGATCCCAGTATACAGCATATACGTACCCGGGGCTGTAGATCCCAGTATACAGCATATACACACCGGGGGCTGTAGATCCCAGTATACAGCATATACGTACCCAGGGCTGTAGATCCCAGTATACAGCATATACGTACCCGGGGCTGTAGATACCAGTATACAGCATATACGTACCCGGGGCTGTAGATACCAGTATACAGCATATACGTACCCGGGGCTGTAGATACCAGTATACAGCATATACGTACCCGGGGCTGTAGATACCAGTATACAGCATATACGTACCCGGGGCTGTAGATACCAGTATACAGCATATACGTACCCGGGGCTGTAGATACCAGTATACAGCATATACGTACCCGGGGCTGTAGATACCAGTATACAGCATATACGTACCCGGGGCTGTAGATACCAGTATACAGCATATACGTACCCGGGGCTGTAGATACCAGTATACAGCATATACGTACCCGGGGCTGTAGATACCAGTATACAGCATATACGTACCCGGGGCTGTAGATACCAGTATACAGCATATACGTACCCGGGGCTGTAGATACCAGTATACAGCATATACGTACCCGGGGCTGTAGATACCAGTATACAGCATATACGTACCCGGGGCTGTAGATACCAGTATACAGCATATACGTACCCGGGGCTGTAGATACCAGTATACAGCATATACGTACCCGGGGCTGTAGATACCAGTATACAGCATATACGTACCCGGGGCTGTAGATACCAGTATACAGCATATACACACCCGGGGCTGTAGATACCAGTATACAGCATATACGTACCCGGGGCTGTAGATACCAGTATACAGCATATACGTACCCGGGGCTGTAGATACCAGTATACAGCATATACGTACCCGGGGCTGTAGATACCAGTATACAGCATATACGTACCCGGGGCTGTAGATACCAGTATACAGCATATACGAACCCAGGGCTGTAGATACAAGTATTGAGTATACACGTACCCAGAGCTGTAGATACCAGTATACAGTATATACAAGTGCAGGGCAGTAGATACCAGTATATACATTGTCGGGCAGAAGATAACAGTATATACATACCCAGGGCTGTAGATACCAGTATACACATTCCTGGGGCTGTAGATACAAGTATATACATTGTCATGCAGTAGATACCAGTATATACATACCCAGGGCTGTTGATACCAGTATACAGTATATACATACTCAGGGAAGTAGATACCAGCATACAGTATATACATATCATAAGCAGTAGAAACCAGTATACAGCATATACATACTTGGGGCAGTAGATAGCAGTATATATACATACTAGGGTGGTGTATACCAGTATTTACATACTGGTGTAGGGCATATCAGTATATACATACCAGGTGCAGTGTATACCAGTATATAGCAGTGCAGTAGATATCAGTATATACTATATACATACCCAGAGCTGTAGTTGCCAGTATATACATACCAGGTGCAGTGTATACCAGTATATAGCAGTGCAGAAGATATCAGTATATACTATATACATAGCCAGGGCTGTAGTTACCAGTATATAGATAGCAGGGTGGTGTATACCAGTATATAGTAGTGCAGTAGATATCAGTATATACTATATACATAGCCAGGGCTGTAGTTGCCAGTATATAGATAGCAGGGTGGTGTATACCCTCATACAGTACATAGCAGTATACAGTCTATACTTGGCCCGGACACCAGCCGGCAGTATACCCCAGTACTGGGTGTCACCCCGGGCAGGACTCACCGTGTTCCCGCTCTCTCCCCCATCTTCCCGGATCCTCCGCCTCAGTCACAGCCGGGGCCGCGCTCTCTGCCCTCCTCCCTCTCCAGCACGCGCACGGTATTACACTGGGCGGGGCCCCGAGTACGTTCTTGTCCGCCGTGAGTTGTGATTGGCTGAGAGTAATTCGGACTGACTCTCCTACCTACGTCACTGCGATAGCAGTGACCCCGCCCCCTGAAGGTGTGTAGTGACGTCATGACGTGCGAAGACTGATGGCATCTCCGTTGGGGGGATTCGGGAGTGGAAGTGTCCTGATTGGCCGAGGACGGTGTGCGTAAAGATATGCAAATCAAGTCACTGACTGCGCGCTCTGATTGGTGGATACTGAGTAATACCCTGAAATGTCCATCACCTGCCACTACAGAGTGCACTAGTTATATGTACAGGGGCGGGGCTACTGGGGGCCACTGACAGCCACAGTGCTCCATAATAATAATACCCACAGTGCTCCATAACAGTGACATTCACAGTGCTCCATAATAATAATACCCACAGTGCTCCATAACAGTGACAGCCACAGTGCTCCATAATAATAATACCCACAGTGCTCCATAACAGTGACATTCACAGTGCTCCATAATAATAATACCCACAGTGCTCCATAACAGTGACATCCACAGTGCTCCATAATAATAATACCCACAGTGCTCCATAACAGTAATATACACAGTGCTCCATAATAATAATACCCACAGTGCTCCATAACAGTGACAGCCACAGTGCTCCATAATAATAATACCCACAGTGCTCCATAACAGTGACATCCACAGTGCTCCATAATAATAATACCCACAGTGCTCCATAACAGTGACATCCACAGTGCTCCATAATAATAATACCCACAGTGCTCCATAACAGTGACAGCCACAGTGCTCCATAATAATAATACCCACAGTGCTCCATAACAGTGACATCCACAGTGCTCCATAATAATAATACCCACAGTGCTCCATAACAGTGACAGCCACAGTGCTCCATAATAATAATACCCACAGTGCTCCATAACAGTGACATCCACAGTGCTCCATAATAATAATACCCACAGTGCTCCATAACAGTGACATCCACAGTGCTCCATAATAATAATACCCACAGTGCTCCATAACAGTGACAGCCACAGTGCTCCATAATAATAATACCCACAGTGCTCCATAACAGTGACAGCCACAGTGCTCCATAATAATAATACCCACAGTGCTCCATAACAGTGACACCCACAGTGCTCCATAATAATAATACCCACAGTGCCCCATAACAGTGACATCCACAGTGCTCCATAATAATAATACCCACAGTGCTCCATAACAGTGACATCCACAGTGCTCCATAACAGTGACATCCACAGTGCCTCCATAACAGTAACATCTACAGTACCCCCATAACAGTGACATCCATAGTGCTCCATAACAGTGACATCCACAGTGCTCCATAACAGTGACATTCACAGTGCTCCATAACAGTGACACCCACAGTGCTCCATAACAGTGATATCCACAGTGCTCCATAACAGTGACACCCACAGTGCCCCCATAACAGTAATATCCACAGTGCTCCATAACAGTGACATTCACAGTGCTCCATAACAGTGACACCCACAGTGCTCCATAACAGTGACATCCACAGTGCTCCATAACAGTGACACCCACAGTGCCCCCATAACAGTAATATCCACAGTGCTCCATAACAGTGATATCCACAGTGCCCCATAACAGTGACATCCACAGTGCTCCATAACAGTGACAGCCACAGTGCTCCATAACAGTGACATCCACAGTGCTCCATAACAGTGACATCCACAGTGCCCCCATAACAGTGACATCCACAGTGCTCCATAACAGTGACATCCACAGTGCTCCATAACAGTGACATCCACAGTGCTCCATAACAGTGACATCCACGGTGCTCCATAACAGTGACATCCACAGTGCTCCATAACAGTGACATTCACAGTGCTCCATAACAGTGACACCCACAGTGCCCCATAACAGTAATATCCACAGTGCTCCATAACAGTGATATCCACAGTGCCCCATAACAGTGACATCCACAGTGCTCCATAACAGTGACAGCCACAGTGCTCCATAACAGTGACATCCACAGTGCTCCATAACAGTGACATCCACAGTGCCCCATAACAGTGACATCCACAGTGCTCCATAACAGTGACATCCACAGTGCTCCATAACAGTGACATCCACAGTGCTCCATAACAGTGACATCCACAGTGCCCCATAACAGTGGCATCCACAGTGCCCCATAACAGTAATATCCACAGTGCTCCATAACAGTGACACCCACAGTGCCCCATAACAGTGACATGTACAGTGCCCCCATAACAGTGACATCCACAGTGCCCCATAACAGTAATATCCACAGTGCTCCATAACAGTGACATCCACAGTGCCCCCATAACAGTGACATCCACAGTGCCCCCATAACAGTGACATCCACAGTGCTCCATAACAGTGACACCCACAGAGCCCCATAACAGTGACATCCACAGTGCTCCATAACAGTGACATCCACAGTGCCTCCATAACAGTGACATCCACAGTGCTCCATAACAGTAATATCCACAGTTCCCCATAACAGTGACATCCACAGAGCCCCATAACAGTGACACCCACAGTGCTCCATAACAGTGACATCCACAGTGCCTCCATAACAGTGACATCCACAGTGCTCCATAACAGTGACACCCACAGTGCCCCATAACAGTGACACCCACAGTGCCCCATAACAGTGACACCCACAGTGCCCCATAACAGTGACATCCACAGTGCTCCATAACAGTAATATCCACAGTTCCCCATAACAGTGACACCCACAGAGCCCCATAACAGTGACATCCACAGTGCTCCATAACAGTGACATCCACAGTGCTCCATAACAGTAATATCCACAGTTCCCCATAACAGTGACACCCACAGAGCCCCATAACAGTGACATCCACAGTGCTCCATAACAGTGACATCCACAGTGCCCCATAACAGTGACATCCACAGTGCTCCGTAACAGTAATATCCACAGTGCCCCATAACAGTGACATCCACAGTGCTCCCATAACAGTGACATCCACAGTGCTCCCATAACAGTGACATCCACAGGGCTCCATAACAGTGACATCCACAGTGCCCCCATAACAGTGACACCCACAGTGCCCCCATAACAGTAATATCCACAGTGCTCCATAACAGTGACACCCACAGAGCCCCATAACAGTGACATCCACAGTGCTCCATAACAGTAATATCCACAGTGCTCCATAACAGTGACATCCACAGTGCCCCATAACAGTGACACCCACAGTGCCCCATAACAGTGACACCCACAGTGCCCCATAACAGTGACACCCACAGTGCCCCATAACAGTGACACCCACAGTGCCCCATAACAGTGACACCCACAGTGCTCCATAACAGTGACATCCACAGTGCTCCATAACAGTGACATCCACAGTGCCCCATAACAGTGACACCCACAGTGCCCCATAACAGTGACACCCACAGTGCCCCATAACAGTGACATCCACAGTGCTCCATAACAGTGACATCCACAGTGCTCCCATAACAGTGACACCCACAGTGCTCCATAACAGTGACATCCACAGTGCTCCATAACAGTGACATCCACAGTGCCCCATAACAGTGACACCCACAGTGCCCCATAACAGTGACACCCACAGTGCCCCATAACAGTGACATCCACAGTGCTCCATAACAGTGACATCCACAGTGCTCCCATAACAGTGACATCCACAGTGCTCCCATAACAGTGACATCCACAGTGCTCCCATAACAGTGACATCCACAGTGCTCCATAACAGTGACATCCACAGTGCCCCCATAACAGTGACATCCACAGTGCTCCATAACAGTGATATCCACAGTGCCGCCATAACAGTGACATCCACAGTGCTCCATAACAGTGACATCCACAGTGCCCCCATAACAGTGACACCCACAGTGCCCCATAACAGTGACACCCACAGTGCCCCATAACAGTGACATCCACAGTGCCCCATAACAGTGACACCCACAGTGCCCCATAGCAGTGACACCCACAGTGCCCCATAACAGTGACATCCACAGTGCCCCATAACAGTGACACCCACAGTGCTCCATAACAGTGACATCCACAGTGCTCCCATAACAGTGACATCCACAGTGCTCCCATAACAGTGACATCCACAGTGCTCCATAACAGTGACATCCACAGTGCCCCATAACAGTGACATCCACAGTGCCCCATAACAGTGACATCCACAGTGCCCCATAACAGTGACATCCACAGTGCCCCATAACAGTGACATCCACAGTGCCGCCATAACAGTGACATCCACAGTGCCCCATAACAGTGACATCCACAGTGCCCCATAACAGTGACACCCACAGTGCCCCATAACAGTGACATCCTCAGTGCCTCCATAACAGTGACACCCACAGTGCCCCATAACAGTGACACCCACAGTGCCCCATAACAGTAATATACACAGTGCCCCATGACAGTCACATCCACAGTGCCCCCATAACAGTGACACTGGTAATCTGACATTATTATATATTATACATTTAGCTCCGCAGACTGTATCCCACATGTTAGGCTTAGATACAGCAGGGTCTGCCAAGCCCAGACATTAGTGGTCAGGGAAGTTCTGAGCTTTGTGGTTTCTTCTTCCTCTTCTGTGTTGATTACAAGACTGATTCTATGTGTAACATGACAGGAAGTCGCACAACTGCGCAAGTGACAGCCCTGTGCCGCCATCCATACACTACTACACAAGTGACAGCCCTGTGCCGCCATCCATACACTACTACACAAGTGACAGTCCTGTGCCGCCATCCACACACTACTACACAAGTGACAGCCCTGCGCCGCCATCCACACACTACTACACAAGTGACAGCCCTGTGCCGCCATCCACACACTACTACACAAGTGACAGCCCTGTGCCGCCATCCACACACTACTACACAAGTGACAGCCCTGTGCCACCATCCACACACTACTACACAAGTGACAGCCCTGTGCCGCCATCCACACACTACTACACAAGTGACAGCCCTGCGCCGCCATCCACACACTACTACACAAGTGACAGCCCTGCGCCGCCATCCACACACTACTACACAAGTGACAGCCCTGTGCCGCCATCCACACACTACTACACAAGTGACAGCCCTGTGCCGCCATCCACACACTACTACAAAAGTGACAGTCCTGTGCCGCCATCCACACACTACTACACAAGTGACAGCCCTGCGCCGCCATCCATACACTACTACACAAGTGACAGCCCTGTGCCGCCATCCACACACTACTACACAAGTGACAGCCCTGCGCCGCCATCCATACACTACTACACAAGTGACAGCCCTGTGCCGCCATCCACACACTACTACACAAGTGACAGCCCTGCGCCGCCATCCACACACTACTACACAAGTGACAGTCTTGTGCCGCCATCCATACACTACTACACAAGTGACAGCCCTGTGCCGCCATCCAAACACTACTACACAAGTGACAGCCCTGTGCCGCCATCCACACACTACTACACAAGTGACAGCCCTGCGCCGCCATCCACACACTACTACACAAGTGACAGCCCTGCTCCGCCATCCACACACTACTACACAAGTGACAGCCCTGTGCCGCCATCCACACACTACTACACAAGTGACAGCCCTGTGCCGCCATCCACACACTACTACACAAGTGACAGCCCTGTGCCGCCATCCACACACTACTACACAAGTGACAGTCCTGTGCCGCCATCCACTCACTACTACACAAGTGACAGTCCTGTGCCGCCATCCACACACTACTACACAAGTGACAGCCCTGTCCCGCCATCCACACACTACTACACAAGTGACAGCCCTGCGCCGCCATCCACACACTACTACACAAGTGACAGTCCTGTGCCGCCATCCACACACTACTACACAAGTGACAGTCCTGTGCCGCCATCCACACACTACTACACAAGTGACAGCCCTGCGCCGCCATCCACACACTACTACACAAGTGACAGCCCTGTGCCGCCATCCACACACTACTACACAAGTGACAGTCCTGTGCCGCCATCCACACACTACTACACAAGTGACAGCCCTGCGCCGCCATCCACACACTACTACACAAGTGACAGTCTTGTGCCGCCATCCATACACTACTACACAAGTGACAGCCCTGTGCCGCCATCCAAACACTACTACACAAGTGACAGCCCTGTGCCGCCATCCACACACTACTACACAAGTGACAGCCCTGTGCCGCCATCCACACACTACTACACAAGTGACAGCCCTGTGCCACCATCCACACACTACTACAAAAGTGACAGTCCTGTGCCGCCATCCACACACTACTACACAAGTGACAGCCCTGTGCCGCCATCCACACACTACTACAAAAGTGACAGTCCTGTGCCGCCATCCACACACTACTACACAAGTGACAGCCCTGTGCCGCCATCCACACTCTACTACAAAAGTGACAGTCCTGTGCCGCCATCCACACACTACTACACAAGTGACAGCCCTGTGCCGCCATCCACACACTACTACACAAGTGACAGCCCTGTGCTGCCATCCACACACACAACAGACTGCTCTGTCTCCAACCCAGGGCCACCCTCCATCAAGTCCACTGTACATATCACCAGTACGGTGTCATAGTTATTAGTGATCATTCCATGAGAAGTACAGCATGGTGATAAGTGACCGGACACAGTCACCGCCATATGCTTTTCTGCTGCACCCTTGAGGGCCAGCACATCCCTCAACTGTTATAATCTCTCTGCCATGTGATTAGATCTACCACAGCCTGCAGTACTACGCCTCGTCTTCTTATAGACCTCGCAGTAGCCACCTAATGGTCACCACCCGCTTCCTGCATGTTCTATCCTACACTCAGTATAGCAATTTTAGGTGTGAAATCTTAAACGGATGTGGTGAGAGGAAACTACGCAAGTACTTTACATGTCAAAAGTAA
The DNA here is from genome assembly GCF_031893055.1 of Leptodactylus fuscus. Lineage (NCBI taxonomy): Eukaryota > Metazoa > Chordata > Amphibia > Anura > Leptodactylidae > Leptodactylus > Leptodactylus fuscus. The sequence continues at coordinate 15,990,091 of NC_134269.1, read as the reverse complement.
TATAAAGATAAATCCGCATCAATAAATAACATATACACTCACCGGTCACTTTATTAGGTACACCTGTCCAACTGCTCGTTAACACTTAATTTCTAATCAGCCAATCACATGGCGGCAACTCAGTGCATTTAGGCATGTAGACATGGTCAAGACAATCTCCTGCAGTTCAAACCGAGCATCAGTATGGGGAAGAAAGGTGATTTGAGTGCCTTTGAACGTGGCATGGTTGTTGGTGCCAGAAGGGCTGGTCTGAGTATTTCAGAAACTGCTGATCTACTGGGATTTTCACGCACAACCATCTCTAGGGTTTACAGAGAATGGTCCGAAAAAGAAAAAACATCCAGTGAGCGGCAGTTCTGTGGGCGGAAATGCGTTGTTGATGCCAGAGGTCAGAGGAGAATGGCCAGACTGGTTCGAGCTGATAGAAAGGCAACAGTGACTCAAATAGCCACCCGTTACAACCAAGGTAGCCAGAAGAGCATCTCTGAATGCACAGTACGTCGAACTTTGAGGCAGATGGGCTACAGCAGCAGAAGACCACACCGGGTGCCACTCCTTTCAGCTAAGAACAGGAAACTGAGGCTACAATTTGCACAAGCTCATCGAAATTGGACAATTGAAGATTGGAAAAACGTTGCCTGGTCTGATGAGCCTCGATTTCTGCTGCGACATTCGGATGGTAGGGTCAGAATTTGGCGTCAACAACATGAAAGCATGGATCCATCCTGCCTTGTATCAACGGTTCAGGCTGGTGGTGGTGGTGTCATGGTGTGGGGAATATTTTCTTGGCACTCTTTGGGCCCCTTGGTACCAATTGAGCATCGTTGCAACGCCAAAGCCTACCTGAGTATTGTTGCTGACCATGTCCATCCCTTTATGACCACAATGTACCCAACATCTGATGGCTACTTTCAGCAGGATAATGCAATGCCGTGTCATAAAGCTGGAATCATCTCAGACTGGTTTCTTGAACATGACAATGAGTTCACTGTACTCCAATGGCCTCCACAGTCACCAGATCTCAATCCAATAGAGCATCTTTGGGATGTGGTGGAACGGGAGATTCGCATCATGGATGTGCAGCCGACAAATCTGCGGCAACTGTGTGATGCCATCATGTCAATATGGACCAAAATCTCTGAGGAATGCTTCCAGCACCTTGTTGAATCTATGCCACGAAGAATTGAGGCAGTTCTGAAGGCAAAAGGGGGTCCAACCCGTTACTAGCATGGTGTACCTAATAAAGTGGGTATATAACTGATATAGCAGAAACTTCACAAATCAGCAACTTCATTACCATAAGAATATAACTACTATAATACTGCTCCTATGTACAAGAATATAACTACTATAATACTGCCCCCTATGTACAAGAATATAACTACTATAATACTGCTCCTATGTACAAGAATATAACTACTATAATACTGCCCCTATGTACAAGAATATAACTACTATAATACTGCTCCTATGTACAAGAATATAACTACTATAATACTGCTCCTATCTACAAGAATATAACTACTATAATACTGCTCCTATGTACAAGAATATAACTACTATAATACTACCCCTATGAACAAGAATATAACTACTATAATACTACTCCTATGTACAAGAATATAACTACTATAATACTGCTCCTATGTGCAAGAATATAACTACTATAATACTACTCCTATGTACAAGAATATAACTACTATAATACTACTCCTATGTACAAGAATATAACTACTATAATACTACTCCTATGTACAAGAATATAACTACTATAATACTACTCCTATGTACAAGAATATAACTACTATAATACTGCTCCTATGTACAAGAATATAACTACTATAATACTGCTCCTATGTACAAGAATATAACTACTATAATACTGCTCCTATGTACAAGAATATAACTACTATAATACTGCTCCTATGTACAAGAATATAACTACTATAATACTGTAAGAGGGTGAAACAGCCCCTGTGTAGTGAATGTGCAATGTGTAATTGAGTTGGTGTTTTCATAACCTGACATTTTGTTGTTTGACCACGAGAGGTCGCTGTTGCAAGATAACAAGTAAAAGGAAAAAGGCTGCATGCCCCTGGAAGATTGATGTGGAGACCCTGATCGTTGGAGGAAGGTTCTAGGAGCCATTTTGAGTCAGAGTGTGCTGGACTCTAGAGGAGAAGAGAGAGCTGTGGAGACATCACTGTGCAGAGAGGGTCCTTGGAGGGAGAAGCCACAGCAAGAATAGCTGAGGATTTGAGACTTTCAGAGTCTGTCCAGACACCATCCTAAGGAGAAGATTACTGTCAGAGACTTGGCTGAGAAGTGAGACTGCCAGTGAGACCGCATGCTGTCCGAGGAGCTCCTCTTCACCCTGATGCTAACAGAGACTAAAAGGTACCCAACAGAAGTAAGCGTGCACGCACCACACTGCAAGTTTTGCACCATATTGCTGGGACTGAGTAAAAAGCCTGTAGTTAGTTAGTTAGGTATAATCATCACCCCAGGCTACAATACTGGTGAACTATCTACCTGTCTGGTAAAAGGACTAAGTCACAGAGGATTTCTACAGAGTTATATCTCCCAGAGAGGGACTTGTAAGGAAGTCTGGGAGCAACATTTAGTTTAACTTTACACTGTTTGGCTTGCAAGCTAACTAACCATTATACTTGCTTAGTTGTACTTGGTTTGGGGGGAATTTAGTAGTATTGTGATAAGATTGTAAACCCTGGTGTTACACCGCCGGATGCCTGTGTCACACACACTGAATTGTTCCTGTGTAATAGGGTAATAACAGGTAACAGGCAGCTGCATAGGCGCAGCCTGCAGGTAGGTAAAAGCTTGGAGTATATTGAAGGCCACACTAGTGGGCACCGTGCTGTATAACACCAGGGTCCCAGCCTCTAGGCTGTGTAAATGTAATACCTGGGAGTGTTCTTTTGGACAAAAGAGGTTATCTAAACTAAGTAAAGTCCTATCTTGGTTAAATTGAATTGGACTCACTTCCTTTGTTCGTGACTTCGCTGTATCCTGGGGAGCCCACCTCGGTACACGGCTTACAACTTGGCGTAGTCGGCAGGATACAGCGACCCTCATGGACGGGAATGTGGTGGGAGAGAATCCCCTGGCACCAGCTGTGGTGGTCCAGGGTGCCCCTGCACAGCAAGCCCCAGCGCTGGTAATGCCGGTCCAAGTGGGGTACTTATCGGCCGGGGCACTAATGCAGCATCTGCCAAAGTTTGATGGTAATAATATGACGTTGCAGGACTGGACTGAAAGGGTACGAAGTATAGTTAGACTGAGCAACCTGATACCGGAACTGCGTGCAGAGATAGCATTAGGGGCCCTAGAAGGTGACGCTAGACGGACAGTGATGGTACGGCCCGAATCGGAAAGAGACACTTTAGAAAAAATATTTGCTCTGCTAGAGGGAGCTCAGGGAGGGCGTGCCAAGGTAGCGCAGTTGCGGAGCAACTTCTTCAATCGGTCACAGAGGGAGGGTGAGACTTTAACGCAATACTCTAACGCCTTACAAGAGATGCTGAATGAAGTGCAGCGACGGGACTCAGAGGCTATGGGAGCCTTCAAAGAAGTGGACCGGCTGCTACGAGATCAATTCATCCTAGGGTTATCCAATAAGTTGTTACAGGATAAACTGCAAGAGATGATCCGGGCAGATGCCAACCTGACATTCTATAATGTTTACCTGTCTGCTGTAGAGAGGGAAGAAGCGCCCGTGGCTGTGAATGTGAAGGCTGTGAGTAGCACCCAAGTGACAGGGACCCGAGGAGGTCCTGAAGACCCAGGGTCCTTAAAGGATGTAGTCCAGGCTCTACGGGCAGAAATGAGAGAACTCCGACTGGAGGTGTCCCAGATGCGAGCAGGTCAATCCATGGTTCCAGAAATGACCGCATCGTCCTACTCTCCCCCGCTGAGAGTACACCGTGGCCGAGGACCCACCAACCGAGGCTCATCAGCTGGGCAGGGATCAAGGGGACCCCTCTGCTGGAGTTGCAGACAGTATGGCCATATCGCCAGAGAGTGTAAGGGGGAGGTGGAACCCGAGCCGGCTTTAAACTCCCGACCACCGCAGTAACGGGGCGTCCTGTGGCGGTTCACCAACAATCAAGCCCCATACGTGATGAATGCGACCTATATGCTAGCAGCCCCGTTATGGAAGCTGAGCTGGAGGGCCAGAAGGTACGCTGCTTAGTTGATACTGGATCGGAGTGCACCCTGATGCCCCTGGAGTTCTTCGAGAGACACTTCGGACATATGATGGAGCCAGAGGATGGAAGTGTCATCCGGTTGATAGCTGCCAACAATGGTGCGATGGACGTACAAGGGATCGTCTGGATGCGGGTCCGGCTGTTTGGGCAAGACATTGGCAAAAAGGGGATCGTGCTGATAGACCATCCGTCCAGGAGAGGACTCGATGTGACGCTGGGCATGAACATGCTGAGAGACCTAGATCATCACCTTTATGCAAAGGAAGGACCTAAATACTGGCAGCGGGCCACCACACATCGGCCGACTCAGAAGGTCCTACAGCAGATGGTGAGGAGCTGTAGTTTGCAGAAGAGCACCATGGCAGGGCGCTCCATTGGATACGTGAAGGTGCCGCTGAGTGCCCCAATGAAGATTCCACCGCGACAGGAAAATATTGTGATGCTTCCGGTGGGGGCTGGACGACCATTAAATGGACTAGAGGTCTTGATAGAGCCTGCCCTGCAGGGAGAAACGCAGACCCGCCCTCTGGTAGCCCGAGCACTTGCCACTGTGAAGGATGGGTGTGTGCCTATACGCTGTCTCAACGTTCTGGACAGTGAGTTGTTCGTGCCTGGGAATACCCTGCTGGCTGAAGTTCACGTGCCCGGGGGTGACATCCTTCGCCGGAAGAGCTTCACGTTGCAGCCTGATGCGAGGTCGTCTTGGACCTATGCTGTGAAGATCCAGCAAAGGCAGCCTCCAACGGCAGAGTGGAATGGCCAAGTGATCATGTCTCTGATGGGAGTAGATCGCCGGTCTCTGACCCCGGGACAACAGAAGCTTCTGGAGGACACTCTGTGGGAATTCCAGGAGGCGTTTTCAAGACACGATGAAGACTTCGGGTGTGCTACCGCCATTGAACACGAAATCCCCACTGGCGACGCTGCGCCTATTCGGGAGCGGTATAGGCAGATTCCCCCCAAGATGTATCAGGAGGTGAAAGAAATGGTGGCTAGCATGCTGGAGAATCAAGTGATCCAGGAGAGTAAGAGCCCATGGGCTGCTCCGGTGGTCTTGGTGCGGAAGAAAGACGGAAGTCTCCGTTTCTGCGTAGATTACCGGAAACTAAATGCTAAGACCGTCCGTGATGCATACCCCCTTCCACGGATTGAAGAGTCACTATCCTCCCTCGGTCATGCCAAGTATTTCTCAACGCTTGACTTGGCCAGTGGATATTGGCAAGTGCCAGTGGCCGAGAAGGACAAGGCCAAGACAGCGTTTATCTTACCCATGGGACTCTATGAGTTTAACAGAATGCCTTTCGGTCTGTCCAATGCCCCAGGGACATTTCAGCGGTTGATGGAGCTCTGTTTGGGTGACCTAAACTTTGAGTCGGTATTGATATATTTGGATGACGTTGTAGTGTTTGGGTCCTCATTTGAAGATCATCTCGAAAAGCTGCGGCAGGTCCTAGGGCGATTGCGTGATCATGGGCTAAAAATCAAGCCCAAGAAGTGTCAACTATTCCAGCAGCGAATAGAGTACTTGGGACATGTAGTCACTCCGGAAGGGGTACAACCTGCGCCCAGCAAGGTGGAGGCCGTCCAGAAGTGGCCCCAACCAAGAACCCTGCGTGAAGTACAAGCCTTTCTAGGGTTGGCCGGTTATTACAGGAGATTCATACCCAAGTTCTCTCATCGGGCTGGCCCCCTAAATGAACTACTAAGAGGCACAGCTGGTGGACCCAAGAATCACCCCATTGAGTGGGGGCCACGACAGCAAGAAGCCTTTGAGGGGTTAAAGAAAGCTCTGACCAGTACCCCGATCCTGGCCTATGCACAGTTTGATAAGCCATTCCTGTTGTACACCGATGGAAGTCTACATGGTCTGGGAGCTGTGCTATCTCAAGTTCAAGATGGACGTGAGAGGGTGATTGCCTATGGCAGCCGGTCCTTAAGGGAGTCAGAGCGTAACCCCGACAACTACAGCTCCTTTAAGTTGGAGCTTTTGGCACTTGTATGGGCCATGACTGAAAGATTCACAGAGTATCTGACGGGTGCAGAAGTGATTGTGATGACGGACAATAACCCTTTAGCACACTTAGAGAACGCTAAGTTAGGTGCCCTTGAGCAGAGGTGGATGTCCCGCCTTTCCAAGTATCAATACCGTATCCAGTTCCGATCAGGGAGAGAGAATGGCAATGCTGATGCCCTCTCCCGAGTCCCTGTGGGGTTGCCAACCAAGAGTGGAGAGGAAGGGCTAGAAGACAGTGAAATCCCACACCTCGGCAGAATACCGCCATTCCAGAACATAACCCATTCAAGTGGGGTGGCTTCAGGGATGCCGATGGTGCTGGGGAAGACATTGGAAGATTGGGAAAGGGTTCAAAATAGCTGTCCGGACCTATGTAAAGTGAAAGAGTGGATCCGGACTAAGATCTGGCCACGGCCGAATGAGCGGGCTAGCTTAACCCAAGAGGGTCAGAAGTTACTGAGACAGTGGGATAAGCTGGTTGTCATCCAAGGACTCCTATGTCGGACCATATACATACAGTCAGAGCTGCAGCACCGGCAACAGATTGTCATCCCGATGTCATTGGGACCAGTAGCCGCTCAGGAAGCCCATGAGAGTGGGGCCCATTTTGGGAGTGCCAAAACGTACCAATGGCTCCAACGATTTGTGTATTGTCCAGATTTGGGAAAGATGGTGTCCAAGGCATGTCTTCAATGTCGGTCCTGCGGGCTGAGTAAAAGTCCCGAACAACGTGCCCCTGTACAAACTATTCAAACATCTGCCCCCCTGCAAATTCTAATGATTGATTATGTACAGATTGGGTACTCTACCTCAGGACATTCTTACTGTTTGGTTATGACGGACCATTTTACAAAGTATGCAGTAGCTGTACCCACCAGAGATCAGACGGCTGAATCCGCTGCCGAAGCGGTCTGCAAACACTTTATACAAGTGTTTGGGTGTCCACAGAAAATCCATTCAGATCAGGGGGCGTGCTTTCAGGGGGCTTTGATGAGTGAATTGTATCAACTCTATGGGATCGAACGTTCTCGCACGACCCCATATCATCCACAGGGGAACGGGGCATGCGAGCGGTTCAACCGCACCTTGATACAGATGTTGTGGACGCTAGAGGATAGTCAAAAAGCTCGGTGGCCAGAGTATCTACCTGAACTGATGTGGGCCTATAACAATAGAGTACACAACACCACTGGTTACTCTCCACACATGTTGATGTTTGGGAGGGCAGGTCAAGAGATTGAGGATCTCCACATGCCAGATCCAATGCAGCCTCCTCCAAGGAGCACTACTGCATGGGCGCAAGAACACAGTCGCCGACTGAGAGCAGTACATAAGGTTGTGGGCGAACGCATGAGACAAATAGTACACCCCAACCCAGGGCCGGTGCAGAGGGATGAGTACGCCCCAGGTGATCGTGTGATTGTCAGGGCCAAGAGGCCAAAGGGAAAATTGGATGGGCGGTGGGAGGCGGTACCATATGTTGTGAAGCAAAAGGTAGACCCTGATATTCCAGTGTATGAGGTACAGCCAGTAGGGACTGGAGGACCCTCAAGGAACCTTCACCGTAACATGTTAAGACGCTGCAATTTTGAACACTCGGTGGCCGACCAGGTGGTACAGGCTCCTAGTATTGTTACCAGGGAAACCCCCTTAGACGATGAGTGGTGGGTTGTCCCTGCCCCAGCCGATCCAGGGAACCAAGTCGAGTCTAGTTTGCCGCCCAGGGAGGGAGTTGTACAACCTGCAGAACAGCCATAATTGGGTGTGCCGGGTGCCCCTGATTCTGTGACTCTGCGTAGGACAGCCAGGTCCAATGCTGGGGTACCCCCACAGCGCTATGCACAAGATGAGTTTATATGGGAAAGGTTGCCAGGGACGTCAACCTCTAGTGGGGTGGCATGTAAGAGGGTGAAACAGCCCCTGTGTAGTGAATGTGCAATGTGTAATTGAGTTGGTGTTTTCATAACCTGACATTTTGTTGTTTGACCACGAGAGGTCGCTGTTGCAAGATAACAAGTAAAAGGAAAAAGGCTGCATGCCCCTGGAAGATTGATGTGGAGACCCTGATCGTTGTAGGAAGGTTCTAGGAGCCATTTTGAGTCAGAGTGTGCTGGACTCTAGAGGAGAAGAGAGAGCTGTGGAGACATCACTGTGCAGAGAGGGTCCTTGGAGGGAGAAGCCACAGCAAGAATAGCTGAGGATTTGAGACTTTCAGAGTCTGTCCAGACACCATCCTAAGGAGAAGATTACTGTCAGAGACTTGGCTGAGAAGTGAGACTGCCAGTGAGACCGCATGCTGTCCGAGGAGCTCCTCTTCACCCTGATGCTAACAGAGACTAAAAGGTACCCAACAGAAGTAAGCGTGCACGCACCACACTGCAAGTTTTGCACCATATTGCTGGGACTGAGTAAAAAGCCTGTAGTTAGTTAGTTAGGTATAATCATCACCCCAGGCTACAATACTGGTGAACTATCTACCTGTCTGGTAAAAGGACTAAGTCACAGAGGATTTCTACAGAGTTATATCTCCCAGAGAGGGACTTGTAAGGAAGTCTGGGAGCAACATTTAGTTTAACTTTACACTGTTTGGCTTGCAAGCTAACTAACCATTATACTTGCTTAGTTGTACTTGGTTTGGGGGGAATTTAGTAGTATTGTGATAAGATTGTAAACCCTGGTGTTACACCGCCGGATGCCTGTGTCACACACACTGAATTGTTCCTGTGTAATAGGGTAATAACAGGTAACAGGCAGCTGCATAGGCGCAGCCTGCAGGTAGGTAAAAGCTTGGAGTATATTGAAGGCCACACTAGTGGGCACCGTGCTGTATAACACCAGGGTCCCAGCCTCTAGGCTGTGTAAATGTAATACCTGGGAGTGTTCTTTTGGACAAAAGAGGTTATCTAAACTAAGTAAAGTCCTATCTTGGTTAAATTGAATTGGACTCACTTCCTTTGTTCGTGACTTCGCTGTATCCTGGGGAGCCCACCTCGGTACACGGCTTACAATACTACCTCCTATGTACAAGAATATAACTACTATAATACTACTCCTATGTACAAGAATATAACTACTATAATACTGCTCCTATGTACAATATAACTACTATAATACTGCTCCTATGTGCAAGAATAAAACTACTATAATACTACTCCTATGTACAAGAATATAACTACTATAATACTGATCCTATGTACAAGAATATAACTACTATAATACTGCCCCCTATGTATAAGAATATAACTGCCATAATACTGCCCCTATGTACAAGAATATAACTACTATAATACTGCTCCTATGTACAAGAATATAACTACTATAATACTACCTCCTATGTACAAGAATATAACTACTATAATACTGCCCCCTATGTACAAGAATATAACTACTATAATACTGCTCCTATGTACAAGACTATAACTACTATAATACTGCTCCTATGTACAAGAATATAACTACTATAATACTGTGCCTATGTACAAGAATATAACTACTATAATACTGAGCCTATGTACAAGAATATAACTACTATAATACTGCCCCCTATGTATAAGAATATAACTGCCATAATACTGCCCCCTATGTACAAGAATATAACTACTATAATACTGCTCCTATGTACAAGAATATAACTACTATAATACTACCTCCTATGTACAAGAATATAACTACTATAATACTGCTCCTATGTACAAGAATATAACTACTATAATACTGCGCCTATGTACAAGAATATAACTACTATAATACTGCCCCCTATGTATAAGAATATAACTGCCATAATACTGCCCCCTATGTACAAGAATATAACTACTATAATACTGCTCCTATGTACAAGAATATAACTACTATAATACTACCTCCTGTGTACAAGAATATAACTACTATAATACTGCTCCTATGTACAAGAATATAACTACTATAATACTGCGCCTATGTACAAGAACATAACTACTATAATACTGCCCCCTATGTATAAGAATATAACTGCCATAATACTGCCCCCTATGTACAAGAATATAACTACTATAATACTGCTCCTATGTACAAGAATATAACTACTATAATACTGCGCCTATGTACAAGAATATAACTACTATAATACTGCCCCCTATGTATAAGAATATAACTGCCATAATACTGCCCCCTATGTACAAGAATATAACTACTATAATACTGCTCCTATGTACAAGTATATAACTACTATAATACTACTCCTATGTACAAGAATATAACTACTATAATACTGCGCCTATGTACAAGAATATAACTACTATAATACTGCTCCTATGTACAAGTATATAACTACTATAATACTACTCCTACGTACGAGAATATAACTACTATAATACTACTCCTATGTACAAGTATATAACTACTATAATACTACTCCTATGTACAAGAATATAACTACTATAATACTACTCCTATGTACAAGAATATAACTACTATAATACTGCGCCTATGTACAAGAATATAACTACTATAATACTGCCCCCTATGTATAAGAATATAACTACTATAATACTGCCTCCTATGTACAAGAATATAACTACTATAATACTGCCCCCTATGTATAAGAATATAACTACTATAATACTGCCCCCTATGTATAAGAATATAACTACTATAATACTACCTCCTATGTACAAGAATATAACTGCCATAATACTGCCCCCTATGTACAAGAATATAACTACTATAATACTGCTCCTATGTACAAGAATATAACTACTATAATACTACTCCTATGTACAAGAATATAACTACTATAATACTGCTCCTATGTACAAGAATATAACTACTATAATACTACTCCTATGTACAAGAATATAACTACTATAATACTGCTCCTATGTACAAGAATATAACTACTATAAAACTACCTCCTATGTACAAGAGTATAACTACTATAATACTACCTCCTATGTACAAGAATATAACTACTATAATACTGCCTCCTATGTACAAGAATATAACTACTATAATACTGCTCCTATGTACAAGAATATAACTACTATAATACTACTCCTATGTACAAGAATATAACTACTATAATACTACTCCTATGTACAAGAATATAACTACTATAATACTGCGCCTATGTACAAGAATATAACTACTATAATACTGCTCCTATGTACAAGTATATAACTACTATAATACTACTCCTATGTACAAGAATATAACTACTATAATACTACTCCTACGTACGAGAATATAACTACTATAATACTGCCTCCTATGTACAAGAATATAACTACTATAATACTGCCCCCTATGTATAAGAATATAACTACTATAATACTGCCTCCTATGTACAAGAATATAACTACTATAATACTACTCCTATGTACAAGAATATAACTACTATAATACTACTCCTATGTACAAGAATATAACTACTATAATACTACTCCTATGTACAAGAATATAACTACTATAATACTACTCCTATGTACAAGAATATAACTACTATAATACTGCGCCTATGTACAAGAATATAACTACTATAATACTGCTCCTATGTACAAGAATATAACTACTATAATACTACTCCTATGTACTAGAATATAACTACTATAATACTACTCCTATGTACAAGAATATAACTACTATAATACTACTCCTATGTACAAGAATATAACTACTATAATACTACTCCTATGTACAAGAATATAACTACTATAATACTGCGCCTATGTACAAGAATATAACTACTATAATACTGCCCCCTATGTATAAGAATATAACTACTATAATACTGCCTCCTATGTACAAGAATATAACTACTATAATACTGCCCCCTATGTATAAGAATATAACTACTATAATACTACCTCCTATGTACAAGAATATAACTGCCATAATACTGCCCCCTATGTACAAGAATATAACTACTATAATACTGCTCCTATGTACAAGAATATAACTACTATAATACTACTCCTATGTACAAGAATATAACTACTATAATACTACTCCTATGTACAAGAATATAACTACTATAATACTACTCCTATGTACAAGAATATAACTACTATAATACTACCTCCTATGTACAAGAGTATAACTACTATAATACTGCTCCTATGTACAAGAATATAACTATTATAATACTACTCCTATGTACAAGAATATAACTACTATAATACTACCTCCTATGTACAAGAGTATAACTACTATAATACTGCTCCTATGTACAAGAATATAACTACTATAATACTACCTCCTATGTACAAGAGTATAACTACTATAATACTACTCCTATGTACAAGAGTATAACTACTATAATACTACCTCCTATGTACAAGAATATAACTACTATAATACTGCCCCCTATGTATAAGAATATAACCACTGTGACACTTCCTCATACAGCCATGTATCAGAATACTTTCTTTTTGGTACAGTATATACAGATGGTCAGGCAGGCGGTATAATTTCACTGTGTAAATATGTGTGTCCGGGTTATTTTCTGATTATTACCATGGCGAGGTCAGGACTCGTGTCTTGTGTATATACTGCAGTAATGAAATGTTTCTCCTTGATTCATCCTCAGTATTGTCCTCGGTACAGTCTTAGATCTGTGTTCTGAAGAATATGGATAATAACCAGTATTATAGGAGTACTACGGGGCTGAGGTGCGGTACTAGACACAGCCACAATAGTAATAGTGTGCACAGTGGTGTAACTACCACCATAGCAGCGGTAGCAGCTGCCACAGGGCCCGGGACATTAGGGGCCCGGTGACAGCCGCTACCGCTGCTATCATTATTCTCGGAGGTCTTTTCGGACCCCCGAGTATAATGATCGGGGCCCCCTGTTGGTGGAATACTTTCCACCAACAGGGGGCCCCGAAGCTGCAGCAACGGCTGAGACACAGGAGCTGCAGCTCTGGCTCCTGTCAGCGCTGCAGGACGCTCCCCCCTCTCTCCCCCCTCCCTTTCTCTGCTGTCCTCTGCCCACCAATGAGAGGAGGAGGCGGGGCTTATCCCTGCCGTCCAGCACAGAAGAGAAGAGGAAGAAGCTGCTCCAGGAAAATGAAACTGAAGCTACACAGGTACGTACTGGGGTTACTTATTACTATCAGGCATTTGGGGGATTACTTGTGTTTTAGTAACTCCATGTGCCTCATAGTAATAGCAGTTAACCCCATCATCTCCCTCACATTAACCCCTGTGTGCCTCACCATAAGAGTTACTGATATGGGAGGGAGGGAGATGATGGGGTTAACTGCTATTAATATGAGGCACATGGAGTTACTAAATTGTAATGCACAGGGCCAGATTTTTTATCCACAATTTGTCCTGGTATAGCAGTCAGCGGGTGACGTGACAGTATTTAGTCCTGTAGGGGCCACTAAGGGACATAATACTGTGTGCAGTGGCCACTATTGGGTATAATACTGTGTGCAGGGGCCACTATGGGACATAATACTGTGTGCAGGGGCCACTATGGGGGATAATACTGTGTGCAGGGGCCACTATGGGGGATAATACTGTGTGCAGTGGCCACTATTGGGTATAATACTGTGTGCAGGGGCCACTATGGGGGATAATACTGTGTGCAGGGGCCACTATTGGGTATAATACTGTGTGCAGGGGCCACTATGGGACATAATACTGTGTGCAGGGGCCACTATGGGGGATAATACTGTGTGCAGGGGCCACTATGGGGGATAATACTGTGTGCAGTGGCCACTATTGGGTATAATACTGTGTGCAGGGGCCACTATGGGGGATAATACTGTGTGCAGGGGCCACTATTGGGTATAATACTGTGTGCAGGGGCCACTATGGGACATAATACTGTGTGCAGGGGCCACTATTGGGTATAATACTGTGTGCAGGGGCCACTATGGGGGATAATACTGTGTGCAGGGGCCACTATGGGACATAATACTGTGTGCAGGGGCCACTATGGAACATAATAGAGCGCGCAGGAATGCGTAGGAGGGACTCGGTCGAGATCTTCGGTGTCGGGGGGGCCCCATGTCAAAAGTTCGCCACGGGGCCCCGCCATTCCTAGTTACGCCACTGAGTGTGCACAAGGTGTAGAGACGGCAAGAAACTAAGATTTTTGTCAAAATATATTTCAATGCAAAGCCCCTATAAGCCGTATTAACTGAAATCTACTGAACTAGAAAATCTGTCGGTCACTCCATATACTCCACTCTGCCATTCCCTCTTATCAGGAATATGGAGAGGTGGGTGTCTGAACTTGTGGTCTGAGATTTGATAAAGGTAATTTGAGGTCTGAGTTCAATACATATGCGACTAAAGCAAGGAGCTGTCACAGCTCAGTTCCTTGCTTTGCCGCGGCGCTCCGGCTAGTGGCTGTGTAAGCGCAATGTGATGACATCACATCGCACCTACAACTCTGTTAGTGAGACTGCGGAGAGAGCGGCGGGGGGAGCGAGGAAAAGGTGAGTATACGTGTTTTTTTTATATGTTAAACATTGAGTTGAAACATAATGAAGGGGGCCCATGAAACTGGGGGCAGATGAAGGAGGTGGGGGGGGGGAATGGAATGAAACTATGCAGAGATGGGGGGACATGAATCTGGGGGCAGAGATTGGGAGACATGAATCCATGAATCTGGGGGAAGAGATGGGGGACATGAATCTGGGGGCAGAGATGGGGGGACATGAATCTGGGGCAGAGATGGAGGGGACATGAATCTGGGGGCAGATATGGGGGGACATGATTCTGGGGGCAGAGATGAGGGGACATGAATCTGGGGGCAGAGATGGGGGGACATGAATCTGGGGCAGAGATGGGGGGACATTAATCTGGGGGAAGAGATGGGGTGAAATTATTCTGGGGGCAGAGATGGGGGACATGAATCTGGGGGCAGAGATGGGGGGACATGAATCCATGAATCTGGGGGCAGAGATGGGGGACATGAAACTGAGGGCAGAGATGGGGGGACATGAATCTGGAGGCAGAGACGGGGGGACATGAATCTGGGGACAGAGATGGGGGGACATGAATCTGGGGGCAGAGATGGGGTGAAATTATTCTGGGGGCAGAGATGGGGGACATGAATCCATGAATCTGGGGGCAGAGATGGGGGGGACATGAATCTGGAGGCAGAGACGGGGGGACATGAATCTGGGGACAGAGATGGGGGACATGAATCTGGGGCAGAGATGGGGGACATGAATCTGAGGGCAGAGATGGGGGGACATGAATCTGGGGGCAGAGATGGGGGGACATGAATCTGGGGGCAGAGATGGGGGACATGAATCTGGGGCAGAGATGGGGGACATGAATCTGAGGGCAGAGATGGGGGGACATGAATCTGGGGGCAGAGATGGGGGGACATGAATCTGGGGGCAGAGATGGGGTGAAATTATTCTGGGGGCAGAGATGGAGGGGGGGACATGAATCTGGGGGCAGAGATGGGGGACATTAATCTGGGGGAAGAGATGGGGTGAAATTATTCTGGGGGCAGAGATGGGGGACATGAATCTGGGGGCAGAGATGGGGGGACATGAATCCATGAATCTGGGGGCAGAGATGGGGGACATGAAACTGAGGGAAGAGATTGGGGGACATGAATCTGGAGGCAGAGACGGGGGGACATGAATCTGGGGACAGAGATGGGGGGACATGAATCTGGGGACAGAGATGGGGGGACATGAATCTGGGTGCAGAGATGGGGTGAAATTATTCTGGGGGCAGAGATGGGGGACATGAATCCATGAATCTGGGGGCAGAGATGGGGGACATGAAACTGGGGGCAGAGATGAGGGAACATGATGGTCTGAGGTCTGTATACAGGGACTGGTCTGAGGTCTGTTCCAGGCCCCTGCCCCCAGGGGTTACAGTGTGGACAGATAGCAGATGGAGTGACTCTTAAAGAAGAATTTAATGACCCATTAAACCACTGGTGTGGACAGATAGAAGATAAACAGGTGTGGCCGCGGGGACATGACAGCAAACATCCCTTTTATTGCCTCCATATGCTCTCAAAACCAGTGAGCAGCGCCCACATAACTGTATACAAGAGGGGCCTCCTAGAAAATGTCCGCACATGGTCAGGCAAGGACAAGGGGTCTTTTTGGTGCCCCCAACCCCACCTTCCCCACAAGAAGATGTACTGATCTTAAAGATGTTGCCAGGCAGGGCAGTCGGGTGGTGGCTCCAGCACAACAGGAGTATGGACCATGTCAAAGGGCGGCATAACCAAGAACATGGCCAAAAATGGGCGCCAGAAGACAACTGGGCACCAAGCCACGTGAAGAACTGGAACTAGAAACAAGTCAAGAAGTGGGACCAGGAGACGCCCCAGGAGTAGTCACTGAAGCTCAGGTAAGGCGTGCCCGTGGTGATCGGCAGAAGGAAGGTGTGGGAGCATATCTGTGCAGACCACACTAACCCCATCTTCTGCCCTACAGTTTTATGACTATGGACCTGTAGGTTTGCAGAGCATAGTCGTTTTACCTTAGAATAGCACATAAACTATAGCTAACACCGCCGCATGAAGTCTTGAGTTTGAGCTGGTCTTACACATCTGCCGATCCGGCCAAGTTCATGGGAATGGGCAAATTGTCTAATGTGAATGAGGCAAAGGACGAGGAAGGGTCAGGCTGTTCAATTTCAACATGCCTGATCCCTTTAGTAGATGTCCTCAGATAACCAGACACCCATATGCCGGTATTGTGGATTTATTAGTCCTCGTGAGCACCTGGTTGGCCCAATCCGGGCGTAGCCTCAGAACTACCCAGTGTCCTTTCCCCCACTGATGAGGTTCACGAGGCCGAACCAGGACCGTCCAGCCAACCCGGACAGCTTCTCCATAGACTTCTAGTGTGACCCATTCAAGGTGGTTTTTGTTGTGGATTTCGGCAGGTTTCTCGACAAATTTACACGTTAGATTTTTCGTGTAGGTGTTTTTTCGTGTGTATTTATGCCCTGTAAACATACCCTGCGTAGAGGCAGCTGTGGCCCTTGTGGAGGAACACGACCGTATATACATGGAACCCGCTGCTAAAGCCATGTCAAAATTTTTACTCATCGTGACCTTTCGAAACACAAATGTGAGAAGACAGAAGCCATTAGTCTCCTCCTCGTAGGGAAGCCTTACTCAATGAGGCCCCATGACCAGAAATACAACTCGGTGCCTATTGTTGTAACTGATATAGTGATGTAATAGTGCGCCTCCTACTGACAGCAAGGAGACAGAGTCAGAGAGGAAGACAAAATGTGCGCCGTGCTATGCACACCGCAGGAAATTTCATACCTCCCAACCGTCCCGATTTCCGCGGGACATTCACGATTTGGGTGACATGTCCCGCGGTCCCGGTTGGAGGGAGGTATGTCCTGATTTCAACTCAGATCTGCGTCCAGAGGACGCAGATCTGAGTTGAACACATATGCGGCTGAAGCAAGGAGCTGACACAGGTCAGCTCCTCACTTCGCCGCTGCGCGCCTCTCTCGCTGACACATATGAGGCTGAAGCGAGGAGCTGACCTGTGTCAGCTACTCGCTTCGCCGCTGCCGCCGGCTCCTGGCTTGTAGAGGAGCTGGCGGCAGCGGCGAAGCGAGGAGCTGACACAGGTCAGCTCCTCACTTCAGCCGCATATGTGTCAGCGAGAGAGGCGCGCAGCGGCGAAGTGAGGAGCTGACCTGTGTCAGCTCCTTC